>NC_060121.1:226635350-227325350 GCF_021461395.2 Schistocerca americana
CCAGACGTACATCCTCAGAAATTTCTTCCTCAAATTAAGGCCGGTATTTGATATTAGTAGAATTCTCTTGACCAGAAATGCCTTCTTTGCCATAGCGACTCTGCTTTTGATTTCCTCCTTGCTCCGTCCGTCATTGGTTATTTTACTGCCTAGGTAGCAGAATTCCTTAACTTCATTGACTTCGTGACCATCAATCCTGATGTTAAGTTTCTCGCTGTTCTCATTTCTACTACTTCTCATTACCTTCGTCTTTCTCCGATTTACTCTCAAACCATACTGTGTACTCATTAGACTGTTCATTCCGTTCAGCAGATCATTTAATTCTTCTTCACTTTCACTCAGGATAGCAATGTCATCAGCGAATCGTATCATTGATATCCTTTCACCTTGTATTTTAATTCCACTCCTGAACCTTTCGTTTATTTCCATCATTGCTTCCTCGATGTACAGATTGAAGAGTAGGGGCGAAAGGCAACAGCCTTGTCTTACACACTTCTTAATACGAGCACTTCGTTCTTGATCGTCCACTTTTATTATTCCCTCTTGGTTGTTGTACATATTGTATATGACCCGTCTCTCCCTATAGCTTACCCCTACTTTTTTCAGAATCTCGAACAGCTTGCACCATTTTATATTGTCGAACGCTTTTTCCAAGTCGACAAATCCTATGAAAGTGTCTTGATTTTTCTTTAGCCGTGCTTCCATTATTAGCCGTAACGTCATAATTGCCTCTCTCGACCCTTTACTTTTCCTAAAGCCAAACTGATCTTCACCTAGCGCATTCTCAATTTTCCTTTCCATTCTTCTGTATATTATTCTTGTAAGCAGCTTCGATGCATGAGCTGTTAAGCTGATTGTGCGATAATTCTCGCACTTGTCAGCTCTTGCCGTCTTCGGAATTGTGTGGATGATGCTTTTCCGAAAGTCAGATGGTACGTCGCCAGACTCATATATTCTACACACCAACGTGAATGGTCGTTTTGTTGCCACTTCCCCCAATGATTTTAGAAATTCTGATGGAATGTTATCTATCCCTTCTGCCTTATTTGACCGTAAGTCTTCCAAAGCTCTTTTAAAATCCGATTCTATTACTGGATCCCCTATCTCTTCTAAATCGACTCAGGTTTCTTCTTCTATCACATCAGACAAATCTTCACCCTCATAGAGGCTTTCAATGTATTCTTTACACCTATGTGCTCTCTCCTCTGTATTTAACAGTGGAATTCCCGTTGCACTCTTAATGTTACCACCGTTGCTTTTAATGTCACCAAAGGTTGTTTTGACTTTCCTGTATGGTGAGTCTGTCCTTCCGACAATCATATCTTTTTCGATGTCTTCACATTTTTCCTGCAGCCATTTCGTCTTAGCTTCCCTGCACTTCCTATTTATTTCATTCCTCAGCGACTTGTATTTCTGTATTCCTGATTTTCCCGGAACATGTTTGTACTTCCTCCTTTCATCAATCAACTGAAGTATTTCTTCAGTTACCCATGGTTTCTTCGCAGCTACCTTCTTCGTACCTATGTTTTCCTTCCCAACTTCTGTGATGGCACTTTTTAGAGATGTCCATTCCTCTTCAACTGTACTGCCTACTGCGCTATTCCTTATTGCTGTATCTATAGCGTTAGAGAACTTCAAACGTATCTCGTCATTCCTTAGTACTTCGGCATCCCACTTCTTAGCGTATTGATTCTTCCTGACTAATATCTTGAACTTCAGCCTACTCTTCATCACTACTATATTGTGATCTGAGTCTATATCTGCTCCTGGGTACGCCTTACAATCCAGTATCTGATTTCGGAATCTCTGTCTGACCATGATGTAATCTAACTGAAATCTTCCCGTATCTCCCGGCCTTTTCCAAGTATACCTCCTCCTCTTGTGATTCTTGAACAGGGTATTCGCTATTACTAGCTGAAACTTGTTACAGAACTCAATTAGTCTTTCTCCTCTTTCATTCCTTGTCCCAAGCCCATACTCTCCTGTAACCTTCTCTTCTACTCCTTCCCCTACAACTGCATTCCAGTCGCCCATGACTATTAGATTTTCGTCCCCCTTTACATACTGCATTACCCTTTCAATATCCTCATACACTTTTTCTATCTGTTCATCTTCAGCTTGCGACGTCGGCATGTATACCTGAACTATCGTTGTCGGTGTTGGTCTGCTGTCGACTCTGATTAGAAGAACCCGGTCACTGAACTGTTCACAGTAACACACCCTCTGCCCTACCTTCCTATTCATAACGAATCCTACACCTGTTGTACCATTTTCTGCTGCTGTTGATATTACCCGATACTCATCTGACCAGAAATCCTTGTCTTCCTTCCACTTCACTTCACTGACCCCTACTATATCTAGATTGAGCCTTTGCATTTCCCTTTTCAGATTTTCTAGTTTCCCTACCACGTTCAAGCTTCTGACATTCCACGTCCCGACTCGTAGAACGTTATCCTTTCGTTGATTATTCAATCTTCTTCTCATGGTAACCTCCCCCTTGGCAGTCCCCTCCCGGAGATCCGAATGGGGGACTATTCCGGAATATTTTGCCAATGGAGAGATCATCATGACACTTCTTCAATTACAGGCCACATGTCCTGTGGATACACGTTACGTGTCTTTAATGCAGTGGTTTCCATGGCCTTCTGCATCCTCATGTCGTTGATCATTGCTGATTCTTCCGCCTTTAGGGGCAATTTCCCACCCCTAGGAGAAGAGAGTGCCTTGAACCTCTATCCCCTCCTCCGCCCTCTTTGACAAGGCCGTTGGCAGAATGAGGCTGACTTCTTATGCCGGAAGTCTTCGGCCGCCAATGGTGATTATTTATCAAAATTTAGGCAGTGGCGGGGATCGAACCCGGGACCGAAGACGTTTTTGATTATGAATCAAAGACGCTACCCCCTTGTTTTTTTTTTTTAAATATTTTATGCCAGCTGCTCTCGATCCACTGACATTACGAACAGAAACAGCGCACGATACCGCTTTTTTCTTTTTTTTCTCTTTTTTATTTGTTTTTTTCCCTAGAACTTAGAACTACTTTTTTATTTCTTTTTCCTTTTTTTATTTTTTTATGTTTTTTTTCCGTCTAATAAACAAAAATGAGTCTCCTTCGTCTTGCTGGCGAAGTAGCAATCTTTTGGAACAAAAAAATTTTTTTTTCCCAAAGCCAAACTCAAATTTCTTTTTCCTTTAAGGACAAATTGTGGGAATAAATAAGGAAAAGTTTTATTCCAAAAGAAAACAAAGACTCCAATTCTACTGGTTTCTCCGTCCAGTAAACAAAAATGAGTCTCTTTCGTCTTGTTGGCGAAGAAGCAATCTTTTGGAACAAAAAAAGTTTCTCAAAGCCAAAATCAAATTTCTTTTTCCTTTAAGAACAAGTTATGAGGAATAAATAAGGAAAAGCTTTTTAAGTCATCGTGCGACTTGTAGTTAAAGTCCAGTTCTTACAGGAGCTCCTGAAGTGTATCCGCCTACAGCATGCCAGCTCGTCCAAACGTGTCTTCTCATGGCGTAGGCGTGGGTTCTGGGTAGCAGATCTATTCAGTTCGGCTCGGTTTATACAGTTTTCAGCTTCTCAGGGCTTGGACGTTCCAGCTACTAGGTGGGTCATCGAAAGTACTCCGTAAGAAATTGGAAAAATATTGTTTATAGCGTGGGTTGCGTATCAGGACGCAGTGTCGTTCGTTGAGATAAGTCCAATATCCTAGCGTAGACTTGTCGCCAGAAGTAAATAGATAGTGGATCGTGTGGCCACAGATCCAATTCACAGAGTTAGTTTTGGCGGAGGGGTAGAAAGTCTTATCGGGATACAAAAGCATGTGGACGTTGATCTGAGCCGGTGTCTGGCGAGTAAGAAACGCCAAAATTCGCCGCGCAAGTGTCCAGACGTCTAGCGCTGTGCCACAGTGGAACCGGTGGACATCCGTGTCATCCACTCCACAGTGGGTGTAGAGGGATGAATCGGCGAGATGGATGCGGTGCAGACGATCTCGGTTAACTTGTTTGCCATTCACGGTGATGTACCACGCTGATTGAACGTCTGATTCGAGAAAACGCGCATGGATCGCCTTCCATATGTGTCGCCACACGTACTGTGGATACTTACGTTCGATGGGGTTGGACGGGCGGCACTGTTGTAACAATTCGGAGACTGTTTTCGTGAGGTACAAACGTGTAAGTGGTATGGACCGGTAGATATAACTGAACTCCAGGAAAAATCGTTGGATGTAATAAAAGGGGGTGGAATGGTCGATACCAGTACTGGGGCGGACAAGGAGGGCGGTTCAAAGTTGTGAAGCAGGAGGCTAGTAAGGCTCTGCGGGCAACGATGCCAAAGTTTTAGTTGGGAGCTGACGTATAGTGCCTTGACACGAGTTGGCACGTGGATGAGTCCCAACCCGCCACGATCTCGTGGCAGTGCAAGGGATTCATACTGCACCTTGAATAACATCCCCGAGCTGACGAAGGAGCCGAAAGCCATCAACAGTCGTCGCGCCAGGAGATTTGGGACTGGTAGTACTTGAGCCACGTGTGGTATACGGGAAGCATGATACATGTTCACGTATTGCGCTCGTTGGATAACGTCGAGAGCTCGTAGCCGGTGATCTGCGAGAGTTGCTCTGATTGTCTGTAGCAAGCGTCTACCATTCATAGTCGCTGAGCGGCGCAGGTCTGCTGTGAAATCAAGTCCAAGACACCGTATGGTGGCGGCGACACTAAGGGGGGCAGCGCATCTCTCCGGCAAGCCCTCACCAATGAGCAGGACCTTGGATTTTGACACGTTGAGGCATCTCCCCGACGCTTCTCCGTAAGTCGCCACCCATGTCAGTGCTGCTCGTACTTCATCTTCACTGCGCAGATATAGTACTATGTCGCCTGCGTAGGCTGTACAACAAAAACGGTGGCCTTGCACAGCCATGCCTTCCAAACGTTGGCGCATGATCGGAGCAGGGGTTCCAAGGCGAAAGCATACAAAATCGTGGAAAGAGGGCATCCTTGTCGTACAGATCGTGCGATGACCAGTGACGGTGTAAGACGACCATTGTACATGATTTTAGAGGTTGCACTACTCAACAGGCGCATAACCACTGTGACAATACCGCCAGGAAAACCCATATGCTGAAGAACTGTCCGTAAATAGAAGTGGTCAACACGGTCGAAAGCCTGGCTAAAGTCCAGTGAAGCCAAGGCGGTGATGATGCGCTAATGCTATAATGTCTCTGTAACGGCAAAGGGCCGTACGGATGTTGTTGTCGCCTCCTAGGGAAGTCTGGTCGCAGGATGTGACGTAAAGTGCGACCTTCTTGAGTCGCGATGCCAGTAGCCGTGTGAATATTTTCATGTCGCTGTTGAGCAAAGTAATTGGTCGATAGTCCTGGGCCCTCGATAACCCGCGCGGTTTATGTACGGGGATAATAATTCCTTCTAGAAAGGCGCTCGGGACCACTGTCATCGGTGACATCAGCTCTTGTGCGATTGCCGTCCACGTGGAAGCCAACAAATAGTGAAAACTTTTATAAAATTCGATGGGTATACCGTCAGGTCCAGGAGATCTGTTATCGGAACCCGCCTTGATAGCATCTACCACTTCATCTGTGGTTACGTCGTCTTGGAGGTCATGCACTGCATCCTCCGGAAGAGTGTTCGTAGTAAGCTGAGCGACTTCTGTGACCAGTGCTGCAGAATGCGGTACGGCTGCGTAGAGCCCGGCAAAATAAGCATGGAGAGCACGACCGATGCTTTGTTGGGTGTCGTGCCGGCGCCCTTCCACATCAGTGAGTACTTGGATCAGAGCTCGTCGTCGTCGTTGTCTTTCCTGAAGGAGGTGGTACATCGACGGACGTTCTTGAGGGATACGATTAGAAGCACGAGAACGGACTACAGTTCCTTCCAAGGAACGCCGCATGATCAAGGAGATCTGCGCCTTCGTGCGATGGACCATCGACTGCCGTGCTGGCGAGAAAGGCATCGTCGCACAGTCACGTAGTATGGTGTAGTAGAAGTGCAGGGTATTAGATTGCCACGCCTTTAATTCCTTCCCATAACTGATCAGAGTCTTCCTGAGGGTCGGCTTTGCACAGGAGAGCCACCATGATAAGGTGGAATCATAGGCTTCTCGACGATGGTGGCAGCGTGCCCACGCTTCTTCGACCACACAGCGACAGTCTGAGGAGGTCAGGTGAGCGACATTGAGTTTCCACAGACCACGACTATGCCACACTTGCTGTCGGGCGAGAGTGACGTCACAGAGGTACGCATCATGGTCTGAAAAGGCCAAGGGCCAGACTTCCGCATGACGTGTGCCATCAGCAAGGGAGCGGGTAACGTAGATGCGATCTACGCGGCTTGACGAGTGAGAGGTGTAGAATGTATAGCCCGGTTGAATTCCGTGGAGCTTCTTCCATGTGTCAACAATTCGGAGACGGTCGATGACCACTGAGAGAGATGCACAAGGGGAATGTCGCGGGAGTTGGTCGGGCTCTTGTGTCGAGTTAAAATCCCCACCGAGTACCAAATCGTCCTGCGGACCGGTGAAAAGGGATGTGACGCTTTCGGCAAAAAAAGTTTGTCGGTCATGACGGCGGCCAGTGCCGGACGGAGCGTAGATATTAATAATACGCACGCTGAACAGTGTGAGGGCCATACCTCGCGCAGTGGGGAGGTAGATGACGTTCTCTGCAGGGAGTCCGTCGCGTAGCAGGATGGCGACGCCGCTACCGGTATCGGATGCGGGGGAAACGTGGGCGTTGTATCCGGTGGGAACTAGGAAGTCAGCCACAAACACCTCTTGTAAGAGTGCTATATCCACATCCGCAGAGTAAATAGTGTCTTTGAACATGGCCAGTTTATGGGGGGCACGAATGATGGCAAGATTCATCGTGGCGATACGATATTGCTGTGTACGGCCACCCTCAGTATTTGCAGAACGTGCGGTAGATGTAGCCGGCAGGTGGAGACCCGCCGGTGGTCCCGCCGTGGTGATAATTACTGGCGGGGCGCCAGCCCCAGTGTCGCCGAGGTGGACTCCTGTGCAGACACGCTGGCAGTCTGTTCCACTTCTTCTTCAACGTCATCGGCCCAGGAAGCTGACGACGTGGACATGTGACGGTCACGTACTTCCGGAACGGGTGTTGTGGATTCCGCAACATGAGTGGCAGGGGGACCGCCGTCATCATTCGTTGACAACGGCGAGGACACGTCCCTGGCTGGGAGAGTAGGCGTCACAGGAGCGGCGACTGTTGCTGCCACATCGCGTGACTGGACGCAATGTGGGAGATCACCGTCAGACATCAGGTCGACATCTCGCGGGGCCGTCTGAGAAAGGGCGTCATCGGAAGGCGTTCGTCGTCGTTTCCTGTGTTTGCGAGGCGACCGCTGTTTTCTGATGTGGCCTTCTGAATCAGAATGTGGTCGCCCGTCGTCTGACGCCGAACCCGTCTGGACAAAGGCAGACGTCGGCACGACACCGAGGTCGACGTCCATGGTTCCAACAGGAACATCGGTTTCGGTCTGCAACCCGGACGGTCCTGAAGCGAGCACTGTAGGCGACGCCGTGCTTGTGTCGTCGGCGCGTTGTGCTGCGGCGGGTGGCGCTGACGATGCTGCTGGCGCAATCGAGATTGGTACGACGGGGTCCTGTGCAACCTTGGCTTAGGTGATGGGTAAGGACGTGACCGTCGAAGCCCGGGTCTCTTCACGTAACGGCGTCTGTATTAAACGGCGGTGTAAGCATTCGGAACGTACATGTCCCTCCTGGCCACATCCTGAGCACGTTCGTGGCTGTCCATCATACATGACGATGGCCCTCACACCGCCAATCAGCAGGTATGATGGGACATGTTTCGCCAGCTCAATTTTTATTTGCCGGACGCCATTTAATACGGGGTAGGTCGTAAATGTTTGCCACTTCTCCGCGACGTGACCCAAGACGGTGCCATATGGTTGGAAAGCGGCAATGACCACATCCTGAGGCACCTCGAACGGGAGCTCAAACACCCGCAATGTCCGGAGACCGAATCCAGCATGGGCGACCGTCACAGCACCCATATGTCCAGCAGAGTGTTTAAATTTCAGTCCGGTGGCATGACGGTGAATTATGTCATTGCAAATTTCCTCCGCCGACATCTTGATGTAGACAACACTTCAGTGATGGAAAAATGTATGGCGATTACGTCCTGGGGGTTCAAACGTAGATCCTCACGTAGGAACTGTTCGACTTCGAAAGCTCTGGGTCGTGGATGTTCGGCCTGAAACGTTACTTTGATCGTTGCACGGCGGTACGAGTGCGCCATGGAGTACGTTAGTACTGGACTCGATAGACACAAACACCGCGACGCGGAAGTAAACACCGCAGAGAGCGGAGCGTCGGACGGCGCGCGGAGCAGCTTCGCACGCTAGCACGGCTGAGAGTCGACACCCATCCCCTAGACCACAGGTACAAATCAATGCAATATTATGCAACGTACGTTCAATCTGCTATTTCGGGTCCATAAACTAGTACTTCCTCTTCTGCATAGAGGGCGTTCTGCTCGATCTGGGACATCCTGCGCTGCCCCAGAGCCGCTCGTACGGCCGGTGACAAGCGGTTTTCGGGGTCTTCAGAATTGCTGAATACCCTTCGTTGAAGCTGCTCACTGCCAGGAAAGTCGAAATCTCCACAGTCTTCGCACCAGAATGCAAATGCTTGGGGGCTCACTTCCAGGCACACGCGTTCAAACCTTCATTTGAATTTTGTGTGTTTCCTCCCAAGCACCGGTACAATAACTCGTCCTCCGAAAGAAAAAAACTGATGCGTAAAAACGGCCGATTTCAGGCAGGTGCATGTTTTTGTTCAAACATTTCCGTTCCGTATTTGGAAAAAACGTTTCAGGGGCGAATTCTAAACACTTTAATGGATCCAAAAATGCAATTTAAGAACAATCGGTTTTTTGAACCAAAAGATAGTAAACCTCCCCTTAATGCCGTGTAGTGCCACCCTGTAATGGCTTCAATTCGGCGACGAAGAGAATACGTAGGTTCCATCAGGAATACCACTATCAGAAGCCACTCATTACTGAAGCCACTCCTGTAGTTATCAAATTTTCCGATTCCGTGGATGAATCGCCAGCATAGACCGCTGCCTTATCGAGGATCCAGCTTCGATTCTCGGTATTGCTAAACCGTTTTTCCTCTGTGTGGAGACTGGTACAGGGGTGCACTCACCCACGTGATGCCAACTGAGCAGCTATTTGACCGATAGTAGCGGCTCCACAGTGTCACGGTGCGGGAAGTCGGTAAAAAGGCAGGGTGTGTGGTGTACTCACTATTAGGTAGGTGCATAAATTCGTAGCGTTTTTCCATAAGTTTATTAAACACAACAGATGCACAAAACGCAGACTTAGGCGTAGCCGGCGTCGTTGGCCGTGCGGTTCTAGGCGCTTCAGTCCGGAACCGCGAGACTGCTACGGTCGCAAGTTCGAATCCTGCCTCGGGCATGGCTGTGTGTGATGTCCTTAGGTTAGTTAGGTTTAAGTAGTTCTAAGTTCTAGGGGACTGATGACCTCAGAAGTTAAGTCCCATAGTGCTCAGAGCCATGTGAACCATTTGAACTTAGGCGTAAATAACATATTCTCCTTCACTATTGACCTTCCCTGGTGTAACTTTTCGATTCCGCGACTGTAGAAATCACGTGGTTTTGGTATAAAGAATCGTCGAGCCATCTTTCGAACACATTTTCATCCGGAAAGGAAATTCCTTGAAGGCTGTTCGACAGAGAGGAAAAGGTTAAAATCTGAGAGCGTAAGATCAGCTGAATAATATTAACAGAATCTTTCGTCGGTTCTTGGTAGAACAACATTATAATAATAAATGAAAAGCACCAGCTTGCTTTTGTTCTACAATATTACTTTTGTTGCTAACCGGTTTTCGGGTTACAAGGCCATCTTCAGACATTTACTGAGTATTATCACCAAAGAAGTTAAATGTTAGCAGACAACATTGGAAGAGAAGTAACACATCTAGAGTGAAGTAGAAACATACAGTAAGTAACATCTTTGCAATGAAATAGTAAAAACTGAACAGTACATAAATAACAATGGAGTTGACAGGAAAACCTTTAGCGCAAAATAGGAATAGCATGCCTACATAACAGTTTCTACTAATAGAAATAGCATGCCTACATAACAGTTTCTATTAATAGAAACTGTTATGTAGGCATGCTGTTCCTATTTTGTGCTAAAGGTTTTCCTGTCAAATCCATTGTTATTTATGTACTGTTCAGTTTTTACTATTTCATTGCAAAGATGTTACTTACTGTATGTTTATACTTCACTCTAGATGTGTTACTTCTCTCCCAATGTTGTTCTTTGGTGATAATACTCAGTAAATGTCTGAAGATGGCCTTATAAGCCGAAAACCGGTTAGCAATAAAAGTAATATTGTAGAACAAAAGCAAACTGGTGCTTTTCATTGATTATCAGCTGAATAAGGTGGTTGCGGAATGACTTCCAAACCCAACTCCTTTGTAGTGCTTTATCTCAGTCTATCAAAATGCGAGCTGGCGTTATCGTGGAGTACCATCACTTCACGCAGTCGTCTTGGTCGTTGTTCTCGGACTGCGTGTGCAAGACGTCTCAGTTGTCGACAGTAAATGACAGCAGTGATGGTTGCAGCTCGAGGAAGCAATTTGTAGTACACCACACCGTCACTGTTACCCCAGATGCGTAACATTATCTTTTGTGGATGCACGTAGGACTTTATATGGGGATTTCCCGCTTTATTTGGGCTCAGCCATTCCTTTCTTTTCCTTATGTTAGCCTAAAGATCTGCTGAACGGAATGAACAGTCTAATGAGTACACAGTATGGTTTGAGAGTAAATCGGAGAAAGACGAAGGTAATGAGAAGTAGTAGAAATGAGAACAGCGAGAAACTTAACATCAGGATTGATGGTCACGAAGTCAATGAAGTTAAGGAATTCTGCTACCTAGGCAGTAAAATAACCAATGACGGACGAAGCAAGGAGGACATTAAAAGCAGACTCGCTATGGCAAAGAAGGCATTTCTGGCCAAGAGAATTCTACTAATATCAAATACCGGCCTTAATTTGAGGAAGAAATTTCTGAGGATGTACGTCTGGAGTACAGCATTGTATGGTAGTGAAACATGGACTGTGGGAAAACCGGAATAGAAGAGAATCGAAGCATTTGAGATGTGGTGCTATAGACGAATGTTGAAAATTAGGTGGACTGATAAGGTAAGGAATTAGGAGGTTCTATGCAGAATCGGAGAGGAAAGGGATATGTGGAAAACACTGATAAGGAGAAGGGACAGGATGATAGGACATCTGCTAAGACATGAGGGAATGACTTCCATGGTACTAGAGGGAGCAGTAGAGGGCAAAAACTGTAGAGGAAGACAGAGATTGGAATACGTCAAGCAAATAATTGAGGACGTAGGTTGCAAGTGCTACTCTGAGATGAAGAGGTTAGCACAGGAAAGGAATTCGTGGCGGGCCGCATCAAACCAGTCAGTAGACTGATGACAAAAAAAAAAGCCTAAAGACACCATTTCTTGTGACCAGTAATGATACAGGATGGGAATGGTTGATGCCGTTCACGAGCCAATTGATGATGAGCAAGTAGAGATCCACATATGGCGATCCACTGAATTTTGTGATTTGGGCTCAGAGAAAGCGACTTATATGCAGATGGCGGAATGATCACAGTTCACTACGTGTGCCAATTCTCGATTACATTGAAGTGGATCATTTCGTATTAATGTGTTTAAACGATATTCACCAAACCCCGAAGGTCTTTCTGAACGTCGATAGTCACCAATGTCAAGACGATCGTCCTTAGCACTGTGTTCTCTAACCAATATCATTACCCCATAGCCGCGCGGAGTGGCCGCGTGGTTTGAGGCGCCATGTCACGGACTGCGCGGCGGAGGTCCGAGTTCTCCCTCGGGTGTGTGTGTTCTTCTTCGCATAAGGTGGTTTAAGTAGCGTGTAAGTCTAGGGACCGATGACCTCAGCAGTTTGGTCCCTTATGTATTCACAAACATTTGAACATTTGAACATTATCTCACACACGGCGCAAATGCTTCTGGCTGCCTCCGATGCTCTCAGCCCTCTAATGAACTCAAACAGAAGAATATATTGGAAAAGTTTCGATTTATCCTCTTGGTACTCCATTTTATAGTGTCCACAGCTCCACTCACTATCTCCGAATGGCAATGTGTAAATTCAAACAGCAACAGTGAACTTCAAATAAAAAAATGTCAAGTAAACCCATAGCATCCGGAATACCAATATACAGAACAAAAGCGCAGCAACCTAATACATGGCCCTCCATACTGTATCCAGCAACCATATGACGCCGCGAGGCTTTGCACGACCTGGCCGAGGGACTCGTTCGTTTCTTAGATTTTAAATTGTGGAGATGTTCATTGTCCTGTTTCACCCACCATTCCGATAATTCAAAGCTTTTTGTACGAAACTAAGGACGTGTGACTAAGCGGGTCAGTCGAGGTACGATAGGATGCCAGAATTTTCGTCAGACCAGGAATCTATGCGGGAAGCCCTGTGAACAGGGCGGTTGTCATCTTGGAAGATGTCCACAACATATTCGTCCTGAAAAAGTGAGCGTGAGCAATCGAGATCCACAATACGGAGAACAACGAAATACGTCCCCAGAATATCAAAGAGCCACGTCCAGATACTGTTGAACATTAAATGATTCATTATATTGTCGGTGTACTCAACACCGTGCATCATTTGGAAATGGAAAACGACCTCGGATCATTGGACCACGCTACACGCCTCCAGTCACCTACTGTCCTATTTCTTGGTTGTTTGGGTCATTCAAATGGTTGGTTCAAATGGCTCTGAGCACTATGGGACTCAACATCTTAGGTCATAAGTCCCCTAGAACTTAGAACTACTTAAACCTAACTAACCTAAGGACATCACACACACCCATGCCCGAGGCAGGATTCGAACCTGCGACCGCAGCAGTCCCGCGGTTCCGGACTGCAGCGCCAGAGCCGCTAGACCACCGCGGCCGGCGTCATTGAAATGGTTCACCTCATACGCTGCTGTGAGCAGTGTCATCTTACGAGGTATCCGATTCCAAATATCCATTTCATGCAGTGCCCTTCAAAAAAAGTAGTTAAGATGGACCTGCATTTACTGAATGTAGCAATTCCTATTGTATTTGTAACCGATTGTCACTGACATAGCCTGACACTCGTCTGGTCCCCATCGGGTTTTTTTTTTTTTTTTTTACGAGAGCTGTTCTTCACCATCTTACACCATTCTTTGTAGACACCTTGGACAATGTGCAGTGATACACCAACAAATCGGGAAACTTCATTCAAGATGTGGTTATGGAGACGTCCAAATAAGAAGCGCCTTATTGCCATTCTGTCACGTCTCCACATCGGCTCATCTTATGGCACTGATCCCATAAGCACCAATTCACTATTTATCAGTAAACACTTCCGGGCTAAGTTGCCGTGGTCGATCTGTAGAAGAATTTTTACAGATAGACCACGGCAACTTAGCCCGGAAGTGTTTACTGATAAAGACGCCGGCCGTGAAAGCCTACATGGGATGACACCACTTCACTGTCATGACCCAATTCATCGTTTTTTTGAGAGGTGGCACGCCACTCTCTCATTTTAACAGCACAGCCAGTCACATTAATATTCATATTTTAGGTCATGATCTCTGTGTTGCCCAGTACTACATTTGGTATGTGTGGTTTACTACTTTTTTACATCAGGAAATTGTGGGCAGTATGTTCATATGACTACTTGTGTAGACTGTAGAGAACTTGTAGCCAAGGGGCCGTAGTGGAGGCGACAGAGAACAGGTAGAAAGATGGATTGCGGGCCATAAGTGCTGAGTCCATCACGAAGGTGCCCAGTTGGTGGAAAGTGGGTGAAGGAAACCATTTAAGGGAGACTGCTGTAATCTGAACTTATGTGTAAATGGTGGGCTGGTCAAAAGACTCTAAGAATTGTGGATCTCGATTGCTCACGCTCACTTTTTCAGGACGAATATGTTGTGGACATCTTCCAAGATGACAACCGCCCTGTTCACAGGGCTTCCCGCATAGATTCCTGGTCTGACGAAAATTCTGGCATCCTATCGTACCTCGACTGACCCGCTTAGTCACACGTCCTTAGTTTCGTACAAAAAGCTTTGAATTATCGGAATGGTGGGTGAAACAGGACAATGAACATCTCCACAATTTAAAATCTAAGAAACGAACGAGTCCCTCGGCCAGGTCGTGCAAAGCCTCGCGGCGTCATATGGTTGCTGGATACAGTATGGAGGGCCATGTATTAGGTTGCTGCGCTTTTGTTCTGTATATTGGTATTCCGGATGCTATGGGTTTACTTGACATTTTTTTATTTGAAGTTCACTGTTGCTGTTTGAATTTACACATTGCCATTCGGAGATAGTGAGTGGAGCTGTGGACACTATAAAATGGAGTACCAAGAGGATAAATCGAAACTTTTCCAATATATTCTTCTGTTTGAGTTCATTAGAGGGCTGAGAGCATCGGAGGCAGCCAGAAACATTTGCGCCGTGTGTGAGATAATGTTCAAATGTTCAAATGTTTGTGAATACATAAGGGACCAAACTGCTGAGGTCATCGGTCCCTAGACTTACACGCTACTTAAACCACCTTATGCGAAGAAGAACACACACACCCGAGGGAGAACTCGGACCTCCGCCGCGCAGTCCGTGACATGGCGCCTCAAACCACGCGGCCACTCCGCGCGGCTATGGGGTAATGATATTGGTTAGAGAACACAGTGCTAAGGACGATCGTCTTGACATTGGTGACTATCGACGTTCAGAAAGACCTTCGGGGTTTGGTGAATATCGTTTAAACACATTAATACGAAATGATCCACTTCAATGTAATCGAGAATTGGCACACGTAGTGAACTGTGATCATTCCGCCATCTGCATATAAGTCGCTTTCTCTGAGCCCAAATCACAAAATTCAGTGGATCGCCATATGTGGATCTCTACTTGCTCATCATCAATTGGCTCGTGAACGGCATCAACCATTCCCATCCTGTATCATTACTGGTCACAAGAAATGGTGTCTTTAGGCTTTTTTTTTTTGTCATCAGTCTACTGACTGGTTTGATGCGGCCCGCCACGAATTCCTTTCCTGTGCTAACCTCTTCATCTCAGAGTAGCACTTGCAACCTACGTCCTCAATTATTTGCTTAGAGTCTTTAGAAGAGAAGGAAACTGTGGGGAATATTTACGATCGCTTGTGCAACGTCTATGGAGCATCTGCTGTCGACAGTACAGTTAGTCGCTGGGCGCGGAGGGTGAGGTCATCAAAAGGCGGTTAGGCGGATCTCCACGATTTGCAGCGATAGTGGAGACCATCCACTGCTGTCACACCTGACATGTTGCAGCGAGCTGATGTTGTCATTCGCGAGAACAGATTGAAGGATGCCATTCGTGGAAGACATTTTAGGACGATGAGGAGGTGACTAAGACAGTGAAACACTGACTCTGCCACCAGGACAAGGATAGGTACCGACGGGGCATACACGCTCTTGTTTCGCGCTGGAGGAAGGCCATAGAACGGGATGGACGTTATGTGAAAAAATAGGGTGTGTAAATAAAACACCATTCCTTCGTATGTGTAATTCTCATAATGTTCAATAAACAACTGTTGAAGATAGCCGGCCGGAGTGGCCGAGCGGTTCTAGGCGCTACAGTCTGGAACTGCGCGACCGCTACGGTCGCAGGTTCGAATCCTTCCTCGGGCATGGATGTGTGTGATGTCCTTAGGTTAGTTAGGATTAAGTAGTTCTAAGTTAAGTCCCATAGTGTTCAGAATCATTTGAACCAATTGTTGAAAATAAAAAATGCTTTGCATTACTTTCTGGGCAAGCCTCGTACAATGCCCATCGTACCAGTCGTAAAATTAAAAGAAGCAAATTGTGATCACGAAGACATGAAAAGGTTTCAGTACTCTTACTGGGATTCGGTAAAGCATTATGTGCCCTTTCGATCACCATTTGTTGCTTTCATTTTATAGTTTCCTGATGACGCACAGTGAATGCCAATGCCGGTTAAGGTTTTGGAGCGTTTTGTAATTGTGTGAAACGAAAATAAAGAGGAAGTTGTATGTCGTGCAAGACTCATCAGAGGTCTGTGTTATATCTTCAGGATTTTATGAGGCACTGGCAAGAGAAAGAATCTGCTGCACGAGTTGCAAAAGATGAACGTGACAGCAGTGCTCGCATTTGGTGCCCATCGGAAGAGATTCGACAGGCAGACACTAATCCCGTTGAGTGATGGTAAAAGTGAACATCCGGTAAACGCGTTTGCAATCAGTGGGATGTCCGTCCATTTCATCAACGCTAGCGACGAGTCGGTGGGGGAGCTCCAGTAACTGACTGGGCTACAGAGAGTAAAAAAAATCTATTCAAAGATGGAGTCATGACAGAAAATACTGTAAAATGGTGCACAATGGGAGCAGTAATCATGGGTCGAAATGGAGCAGCACAGGGAACGTTTACAGACTGTCCACAAGAGCAACCAATTAAGTTTCAGCCTGCTTTAGTTAATGCAAAGAAGGTAGGGAACTCATCTGAGTTACGAGAGACAGCTGTGGTGCAAAAGGCTTAAATGTGAAAAGCCATCACGACCAGATGAGACACCTACAAGAACTTCTTCCAATCCATATGTGGCATACATCAAACCAGTGCTTAAGAGTATTGCTTAAAAACAGTCGTTGTTGCAAGTTTAGTTTTTTATTTTTCAACGTCGCGTTTCGCCTTATTTGGGCATCTTCAGGTTATCTTTTCTAGATGGACGCGAGAGGCACCAAGATCTGCATAACGCGTTCCCGTTCACAAGAACTGAACCTGCACCCAGTGAATCTAATCCCACATACGTTTGCAGATAGTGACATGATACAAACATTTTTTGAACAGAACACTGAGGTGACGAAGTCATGGGAAATCGATATGCAGATATACAGATGGTAGTAGTATCAAGTGCAGAAGGTATAAAGGGCAGTGCAATGGCGAGAAAAGTTATTTATATTAAAACTTTTAATGTGAAAATGTTTCCGAAATGCTAACGGCCGCATGATGGGAATTAACAGACTTTGAACCCAGAACGGTAGTTGGGTCTCGACGCATGGAGCATTCCATTTCGGAAATCGTTGGGGAATTCAACATTCCAAAATCCACTGTGTCAAGAGCCTGCAAAGAAAATAAAAGTTCAGGTGTTACTTCTCACCATGGACAATGCTGGGGAAAACGGCCTTCACTTGACGACCAGGAGCAGCGGCGTTTCCGTAGAGTTGTCAGTGCTAACAGACAAGCAACACTGCATGAAGTAACCGTAGAAATCAGTGTGGGACGTACAGCGAACGTATCCATTAGGACAGTGCGGCGAGCCGGCCGTTGTGGCCGAGCGGTCCTAGGCGCTTCAATCTGGAACCGCGAGACCGTTACGGTCGCAGGTTCGAATCCTGCCTCGGGCATGGATGTGTGTGATGTCCTCAGGTTAGTTAGGTGTAAGTAGTTCTAAGTTCTAGGGGATTGATGACCTCAGATGTTAAGGCCCATAGTGCCTAGAGCCATTTGAACCATTTTTGACATTGCGGCGAAACTTAGCGTTAATGACCTACAGCAGCAAACGACAGACGCGAGTGCCTTTGCTAACACCACGATATTGCCTGCACCGCCTCTCCTACGCTCGTGACAATATCAGTTGGATCCTAGACGACTAAAAACCGTGGTATGATGAGATGAGTCCAAATTTCAGTTGGTAAGAGCTGGTGGTAGGTTCGAGAGTGGTGCTGACCCCATGAAGCCACGGACCCAAGCTAGCTGCATAATGGTGTGGGCTGATTATGTGGACTGGACTGTGTCCTCTTGTCCAACTGAACCGATCATTGACTGGAAATGGTTATGTTCGGCTAGTTGGAGAGCATATTCAGCCATTCGTGGACTTCATGCTCCCGAGCAACGATGGAATTTTTATGGATGAGCGTGTGCCATGTCGTCGTGCCAAAAGTGTTTACCATTGGCTCAAAAATGGTTCAAATGGCTCTGAGCACTATGGGACTTAACTTCTGTGGTCATCAGTCCCCTAGAACTTAGAACTACTTGAACCTAACTAACCTAAGGACATCACACACATCCATGCCCGAGGCAGGATTCGAACCTGCGACCGTAGCAGTCCCGCGGTTCCGGACTGCGCGCCTAGAACCACTAGACCACCGCGGCCATCCTTACCATTGGCTTTTTGTAAAAAAAAATTCTTTATTGCTATAATAATAATAATTATACAAACATAACCCACTTCCTTAAATGATTAATTGGTCCTAATTTTATCCAAACATTAATTGCAGCTAGACACAGATTTAATTTATTAGTGAGCTACAGCTATAACTAGATAACAACAAAATGGTTCAAATGGCTCTGAGCACTATGGGACTTAACATCTATGGTCATCAGTCCCCTAGAACTCAGAACTACTTAAACCTAACTAACCTAAGGACAGCACACAACACTCAGTCATCACGAGGCACAGAAAATCCCTGACCCCGCCGGGAATCGAACCCGGAAACCCGGGCGTGGGAAGCGAGAACGCTACTGCACGACCACGAGCTGCGGACTAAGCAGTTAACAATGGACAACTAATCTGTCTATTATTGTTAATATTAAATTTATATTACCTACGCTTAAGTAAACTCTACTGCCTGCAGCGTCACAGTTGTGTCAGTAGTTTATAAACCTACTTCTTAGAGCCTTGACCATCGAGCTAATCCCGATGGGCGTGCCCCTGACACTGGGCAGGCCAAGGATGTTATCCGCTGCAGGATCCTAAATAGCTGATTTCCTAATCTAAGTCCTACTAACTAGTGGTAACCTAAGTCCGGTGCTTTGTCCTGTATCGGTGGTGTCGTACCACACTCCCCCTACTCCTGTATGCGGGGGATTCCACACTATGAGGAAAGTCGGCGTGTCCACACACATGCGCTTTGGGAATAGGGCGCAAAATTCAGTATTTGCTGTATCGTAAGTGGTCTAGGGGTAGCGTCTTTGATCCATAGTCAAAACGTCTTCGGTCCCGTGTTCGATACCCGCCACTGCCTAAATTTTGATAAATAATCAGCATTGGCGGCCGAAGACTTCCGGCATAAGAAGTCAGCCTCATTCTGCCAACAGCCTTGTCAAAGAGGTCGGAGGAGCGGATAGAGGTTCAGGGCACTC
This sequence comes from Schistocerca americana, assembly GCF_021461395.2. Taxonomy (NCBI): domain Eukaryota; kingdom Metazoa; phylum Arthropoda; class Insecta; order Orthoptera; family Acrididae; genus Schistocerca; species Schistocerca americana. The sequence goes on from NC_060121.1 coordinate 226,654,609, forward strand.
TCTTGTCCTAGGGGTGGGAAATTGCCCCTAAAGGCGGAAGAATCAGCAATGATCAACGACATGAGGATGCAGAAGGCAATGGAAACCACTGAATTAAAGACACGTAACGTGTATGCACAGAACATGTGTCCTGTAATTGAAGAAGTGTCATGATGATCTCTCCATTGGCAAAAGATTCCGGAATAGTCCCCCATTCGGATCTCCGGGAGGGGACTGCCAAGGGGGAGGTTACCATGAGAAGAAGATTGAATAATCAACGAAAGGATAACGTTCTACGAGTCGGGGCGTGGAATGTCAGAAGCTTGAACGTGGTAGGGAAACTAGAAAATATGAAAAGGGAAATGCAAAGGCTCAATCTAGATATAGTAGGGGTCAGTGAAGTGAAGTGGAAGGAAGACAAGGATTTCTGGTCAGATGAGTATCGGGTAATATCAACAGCAGCAGAAAATGGTATAACAGGTGTAGGATTCGTTATGAATAGGAAGGTAGGGCAGAGGGTGTGTTACTGTGAACAGTTCAGTGACTGTGTTGTTCTAATCAGAATCGACAGCAGACCAACACCGACAACGATAGTTCAGGTATACATGCCGACGTCGCAAGCTGAAGATGAACAGATAGAGAAAGTGTATGAGGATAATGAAAGGGTAATGCAGTATGTAAAGGGGGACGAAAATCTAATATTCATGGGCGACTGGAATGTAGTTGTAGGGGAAGGAGTCGAAGAAAAGGTTACAGGAGAACATGGGCTTGGGACGAGGAATGAAAGAGGAGAAAGACTAATTGAGTTCTGTAACAAGTTTCAGCTAGTAATAGCGAATACCCTGTTCAAGAATAACAAGAGGAGGAGGTATACTTGGAAAAGGCCGGGAGATGCGGGAAGATTTCAGTTAGATTACATCATGGTCAGACAGAGATTCCGAAATCAGATACTGGATTGTAAGGCGTACCCAGGAGCAGATATAGACTCAGATCACAATATAGTAGTGATGAAGAGTAGGCTGAAGTTCAAGACATTAGTCAGGAAGAATCAATACGCAAAGAAGTGGGATGCGGAAGTACTAAGGAATGACGAGATACATTTGAAGTTCTCTAACGCTATAGATACAGCAATAAGGAATAGCGCAGTAGGTAGTACAGTTGAAGAGGAATGGACATCTCTAAAAAGGGCCGTCACAGAAGTTGGGAAGGAAAACATAGGGACAAAGAAGGTAGCTGCGAAGAAACCATGGGTAACAGAAGAAATACTTCAGTTGATTGATGAAAGGAGGAAGTACAAACATGTTCCGGGAAAATCAGGAATACAGAAATACAAGTCGCTGAGGAATGAAATAAACAGGAAATGCAGGGAAGCTGAGACGAAATGGCTGCAGGAAAAATGTGAAGACATCGAAGAAGATATGATTGTCGGAAGGACAGACTCAGTATACAGGAAAGTCAAAACAACCTTTGGTGACATTAAAAGCAACGGTGGTAACATTAAGAGTGCAACGGGAATTCCACTGTTAAATGCAGAGAAGAGAGCAGATAGGTGGAAAGAATACATTGAAAGCTTCTATGAGGGTGAAGATTTGTCTGATGTGATAGAAGAAGAAACAGGAGGCGATTTAGAAGAGATAGGGGATCCAGCATTAGAATCGGAATTTAAACGAGCTTTGGAGGACTTACGGTCAAATAAGGCAGAAGGGATAGATAACATTCCATCAGAATTTCTAAAATCATTGCGGGAAGTGGCAACAAAACGACTATTCACGTTGGTTTGTAGAATATATGAGTCTGGCGACATACCATCTGACTTTCGGAAAAGCATCATCCACACAATTCCGAAGACGGCAAGAGCTGACAAGTGCGAGAATTATCGCACAATCAGCTTAACAGCTCATGCATCGAAGCTGCTTACAAGAATGATATACAGAAGAATGGAAAAGAAAATTGAGAATGCGCTAGGTGACGATCAGTTTGGCTTTAGGAAAAGTAAAGGGACGAGAGAGGCAATTCTGACGTTACGGCTAATAATGGAAGCAAGTCTAAAGAAAAATCAAGACACTTTCATAGGATTTGTCGACCTGGAAAAAGCGTTCGACAATATGAAATGGTGCAAGCTGTTCGAGACTCTGAATAAAGTAGGGGTAAGCTATAGGGAGAGACGGGTCATATACAATATGTACAACAACCAAGAGGGAATAATAAGAGTGGACGATCAAGAACGAAGTGCTCGTATTAAGAAGGGTGTAAGACAAGGCTGTAGCCTTTCGCCCCTACTCTTCAATATGTAAATCGAGGAAGCAATGATGGAAATAAAAGAAAGGTTCAGGAGTGGAATTAAAATACAAGGTGAAAAGATATCAATGATACGATTCGCTGATGACATTGCTATCCTGAGTGAAAGTGAAGAAGAATTAAATGATCTGCTGAACGGAATGAACAGTCTAATGAGTACACAGTATGGTTTGAGAGTAAATCGGAGAAAGACGAAGGTAATGAGAACTAGTAGAAATGAGAACAGCGAGAAACTTAACATCAGGATTGATGGTCACGAAGTCAATGAAGTTAAGGAATTCTGCTACCTAGGTAGTAAAATAACCAATGACGGACGGAGCAAGGAGGACATCAAAAGCAGACTCGCTATGGCAAAAAAGGCATTTCTGGCCAAGAGAAGTCTACTAATATCAAATACCGGCCTTAATTTGAGGAAGAAATTTCTGAGGATGTACGTCTGGAGTACACCATTGTATGGTAGTGAAACATGGACTGTGGGAATACCGGAACAGAAGAGAATCGAAGCATTTGAGATGTGGTGCTGTAGACGAATGTTGAAAATTAGGTGGACTGGTAAGGTAAGGAATGAGGAGGTACTACGCAGAATCGGAGAGGAAAGGAATATGTGGAAAACACTGATAAGGGGACGGGACAGGATGATGGGACATCTGCTAAGACATGAGGGAATGACTTCCATGGTACTAGAGGGAGCTGTAGAGGGCAAAAACTGTAGAGGAAGACAGAGATTGGAATACGTCAAGCAAATAATTGAGGACGTAGGTTGCAAGTGGTACGCTGAGATGAAGAGTTTAGCACAGGAAAGGAATTCGTGGCGGGCCGCATCAAACCAGTCAGTAGACTGATGGAAAAAAAAGAGTTGTTAAGTTAGTTTAACACTTTTCGTGATACCTTTGGAAAGTGTCTTATTGTCGTAGTAAGTAGTATGTGTCATGGTCAGGAAATTGGTGACGTAATGTGGATGCTACATCACTGAAAAGGGGGCACTCATAGACCACATGATCGGGAGTACCCTCTGATTCACCACATTCACACGCGGGTGTGGCCCTTTTCCCGAACCGACATAAGGATGTCTGGTATGGCACATGACGAGTGAGAAATATGGATCAGACCTCGAGTAGGTTCATAGTATCTCATGTCCAGTCGTTCCCTGACGCTAGGAAGAAATTCAAAAGTTCTGCGACCTGTTTCTTCAGCTTCCCATAAATCTTGCCACAATTGATCACCTCTCTGCCTTATCTCACCCTTATCCTCAACCCCAATGCCTAATATGTCTTCTATATTTTCGGTATTCCCTTTCTTAATCCAGAACCACGCAGCCTGTTCTCGAATTTTGATGTCCAGGGGGCAGACCCCCATTATGACTAATAGGGCTGCCCCTGGGGATGTTCTACGGCCCCCACAGATCTCAGTATCATATTTCTCTGAACCCTTATCACTGTCATGGCGGGTACAACCCTCGTGAGCCTGTGTGCCCAGACACCCAAGCCGTAACCCACTATTGATGTTAAGACACTATTGTGGTATAATTTTATGAGATGAGGGGGAGATGAAATCTTTTGTGTCTGATGGAGATGAGTTTGTTTAGTGTCTGAAAGGCTTTCTGGGTTACGGTGGCAATGTGTCTACCGAATTTCCACCTTTCTTCAATGATGATTCCTAGATGCCGTGTTTCACGTCGCCGAAGAACTGGTGAGTGCTCGATTCGTACAGTAGGGTTTCTGATTAATTGTCCTTTTAATAATAGGCAAGTCGACTTACTTGGTGATACTTTCATTTTGTGTTTTGGCACCATAGTTGCAGTTTAGGTTCTATTTCCTCGCAGCTACGGCCAGCGACCAATAGGAGGAGGTCATCTGCATAGGCTATCACCTCTAGCACCTCTTCACTTTGCTGTAATGTATCTAATAGCGGGTCCATGTGATTGTCCCAAAACAGGGGTCCTAGCACGGAACCCTGGGGGCATCCCTTAGTTATTGATATTCCAATTCCCCCTCTAGGGGATGATAGCGAGACCTCCCGCTCCTCGCAATACCTCCTCAGACAGCCATATAGCGGCACTGGACACTCCTTCTCCCGCAAGCAGGAGAAGAGCGAAGGCCACCACAGGTTGACGAAGGCGCCACTGATGTCCACCATGGTGCCGACTACGTACTTGTGCGGTGTAGAGCCACAGACCTCAGTCGCCAGGGCGATTGCATCGGATGCCGATCGCCCACGCCTGAAGCCGAACTGCATGCTGCTCATCCCACACAGCACTCGGTGTGCGGCCAGTCTGTCAGCTAGTAGTTTTTCTAGTATCTTCCAGAGTATATCCAGCAAGCATATTGGTCTGTATGACTTCGTGTTCGTTGGATCTTTATCTAGTCCTCTTCGAATAATTACAACGTTCACCGTCTTCCATATCTTGGGGAATTTTTGTTGTCTGAGGCACTCATTGTACAGGTGAGTCAGTGGTGCAGTTAGCTGGGGAGCTAGGAATTGCACCACCTCCGCTACAATGCCGTCTGGCCCGGGAGCTTTACCCCTCTTAAGTGATTTTATGTGGGCAGCCACCTCTTCCTCTGACAAAGGGTAGACTGCCGTGTTATTATCATATTAATTAAGGTCATCAAGTCGTAGTTGTTGCTGTTCTTCAGCAACTCGCTTTATTTGTTCATGAGACCCAGAAAATATTAGATACAGGCTCCCGGGTAGGCGCCATTTTCCTTGACTTCCGGTAGACCTTCGATACAGTTCCGCACTGTCACCTGATAAACAAAGTAAGAGCCTACGGAATATCAGACCAGCTGCGTGGCTGGATTGAAGAGTTTTTAGCAAACAGAACACAGCATGTTGTTCTCAATGGAAAGACGTCTACAGACGTTAAAGTAACCTCTGGCGTGCCACAAGGTAGTGTTATGGGACCATTGCTTTTCACAATATATATAAATGATCTAGTAGATAGTGTCGGAAGTTCCATGCAGCTTTTCGCGGATGATGCTGTAGTATACATAGAAGTTGCAGCATTAGAAAATTGTAGCGAAATGCAGGAAGATCTGCAGCGGATAGGCACTTGGTGCAGGGAGTGTCAACTGACCCTTCACATAGACAAATTTAATGTATTGCGAATACATCGAAAGAAGGATCCTTTATTGTACGATTATATGATAGCGGAACAAACACTGGTAGCAGTTACTTCTGTAAAATATCTGGGAGTATGCCTGTGGAACGATTTGAAGTGGAATGATCATATAAAATTAATTGTTGGTAAGGCGGGTACCAGGTTGAGATTAATTGGGAGAGTCCTTAGAAAATGTAGTCCATCAACAAAGGAGGTGGCTTACAAAACACTTGTTAGACCTATACTTGAGTATTGCTCATCAGTGTGGGATCCGTGCCAGATCGGGTTGACGGAGGAGATAGAGAAGATCCAAAGAAGAGCGGCGCGTTTCGTCACAGAATTATTTGGTAAGCGTGATAGCGTTGTGGAGATGTTTAGCAAACCCAAGTGGCAGACTCTGCAAGAGAGGCGATCTGCATCGCGGTGTAGATAGCTGTCCAGGTTTCGAGAGGGTGCGTTTCTGGATGAGGAATCGAATATATTGCTTCCCCCTACTTATACCTCCCGTGGAGATCACGAATGAAAATTAGAGAGATTCGAGCGCGCACAGAGGCTTTCTGGCAGTCGTTCTTCCATACGCGACTGGAACGGGAAAGGGAGGTAGTGACAGTGGCACGTAAAGTGCCCTCCGCCACACACCGTTGGGTGGCTTGCGGAGTATAAATGTAGATGTAGATGTAGATTCCCCATCCGCGCTATCATCAGGCAGCAGGGACTGGAGGAGGACCTCAGCAGTCTCCTGCCAGGATTCCGTCATCCTGTCCCCATGCCTGACTGTTGATAATTCCAGAGGAGAGCGGATCTTCTCTCTGACTAGTCTATGTGGTGTGCCCCAGGGGTCCAACGCCAACTGGTTCTGGACTAACCTCTCCCAGCTTTGTGTTCTGACAGCTTGTAGTTCCTTTTGGAACCTGAGTTTAGCCCCCCGATATTGCAGCAGCTATCTTTGCCGTTCTGGCCAGACGACACTGCGCTGGTAGTGCCTCCTCAACCTTTTGACACACCGGCGCATATCCTCGAGTTCGGCCGATCATGGTGACAGAGAGGCTGCCATGGCCTTCCTCCTAGTTGGTACGGCAGCTTTTATTGCTCTGGTTATTGCGCTCACCAGTTCCTCTGCTCTGTCATTTATGTCTATGTCCAGGTGTGTATCACCATTAGTTTTTTTAAAAAAATTCTTTGTTCAGTCATTATCATTATACAATTTAACCTACTACCTAAATACATTAGTAGGTCCTATTTTTAATTATTACAATTTGCAATCTGCAGCTTTATTTTCTAACACTATGGGGATTATTCTACTATTATTTGCTATGCATGTTGTTTTGGTTATTAGATTGAAATTTTCTGCTACTGTTAGACTTGGATGCTACTTATAACAAGTTACTGTAACTACTCTACCTGCAGCGTCACAGGTGTGCCAGAAGATACAAACCTAATATTACTGGCCTTGAACACTGAGCTGATCCCAGTGGGAGTGCCCCTGGCTCTGGGCTGGCCGATGACTTGGTCACTGCAGTTCTATACTAATGTAATTATCCTAATCTGAACCTATAATCGGTGCGTTGTCAAAACCGGTGATGATGTACTACCCCCCCCCCCCCCCCCTCCGCCCCAACCTATTCCTAAGACATGGCGTGATGCGGCTGGCCAATTCCTTGTCCTGTCGGAACAGGGAGGGTGTACAGAGACTACGTCTGGTGTTTTTTCATTGATTGTTTCTCAGTTACTGTTTGAGGACTTTGCCTGACAAGGGGAGGCCACCAGTTGTGAAATTCAGATTCGATTCATACTGCGCATAATAAAAGCTCGTGGCCAGAGGTGTAATGTGGCAAAGCACCAAGATGCACTTCTCAACCGTTGTCGAGAAAATCGACAGTTAAGAGAAACCGTTGCGGGGAAATACTCTCTACGGTTAATAATTTTCTACAGCGTCGTGGCGCAGCGGTAAGCGCTCGGGTTTGTAATCCGAAGGTCGCCGGATCGAATCTCGCGGCATGCAACTTTTTTTTAAATTATTTGTTTTTTGTAATTCAAATGTATATATATATACACACACACACACACACACACACAGACACACACACACACACAAACACACACACACACACACACACACACACACACACACATATATATATATATATATATATATATATATATATATGTAATTCCCGGCAATCAGTTGCAACAATTATGCATATAATAAGTTGTTGAAAGTCAAAAAATGGCTCTGAGCACTATGGGACTCAACTGCTGTGGTCATAAGTCCCCTAGAACTTAGAACTACTTAAATCTAACTAACCTAAGGACATCACACACATCCATGCCCGAGGCAGGATTCGAACCTGCGACCGTAGCGGTCGTGCGGTTCCAGACTGTAGCGCCTTTAACCGCTCGGCCACTCCGGCCGGCTTGTTGAAAGTCGTTTGTCGTGGAAAAATAATACTTGAAATAAAACACAATATCACAAATAATATTCAAGTGGATACAATGTATTGAAAGTTCGGTATACACTCGCACATAATTAACAATTAGTGACCAGAAGTAGCTGGAGTACCGCACGAACCAGAGTGACAGTTATCATAGAAACATGGAAAGCAGAAAACAGCACGACATCGAGCACATCTGATGAACGATGCGTTTTTACAAGAACAATTGTTTTTTAAATTATCTGTTGAGAAACACGCCTGATTGACATTCTGAAAAACTGTTCCATCGTTCGTCTGGTTTGATGCATACCAAGCGTATCGTATCGTATCGGCAAAAATCGGAGAAGACAATTGGTGGTAGACGATGGATTGGATTTTTATACATTCGTCTCTGGAGTTGATGTCACGGTTTCGCTCGATTAAAAAAGCACAATTTTGAAGGCGCTTGATCAAATTTTTTACCTGCCGGTAAAAATACACGTCACACGGTTGGACGAGAGGAGTGCACTTTGCAGGAATGACTTTTATAGTGCACGTTGGTAACTTCTTATCGTCCTGGAACATCTCATCGCATAACGCCGGGTTCGTTTGCCCATCCAAAGAGTCGATCAGAAGGAGAAATTCTTTCTTTTGTACGTATGGTTGCAAAGCATTAGGCAAGAAGTCCATGAACAAACCCGTTGTTAGTTTACCGGATTTGGAGGATGTAATAACAACGTTGGTATACTTCTTGGCGTACTCGTCGACTGTCTTCTGTACTCTGAGTCCAAACGTACCTGTGGACTCTTAGAGGCATACGAAAACAAGAGGCAAGACTCGTTCAGACATCGTGATTGAATACTGTGCCGTATACGAATGCGTCACCTTGTTCATGTCGTGTCGGGTTACCAGGACAGCCTTTGATCCTTTTTCGGCGAGAGTTCTGTTGAACGTGGACTGGTACTGGCACCCTGACAAACAAAATATAAAAATATAATTTATATAAGAAATATACGAAATCTGTGTTGTCTATCATATATCAGATTATCATATTCTATCTTCATGTCATATGACATTTGTGAACAGCTCTTTACGTACCTGTTTGATCAGTATTAATTATGAAATCTTTGTCGAAGTTAGTTATCAACGTTCGCGTCTGGATCCGAAATGTGTCCGCTGCGGCCAAAATTTCGTCTTGGGTAGCCGTCTCTTTCCGGGAAACAAATTTTGTGATTTTCCGTTGCCGAATCCCATGCTTCTTTTTAAATTCGGTGACCCATGTTTTTGAAGCTTTGAAGTTGAAATCTGGGAACTGACTTGCAGCGCCCAAGGCCCACTGCTGCAGGTTTCTGGTAGTAACTTGCTGGAAGTTTTGTCGAGCTTCTACGAAGCGATCATGCACCCATGAATCGATGGTACAATATTTATCAAATTTGCTACCGCCACGTTTGATTTGCTCTTCCCACCTGGATAAATAGCCCATATTTGTCAAACGAGAGCACCCCTTTTTTTGTAGAGTTTTCAGACTCCAGCCTGGATGTTCTTTCGTCAGTTTGACAGCTCTAATTTTGTAATCCAGAGAACTATAGTCTTACCCTTTTTTTTTTCTTCTCGTCCGGCTCGTATTCGTCTGATGATTCGTTGGCAATGGGACTCGTTTCAACGTCTTCGTAGGCATTATTATCGTCGATTTCATTAATGTCTATCAGTTCCTCATCATGAACGAGGGTTTTTTCGGCGAGCATTTGCAGCGTATTCTGGAACATTTCTTCCCCAATTACCATGGCTTCTTCGTTGATTGATGATGACGGTTCTGCTGCGATGCGATTACTGTTATGAAGGAGGCTTTCAAAATACACCAACGCATGTTTCAATTGTTGTTTCGCCACTTCACTGTGTACAGAATCTTCTTCGATCACATCACTTTCATGCGAAGGGCCCGGATCGCTCTCTAATTGTACTGCCTCCATTTTTCCGTTTGTTTAACAGGGTGTACCAAAGCTCTCACGTACGCACTGGTTTTCGACGATGTTATAAGTTGCGCTAGGGACCGCATCTACCTTCTTTCGAAGTTAGCAGGCAACTACGCTGTTATGCGGCGGCTCGTTTCGGCCCATTCAACATGTGTCCTTGAAGTGTAACCAGCGAGTAATAGAGTTTATATTTCATAGCTGCCACAGCAAATATGTGTTCGTGGGGTCTCTATTCTAATTCGAGCGTTTGACTTACACTATACGTATTCGTTTCGGAATATCGTTTCTACGTCTTCCGCTAACTATACGTGGTAAACGTTATGAAGACAATTAATAACATTTGTGAAATACAACATTGTTTGCAGAAAACATAATGATGTTCGAAGTCGCCAGTTTTTCCACGACAAACGACTTTCAACAACTTATTATATGCATAATTGTTGCAACTGATTGCGGGGTATATATATATATATATATATATATATATATATATATATATATATATATTTGTGTGTGTGTGTGTGTGTGTGTGTGTGTGTGTGTGGGTGGGTGGGTGGGTGGGTGGATGTGTGTGTGTGTGTGTATGTATATATATATAAATTTGAATTACAAAAAACAAGTACTAAAAAGAAAGGTTGCATGGCGCGAGATTCGATCCGGCGACCTTCGGAATACGAACCCGAGCGCTTACCGCTGCGCCACGACGCTGTAGAGAGCGTTTCACCGCAGCGGTTTCTTTTAACTGTCGATTTTCTCGACAAAGGCTGAGAAGTGCATCTTGGTGCTTTGCCACATTACAACTCTGGCCATGAGCTTTTATTATGCCCAGTATGAATCGAATCTGAATTTCACAATTGGCGGCCTCCCTTTGTGAGATTGCATCTGCTAGGTTATTCAGGACGCTAAAAGTGTCTTCTTACCTGAGCAAATGGTGCGTGTCGTAGTTTGGTAATTGTTCCCCAAGTTGTTGTGCAACGTCGTCGAAGGGGGGGCACTCGTACACCACATGGTCTGGGCTGCCCTGCACTGCTCCACAGTCACACACTGGTGCTGCCCTCTTCCCGAACCGACACAAATATGTCGGGTAGCGTTCATGCCCGGTAAGAAAGTGCAGCAAGCCTCTAGTAGGTTTGATGTATGTGAGTTTTAAGCGTTCCTGTATGTTTGGAAGTAGCTCATGTGTTCTTCACCCTGTCTTATCGTTATTCCAAAGATCCTGCCATAATTCAATTCCCCTTCTTTTAATACTTGGTTTATCTCCTACGTATACCCCCATGATTTCTTCTATTTTTTCTCTTCAGTTCTACTTTATCCAGTACCAGGTGGCCTGTTCCCTTATTGGTTTGCACAATTCGAGCGAATGATTTGGTCAACCAGACGACCTGACATGAGTCCCATCGAACATTTATGGGACGTAATGGAGAGGTGAGGCGCACAATGCCTTGCACTGCCAATTGTTTCGCATTTATGGACGGCTGTAGAGACAGCATGGCTCAGTACTTACGTAGGGGACTCCCAACGATTTGTTGAGGCCATGCCACGGGGAGTGCTCACTACGCCGGGCAAAAGCAGGTCCGACACGATATTAAGAGGTACCTCACGACTTTTGTCACGTCAGTGTACCTTTACATGCAGCAGGGAAGTTTGGTACGACTGTTGCAGTGAGTTCATAAAATGGGATGGAATACTGTGGCACACTTTGGGCCCGTTCACGAAGGGAAAGCGGGCGAGGCGCCGTCATTGCTGCCCCTGGAATTCCGCTCGATAGCGTCCCGCGTGGCGGCAGCGGCCGGCGGGTAGCCTACCCTCGCCTCGCCGCGCGCTAGACGGCGCCGCTCTCTCTCGCCGCGGGCGGCACTGCGCATGCGCGGCGGCGGGCTGCCCCACGCCGTACGCGCTCCTCCGCCGCCGCCGCCGCCAGACGGTCGGCCCGCGGGTCCGCCGCCGGTGCTACTCGGGCAGCGGGCAGTGCGTGTGCGCGACCGCGAGTGCGTGCGAGCCGCGTGTTGCGTGTCGCGTGGCAGGCTGGCGGCGACGGCGAACGCGCGCCAGGGTCGCGCCAGGGACGCGGCCGCCGTGGACGCCGGGCACAAGGGCGGCAGGCCGCGCCGCCGCGACGCCCATGCCTCGACCGACCTGCAACAGGTAAGCCCACGCCCTGGCGTGCCACCGGATTCCTTTTGTCTCAGCCGCGAGTGTCACGTCCAAATGACACGAACAAAATATCAACATCGAACCGGTTTTGTGGGTGATTCAGGACTTCCTAGCACGTCAACTTGTCGTTCTTAGCGGTACGAAATTAACGAATGTGTTACTCGTCAAAGCAAACTGGAGAACTGGCCAGCATTGTTTTTATTTTTTATGTAATTGGCCAGTGACGTTAGCCCCCTAGCCAGGGAAGTATGTATACTGTTATTGAATAATACATACAGGGTGTTGCAGTTACAAACGAAAAGGGCAGGTAGAGCACAATAAAACAAACAAATATTCCTAAAAATGACAAGACCTCTAACAATGATTTCCCCAATGGGATACTGCAGTCAAGCCAATTTTACAACACTCTTAATGTCTCAAGTTACAATATGCTGATGATGTTCCTCATGGTGAAAGGATGTGTATATGGGACATACCTGATGGTGTACCGGCACACTGTCACGTGGGCTCTGAGCACTATGGCACTTAACATCTGAGGCCATCAGTCCCCTAGAACTTAGAACTACTTAAACCTAACTAACCTAAGGACATCACACACATTCATACCCGAGGCAGGATTCGAACCTGCGTCCGTAGCAGTCGCGCGGTTCCGGACTGAAGCGCATGGAACCGCTCGGCCACCGCGGCCGGCTCTCACATGGGCTCTTCCGGAATACATAGCACGCATCCTTTACGACACTGAACCGGTCGTGACTTGCCGGCGGCCGGTGTGGCCGAACGGTTTTAGGCGCTTCAGTCTGGAACCGCGCGACCGCTACGGCAGCAGGTTCGAATCCTGCCTCGGGCATGGATATGTGTGATGTCCTTTAGTTTGGTTTAAGTAGTTGTAAGTTCTAGGGGACTGATGACCTCAGATGTTAATTCCCATAGTACTCAGAGCCATTTGAACCATTTTTTCGTGACTCGCCAATACTGTAGCCTACCAGGTCCTCAGAACTGAAACTGTTGAAATTTTGTGCAGGTATATTTAAAAGCTTCGGTGTATTTCAGCCCTATTGATAGTGTCGGTGAACTCTGTGTGGATGGTTGTCAATGCAGTCGGAACACGCCTCGAAGTTTTGATCGTATAAGGACTTCGACAAGGAGACATGCTGAAGCCTGCCTTCACTTGAAAGTTGGCCATGTGGAACAGTTGTTGTAATGTGTTTATCTTCAAGTACATACCTTCTGTTTGGATCCTGAGCAGCTCTGTTGTCAATAATCAGTCATAATACGTGACATCAAGGAAATAAGTGGTTACCACACCTATGTTTATCAGTATTATTTGCTTGTTTCCTTGTCGTCTACTCCACCCTTTCGTTTGTACCTATAATAGTGAAACAACCACTATACACATTTTAAATTACACGAATATAAACTTCATGATACCCTTTGTACGTTTGCAAGTTATCATGTTACTTCCCTCTTTGAAATAACACAATTAATAATAATAATAATAATAATAACGAATAAATGTTGACAGGCGCTGAAGTCAGCGCTTCTTATACATCGATCGTGTCTGGGTGTATTGAATGTACATACAGCGTGTCTCTCCTAAAGGCCGTCAGGCAGTGTTCTCTGGTGTTCAGCCAGATACCTGCAGTTTCAGTTTTTGAAGTATGTCGCCGGAGTTAGCCCAAACAAATACAGCTCACAACGTCCTACGTGCGACGCTCGGTTGCTGCTTGGCGATAGTAGTCAGCACGGGCCAGCGCGGTGTTTCCGCTGCTGGATTACTGGTTATTCTTCCTGTTTTTCTGTCGCTGTCAACACATATCGGTAAAACGAATATCTCACTAGACTTATCTGGGATCGCTCTAGCTAATGGGCACATAAAATTCCGCTTTAAACATCATTTTGTTTGTAACGGGAGACAAACTGACGCTTTCAGCCGGCGCTGGGCGTCGCGTGGAAGACGTTATGAGCAGTACTTGTTTGGGCTGACTCTGGCTACACACTGCAAAGACGAATTTGCATATATCTGTGGGAAAACCAGAGAAAATACACCGGATAACTCTTACAAAGTAAACTAACCATCACAACCCCCTCAGTTTTTGCGGTAAGATGGCGCTGTCTATAGCCCGTGACAAACTGAATTCAAATCGAGCATGAAAATAGGAAGAGGGTGTACTGAACTGCGAAAAAAGAAGCAAAATAGGATAATGAACGTCCCAAGCTTCAGATGTGCAACATCGCGCAAATTGGAAGCGCCACGGCGTCGTGGTTATTCGGTCACGGTGTTGCACTGCAAAGCGGGGGATCCGTGTTAAAAACTCCCTCATGCCACATTTTTGTTTCACAAAATTGTGAACTGCTCGTCTGCTCACTAACGTTTCTGCTCGTTGTGTTCAATTTGTGTCAGTGTTGTGGTGTTAAGTCCGTTTGCCACAGCGAGATGTATGGAAGGAACCTATAATGAGAGTTGATTTCGAAAGCTTGTGTGTTTTTACGGGTACTCGAAGCTCAGAACACGTGATTACAAGGCGATGAGCCTCCAAAATGACGTGCCTCCTATTTTTTCTACAGAAGGTCCACAAGTTATGAATCTTGCGTTCCGTTTTTGAAGTTTCAAAATGCTTCAAATGGTTCTAAGCATTATGGGACTTAACATCTGAGGTAGCGACTTAGAACTAATTAAATCTAACTAACCTAAGGACAGCACACACATGCATGCCCCAGGCAGGATTCGAACCTGCGACCGTAGCAGCAGCGCGATTGCGGACTGCAGCGCCTAGAGCCGCTCGGCCACAACGGCCGGCTTTTGAAGTTTTGACACTTGAATTCCTTTTGTTGTGTCTTGCCCTCTCGTCGCTAATAGGGTGCCTACGGGATGCAGCGTTCTCGGAATGCTAAACACCAATTCCAAACAAACAACATAAGTGGTTTAATTTCCAGGAAAGCAAACTGACAATACTTAACTTTTACTACATCAAATGTCGGTAGCGAGAGGCGACATAAAAACAACACAGTTATTGCTATACACCAAGTCAAAGGAAAACTTGATACGGATCTCTACAGTGGAGAATTAATAATGTTGCAAACTGGGGCCGATCATGTGCGCGGCCGAGGCTAGCATGAGCTGCGTCTGCAGGGTGGTCCATTGATCGTGACCGGGCCAAATATCTCACGAAATAAGCGTCAAACGAAAAAACTACAAAGACGAAACTTGCCTAGCTTGAATGAGGAAACCAGATGGCGCTATGGTTGGCCCACTAGAGGGCGCTGCCATAGGTCAAACGGATATCAACTGCGTTTTTTAAATGGGAACCCCCATTTTTATTACATATTCGTGTAGTACGTAAAGAAATATGAAGGTTTCAGTTGGACCACTTTTTTCGCTTTGTGATAGATGGCGCTGTAATACTCACAAACATATGGCTCACAATTTTACACGAACAGTTGGTAACAGGTAGGATTTTTAAATTAAAATACATAACGTAGGTACGTTTGAACATTTTATTTCGGTTGTTCGAATGTGATACATGTACCTTTGTGAACTTATCATTTCTGAGAACGCATCCTGATACAGCGTGATTACCTGTAAATACCACATTAATGCAACAAATGCTCAAAATGATGTCCGTCAACCTCAATGCATTTGGCAATACCTGTAACGACATTCCACTCAATAGCGAGTAGTTCGCCTTCCGTAATGTTCGCACATGCATTAACAATGCGCTGACGCATGTTGTCAGGCGTTGTCGGTGGATCACGATAGCAAACATCCTTCCCCACGAAAAGAAATCCGGGGACGTCAGATCCGCTGAACGTGCGGGCCATGGTATTGTGCTTCGACGACCAATCCACCTGTCGTGAATTATGCTATTCAATACCGCTTCAACCGCACGTGAGCTATGTGCCTGACATCCATCATGTTGGAAGTACATCGCCATTCTGTCATGCAGTGAAACATCTTGTAGTAACATCGGTAAAACATTACGTAGGAAATCAGCAACCATTGCACCATTTAGATTGCCATCGATAAAATTGGTGCCAATTATCGTTCCTGCCATAATGCCGCACCATACGTAACCCGCCAAGGTCGCTGATGTTCCACTTGTCGCAGCCATCGTCGATTTTCCGGTGCCCACTAGTGCATAATATGCCGGTTTACGTTACCGCTGTTGGTGATTGACGCTTCGTCGCTAAATACAACGTGTGCAAAAAATCTGTCAACGTCCCGTAATTCCTCTTGAGCCCAGTGGCAGAACTGTACATGACGTTCAAAGTCGTCGCCATGCAATTCCTGGTACATAGAAATATGGTACGGGTGCAATCGATGTTGACGTAGCATACTCCACACCGATGATTTTGAGGTTCCCGATTCTCGCGCATTTTGTCTGCTACTGTTGTGCGGATTAGCTGCGAGAGCAGCTAAAACACCTACTTGGGCATCATCATTTGTTGCAGGTCGTGGTTGACGTTTTACATGTGGGTGAACACTTCCTGTTTCACAAAAATGGTTCAAATGGCTATGAACACTATGGGACTTAACATCTGCGGTCATCAGCCCCCTAGAACTTAGAACTACTTACACCTAACTAACCAAAGGACATCACACATCCATGCCCGAGGCAGGATTCGAACCTGCGACCGTAGCGGTCGCGCAGTTCCAGACTAAAGTGCCTAGAACCGCTCGGCCACACGGCCGGCCCTTCCTGTTTCCTCAAATAACGTAACTATCCGGCGAACGGTCCGGACACTTGGATGTTGTCGTCCAGGATACCGAGCAGCATGCATAGCATACGCCCGTTGGGCGTTTTGATCACATTAGCCATACATAAACACGATATCGACCTTTTCCGCAATTGGTAAACGGTCCATTTTAACACGGGTAATGCATCACGAAGCAAATACCGTCCGCACTGGCGGAATGTTACGTGATACCACGTACGTGTACGTTTTTGAGTATTACAGCGCCATCTGTCACAAAAGCGAAAAAAGTGGTCCATCTAAAGCATTCATATTTTTTTACGTACTACAGAAATATGTTATGAAAATGGGGTTCCTGTTTTAAAAAAAACGCAGTTGATATCCGTTTGACCTATGGCAGCGCCATGTAGCAGGCCAACCATAGCGGCATCTGGTTCCCCCCTTCGAGCTAGACGAGTTTCGTTCTTTGTAGTTATTTCGTTTGACGCTTATTTCGTGAGATATTTGGTCCGGTCACTATCAATGGACCACCCTGTATATGCAGCTGTTGCAGGTGGCGCGCACGACTGACCACCAATTCTTCACTGCCTTCTCTGGTCTTGCGTTGCGTCACTTTGTTCAGGAGTTTGTGGTTACTGTAGAACCCCTTTGTTGTAACATAGTTCACAACCGTTTATTTGCTGTTTTCATTTCTATGAAATGTTTATGCGGCATCTCGCCTGCTCGTGACTGTAGTATATTCCCAGCATATGACTTATATCCCGCAACCAGTGTATAGTACGACAATTGTCAAGACTACAGAAAGAGAAGAGACTCGTCAGTTAGCGGACGGACTGTACATAATATTGTGAAAAAAAGAGACATCGGGGATCTCCCGCTTCGCAATCCATTACCATGACCACATAACCACGACGCAGTAACTCTTCCTGTTCGCTCGACGTTGCACATATTGAGCTTATACAGTTCACTGTTTCGATTTTGCTTCTTTTCTTACAATTCAGTATACTTTCTTCTTGTTTTCATGCCTGATTTGTGTTCAGTTTTTGATAGGTTATCCACTGGGCCATCTTACCGTTAAATCTGGGTGGGGGGGGGGGGATGATAGATAGTTTCCCTTGTTAGCAGAGATGCCCTTTATATAGTTTCATGGAGACTTCGCCGTAACTGCTCATACGACAACATCCAGAGTGTACCTCGCCTGTATCTGCTCGGCCGGTCGGGGTGGCCGAGCGGTTCTAGGCGCTACAATCTGGAACCGCGCGACCGCTACGGTCGGAGGTTCGAATCCTGCCTCGGGGATGGATGTGTGTGATGTCCTTAGGTTAGTTAAGTTTAAGTAGTTCTAAGTTCTAGGGGACTGATGACCACAGATGTTAAGTCCCATAGTGCTCAGAGCCATCTTTTTGTATCTGCTAACCTCTGATTGCCCTACACTGTTCACGTGTCATCTCACGCTGGGACTGAATGAGGAGGCAAGAATTTGTAAGAGGGCCTGTTGAGTATGGGCATCTGTCTCTGTAGTGAACTCTTTCAAAAACCAGGCAATACACGGCCGCGCTTACGCCCGAGAAATAGGGGGAGGGGTGGCAGTAAAAGCGCACACTCCAGTACTCTTATGAGTGGAGTGCTGTCATTCACCTATGTGCCAGTGTCCCACATAGCACAACAGCTCAATAAACACTGGCGATTGCTTTTGTTTGTCAATGCTAGTCGCCTTATTTGGCGACCCTTATTCACTTTTTGTCCGAATAAACCATTACCCGCTTTAATACCAGTGCTTAATTCTTCTTAAAGATCTACTGTATACTATCTGATCAAAATTATCCGGACACCTGTCAGTGGACATTAAATAGGGTGTGTCCACTCTTCGGTCTTTAACTCTGCTAGGGACACATTAAATGAGGTATCTGAATGTCTGTCGTGGAATCGCAAAACATTCTGCTTCAAGAGCCAAAACAAGAGGAGGTAGTGACTTTGGACGGTGGTTCTGGAGCGACATCTACGTTCTAACTCATCCAAAAGGTGTTCCATTTGGTTCATGTCTCATGGACAGACCATACCATTTCAGGAATGGTGTTGTCCAATACCTCACAGATGCTGATTTATGACAGGGTGCGTTGTCATGCCGATACAAACAGTCATACTGTCAGAACAGTTCCTCTACACTACGCAGTAGGCCCACACTATGATAGAATAAAGACTTTTACCATTTCCACGCTGGAACACCTGGGCGCCGAATTAAAACAGCTAAAGCAGGCTTTGGAGAAAAATGGATACTCGGAGAAGGAAGTAAACAGAATTCTACGACCAAGTAACGGAAGGTCGAAGGACAAGCATCAGAAACAACGATGGAGGAATACTTCTCTCTCTTTTATTAAAAAAGTAACAAATGAGATCGGAAAGATTTTATAGAAACATGACATTAGACCGGTTTTTAGAGCAATAAAGAAATTAGGTCGAACACTCCGACCTGTGACGGACAAACACCCACCATGTCAGCATGTAGCACACACAAAATTCCGTGAACATGTGGCAAAGGTCATATTGAAACAACCTAGAGAAGCGTGAATATGCGTCTAAATGAACACAAAATTCTTTGCCGACTGGGAAAATAGACAAATTGCCTGTAACACAGCATGCTCTTCAGCCAGGAAGGCACGAAGTGAAGTTTTCTGATACAAAAATATGACCTACGACGACGAAATATTATCCACGGCTATGTAGAAAAGCCATTGAAACATGCACCGAAGCGCCAAAGAAACTGGTATTTGCATGCGTATTCAGATACAGAGATGTATAAGCAGACAGAATACGGCGCTGCGGTAGGCAACGCCTATATAAGACAGCAAGTGTCTGGCGCTGTTGTTAGATCGGTTACTGCTGCTACAATGGCAGGCTATCAAGATTTAAGTGAGTTTGGAAGTGCTATTACGGTCGGCGCACGAGCGATGGGATACAGCATGTCCGAGGTAGCGAAAAAATGAAGATTTTCCTATACGACCATTTCACAAGTGTATTGTGAATATCAGGAAACCGGTAAAACACCAAATCTCCGAATCGCTGCAGCGGGAAAAAGATCCTGCGAGAACGGGACCAATGACGACTGAAGACAGTCGTTTAACGTGACAGAAGTGCAACCCTTCCGCAAATTGCTGCAGATTTCAATGCTGGGCCAGCAACAAGTGTCAGCCAGCGAACCAACGAAACATCATCGATATGGGCTTTTGGAGCCGAAGGCTCACCCGTGTACTTTTGATGACTGCACGACAAAAGCTTCCCGCCTCGCCTGGCCAGCCGCTGTGGTCGAGCGGTTCTAGGCGCTTCAGTCCAGAACCGCGCTGCTGCTGCGGACGCAGGTTCGAATCCTGTCTCGGGCATGGATGTGTGTGATGTCCTTAGGTTAGTTAGGTTTGAGTAGTTATAAGTCTAGGAGACTGATGACCTCAGATGTTACGTCCCATAGTGCTTAGAGCCATTTGAACCATTTGAGCCTCGCCTGGGCCCGTCAACACCGACATTGGAGTGTTGATGACTGGAAGCATGTTGCCTTGTCGGACGAGTCTCCTTTCAGATTGTATCGAGCGGATGGACGTGTGCGGGTATGGAGACATCCTCATGAATCCACGAACCCTGTATGTCAGCAGGGGACTGTTCAAGCTGGTGGAGGCTCTGCAATGGTGTGGGACAAGTGCAGTAGAACTGATATGGGATTCCTGATAGGTCTTGATACGAATCTGACAGGTGACGTGCACATAAGTATCCTGTCTGATCACCTGAGTCCATTCACATCCATTGTGCATTCCGACGGACTTGGGCAATTTAAGCAGGACCCCACAGGTCCAGAATTGCTACAGACTGACTGCAGGAACTATCTGCTGAGTTGAAACACTTCCAATGGCCACCAAACTCTCCAGATGTGAATATTATTGAGCATATCTGGGATGCCTTGCAACGTACTGTTCATAAGAGATCTCCACCCCTCCTTACTCTTACGGAATCAAGGTGTCAATTGCCTCCAGCACTACTTCAGACATTAGTCGAGTCCATGCCACGTCGTGTTGCGGCACTTCTGCGTGCCCGTGGGCCCCTACACGATATTAGGCAGGTGTACCAGTTTCTTTGGCTCTTCAGCGTGTCAACATAAAAATATTTTTAATAGGAAAGAAGAGACAATCAAAACTAGCGAAATACGGGCAATAACTGTGCAGAATCGCTAAAATGTTTCTTATCTTTGAGAAGACGACAATAGATAATTAAATTTTATCTTTGACAAGAATCATCTCTGCTTATAACGTATAAGTCCGGGCACCCCCGTTTTTCTACAGTACGTACGTCACTCTCAACCGTTTAAGACTGAACGGAGGAGTCACGCCTCAGAAGATGTCCAACGCAGTTCTAGAAGAAACGTTAGGAGCAAATGGTTCAAATGGCTCTGATCACTATGGGACTTAACTACTGAGGTCATCAGTCCCGTAGAACTTAGAACTACTTAAACCTAACTAACCTAAGGACATCACACACATCCGAGCCCGAGGCAGGATTCGAACCAGCGACCGTAGCGGTCGCGCGGTTCCAGAATGTAGCGCCTAGAACCGCTCGGCCACCCCGGCCGGCGTTAGGAGCAGAAGAGTTTCGTGGACCACGACCTTATACACCGAAAGGTTTACCAACAGCAAGCGTACAGAATGTGTTCATATCCTTCCGCATTTAGTGTTGTCTTAAGCATAACAACTGGGCCTCAACTTCACAGCGAAAAACACTTCCGCACATCACCTCCTCCATACTTCACTGACGATACTTTACTAATGACGACAGGTGACGTTCAGCAGGCATTCGCCAAACCCTAACCCTTACATTGCACTGCCACAGGGCTTAGCGTGATTCATCACTCCGAAACACTCGTTTGCAGTCCAGTGGAGTCGCTTTTTCCAATACCTCAAACGTCGCTTAGCACTGACTGCAGAAATGCGTGACTTTTGAGGAACTGCTCGACCGTTCTATATCATTCTTGTTAACTCCCTACCCACAGTCACTGTGCTAGCTGCGCTGCTGCCAGCACTGTGGAACGAGCCCATGATTCGTTCCGCTCATTTCATGAGATACTTTATACCCACCATCCGCTATGATCGGCAATCTCTGACCGTCGGTACACTAGGTACTGTCTGATCCTGGCCAAGCTGTGATTTTTCCTTCGCGTTTACATTTCACAAACGTATCACCAACAATCGACTAGGAGATCTTTATAAAGGTTGAAATATCACCGATGGATTTGTTACTAGGGCGACATCCAATGACTAGCCCAAGTTCGGAATCACTGGGCACTCCTAAGCGACCCAATCTGCTGTTACTGCTTGTTTACTGATAACACAGTACTCTCCGACTCCTTACGTGTCATCTGATGGTCAAGTCCACATTACGTAGGGGTGTCCGTATGCTTTCTGAAACTACGTCTTTTCGTGTGCACATACAGGGTGTTACAAAAAGGTAAGGCCAAACTTTCAGGAAACATTCCTCACACACAAAGAAAGAAAATATGTTATGTGGACATGTGTCCGGAAACGCTCACTTTCCATGTTAGAGCTCATTTTATTACTTCTCTGCAAATCACATTAATCATCGAATGGAAACACAGCAACAGAACGTACCAGCGTGACTTCAAACACTTTGTTACAGGAAATGTTCAAAATGTCCTCCGTTAGCGAGGATACATGCATCCACCCTCCGTCGCATGGAATCCATGATGCGCTAATGCAGCCCTGGACAATGGCGTATTGTATCACAGCCGTCCACAATACGAGCACGAAGAGTCTCTACATTTGGTACCGGGGTTGCGTAGACAAGAGCTTTCAAATGCCCCCATAAATGAAAGTCAAGAGGGTTGAGGTCAGGAGAGCGTGGAGGCCATGGAATTGGTCCGCCTCTACCAATCCATCGGTCACCGAATCTGTTGTTGAGAAGCGTACGAACACTTCGACTGAAATGTGCAGGAGCTCCATCGTGCATGAACCACATGTTGTGTCGTACTTGTAAAGGGACATGTTCTAGCAGCACAGGTAGAGTATCCCGTATAAAATCATGATAACGTGCTCCATTGAGCGTAGGTGGAAGAACATGGGGCCCAATCAAGACATCATCAACAATGCCTGCCCAAACGTTCACAGAAAATCTGTGCTAATGACGTGATTGCACAATTGCGTGCGGATTCTCGTCAGCCCACACATGTTGATTGTGAAAATTTACAATTTGATCACGTTGGAATGAAGCCTCATCCGTAAAGAGAACATTTGCACAGAAATGATGATTGACAAATTCTTGGATGAACCATTCGCAGAAGTGTACCCGTGGAGGCCAATCAGCTGCTGATAGTGCCTGCACACGCTCTACATGGTAAGGAAACAACTGGTTCTCCCGTAGCACTCTCCATACAGTGACATGGTCAACGTTACCTTGTACAGCAGCAACTTTTCTGACGCTGACATTAGGGTTATCGTCAACTGCACGAAGAATTGCCTCGTCCATTGCAGGTGTCCTCGTCGTTCTAGGTCTTCCCCAGTCGCGAGTCATAGGCTGGAATGTTCCGTGCTCCCTAAGACGCCTATCAATTGCTTCGAACGTCTTCCTGTCGGGACACCTTCGTTCTGGAAATCTGTCTCGATACAAACATACAGCGCCACGGCTATTGCCCCGTGCTAATCCGTACATCAAATGGGCATCTGCCAACTCAGCATTTGTAAACATTGCACTGACTGCAAAACCACATTCGCGATGAACACTAACCTGTTGATGCTACGTTCTGATGTGCTTGATGCTAGTACTGTAGAGCAATGAGTCGCATGTCAACACAAGCACCGAAGTCAACATTACCTTCCTTCAATTGGGCCAACTGGCGGTGAATCGAGGAAGAACAGTACATACTGACGAAACTAAAATGAGCTCTATCATGGAAATTAAGCGTTTCCGGACACATGTCCACATAACATCTTTTCTTTATTTGTGTGTGAGGAATGTTTCCTGAAAGTTTCGCCGCACCTTATTGTAACACCCTGTATAATGCCCAACAAGGAAGGAGCATAGCAGCTGTATGGAGGAACAAATAGGGGAAGAGAACCCATGTTCGGAAATATCATGCAGCCGCTTTGCAGGGCGTCGAAGTTACAGGGGCAACGCTTGCCCCGAGGCCACTCTTCTGCCAGCGAACGCGCTTCTACGCTGTCGGACCGGGAGCAGAACTTTCCGGTGTGGGCTTCACAGCTTTCAGGGCGTCAGATGGTGTCGACTGCATCGACGCCTGTCACAACTCCATAGGGGCTGCGAAGCGCAAAAGCCGCAGAAGCGCGCAAACCCGCTTTGCTACCTGAGGGCTGGATCGTATAAATTAGACGCTCACGTCCTGGGTTTGTTCCTCAAGACACCCTTACAGCACCTTGAATTTTGTCGTACCATTTTGTTACACCATTTATGTCAACGATCTAGTACATTTCAGCATTTTTAATGTGTGGTGCTCCACAGTTTTGCTGTGCATCTTAATTAGCGTCTTTGTTTTACAAAGAAACTCCTCCAAACGCTAATTTTCAGGAGGTTGACGTGGAGAGACAGTGGCTGTGGAAAAATACAACTTACCTGTTCCCGAAAAGTAAAAATTGTTAGTGATACTGTTTTTCAAAACGAATAGCGCCGATGCAGGGCTCGAAGTGACACGTTCGTCGTTAAACAGCTGTTAGCGTATAAAATTACATTTAGCTTAAGTTGTACAAACGATAATGACCACCGCCATTGTAACGGCGCTGCTTAATCTAATAAATAGTGTTGTTGCTAGTGACCGAGTGCTGTTTCTATTTTTTGTGAGATTTAACCTGTATACAAGCTGCTCTAAACTGTGTACGAAATGTTAATTCTTCAGCCATGATGAGGATGTAGCCAATCATCAGGAACGTGACAACCACCTCTACATTTCCATTTACCTTACTATTGTTGTTTTTGAGAAACGCGCCCGCATCTCGTGGTCGTGCGGTAGCGTTCTCGCTTCCCACCCCCGGGTTCCTGGGTTCGATTCCCGGCGGGGTCAGGGATTTTCTCTGCCTCGTGATGGCTGGGTGTTGTGTGATGTCCTTAGGTTAGTTAGGTTTAAGTAGTTCTAAGTTCTAGGGGACTGATGACCATAGATGTTAAGTCCCATAGTGCTCAGAGTCATTTGAACCATTTTGAGAAACGCACGGGAGCAGTAACTAAGCTGTGTACATTTGATTACTTGGGCGCCATTAGTATATATATTAAGTGAAATGTATTCGAAGTTAGGTTGAAACCGATCCAGTGGTTTAGGAGATGTGGAATGTGCATACATACGTACATAAATACATACGCATATAAAGTCATTATATGTATATTCATCGGTGTGTATTTACGTATGTATGCACATTCCGCATCTCCTAAACCACTTGAACAGTTTCAACCTAACTTCGAATACATTTCACTTACAATCTCTCCAGACGTTCTGTGGGCGTAAGAACCACCCAACAGACATGGGTGTGGGGTTGAAAAGATGATGACATAACTCAGGAAAGGTAAGAGCAATTCTTATATACACGTCTTTTCTTTGTGTAACTCGTACAAATTATTTGGTGAAAATAGTGTGGGGGTAATGACCCCTTGGATAGGGAGTCAGCCTGGAAAACCGTGACATGTAAGAATATTCGAGAACATCCGACATTTGTATAGAATCCGTAGTTTTGGAATTTTCGGGGACACTAGGCTCATTGGTGACAGGCTCTTAGGAGCTGGAGTTCACCCTTTCTTGTGTGTGTGGGGGGGGGGGGGGGGGAGGGGGTGAGGGGGAGGCATGGAGGAACTGGAGGGTGGAGGTGCAAATACAGTAACACATAGAATTTGATAAAAAGTATCCGAGCACACCTATGTTATTGCCACTAGACGTCACGGGAGGCGCCTGTGGTAAAAAGAAGTTGTTGTCAGTAGAGAAGCAGGAATGACAGAATGTGTCGGTTAGTACAGCTCAGTGACTTCAAACGCGATACACGACTCGCAGACGTCTACACACATTCGCACTCGTCCATGGTTTACAATAGAAGCAGACAGTTGAGGTACACTAATTCCATCTAGGGGTGGGGGGGGGGGGAGGAGTACAGCGTGTCGACAAGAAGGGCATTCGGCAACCCCTTAAAATTCACATGCCACGTCCTATTAACCAGCAGACCCCGCAAGTCGGGATAAATGCTTGGAAAGAGAGAGTGACTTCAAACGTGAATTAGTCATTGCTTGTCATCAGAGTAACAGATTCATCAGAGAAATTTCGATCCTTCTAAGGTTGCCCAAGTCGTCTGTTGCAGATGTGACTGTGCAGTGTAAGCGCGAGGGAACAACTGAAGCTAAACTAAAACCAGGTAGATCTCTTTTACTGATGGGCAGGGAGGATCGAGCACTGCAGACGGGTGCTATAAAAATTGCTCGATAGCAGTGGAAGAAATCGAGCTACGACAATTCCCGTGCACAGGGAGGTAAAAAGAATGGGGTACAACGGTCGAACAGCTGCCCATAAGCCACACATTTCTTTGGTCAATGCTAAGCGACGCTTGAGGTGACGTAAAAGGTGACGTTACACCCTGTGGTAATCCGATGGAGTGGTTTTGGTTTGACAAATTCCTGGAGAACGGTACCTGCCATCATGTGTAGCGCCAACTGTGAGGACGAGGTGTTTCTCGTGGTCAAGTTGATCTTGTTATTGCGCTTAACAAAACACTAAATGCGGATAGATGTGAACACACTTTACACCATTGTGTACTGCGTACAGCAGAGGAACAATTGGGAGAGGATGTTTGTATCAGCACGACAGTGCACTCTATCAAAGCAGCGTTTGTGAATCAAGGATTTGTGATCAATAGTATTCCTGAAATGTAGTGGTCTGTCCAGAGCTCCAATCTGAACCAAAAGGAGTACCTTTTGGATGAGTTAGAAGGTCGACTTCGCACCAGTCCCAGGGTCCAACATCATTGCCTGCTCTGGTTTCGGCTCTTGAAGTAGAATGGGCTGTCTTTACTGCGCTGATATTCAGACACCTGACTGAAAGCGTGTCCATCAGAGTTCAAGCCGTGAAGACGAAGGATGGAATCAACACACATTAATGTCCACTTATGCGTGTTCGGATACTTTTTATCAGAAAACAGTTTGGTGCACTCTCTCAGATGTCCCTGCTGGCTGTTCTACAGTGACCCACGAAGGTAGAGTGGTAATAACCAGTTCCTCTTCACTTTATGATGAGGTTGCGTACACCAGCAACTTCATGTAACACTGTAGGTAGAAGAAGAACATGTGTCTTACACACAATATCTATTCAATGATATTACAATAAAATCCAGACCTTTCACTGCTTACAGGCGTTGATAAATATCAATGGAGACAGTTGAGAAGTGTGTGCCCCGACCGGGATTCGAACCCGGGACCTCCTGCTTAGATGGCAGACGCTCTAACCAACTGAGCCATCGAGGACGCAGATGATAGTGCGACTGCAGGGACTTACTCTGGAACGCTCCCCGTGAGACCCACACTTTCCAACTTTCTGTCCACACACTACATTTGTAGTGCCCCTGCCCAACATACTCATTGCTCGCGGTAGTCAATCTACCGATTCCCGTAAGAGTTCGGGCAATATGAGTGCATCCGCACTAAAGACGATCATTGGCCGGTAATCCCTATCTGTATGAAGCCGGTAACGCCTGTAAGCAGCTGAAGGTCTGGATTTCATTATAATTTCATTCTCCGAGAACTGCAAGATCTCCAGTGGTATCTGTACAGATACCTGCTTCATATATCCATTCAACTCTTCGTCTGAAAAATTCTTTTTCGACCACTGATTAGATATATCGAATAATTTAGAATCTTTTGCTTCTGTACATTATAAAATAAAATTCCCCGCCGCGTTGTTCTGTCTGTATCTGAAGGCTAATCTCAGAACCTACTGTAGTGATTTTGACATGGTTTCCTCTAATAGAAAGACCGTTTCGCTTGTTTACGTGTATACTTAACTGCAGCTACACCAGACAAGTTGTCCGGCCTTAAATATTTGGTGCTACACGTGTGAAGCCGTGGCAGGTGGCGTTTCGTAATTTTGGGATACCTGTATAGCGGGGCACATTTATCTTCTGCGGAGCGGTAAACGTTTTCAAAAGGCTCACGGAATATCTTTCGGCTTACGGCAGGTAACTAGGAAACGATATCGGTTTCAGTTGACACAGTAGTTAACATAATCATCACGGAAACACTCTATATATGACCGACACAAAGAAGTATTGGGTAATTACGACGAGTGTCCAGAGAGTAAGTTCGTATCGGTCGCGAAATGGAAATGACTATGAAAATTCGATAAATCTTTGCACGGAGGTGATGGACAGTGTCTCTAGTATGACCCCAGATAGCATCACCTCGATCTATTTATTTCTGAGCTCACAGTGAGAGCGTAAAGATGTCTAGAAAGTAGTGTCTCTCGCCAAGTACGAGGGCCTGGTGAGAAATTTCGCCTGAAGCTATGCAGCCAACATTACATAACTGTCGTGCTGTTTCTTCTTCAAGACAATTCTGAGCCGCATTCTGCAAGGGCAATGAAGATGCTCCTGCATCGTTTTCAATTGGGAATGTTTGATTACCCACAATACAGCCCGTAATTGTCTCCCTCTGAGTTTCATCTCTGATCACATGAACCGCTGTCTATGAACACAACATTTTGGCGCAGACAACGAGCTGTAGGCCAGCGTGGAGAATTGGCGGAAAGCACTGGCGGCTGCCTTCTATGACGTGGGTATTGAAAAGTTGGTACAACGCTACGACAAATGTCTAAGTCAGAACGGCGACTCCGTAGAGACGTAGCTCGAAGTTGTAGCTAACTGTTACAAATAAAACATTTCTGATATTCACTGTGGTTTCCATTTCCCGATCAATAGGAACTTACTTTCTGCCGGCCGGAGTGGCTGAGCGGTTACAGGCGCTACAGTCTGGAACCGCACGACCGCTACGGTCGCAGGTTCGAATCCTGCCTCGGGCATGGATGTGTGTGATGTCCTTAGGTTAGTTAGGTTTAAGTAGTTCTAAGTTCTAGGGGACTTATGACCACAGCAGTTGAGTACCATAGTGCTCAGAGCCATTTGAACCATTTGAACTTACGTTCTGGACAGGCCTCGTAGATAGTAATTGTTTAACAAAGGTGAAAATAATATCGGATATGCCACGAGGAAGCCCTGTACTCGGTGCTGTGTCATGTTCACGATGTTATGGGCAACGATACAATGAAAAGATGATTCAAAAACAAATCAGACGAAGAGTGATGAAGTAAACGACTAAGGAATGATAGAAATAATAAAACTTATAAAACTAGGCACTCCCAAATACGGCTTCTGATCAAGATTCGCTGCTCTCTGAAATTGCGACAGCTGTTTACTGTTTTTCTCGGCAGATACCACCTCCTCTGTATCCGATCAGTTCGTGTCTCACATCATTACTACGAGATGCTGTACGTAATGCCAATCAAATTCAGAACAGAAAACAATACACATTGAAGGTGAATCATCTAAATCTTGCACCTCAAATACTGCGGACTTGGAAAGTGCTATTGGTGATGCTGTTTTAACACAATGGATCGGTAGTCAGGGGCTCGTATAGTCAGTCAATAAACAAATTGTAGTAATACAAAGAATATTTTTCGTGTTTAGATACAGATATTAAATGGAACATGTGGTATCGATAGCTACGATGCCACAACGTAGGTGCGCTCTGCTAGGTTGGCACTACGACACCGACGACAGCGCCCTCTAGCCGGCGCTTTGCAGCTTCCAGCTAGACGACCTAGCAACATTGTTTCTATTTCCTAGTGGGGACCCATTACAGATTTGGCCTGTGTAACTTTTTTAACTTGATGTACAGCTTCGCACTTACGTGGTCATCTCAGCCAAAGTTAAGTACATGTTGTTGTTGTTGTTGTTGTTGTTGTCTTCAGTCCTGAGACTGGTTTGATGCAGCTCTCCATGCTGCTCTATCCTGTGCAAGCTTCTTCATCTCCCGGTAGCTACTGCAACTTACATCCTTCTGAATCTGCTAAGTGTATTTGTCTCTTGGTCTCCCTCTACGATTTTTACCCTCCACACTGCCCTCCAATGCTAAACTGGTGATCACTTGATGCCTCAGAACATGTCCTACCAACCGACCCCTTCTTCTAGTCAAGTTGTGCCACAAACGTCTCTTCTCCCCCCATCCTATTCAACACTTCCTCATGAGTTATGTGATCTACCCATCTAATCTTCAGCATTCTTTTGTAGCACCACATTTCGAAAGATTCTATTCTCTTCTTGTCCAAAATATTTATCGTCCATGTTTCACTTCCATACATGGCTACACTCCATACAAATACTTCCAGAAACGACTTCCTGACACTTAAATCTATACTCGATGTTAACAAATTTCTCTTCTTCAGAAACGCTTTCCTTGCCATTGCCAGTCTACATTTTATATCCTTTCTACTTCGACCATCATCAGTTATTTTGCTCCCCAAATACCAAACTCCTTTTCTACTTTAAGTGTCTCATTTCCTAATCTAATTCCCTCAGCATCACCCGACTTAATTCGACTACATTCCATTATCATCGTTTTGCTTTTGTTGATGTTCATCTTATATCCTCCTTTCAAGAGATTATCCATTCCGTTCAACTGCTCTTCCAAGTCCTTTGCTGTCTCTGACAGAATTACAATGTCATCGGCGAACCTCAAAGTTTTTATTTCTTCTCCATGGATTTTAATACCTACTCCGAATCTTTCTTTTGTTTCCTTCACTGCTTGCTCAATATACAGATTGAATAACATCGGAGAGAGGCTACAACCCTGTCTCACTCCCTTCCCAATCACTGCTTCCCTTTGATGTCCCTCGACTATGTACTAAGTACATAGTAAAGCCATTTTTAATTGCAGTACCAAGTGTTCTACCTCATCTGCTCCTCCAAGCGTCCTACATTCGGCCTACCCTCTAAATTACAGGATCAGACCCATGCGCCGCCTTCCAGGCGGGATACAAAAGAACAATGCTTATTACCATTAACAAAATGAAGTGGGGTAAAGTAGAATGTTAGTGGTGTTTGGTGCAGGATTGTATTGTGAGTCGTTTGCGAGCTATCGTATTTTGAAAAGATCCCACACCGACACTTTTAAAATACCTGTGGTATCACACTCTAAAGAACAACACAAGAGCTACATTAGTTATGAGGATTCTAACCAGTAACGAGACAACTGACTATCAGAAGTTGTGATCAAAAGTACCACTGAAAGCGGCAATACACGATTCCAGTCTGCTGTGGAAGGACTGCTGCACCCGTGCTAGCATTTCAGCGGAGATGCCTGAGTAGGTTGCAGAAATACGCCGTTCCATATTATCGGGTGTAGCCGATATGTGCTTGTAGACCGCATGTTTCAACCACAGGAAAAGACTACAGACGTCAAATGTGGGGGACAGGCGGGCCAAGGTACAGGTCAAATGTTCAGATGTGTGTGAAATCTTATGGGACTTAACTGCTAATGTCATCAGTCCCTAAGCTTACACGCTAATTAATCTAAATTATCCTAAGGACAAACACACACACCCATGCCCGAGGGAGGACTCGAACCTCCGCCGGGATCAGCCGCACAGTCCATGACTGTAGCGCCTAGACCGCTCGGCTAATCCCGCGCGGCTGGTACAGGTCCTCTGCATTCTATCCAACGATTTGGAAACAATTCGTGAAGACATGCTGTGGTACTTCGTGCACTATGGGCCGGACAGCCATCATCTTGGCATCACACGTTACTCCTAGTCTGCACAGGAAAGTCTTCTATCATCTGTGGAAGATGATCCGTTAGGAGGATACGATACTTGTGCCAGTACAGTGTTCCGTGTATGAAACACGGGTCCGTGAACTGATGGTTCACTGTCCCGCATCACATGCTTACACTCCGAAGTTCCACCTGACAAAGCCAACGGGGATTGCCAAGAGGCCAGTACTGCAAGTTTCGCCAGGTTAGCTGGCCATGATTGGTAAATGTGGCTTCATCACGAAACAAGATACTTAATACATCTAGAGTATCCTGTCTTAATGCCCATGTACAGAAGTTAACACGACTGTCATAATCGTTTCCATGTAGCTCTTGATACAGAGAGAGATGTGATAGGGCTGAAACTATGTCAATGGAGAATGTGTGGGAGAGTTCCTGACTCGTGCCACTGCCTCTTGCGATTGCGCAGGAGCTAACGTGCGGATCGACTGCAACAACAGCAAGAGTATTAACTGTCCCCTCTTGTGCTGTCACTTGTTTCCTTCTGTTACGTTGTGTAGGTGCTACACTACCACTTTTTTTCACGTTAGTGATTGAAGAGATCGATAAATAATTGCCGAAATGGTTGACGTCTTTTGGGCAATCTTGCAGCAAGAACGAACTGCAGTCCTCCTACACTCTCCGTACACCTTGAGCGTGTCGGCTTTTTCTCATCGGTAAACCACATCGTCCACTCACGACCTATTGCTTGGAGCGTAGCACACTAACTGACCAGCAAGTTGCAATTAAGTCAAGGAACACACAAGCACACGGTAAACAAACGTAACAACCAGAATGAGATTTTCACTCTGCAGCGGAGTGTGCGCTGATATGAAACTTCCTGGCAGATTAAAACTGTGTACCGGACCGAGACTCGAACTCGGGACCTTTGCCTTTCGCGGGAAAGTGAAGTTTGGAAGGTAGGAGACGTGGTACTGGCGGAATTAAAGCTGTGGGGACGGGTCGTGAGTCGTGCTTGGGTAGCTCAGTTGGTAGAGCACTTGCCCGCGAAAGGCAAAGGTCCCGAGTTCGAGTCTCGGTCCGGTACACAGTTATTAATCTGCCAGGAAGTTTCAAACGTAACAACATCGAACTTACCAACAATGCGGGTTAAATGGCACAAACAAGTGTCGGTGTGGAAACTTTTCAAAATATATCTCGTAAACGATTCATACTAGAATCTTGCAACAAACACCACTGACATTCTAATATACTCTACTTTCAGTTTGTTACAGTCGATTGACATTGTTCCATTTTAAAAAGTGTATGTTTGCAAAAAAAAAAAAAAAAAAAAAGTACTCTTTCCAAGTATTATAACAATCTGTTCATTGTCTGACAATACGAGCCCATAACTATCAATCCTTTCTGTGAAAACAGCAAATTTCAATTTCCGCAATATTTTCCGCCCAAGTTTTAGGTGATTCACCCTGTATAACACACTTGTCATTAATATAATTATGAATTATGTACACAAATCGTCCTCGTGGTTAGTCAGTCTAGTAGTACAAACAGGATCACTTTCGCTACAGTAGTTCCTGCGATCAGCCTTTACATACAGACAGGAAAACATGTTGGATGACTTTACCTTAGAATTAGTTTACATAGGTACTGTATACGCAATGATTCTTCATTTAATGATTACAGTTAGTCTCTGATATTTTTGTGTGTGTGTGTGTGTGTGTGTGTGTGTGTGTGTGTGTGCGGGTGCGGGGTTGAGGGGGGGGGAGAGGAAGGGACGCGGGGCGAGTATTAGCACACAAAGAATTTACATTAATTTGAGCTATTTAAAATACCAGCAGCAATTAACAACTCTTAACTTCCCTTGCTTGTCTGTTGAATGATTATCGCACTCCGCCGGCCGCGGTGGCCGAGCGCTTGTAGGTACTTCAGAACGGAACCGCGCGACTGCTACGGTCGCAGGTTCGAGTCCTGCTTCGAGCATGGATGTGTGTGATGTCCTTAGGTTAGTTAGGTTTAAGTAGTTCTAATTTCTAGGGGACTGACGACCTCAGATGTTAAGTCCCACAGTGCTCAGAGAGAGCCATTTCAACCATTTGATTATCGCACTCCGTACAGGAGACTATACACTCCTGGAAATGGAAAAAAGAACACATTGACCCCGGTGTGTCAGACCCACCATACTTGCTCCGGACACTGCGAGAGGGCTGTACAAGCAATGATCACACGCACGTATGTGCAGTTGACGGACTTTGAGCGAGGGCGTATAGTGGGCATGCGGGAGGCCGGGTGGACGTACCGCCGAATTGCTCAACACGTGGGGCGTGAGGTCTCCACAGTACATCGATGTTGTCGCCAGTGGTCGGCGGAAGGTGCACGTGCCCGTCGACCTGGGACCGGACCGCAGCGACGCACGGATGCACGCCAAGACCGTAGGATCCTACGCAGTGCCGTAGGGGACCGCACCGCCACTTCCCAGCAAATTAGGGACACTGTTGCTCCTGGGGTATCGGCGAGGACCATTCGCAACCGTCTCCATGAAGCTGGGCTACGGTCCCGCACACCGTTAGGCCGTCTTCCGCTCACGCCCCAACATCGTGCAGCCCGCCTCCAGTGGTGTCGCGACAGGCGTGAATGGAGGGACGAATGGAGACGTGTCGTCTTCAGCGATGAGAGTCGCTTCTGCCTTGGTGCCAATGATGGTCGTATGCGCGTTTGGCGCCGTGAAGGTGAGCGCCACAATCAGGACTGCATACGACCGAGGCACACAGGGCCAACACCCGGCATCATGGTGTGGGTAGCGATCTCCTACACTGGCCGTACACCACTGGTGATCGTCGAGGGGACACTGAATAGTGCACGGTACATCCAAACCGTCATCGAACCCATCGTTCTACCATTCCTAGACCGGCAAGGGAACTTGCTGTTCCAACAGGACAATGCACGTCCGCATGTATCCCGTGCCACCCAACGTGCTCTAGAAGGTGTAAGTCAACTACCCTGGCCAGCAAGATCTCCGGATCTGTCCCTTATTGAGCATGTTTGGAACTGGATGAAGCGTCGTCTCACGCGGTCTGCACGTCCAGCACGAACGCTGGTCCAACTGAGGCGCCAGGTGGAAATGGCATGGCAAGCCGTTCCACAGGACTACATCCAGCATCTCTACGATCGTCTCCATGGGAGAATAGCAGCCTGCATTGCTGCGAAAGGTGGATATACACTGTACTAGTGCCGACATTGTGCATGCTCTGTTGCCTGTGTCTATGTGCCTGTGGTTCTGTCAGTGTGATCATGTGATGTATCTGACCCCAGGAATGTGTCAATAAAGTTTCCCCTTCCTGGGACAATGAATTCACGGTGTTCTTATTTCAATTTCCAGGAGTGTACTTTGCGATTTATTAACATTTTCTTTTGCGGGGAAAGGTAATGCCCAGACTGCGACACTGAATAACGCCGTAACAGGAAATGGTACTGACATTTACATGTTGCATTAAAAAGCCGATTAAATCTTCTATAGATTGTGAATTTTAAATTATCTGAGTACAAATGTTAATATTTAATGAACGTTTCTAACAATTTCAACTTACATCTCTTTCCACAAGTACCTGTTTTTTTTTTTTTGCATATTTTATTACTAATGCTTTTCGAAAGTAACACAGGAATCGTCATGGAGCAATAAAGCAAATACATCACACATGTCGAACAGGTCACCGACTTTACTCAGTACACACATATACGCTGTCCTACCACGTTGATGTGATCGCCTGTCAAAAGGCTGAATAACCACAAATTCGTAATATTTTCAGAGTTAAACAGGTTCTGGACGGTACCTACAGGGGTATGGTGCAGTGATGCCAACAGCGAAAGTGAGCTCCCAGCTATTTTCAAGTGCAAAAACCAACAGAAAACCACAAACAAAAATGCCCCTACTCTCTTAATCACCAAAATTTCCACTAATTTTTTTTAAAATTATTATGAAAGAAAACAATAAGTATGTTAGTAATTAGTCTCTTTTATCATTAAGTAATAAAGTATTCACAAACATTAAATGAACACCGCGTAAGGTAGCCACGCGGTCTGGGGCGTCTTGTCACGGTCCGGGCGGCTCCCCCCGTCTGAGGTTCGAATGCTTTCTCGGGCAAGGGTGTTTGTCTTGTCCTTAGTGTAAGTTAGTTTAAGTTAGATTAAGTAGTGCGTAAGCTTAGGGACCAATGACCTCAGCACTTTGGTCCCATAAGACCTTAGCAAAAATTTCCAAATTTTTAAATGGACATACAATAAATAAATCAGCAAGTCAAGGTCAGGAACATACAAAAGTTCTATAACAACAGCTAATTATTTAAATGAATTCTTCTTCAGATGAATAATTTTTGCGTGCAACATCATCATCGTCGGTTTCAGACTGATACGATTCTTTGGTACCGATTTGTTTTACAACGTTTATTGGAATTTCATATTCGTTGCAGCATTCTTCTTCCAACCTCAAACCACGGCGTATTCTTAATATAG
Source organism: Schistocerca americana (assembly GCF_021461395.2). Lineage (NCBI taxonomy): Eukaryota > Metazoa > Arthropoda > Insecta > Orthoptera > Acrididae > Schistocerca > Schistocerca americana. The sequence continues at coordinate 226,690,515 of NC_060121.1, forward strand.
CACTTATAAGATTTAACTTCATTCTACTCCTCTGCTTTTTTATTACATTCATACTGTTAAATAGTCTCTCAACATCGGCAATGGAATGAGGCAGTATTAGGAGAGTAATCGCGAAAAGTCACTAATTCCACAAATCTGGATTCCCCTTTAGCATCTTTGAAATGCAATACGTCATTCCAATTTTTTTTTGTATCTTTGGTCTCATTCAAGTTCAACAAATGAATTTGTCGCCACTGATCATCCACTCTTGCTATAAATTCTACACTTTTATTGAACTGAGCCATTATATCAGCTAGATTTTATTCGATGTGATTAAGTGCTTGTTCAACACTTTCTCTGGAAATTTTCTTCATCAGCGTCAAATTTTCTGTAACCTGTTTTTTATTTCTTGAATCAGACTTACTATAAATGTTATGCACCGATTACGCAACATTTCTTCGTCTTCCCGTGGTAATCCTATTTATCTCATTTCAAGAAGCTGCTTTTCAAAGCAGAATCCCAGATAACATCTTCGATCGAAGAAATCACGAATATTTCGAGTAAAAATATTAGTTTTGTGTGCAGGTAAAGTAACTTTGCTGGCATGTATGTCTATCAGGTTAGTCAACTCATCAAAGAGTTTGGTGTGATCTGTATCTTTCAACTCGAACATTTTATTGACTCCTTGTATTTCAATTAATATTGGACATAAAAATGAAATGTATGCGTAATCAATCTCGTTCGCATACATAGCGTGCAATAACTATGCCATGTGACGACTTTCGCGCACTTTAGCTACGGAAAAACGTGTTTTTAGCTCTGACCATTGCGTTCATATTCTTGATATAGCGGATACTATTGATAACCACCTTGTTTGGCACGCTTGAACTACTTTTAACGGTTTCCGCCCATCGTTGATGATTTTGTATAGCTCATTATAAAGAAAGTGGCTGGAAGAGGAGCGACTAAACCAGTCATATGTCTCTTTAATTAAAAATTCCAAATTTATAGGCAAAAATTCTTTTTCAGCAGCTGAAACAGCCAGTTGCAAGGAATGGCACAAGCAACCTACTAAAATCAGGAGTGGTAGCCCTTCTTTCAATTTCGTAAGTACTCCGTTATTTGCACCAACCATGACAAAGGCATCATCTGCACCAACGCCCATTAAATTTTCAAGTCGCAAATCGAATCGTTGATGTGTCTTCTTTATAGCAGAGGCAATAGCTTCAGCATTACACTCGTGCAGTTCAGCAAGGTCAAGGTATGTAGATACTATTTTTTGGTATAATTTATTGTAATAAACTATAATCAATCCCTAATATTTATGTACAGCAAAATCAGTAGATTCATCAGTTAACACGCTAAATGGTTGATCTTTGCGATCTTGGTTTAGAACGTCAGTGACATCGGTGCTAACACATTTTTAATAGCTGAGGTGGACTTAGTTCTGTGCAGCTGAACTTTTTGGATATCTTTTTGATGACTGTGATTAATTACCTCTCCCAAATGGTCGACTAAACGTGTACTAGTAGGCATGGCTGTGAATAATGCAAGTCTTGCTTCCTCTTTTTTTTTATTTCCAAATGGGCTCTGACTTAAAAGCAATTTTATGCTCCCTAGTTACAACCTGCAACAATTTACTTAGTCAAAGATGTAAAACCGATCAATGAATGACTAATCAATAAAAAAGGATACTTACCTTTTTATTTTGTAGATGCTTCTTTGACATCCCACGAGACTTAAAATCTCCATAGTGACTTCTTAAAACTGTACCATAAAATTTACACTTCGCTACCTAACACGCAGTAATTTCAATAACCTGAAGCCAATCCTTTAAATGTGGGTCTTGAAGCTAAGAATCCCGAAACTTTTGCATATATTGTGATCTCGGCATAGTTCATCTACATCTACATCCATACTCCGCAAGCCACCTGACGGTGTGTGGCGGAGGGTACCTTGAGTATCTGTATCGGTTCTCCCTTCTATTCCAGTCTCGTACTGTTCGTGGAAAGAAGGATTGTCGGTATGTTACTGTGTGGGCTCTAATCTCTCTGATTTTATCCTCATGGTCTCTTCGCGAGCAACATACTGCTTGACTCTTCGGTGAAGGTATGTTCTCGAAACTTCAACAAAAGCCTGTGCCGAGCTACTGAGCGTCTCTCCTGTAGAGTCTTCCACTGGAGTTAACCTATCATCTCCGTAACGCTTTCGCGATTACTACATGATCCTGTAACGAAGCGCGCTGCTCTCCATTGGATCTTCTCTATCTCTTCTATCAACCCTACCTGGTACGGATCCCACACTGCTGAGCAGTATTCAAGCAGTGGGCGAACAAGCGTACTGTACCCTACTTCCTCTGTTTTCGGATTGCATTTCCTTAGGATTCTTCCAATGAATCTCAGTCTGACATCTGCTTTACCAACGATCAACTTTATATGATCATTCCATTTTAAATCACTCCTAATGCGTACTCCCAGATAATTTACGGAATTAACTGCTTCCAGTTGCTGACCTGTTATTTTGTAGCTAAATGATAAGGGATCTATCTTTCTATGTATTCGCGGCACATTACACTTGTCTACATTGAGATTCAATTGCCATTCCGTGCACCATGCTTCAATTCGCTGCAAATCCTCCTGCATTTCAGTACAATTTTGCATTGTTACAACCTCTCGATATACCACATCGTCATCCGTAAAAAGCCTCAGAGAACTTCCGATGTCATCCACAAGGTCATTTATGTATATTGTGAATAGCAACGGTCCTACGACACTCCCCTGCGGCACACCTGAAATCACTCTTACTTCGGAAGACTTCTCTCCATTGAGAATGACATGCTGCGTTCTGTTATCTAGGAACTCTTCAATCAAATCACACAATTGGTATGATAGTCCATATGCTCTTACTTTGTTCATTAAACGACTGTGGGGAACTGAATCGAACGCCTTGTGGAAGTCAGGAAACACGGCGTCTACCTGGGAACCCGTGTCTATGGCCCTCTGAGTCTCGTGGACGAATAGCGCGAGCTGGGTTTCACACGACCGTCTTTTTCGAAACCCAAGCTGATTCTTACAGAGTAGATTTCTAGTCTCCAGAAAAGTCATTATACTCTAACATAATACGTGTTCCAGAATTCTGCAACTGATCGACGTTAGAGATACAGGTCTATAGTTCTGCACGTCTGTTCGACGTCCCTTCTTGAAAACGGGGATGACCCGTGCCCTTTTCCAATTCTTTGGAACGCTACGGTCTTCTAGAGACCTACGGTACACCGGTGCAAGAAGGGGGGCAAGTTCCTTCGCGTACTCTGTGTAAAATCGAACTGGTATCCCATCAGGTCCAGCGGCCTTTCCTCTTTTGAGCGATTTTAATTGTTTCTCTATCCCTCTGTCGTCTATTTCGATATCTACCATTTTGTCATCTGTGCGACAATCTAGAGAAGGAACTACAGTGCAGTCTTCCTTATACACGTATGTAATGAGATAATTCCATACAATGAGAATCACTATTGTATAGTGCACACCACGAACGACGACAGTCATTACTTCTTCTGCGCATCTGACTTACGCAGCCTGCGTGAGCCAACAAGCGCTCAGTGGTTATTCGAAGCGACAATGAAATAAGTGAGCACCCAGAACTGAGTTCTACTAAACCACTATAAAACCAAGCAGCCACTAGACTCAATATTTCACCACTAAAAGGAGGGTAGAAACCACCAGTTTTAGTGAAAAATCCACTAAGTTGCCAACACTACATGTGCAGCCGTGCCGACTCCAGTGCTGTGGCAGTTTCGCTAGGTCTCTCGGTTGAGGATCCATGGTGCGACCAGTCCGATCGAGGTAGTTCCACAGATTCGCGACTGGGCTTTAATCCGTGGAATTTGGTGACCAGGGGAATACGGTAAAGTTATCCCGGTCCTCTTCGAACCACGCGCATACATTGCGAGCTGTGTGGCACGTTGCGTTGTCCAACTGGTAGATGCCATCGTGTCGGGGAGGAGCAAAGTTCGTATAGTGGTGGACACGGTTACATGCAAACTTGTGTTGATCGACTCTGCCTTCCAGAATGACGAGATTATCCGGGAAATGCCATTAAAACACTTCACAGACCATAACGCACTCTCTTCCATCTGGTCCTCACTGACGATGGTTACAGGGAGTTCGCTTTCAGTCGTTTCACGCCGTACATGCCAAAGTTTATCTGTCCAGTGGAGCATAAAATGTGATTCATCTGAAAAGGCCACTTATCGCTGCTGAGTGGACGTCCAGCGCTGGTGCATGAACCAAGTGCCTTCAATGGAGGTCTGCAATGTTCTCTGCACCTACATCTACATCCATACTCCGCAAGCCACCTGACGTTGTGTGGCGGAGGGTACCCTGAGTACCTCTATCGGTTCTCCCTTCTATTCCAGTCTCGTATTGTTCGTGGAAAGAAAGATTGTCGGTATGCCTCTGTGTGGGCTCTAATCTCTCTGATTTTATCCTCATGGTCTCTTCGCGAGATATACAGGGTATTACAAAAAGTTACGGCCAAACCTTCAGGAAACCACAACATGTGGTTCATGCACGATGGAGCTCCTGCACATTTCAGTCGAAGTGTTCGTACGCTTCTCAACAACAGATTCGGTGACCGATGGATTGGCAGAGGCGGACCAATTCCATGGCCTCCACGCTCTCCTGACCTCAACCCTCTTGACTTTCATTTATGGGGGCATTTGAAAGCTCTTGTCTACGCAACCCCGGTACCAAATGTAGAGACTCTTCGTGCTCGTATTGTGGACGGCTGTGATACAATACGCCATTGTCCAGGGCTGCATCAGCGCATCAGGGATTCCATGCGTCGGAAGTTGGATGCATGTATCCTCGCTAACGGAGGACATTTTGAACATTTCCTGTAACAAAGTGTTAGAAGTCACGCTGGTACGTTCTGTTGCTGTTTGTTTCCACTCCATGATTAATGTGATTTGAAGAGAAGTAATAAAATGAGCTCTGACATGGAAAGTAAGCGTTTCCGGACACATGTCCACATAACATATTTTCTTTCTTTGTGTGTGAGGAATGTTTCCTGAAAGTTTGGCCGTACCTTTTTGTAACACCCTGTAGAGGAAAGGTGCCTATTATGCGATAGTTCCCTAATATGAGACACGTCAACTGTGCTCATGTTAGGGGTTGCACTCTGGCGGAGAGTTTCTTAAACACGTCTACTGCGTGCTAGACGACGACACAGCGAGTAGGACGCCATAGTTGAGCCGGACACAGTACGTGGAGGTTGACACAAAATTTCTTGTGTTTGGAGTTTTTGCGACATCGGTGTTAAGACAATATTTCAGCTTAAAGGTGAATGGATATTACTGCACTCTATTATTGATGTTATTTGTGACGCTATTACGTATAATAATTGACAATTAGGTTCATTTTCCAACGAACGTTGTTAGCAAGTGCGTGATTCTTTGTGTATCATGGCGAAATTCCTAATATGCGATAGTATGGGGATCCAAATACGCGACAGTGTCGCGTATTACGATACCTATCGCATATTGAAGGGACTCGTTCTCTCACGATTTGTTATATGTAATTTACGCAATACATAACATAACAATATTTTATCATTTACTGTAGTAAAATTTTGGCAAGTGAAATACTGCCTTGCAATGGAAGAGCGATTTTATGCTCTTAAATGTAAGGACATGCGAAGCATGGCCTTCCAGTTAGCTGTCAGGAATAGGCTGAAGAATCCCGTCAATTCAGAAAAGGCTTCAGCAGGAAAGAAATGGCTCCGAGCTTTCCTTAAGAGACATCCCATTTTATCAATGAGAACTCCTCAGGGTCTTGCAGCAGCAAGAGTGAAAGCTTTAACTCCAGAAAATGTGGGGAGATTTTTTGATATTTACGAATCTGTGCTATCTGAAGTCAACCATGACCAGCATCGAGTCTTCAATGTTGAAGAAACTGGGGTGACGTCTGTGCAGCAGAAACACAGCAAGGTTATTGCTATGAAAGGGAAGAGACAAGTTGCTGCCTTGACTTCAGCAGAAAGGGGAAATCTCATCACAGTTATAACGTGTATGAACGCAGCTGGCACTTAGGTTCCACCACTAATCGTCTTCCCAAGGAAGAATATGAAGCAGGAGTTGATGGACAGTGCACCTGCAGGATCAATATCAGCTTGTCATCCAAGTGGTTGGATACAAATTCACATTTTTACTCAATGGTTTGATCATTTTGTGAGTCATGACAAGCCATCTTCAAATGACCCTGATTCTTCATGGTCGTTATTCCCACACAAATAATTTCGATGTGTTAGACAAAGCAAATGAAAACAATGTTTATATTGTATGTTTGCCACCTCACTCGACGCATAAAATGCAGCCACTTGACGTCAGATTTATGGGGCCTTTGAAAACCTACTATGCCCAAGAGATGGAAACGTGGTTGGCAAGTAACCCAGGTCGTGTTATCATGCCATTATTAACAACCGGGTTATTTGGGGCAGCTTACAACCGAGCAGCAGCAATGGAAGCATCTGTGAATGCCTTCAGAAAAACAGGTCTCATCCCATGCAACAGTAACATCTTCACGGAACATGAATTTTCAATTCATCGCCCACACCGGTGAGCAGTATTCAAGCAGTGGGCGAACAAGTGTACTGTAACCTACTCCCTTTGTTTTCGGACTGCATTTCCTTAGGATTCTTCCTATTAATACCAGTCTGGCATCTGCTTTACCGTCGATGAATTTTATATGGTCATTCCATTTTAAATCACTCCGAATGCCTACTCCCAGATAATTTGTGGAATTAACTGCTTCCAGTTGCTGACCTGCTATATTGTAGCTAAATGATAAACGATCTCTCTTTCTATGTATTGCGCCGTTTTGCTATGCACGGTATACTTTAACCACGGCGGGATGCGAACTGTTTAGCAACTTATCCCTTTGAGGATTGCTTCCACCCTTGGCTGGAAAACCGATGATCGTGCCCTTTTGGACGTCAGATAATTCTCTCCGTTTCTGCAATACGACAACGATTGCACTGTTTTCCGCGTCTCCCCGACGTATTGTGCGATTATCCTCCACTACTAGTGCTGCCACCTGTCGTCTGTGAATGGTGATTGCATGTTGACATTTAACATAGATGGTGGTCACTGGACCAGGTACAAATACATTTTCGTATATGCTAATACTCACTATTTTTTTCTGGGACGTACTGTCCCAAAATTAAATTGTAAATAGATGTAACCCCTCGGACCTGATCACAGTTTACAGAAGGTTTCCTTTGGTTGTAAGGCAAATGTGTCATTGTTCGACACTGACGCGCATACAAGTGTTGGACAAACCAAAAGACATTATCAAGCCTGGGACGAGAAACCAGTTGGCATATAAGTGTCAGGATGGGTTAAAGAGCGTAAGTATGCATCCAGGAGTGACCCTGTTCACTCTAGCGTATGGAATGAAAAATATAGTTGCCAAAGAAAATGGGGTTTTCTCCTATTCTACGGATTACATTTGGTCTACCGCCTGCCATGACCGCGGAGCGAACCGTGCCTAGTGGCGGAGAGCATTTCGACCTCAATGGGAGGAGCAGGCGGAAACGTCCGTAGGGTGGGAGGGGTGCTAGACAAGAGAGAGATCTGTTGCTGCGGCCACTGTCTCGCACATCCCACCTGACTGACCTCTACCTTCCCACTGGTCAGCTTTGAACTTTCTGAATGCGTTACTCAGTATGCCCGTGGATGGCTCCCTAGCTCCATACCCTTTGCTGAGGAGCTGCTTATGCAACCCACGTCACGCCACCGAGGCGCATTGGTACTCTCAAGAAAGTATTGTAAAATTTGAAAAAGAAAATAATGTTTTCTACCCTTAACACCACTTTGGGCTGCACAGGCATTGAAAAAAGCTCCCAGTCATCTCTGAATGGATAGATACAGGCTCTCTGTGGTCTTCAAGGGAATCTTTCACCATTTTTCTTGCAAAATAGCGGCAAATTCGTGTAATGATGATGGAGAGGAGACCGATCACGCACCCTTTCTCCAAAGTAACCCCAGAGGCTCACTAATACGGAGATATGGTTGAAACGTCCCCTTAGAAAAATTATTGAATTACTGTGCTGATAAATCTCTTACATTATTTGATTTTCAAACAGCTGAGCAAAACTGAACGTACTCAGACATTTCACTCTTTAGCTATTCTGATCAACACTAAACTGACACACAATATTTTTTTAGCGTACGCAATCTGAGTTTCAATGATCCCTGCAAAAGAATGGCCCGGACTAACATTAACCTATACCTTTCACAAATCACTTACCTCACAAAAATCTTCGTTACTCGAACTACTGCAATACAGCGAGCGCCACTACTGCCAGCTAAATAAAAGATTCAAACTACTGAAGGCACTAACTACTGATAGGCATAGTTAGCAAATGAAAGATTTTGATAGAGGACAAACAATGTATTTACCTTAATAGTGTTCAAAAGTCATAATATATATAGCAGTTCATGACATCCATTCTTACAAATGTACTGTTTCTGATGGACATACGTCCAGATCATCCGCTCTCAAAACTCCGCCATTTCTCTCCCCACATCCACCACTGCTGGCGGCTCACCTCCAACTGCGCGACGCTACGTGCTGTTAACAGCCAACTGCCCAACACTACAATAGCCAACAACAATGCAAACCAGCCACAGACTGCACGCAGTACAGCCAGTGATTTTCATACAGAGCGCAACGTGGCGGTGGCGTTACCAATATAAGAACCTAAACAGCATACTTACATGGTGACTGTGGTAGCCAATGGAGTAGCAACAATTTATCTTCGTCCTCGCAGAAACGTCCCTGGACGATACGAGCTGTTTGAGCGGGGACTATGTCGGCTTGCAACACAGCGTAACTATTGGGAAACAAACATTGTATCATGGAATGGACCTGATTAGCCAAAATGGTACCAGAATCCTTGGCAATAATGCGAACGTGTAGAGTAACCATGGGGCCTGTGGAATATCACGATGTGGCTGTCCAGATCATCATCAAGTCCTCGCCGTGTTTTACTCTTGGGTCGTAACCTCCGCCAAAAGCTGCGAACAGTGTGAAACAAGACTCAACTGCAAAATAAATTTTCTTCCAGTGCTTCATAGTCCAGGCTTTATGGCTTCGATATCACGTTTTCTTTTTACGGGTATTTGTGTCACAGTTGCGTGGTTTTGGAATTCCAGCTCGCTGTGAAATTCCCTGATTATGGAGCTCCCTTCGTGTTATATTGGCACTGACTGGATGCATGTACAGTGTTATTGATCTGTAATCCAGTGTTCCAGAAGACGGTTTCGTGAAAAATACAGAACCTGTAGAAAAATATATCAGTGTATAAAGCGTCTCCCCAAGTTTTGATTCGTAATACACGCCGTGGCGTAATTGTATAGGGGGCAGGCGTGTCAGCGCGTGTACGCAAATCATCCACTCCGTATTGTCACACCGAATTAATTCGCACCTGCGCATAGGCAGCCCAATGAACGGGTTTCCAAAGTTGGCTGCTGTCGCGCCTCCCGGTAAATTCGTGTCAGCGACTTCACTGGCGTACATACATTGACATTTTCTGCGTCTGTAGCGTCTATAGCGCTGCACATATTGAGGACCTGCAGTATGAGTTAAATAACTTCGAGAGATGCCGTATCCACTGTTTTCTGTATGTCTTGTAGTTTTCGTGTAGTCGTCTTCTGAATGCACAGAAATACCTGTGAATATTGCAGGTTGGTAAGTAATTGCTTGGGCAATGGGAAATATTCGTGTTGTACTTCGTCTTTTCAAGTTGTTCCTCTGTCGTGTCTATGGCTAGGATTATCAGCAGCGCTGTAGTCTGCGTTGCTGAAAGGCTCAGCGTGAGCACACGCCCTGAGGATGAGATGGGGCCGTCTGATCATTAAATATGGGTGGTGGTTCCTACTTCTATCACCACAGTTTGCACTAAGGATATAGCTGTGGACTTTCTAGTCATGCGAAAATTGCCATTTTCGTGTCTTGGGAACCACGCATAGTAGGCAATTTATAACTGAGTGCCCTAGCTTCACACGAGAAATGAGAACGCTGTTTACATTAAACACATAATTCGTAAATATTTCGAGTTTTACACATTTAAGTGATGGATAATAAATGAAAGATATTTTCAATACATCGTTATTCTTCAGTTATAGACTTTTATGGCAATTAGAGTTCCACGTATTTTTAAAACTACTTGTATAATGTGTGGACGATTAAGCTGTACTTCGTTGGTCAAACACTACCTTGTACCTTGAAACAGAATGTCCTCTAAAACGGAGCATATGATAATCGCAAATTAATTGAGTTTCGTTAATGTCTTAAAAATTGGTTGCCTTAAAAATGGAAACTTGTGTTAACCTCCAATAGTTCCAATTTGAAAGTGTGTTTAACTTGTAACTACTTTTTAATAACACTTCCTTTAATATAATTTCAGTTACTTATTATTGTTGTATAGTGGTGTAATAACGTAACAGATAGGCGACTAAGTACAGTGTTGTCAAGAGCATATCGACTGCAAGGCTTTGAAATTTCAATAGAAAAACGATGAACCACGAAGTAATTATCCGAATGGAATGTTTGTAGGTGGATGTAATTTTCATGTACATACAAATAAATGATTAAAATTTCAGAAAAATTCGATGATTTATTCAAGAGAAAGAGCTTCACAAATTGAGCAAGTCAGTTACACATTGATCCACCTCCGGCTCTCGTGCAAGCAGTTATTCGGCAAGGCATTGATTCATAGAGTTGTTCGATGTCCTGCTGAGGGATATTGTCCCACTGGCGCGTTATAGTCAGAATACCAAGCTGGTTGGAGGGCCCTGCTCATAACGCTGCAAACGTTCTCAATTGGGAAGAGGTCCGGTAAACTTGCTGGCCAAGGTGGGGCTTGGTAAGCACCAATACAAGCAGCAGAAACTCTCTCCAGGTGCGGTTAGTTAGTTAATTAGTTACGTGTTCCATTGATCAATAGCACAGAAAAACAGTTATGATGTGGAACGTGTCAAACGCACAAGAAATGTGCACAGGAAACAAGTTTTTTTTACATTATAGTGTTATACCTAAATATTTCTACTATCTATCCCATTCCCTTAAATGGCACCCAATGTGTATATTATATCTCCAGATTTATTTACTCATATTCAAGAATTCATCTATGGTATAGAAGGAGTTGTCAAGCATGTATGATTTCAATTTGTTTTTGAAACTATTACTGCTGTCTGTCAGACATTTTATTTCATCTGGTAATTTATCAAAAAGTTTTATAGCAGCATATTTTACCCCTTTCTGTGCCAAAGATAGGTTAAGTAAAGGATTGTGTAGGTCTTTCTTTTTTCTGGTATTGTAATCATGAATGTCGCTGTTGATTTTAAACTGGTCCATGTTGTTGGGAAAAAATTTCATTACTGAGTAAATGTACCGTGAAGCAGTTGTAAGAATTCCTAACCTTTTAACCAGATGCCTGCAAGATGTGCGACAATGAACCCCACACATTATTCTAGCTACTTTCTTTTGAGCAGTGAATACCTTTTGCCTAAGAGTTGGGTTAACCCAGAATATTATTACATATGACATCAGAGGGTGGAAGTATGCAAAGTATGTTAGCTCACTAATTTCTGCATCCTCAAAATTGGCAATTATTCTGATTGCGAAAGTTACTGAACCAAGTTGCTTTAGGAGATCCAAAATATGACTTTTCCAATTAAGATTCTCATCTATATGTACACCCAAAAACTTAGGATGCTCTACCCTGGCTACTGACTTCTCTTGATGTGTTATGTTTATTGAAGGAATTATACTTTTTGCAGCAAAAAATTGGATGTACTGTGTTTTTTCAAAGTTCAGAGCAACCCCATTCGCAGAAAACCAATTAATGACTTTTCCAAAGACCTTATTTGTATCATTTTCTATCACATTTTCTTTTACTGGATTAATAATTATGCTTGTATCATCAGCAACCAGTGTCAGTTCAGCATCTTGCTTCACATAAGAAGGGAGGTCATTCACATATATCAAGAACAGGAGGGGACCCATGATCGAACCTTGTGGAACACCTAATGGAATTTCACCCCAGTTAGATGAAGTGGCAAACTCCTTTGAATCACTTGAAGCATATAAAGAGAGTTTTTGCTTCCTGTTCTGTATATATGAGTTAAACGGGTGATAAGACTCAAAACGGGTGGGTATTATCTTGCTGAAATGTAAGCCCAGGATGGCTCGCCATCTAGAGCAACAAAACGGGGCTTGGAATATCGTAGGCGTACCGATGTGTGGTAAGGATGCTGCGGATGACAACCGAAGGGATCCTGCTATTACTATTGGTTATCGGGCCGTGTGGTGGGCGACAGTCAGACTGGCATCCCACCGCCGTCCGGGGCGTTTCCACATACACCTTCGCCCGTCATTGGGGTTCAGTTTGAAGCGGGACTCAGTGGCGAGAATTCTGCTCCAGTCAATGAGATTCCTGGCTGAGGACGTGTCTGTAGACGGCACAGACAGCGGTGGATACCAACGTGACTACCGCCAGCCACACGGCCCGACAACAAGGAATAATGGTCTGGGATGCCATTAATTTTTACAGCACGATCCCTTTGGTTCTCATTCGCGGCACGCTTACAGCGCAGCGGTAAGTCGACAATATTCTACGCCCAGTTTTGTTGCCCTTCATGGCAAATCATCCTGGACTTACATTTCAGCAAGATAATGCCCGCCCGCTTCTACTGCTTGTTTTTGTGCTTACCAAACCCTGTTTTGACCAGTTAGGTTGCCGGATCCCTCGATAATAGATTACGTTTGGAGCATTATGAGCAAGGCCCTTCAACCATCTCGGGATTTTAAATATCTAACCTGTTAATTGGACATAATTTGGCACGATATCCTTCAGGAGGACATCCACCAACATTGTCAATCAGTGCCAAACCGTATAACTCCTTGCATGAGGCCAAATATGGACCAACGCGTCACTGACTTGCTCAATTTGTGAAGCTTTTTATCTTCAAGAAATCATCCAACTTTTCTGAAATTGTGATTACTTGTTTGTCTGTACTTGTATATCATTTCTAACGATTTCCATTCCATTCGGATACCTTCTTCGTACTGTGTCTTCTTTATGTCTTATAGAACATATGTTAAACCAAAAGAAAAATTCCGATCAGGTATTAAAATCCATGGAGGAGAAATAAAAACTTTGAGGTTCGCCGATGACATTGTAATTGTGTCAGAGACAGCAAAGGACTTGGAAGAGCAGTTGAACGAAATGGACAGTGTCTTGAAAGGAGGATATAAGATGAACATCAACAAAAGCGAAACGAGGATAATGGAATGTAGTCGAATTAAATCGGGTGATGCTGAGAGTATTAGATTAGGAAATGAGATGCTTAAAGTAGTAAAGGAATTTTGTTAATTGGAGAGCAGAATAACGGATGATGGTCGAAGTAGAGAGGATATAAAATGTAGACTGGCAATGGCAAGGAAAGCGTTTCTGAACAAGAGAAATTTGTTAACACCGAGTATAGATGTAAGCTTCAGGAAGTCGTTTCTGAAAGTATTTGTATGCAGTGTAGCTATGTATGGAAGTGAAACATAGACGATAAGTAGTTTAGACAAGAAGATAATAGAAGCTTTCGAAATGAGGTGCTACAGAAGAATGCTGAAGATTAGATGGGTAGATAACATAACGAATGAGGAGGTATAGCCGGCCGGAGTGACCGAGCGGTTCTAGGCGCTACAGTCTGGAGCCGCGCGACCGCTACGGTCGCAGGTTCGAATCCTGCCTCTGGCATGGATGTGCGTGCTGTCCTTAGGTTAGTTAGGTTTAAGTAGTTTTAAGTACTAGGGGCTGATGACCTCAGAAGTTAAGTCCCATAGTGCTCAGAGCCATTTGAACCACTTGAGGAGGTATTGAATAGAATTGGGGAGAAGAGGAGTTTGTGGCACAACTTGACTAGAAGGATGGATTGGTTGGTAGGACATGTGCTAAGGCATCAAGAGATCACCAATTTGGTATTGGAGGGCAGCGTGGAGGGTAAAAATCGTAGAGGGAGACCAAGAGATGAATACACTAAGCAGATTCAGAAGGATGCAGGTTGCAGTAGGTACTGGGAGCTAAAGAAGCTTGCACAGGATAGAGTAGCACGGAGAGCTGCATCAAACCAGTCTCAGGACTGAAGACCACAACAACAACAACAACATTAAAGCTATCTGGAATATATTTTTAATTCTTCAGTTACAGACCTTTACAGCCTGTAAAATTCTATGTATTTTCCAAACTAATTGTAGTATAATGTGTGCACAATTAAGCCATATTTCATCAGTCGTATACAATCTTGTATCTTGAAACAGAAGCTCCTTTAAAATAGAGCACGTGACAATCGAAAATTAACTGAGTTTGGTGAACGCCTTAAAAATTGGCTGCCTTGAAAACAGAAATTTGTCTTAATAGCTTGAATTTCAAAATGTATTTACTTGTATCTGGTTTTTAATAATATTTCTTTTAATATGATTTCGCTAACTGTTTATTGATGTGTAGTAGAGTAGTGAGATGACAGGCGACTAAATACATTACTGTCAAGATGTTATCTACTGGAATGCTTTTACATGTCGATAGAATATTTGTTTCTAGGTCGTGTTTTACCTTGGAACATATTTTCACATCTAGAAAAAACAAATTCTCTGAAGTAATTTTTGTAGTAACAGAAAACGACTGTAGCACATACACTCCTGGAAATTGAAATAAGAACACCGTGAATTCATTGTCCCAGGAAGGGGAAACTTTATTGACACATTGCTGGGGTCAGATACATCACATGATCACACTGACAGAACCACAGGCACATAGACACAGGCAACAGAGCATGCACAATGTCGGCACTAGTACAGTGTATATCCACCTTTCGCAGCAATACAGGCTGCTATTCTCCCATGGAGACGATCGTAGAGATGCTGGATGTAGTCCTGTGGAACGGCTTGCCATGCCATTTCCACCTGGCGCCTCAGTTGGACCAGCGTTCGTGCTGGACGTGCAGACCGCGTGAGACGACGCTTCATCCAGTCCCAAACATGCTCAATGGGGGACAGATCCGGAGATCTTGCTGGCCAGGGTAGTTGACTTACACCTTCTAGAGCACGTTGGGTGGCACGGGATACATGCGGACGTGCATTGTCCTGTTGGAACAGCAAGTTCCCTTGCCGGTCTAGGAATGGTAGAACGATGGGTTCGATGACGGTTTGGATGTACCGTGCACTATTCAGTGTCTCCTCGACGATCACCAGTGGGGTACGGCCAGTGTAGGAGATCGCTCCCCACACCATGATGCCGGGTGTTGGCCCTGTGTGCCTCGGTCGTATGCAGTCCTGATTGTGGCGCTCACCTGCACGGCGCCAAACACGCATACGACCATCATTGGCACCAAGGCAGAAGCGACTCTCATCGTTGAAGACGACACGTCTCCATTCGTCCCTCCATTCACGCCTGTCGCGACACCACTGGAGGCGGGCTGAACGATGTTGGGGCGTGAGCGGAAGACGGCCTAACGGTGTGCGGGACCGTAGCCCAGCTTCATGGAGACGGTTGCGAATGGTCCTCGCCGATACCCCAGGAGCAACAGTGTCCCTAATTTGCTGGGAAGTGGCGGTGCGGTCCCCTACGGCACTGCGTAGGATCCTACGGTCTTGGCGCGCATCCGTGCGTCGCTGCGGTCCGGTCCCAGGTCGACGGGCACGTGCACCTTCCGCCGACCACTGGCGACAACATCGATGTACTGTAGAGACCTCACGCCCCACGTGTTGAGCAATTCGGCGGTACGTCCACCCGGCCTCCCGCATGCCCACTATACGCCCTCGCTCAAAGTCCGTCAACTGCACATACGGTTCACGTCCACGCTGTCGCGGCATGCTACCAGTGTTAAAGACTGCGATGGAGCTCCGTATGCCACGGCAAACTGGCTGACACTGACGGCGGCGGTGCACAAATGCTGCGCAGCTAGCGCCATTCGACGGCCAACACCGCGGTTCCTGGTGTGTCCGCTGTGCCGTGCGTGTGATCATTGCTTGTACAGCCCTCTCGCAGTGTCCGGAGCAAGTATGGTGGGTCTGACACACCGGTGTCAATGTGTTCTTTTTTCCATTTCCAGGAGTGTAGAAAGGGAATGCCAAATTTAAAGATGAAATAAGAAATCATATTAAACTTCTATTACTGCGGGAGAGACTGAAAAGAGCCCCAAGATACAACCATCTTCCGCATCATATCGTGAAGTGCCTTTCTCGATGTTTTCACACACTTTCAGGACCATTTGGACCAACAAGAAGAGAGCATTGAATGTGCCAGTCCAATCGCTAATATCTCAACTGATGAATGTGAAGGACCATGCGCCTTGCATTCACCGATTCTGGATGAGTTAGCGCTGACAATGAACCTCCTGAAAAAAAAAGAACTTTATATCGAAATGATATGCCACAGTATTGTTTCATTACACACACACACACACACACACACACACACACACACACACGCACACGCACACGCACAAGCTAAGCAACTCAACTGTTTCAAAGAGAAAAAAGACAAAGCAAGGCTTTCCGCAGTTTTACGCCTGATTTACGTTATTGCGCAACATGTACAGACACAAAATTTGAAGAATGGGACACTTTACGTCATGAGTTCGTTAAAATTGGTAAAGTAATGAGTAGATGCATATGACCATATGAAGATCCTCACGAACTGCTCCAACATTTACAGAAAAATTTCACGATAAAATTTAGAGATAAACGAATCAAAATTTCTATTGATCGACTCATGCCTGCCAGTTCTCTCCCTGCTGCGGTGCACATGAGAACGCAAAACCGTCGGATCTGTTGCCTACTAACCAGGAGACGAAATTTTCCCGAGTGGCCTAGAAAATCACAAAATCAGGACATATGGTGAAATTCCTGCCAAGTTTGCAAACATACTGATCTGTCACCCGCATTGAGGAGGGAGTGATATAGAGGTCTTTATACTAATGTGAGATATCGTTGCGTAAGTATAGACATTTCAACGGCCACCATCGTTATTTCTTTGTAGGAAAATTGATTATTCTGAATTCCTTTTATTTCTGCCAATGATCACAAAACTTTTGGTCTTTAGACCTCTTGTTTCGGTCAGCAATCACCATCTTCAGGTCTGTTTTATAACATGTACTGCATGTTTGTTACGAACAGTAACGATTGAGACATTATGACTCTGCCAGAACTGTGGGCTAGTTTACACTATATTTTAAACGTGTGCGACGATCCTAAGCTGATTTTGTGTATATTTTGTGACGATGCCACTACGACTTTATCATATTAGGACATGTTATAAAACATATCTGCAGATGTTCATTGCCTACCGAAATCGGCAATCTAAGGACCAAAAGTTTTACTGCCACTGGCGGAAATAAAACGAATTCATTCTACACTTCCTGGATCACTGTTTAAATCGGCGACCATGTGTTACCTTGTGAGAATGGATTATTCTTTCGAGATCGCCGTGTGGCCTAGATGCGGTGGATTGCACCGGGTGTCAAGCTCCCCGCTTTGTTTGCTATGCGAGGGATCAGAGAGGCCATCTCACACATATCATGGTTCTTGGGATCGCCTCTTGTGCAGCTCGAAACAACTAATTAATTACATATTTATACTTGTATACACAGTTAACAGCGCTCAGGCTTTATCGATTGTCATTTCGGTGTTGACCACGGCTGGTGGGAACAAAAATCTGATAGGGCTCTTAGAAAAATAGAAATATGATATAGAGCTCGTAGGCTTTACGTTTTCCTATATTGAACCTTAAGGTCATACGCTTACAGAGAGACCATGTCTGATGCTTTTGAGGTACCTTATTGCCGTTATAATTGGTGACGATTCCATGCTGCAAGGCGTCCAGACAGGTCTAGTCTAATATCCGCAGCAGCAAGCAGCTGATTGCACGGGATGGCCAGATCGATCTCTAGCGCTGAGTCCCTCAGAGCTTGTTTGCGATGCTCTCTGGAGGCGTGTTGCCGTTCGCAGTCCTCCTCCCCCTCTTCCTCCCCCACCCTTTCACCCCCAAGCCTCCCACCCCCTTACCCACCATATGACGCTCGCAGTCAGGAATGGCTTGCATGAAGAGCTACGTCACTTCTGTTGGCATCAGAGACGTCTCTACTTATAGCATCGTACATCGCAGTACTTGGCGTAATGCTGTACGAGGTAATCAGACGCTTAAGTAGAAATCAAAGGAAGCGCACTGGATGAATGTGAGTGAAGCTCCTAGGCATTCACATGGATAATAAACTGCGGCGGCATCAGCTTGTGGATAAGCTAAAAAAATACCTTGGGTATTTCATTGAGCTGACCTTCAGACAGAATTACTAGCATAGGGGAGAGATGCGTAAATTGTACCTCTTTTAAGATTTTATTTATTACAGCCTAAACGGTAAGCTACAAAATCATTTAAATAATGTCATCATCACCTGCAGAATTTGTTCTTGGTATCCGTTTTAAAGAACGGATATTCCGAGGAAAATAACTACAATACAGCTAATTTTCTAAACATCACAAAGTGGTTCAAATTAAGAATCTTGTACCAGTGAATGTGTACTACCCTTACTAACTATGCCTCTGAGCTTCAAAATATGTACCAATCTAAGTTTAAAGAAAGTTACATATTTTAGGTTTACATTTCCGTTTCCAGGCATTGCGGTATAACTTCTTCATTTCTTCTCCCCCCCTCCCCGCTCCCCTCTTCGGTCTGCACGTTTTGCATGAATCCACGTTTACCATTTTGTGCAACTGAACATTTCTGCCAGTTATGTTCCTCCCTACTCTGATTTACGAATGAGTGTCTGTGGTGGGTGTCCCATGGCCTATTCTGCACTGAAATAATACGTCAGTCCGTTTCGTTCTGCAATGTCGAACACACGTGCTTAAACCGAATATAATATCTTCATTTGCAAGAATACGCTCTTTCAACTCCTTTTCAACGTCATTGGAAAACTCTTTTGTGGGGCCAAAAAATTTTACATCACAGTTTGCATTTTTGATTTTATTTTCAGAGTGCCCCTCAATTTACTTACGTAGGCACGTTTTATATGCGTGAAAAATTATTTAATCCATGATCCATACTTAGATGTTTTGTTACATGTAAATGCAATTCATCTGTGCTCTACTTCCAATAACGTCTTTTTGTTGCCATACTTTAACGCAATATAATATTTACATAATAACTTAGAAAAAACACACAGGAAAATTCACCGTATCATTTCTAAAAAGTATGTTGCACTCGTAATGCTAAGCACATTTTTTAAAACTCACTGTAGATCAAGTTTCTAAAATTGTACCGGTACAATATTGGAAAAAAAAACAGCCGGCCGCGGTGGCCGAGCGGTTCTAGGGGCTTCAGTCCGGAACCGCCATGCTGCTACGGTCGCAGGTTGGAATCCTGTCTCGGGCATGGATGTGTATGACGTCCTTATGTTAGTTAGGTTTAAGTAGTTCTCAGTCTAGGGGACTGATGACCTCAAATTTAAGTCCCATAGTGCTCAGAGCCATTTGAACCATTTCTTGGTACGCAATAGGCACCGTGGGCATTTTTTTATCAAGTTTCCACAGACAAACCATAAGGTATACAGATTCACGATTTCCTGAAATCTATGTTAATTTCACGTGTATTCGCCCATAAATAGAACACTGGTTTGCCACTTATTATATGACGGTAATCTTCTTCACCGCTTACACAAAATGTTGGATAAAGGCTGCAATATCATCGCTGTCTTCAAACGATCTGTTTCTCAAAACAGAACTTACATCTGACAATATGACACCAAGAAGCATGTACTTGACGCTGACCACACTAAACGTCGGATAGTAAAAGAGATACTGATTTTATTGTAGTGGTACAAATTAGGAGCCGGTACAATATAGCGAACGCTTACCTACTTTTCATACTTCCACTCAGTTTCGTCCTATAGCATTATCTTCTGGGGCAATTAAATAAATTAAGGTGTAAAAGGTATTTACTCTTCAGAAGTCCTAAGAATATTATGTAAAGCTGATATCCGAACACCTTGCAGTAACCTTTTCATGTACCCTGGGATTCTTTCATCTACGTGCCAACGTATTTACTCTCTAAGGCTATTTGTGATTAACTGGTTAATAATAAGAGTGAATGTATGATGAACTGTGAAAATTCCCAACCACAGAACTAGAAATGAAAATAATTTCTTTATAGACTGTGCACTCCATACAGAGTTTGAAATGGAGTTCTATATTCTAGTGCAAAGTTCTATATCAGATTGCTGGCAGACATAATCGGGAAACCTGAATTACAGACTTAAAAAGTAAGACAGATAGTTAGAGAGAGAGAGAGAGAGAGAGAGAGAGAGAGAGAGAGAGAGAGAGAAGGAGAGAGGTTACCTTATTAGTCATCCATATAAGTTGTCAGAATATTTGAATTTTGGGACGTGAATTTCTGTCAACACTAATGTAAACATTTAATATCGTTTTAATTCTTACAGTATATAGACAACTGTAGTGCCCTCTGAAATCAAAAACATTACATAAATACTTAGCACAAAGTGGTAGATTACTAAAGTTAGGGGGACAGCTGTGGTTTATCTATAACAAGCTGCTCTCCTGCTAAAATACGTAGTCACCATGTAATAGGAAAGTGTTTGCCAAACGTATTAATGAGATTTGATTATTACTAACTGAGTACTAAGTGATTGTCGGCACACAGTACAGAACTTGCCTGATGACGCTGTCTTTGTGTATGATTCGCTTCACACTCCTTTATTATGGAATATGACGTATGAATGAAGGAGTGATTGAATAAAGATGGATGGATGGAAGTTATTTATTCTGAAAGAAATTGATGCATCCACTTAAACTTCTCACAGTTTTTTTTAATATCAAACACAATTTCCTTGGCAAACAACTACTTAAGTCTTCCACTGCATTTTAAGCCATTCACCAACGTCTTTATACTATTACTAGCCGGCATATTGCTAACACGAGCAATCGAATTAGTCTCAATAAGTGTTTTTCTCATTTAGTGGATCTGTGACACTGTTCTTCTCTCCAGTGTGGAGAATAACTTCCTGATAAGTTACGAGAAGTTCATAGTCTTCAACCCTTTGAGTTCCACAATATAAAAACTGTATAATTTTAAAAATTACCGAATAATTAACCTTAGTTATCATAATAAGGAACCAATACAAGAAAAAATTGGCAAAAAGTAACAATGAATTGTTCTAAGGAGTTGGTTACAATTTGTAACCACTGGGACACACACTTTTTAACGACCCATCATTTCATGTGATAATTTGAAAGCAAATTCGCATTTTCCCTTGAAAAAAATCACACGCCTTGGAACTTTAAAGTCCTTATGACGTCTAAAACAAATTGTAGTCCTAAATAACAAGCAAAACATGGCCTAAAATATAATACACTTTTTATCATAACTACATACTGTCTCAGTGGTTTCGCTTCCATAAGAATCATAAAAGCAGTAGTAAAAATCAAATTTACCATAACTTACATATACTTAGTTTCACTGTCAATGATCTCAGAAATTTGGCAACTGTAAAATAAAAATCTCTTACAATCACGTAGCACAGTCTCTGCGCCGACTGTTGCTTTGAACGCTATAACTAACTTCTAGAATGCAGTACATTCGTAGCATTCGTAGAAGTACCATAGTGCACTATTAAAATTCTCTCTCCTGCAGTAGCATCGGTGGTTTCATGTTCCTAAATGTGGCAGTGTTGGTCAAAACTAGAATAAAAGTTCCTATAAGGATTTTCCTGGAGACCAGTACATGTTGAGATATGGGCCAATCTGTGCTGTCAACTCCATCTGTCTCTTACGTAGCAGTAGACACTGTATGGAATGATACATGTGCTTACCATGCATCCTTAAGCCCTTCTTCGCCGTGAATCACATACTTTTCCAAATGCACCTGGCACCATTCGGACTGCGTCACACTCATCGGTTACACACCGCTGTAACGTCTGCATATTATCGATGGATTGGGCATTCACCAATGTAATTAAATGTACACAGAGCCAGAAATTTAAGGGATTCAGGTCAGATGAACGGGGAAGCCATGCTATGCGGCCTCCTTAACCAATCATTCGCCCATGAAACTTTGGGGTGAGGAATTGTCACATGATTCGTAGAAAAGGTGTGGTGCCTCGTCGAACATCAATTACAGTTATTGTCTTTTGCAAGGGTAATGTTCTTCATCACTGGTAATTCACCGCGAAGAAATCGGTGATAAATAGCACTTGTTAATCTAGACGGAATGTTTTCGCATTTCGGAATTACTTCAGCTATCAGTGCACGCCTCCTGCATCGATCGAAAACTTTCGTATGCCACAGTGTGTGTCACTTAGTGCTCTCACACGCTCTGTGGTTCCCGCACAGAGAGAGAGAGAGAGAGAGAGAGAGAATATAATTATTGCCATTTTGGCCAGCTTTACCATTTAATACAAGTGTAATGTGCATATTCTTCATTGTCTATAGAGTACCATGTAATTCCTTCAGAAATACTTGCATGTCTGAAGGACTTTACATAGTACCATACATACGCTGAAAAATGGAGACTTGCGATGGTTGTACTTGTTAATTTGTTTGGTATAGTGTATGGCCTAATGAGATTGTCACTGACAATTCTAGACCATTAGGCTGATACATAAGCGAACATATGCTTTTCCTCCCCGATGGTTCATGGATTTGCGGCTGTCTTCACCGGTATTGCAGTAACTGTTGTAATATACTATAGCTTTACTAAATACTACACATTAAACATCACAAGTAAAACGACTTATATCACAAAAGTTATTGGATTCCATATATATACACTCCTGGAAATTGAAATAAGAACACCGTGAATTCATTGTCCCTGGAAGGGGAAACTTTATTGACACATACCTGGGGTCAGATACATCATATGATCACACTGACAGAACCACAGGCACATACACAGGCAACAGAGCATGCACAATGTCGCCACTAGTACAGTGTATATCCACCATTCGCAGCAATGCAGGCTGCTATTCTCCCATGGAGACGATCGTAGAGATGCTGGATGTAGTCCTGTGGAACGGCTTGCCATGCCATTTCCACCTGGCGCCTCAGTTGGACCAGCGTTCGTGCTGGACGTGCAGACCGCGTGAGACGACGCTTCATCCAGTCCCAAACATGCTCAATGGGGGACAGATCCGGAGATCTTGCTGGCCAGGGTAGTTGACGTACACCTTCTAGAGCACGTTGGGTGGCACGGGATACATGCGGACGTGCATTGTCCTGTTGGAACAGCAAGTTCCTTTGCCGGTCTAGGAATGGTAGAACGATGGGTTCGATGACGGTTTGGATGTACCGTGCACTATTCAGTGTCCCCTCGACGATCACCAGTGGTGTACGGCCAGTGTAGGAGATCGCTCCCCACACCATGATGCCGGGTGTTGGCCCTGTGTGCCTCGGTCGTATGCAGTCCTGATTGTGGCGCTCACCTGCACGGCGCCAAACACGCATACGACCATCATTGGCACCAAGGCAGAAGCGACTCTCATCGCTGAAGACGACACGTCTCCATTCGTCCCTCCATTCACGCCTGTCGCGACACCACTGGAGGCGGGCTGCACGATGTTGGGGCGTGAGCGGAAGACGGCCTAACGGTGTGCGGGACCGTAGCCCAGCTTCATGGAGACGGTTGCGAATGGTCCTCGCCGATACCCCAGGAGCAACAGTGTCCCTAATTTGCTGGGAAGTGGCGGTGCGGTCCCCTACGGCACTGTGTAGGATCCTACGGTCTTGGCGTGCATCCGTGCGTCGCTGCGGTCCGGTCCCAGGTCGACGGGCACGTGCACCTTCCGCCGACCACTGGCGACAACATCGATGTACTGTGGAGACCTCACGCCCCACGTGTTGAGCAATTCGGCGGTACGTCCACCCGGCCTCCCGCATGCCCACTATACGCCCTCGCTCAAAGTCCGTCAACTGCACATACGGTTCACGTCCACGCTGTCGCGGCATGCTACCAGTGTTAAAGACTGCGATGGAGCTCCGTATGCCACGGCAAACTGGCTGACACTGACGGCGGCGGTGCACAAATGCTGCGCAGCTAGCGCCATTCGACGGCCAACACCGCGGTTCCTGGTGTGTCCCCTGTGCCGTGCGTGTGATCATTGCTTGTACAGCCCTCTCGCAGTGTCCGGAGCAAGTATGGTGGGTCTGACACACCGGTGTCAATGTGTTCTTTTTTCCATTTCCAGGAGTGTATAATTACCTGCGAGAAAATAGTCCCATTGGACCATAAGAAATGCGAATATGTTCCTGTTTATTCAAAAGACTCTGACTGAAAAGTGAGGTACCAGCTGCCTCGTCCGACCTTTCTCCTTGTACCATGCAGCTCACCTCAAACTCCCCTAACTGTACCTCACTCACTGACTGACATTAGTCCATCGCTGTAAATCGCCAATACCTATCCACTCCCAGTCGTTCTTACTCACTCACTCATTCAGCCCAACTCACTGTCATTATCTCTTTGCGTCTACTTGTCATTGACTCCCGTGTCATAGCCACAGTCCCTATCAATATATCCTACAACAGTCTCCTCTTAATGTCACAGTCTCCTTCTTGCTCTTTGTTACTACTGATATCTCATGGCTTCCTCTCCTATTGCTACTGTCTCTTCACACTTTCATTATCTCTCTCTACCTCGTTTTCATTGTCATATATTTTGTCACTCATTATCACTCAGCCTCACCCACTCAAATTTTCTCTTTCTCTTTTTTCCTGCCCCCTGGCACTGTCTCCTTCACTATTTTCCTAGCATTGTTCTGTCACTGTCAACTACCCTGAAGAGCCAATGAAACTGGTACACCTGCACAATATAGCGTAGCTACACGACGTGGCATGGACTCTATTAATGTCTGAAGTAGTGCTGGAGGGAACTGAAACCATGAATCCTTCAGGGCTGTCCATAAATCCGTAACAGTACGAGGGGGTGGAGATCGCATCTGAACAGCTTGTTGCAAGGCATCCCAGATATGCTCAATAACGTTCATGTCTGAGTGGTTGGGTGGCCAGCGGAAGTGTTTAAACTCAGAAGAGTGTTGCTGGAGTCACTCTGTAGCAATTCTGGACGGATGGGATATCGCATTGTCCTGATGGACTTGGCCAAGTCCGTCGCAATGCACACTGGACATGAATGGGTGCAGGTGATTAGACAAGATGTTTACAAACGTGTCACCTGTCACATTCGTAACTAGACGTATCAGGGGTTCCATATCATTTTAACTGCACGCGCCCCACATCATTATAGAGCCTCTACCAGCTTGAAGTATACACTGCTAACATGCAGGGCCCATGGATTCATGAAATTGTCTCCATACCTGTACACGTCCATTCACTCGATACAATTTGAAACGAGACTCGTCCGACCAGGTAACATGTTTCCAGTCATCAGGAGTTCAGTATCGGTGTTGACGGACCCAGGCGAGGCGCAAAGCTTTCAAAAAGTGGTTCAAATGGTTCTGAGCACTATGGGACTTAACTTCTGAGGTCATCAGTCCCCTAGAACTTAGAACTACTTAAGCCTAACTAACCTAAGGACATCACACAACACCCAGTCATCACGAGGCAAAGAAAATCCCTGACCCGCCGGGAATCGAACCCGGGAACCCGGGCGCGGGAAGCGAGAACTCTACCGCACGACCACGAGCTGCGGACACATCCATGCTCGAGGCAGGATTCGAACCTGCGGCCGTAGCGGTCTCGCGGTTCCAGACTGTAGCGTCTAGAACAGCTCGGCCACTCCGGCCGGGCGCAAAGCTTTGTTTCGGGCAGTCATCAAGGATACACGAGTGGGCCTTCGGCTCCGAAAGCCCATATCGATTATGTTTTTTTGAATGATTCGCACGCTGACACTTGTTGATGGCTCAGCACTGAAATCTGCAGCAGTTTGCGGAATGGTTGCACTTCAGTCACGTTGAACGATTCTCTTCAGTCGTCGGTGGTCCCGTTCTCGCGCGATTTCGTTTCCGGCCGCACTGATGTCGCAGATTTGACGTTTCAACGTATTTGTGGCTCGTACGGGAAAAATCCTACTTCATCGCTACCTCGGAGATGCCGTGTCCCATCGCCCTTGCGCCGACTGCAACACCACGCTCAAACTCAATCAAAACTTGGTAACCTGCTATTGTAGCAGCAGTAGCCGATCTAATAACTGCGCCAGACGCTTGTTGTATATAGGAGTTGCCGACCGCAGCGCCGTATTCTGCATGTTTACACATCTCTGTATTTGAATTTGCATGGTTATACCAGTTTCTTTGACGCTTCTGTGTATGTTCCACTGCCACTCTGTCCCTCTCTTACACACTGCCATTGTCTCCTCCGTTCTTTCTATAACGCAACAACTCTCTGTTATCTCCCAGTATGTATTACTTTTCCGTGCCTTTGCCACTGCCAGTCTTCTTCTCTCTAAGCATAGAAAAACGCGAATATCTTTGCATGCCAGAATGTTTGGGAAAACTTTAAAGGTGCTAAGGAAGAGGGAGTGAGGCAACTGGTACCCCACTTTTCAGCCAGTGTCTTTTAAATAAACAGGTTCCGAAAGGAGCATTTTTCCGCTAGTTTCCTTCTTTTTCCTGCTGCAGCAGGGAATGTAATTCATATGAAAAGAAATGTATCAGTGAGCAAAATTGAGATAAATTACTTATGTGAAACTAAAGTAACGCAAAACTAAATTTGCACCTCAGATCGGATTTTATGAGCAAAACGTTTTGCATCTGCTTTGATACTACAAAATGCGGTTCTCAGATGACAATGGAGACACTTTTCAGCGTATTTCTTCGTGTTACGTCACTTCATAAACTACGCTTTCGCCTCGCACCGGTTTTTACGTGCGTATTTTAATTGAACAGATAGGTTAACATTAAACTTCTGTATCTTGGAAATAGATAAAGATATCAAGAAAAATTTCAGTGTCATTCGAGATCAGGATCCGGTGTAGCGGAAAAATTACAATCATTTGCTGTGCATAACCGCCTCAGAATCCGCAGCTGGGTTTTGGTACCTAAAAACAAGTTTTTGGTGTGTTTCTCGATAACGGATAAAGATTATTGAATACAAGGACTTGATGTTTCTAGATAAATGCCTAGAAAACATCCGTTAAAATTTGAGCAATGTTCTGCGACTATTTATTATTTAGATTTCGTCTCGAATCGAATTTTTTGTATAGAAGTAGAATAACTTCGAACGTCTGTATCTTGGAAACGGACAAATATATCAAGAAAGTTTTCGACGTTGTTCGAGACCTGGATATTAGGAATAAATCCTAAAAATTTCAGCCATTTTCTGTGCACAACCGTCTTCGAGACTTCGATGGGGGTTTGGTCCACTGGCAATTTAATGCTGTTTATAATCAATATTCACTATCAGTAACGTCTGATGTTGGTCGTCATGGCTTGTGTGGAGGCGGTAGTGTTTATGGTATATATATATATATATATATATATATATATATATATATATATATATATATATATATATGTGTGTGTGTGTGTGTGTGTGTGTATGAGTGTGTTTCGTCTTTCAGAATCTGCTCTACATATCGAGCTTTCAAATTCTTTCCCCGGCGCTCTCTCATTCAAGGCGTGCTTTGAAAATGGGAGGGTGTTCACCTGTCAAAATATTGGCGGTGTCGAAGGCGTTACCCAATGACGTTCCTGCAAGCTGATTGGAGATTATATTGATTCACCCACTCCCCAGCTAAGTTAATCTACTCCCTGAGGAAGGCCACTCAAACATGGCCGAAAGTTCTGTTACTACAGTATTTCGGCATTGCAGTATTTTATCAGCTGGCAAGACGCTACGAACAGAAAGGTTGTATGGAGATTGTCACTTAAGAAGCAAATGCAGGATTCGCTGGCAGACCATGACAGAAACGCCTAAATGTATGTCATTACCAGGAGATGAAATACAGGCAGTAGGGGCAACTCATGCTGCATATGGTAGTCCGTAGGTAGCCTCTAACGAGGCATGTATCCAGACCGTCGTTCATGTCGGGAGACAGTCTGTCTGTGGCATGGGATAGCTCACGCTGCTTACAGCAGTGAGAAGGTAGCCTGACGCGAAGCATTTGTCAATACTGTGTAAGTACATGTCATTGCCAGGAGATGACATAGCGGCGTCAGGGGACAACTCACGCTGTGTACGACCGTCAGCAGATAGCCTGTTGTGAGGTGTATGTCAACAGCGCCTAAGAGTAGTTACCAGGACGATATATCGCCGTCAGGGCAAAACTTACAATGCACCTGACTGTCAGCTGGTGGAATGTTGTGAGGTGTTTATCGACTGCGTAAAAAAGTGCATTTTATTGCCAGGAGATGACCTATTGGCGGCAGGTAGCCAGTCGACACATGTATGTCAAGTCTGCCTTAGTGCAGGTAGTTACCGTGAGATGATCTGTTGTCGGCAGGGGAACACTCGCGCTGCATGCACAAATCAGCTGGTACCCTGCCACAAGGCGCATGTCAAGACTGCCTAAGTGCATGTGATTTGCAGGAGGAGATCTAACGGCAGCAGGGGGCAATCCACGCTGCATATGACAATCAGCATGTGGTCTGCCGAAGGGTATATATAAAGCTCGCCTAAGAGCATGTCAGTACCAGAGGATGATCTGTCCACAGCAGTGAACATCTCACGCTGCATACGTCAGCGTGTAGACTGTTGCAAAGAGCCTACATGCCTACATGTGTGTCATTACCAAGAGATGATCTACCTACAGCAGGGGACAACAGCAGGTAGCCTGTCATGAGCCGATGCCAAGACTGTCTAAGTGCATGTAGTTCCCAGGGGATGATGTGTCGGCGACAGTTGACAACTCACAGTGCAAACGACAGACAGCAGGTAGCCTGTCGCTAGACGTATACGAAGACTGCCTAAGTGCAGATCATTGCCAGAATATTAACTGTTGGGAGCAGGGGACTACTCATGCTGCCTACAGCAGCCAGTAAGTAGCCTGTCAGGAGGCATATATCGAGATTGCGTTAGTGCACATCGGTACCAGAAATAATCTGTCGTTGGCTGGAGACAACTCAAACTGCGTTCGGCTGTCAGCAGGTAGCCTGTTGTGAGGCTTATAACAAGATTGCCTAAGTGCATGTGGTTACCAGGAGATGGTCTATCAGCATATATCAAGATTGCATTAGTGCACATCAGTACCAGAAATGATCTGTCAGTAGCTGGAGACAATGCACGCTGTGTATGGCTGTCAGCAGGTATCCTGTTGTGAGGCTTATATCAAGACTCCCTAAGTGCATGTGGTTACCAGGAGATGGTCTATCGGCATATACCAAGATTGCATTAGTGCACATCAGTACCAGAAATGATCTGTCAGTAGCTGGAGACAATGCACACTGTGTATGGCTGTCAGTAGGTAGCCTGTTGTGGGGGTTACATGAAGACTGCCTAAGTGCATGTGGTTACCAGGAGATGGTCTATCAGCATATATCAAGATTGCATTAGTGCACATCAGTACCAGAAATGATCTGTCAGTAGCTGGAGACAATGCACGCTGTGTATGGCTGTCAGCAGGTAGCATGTTGTGAGGCTTATATCAAGACTCCCTAAGTGCATGTGGTTACCAGGAGATGGTCTATCAGCATATATCAAGATTGCATTACTGCACATCAGTACCAGAAATGATCTGTCAGTAGCTGGAGACAATGCACGCTGTGTATGGCTGTCAGCAGGTAGCCTGTTGTGGGGGTTACATGAAGACTGCCTAAGTGCATGTGGTTACCAGGAGATGGTCTATCAGCATATATCAAGATTGCATTAGTGCACATCAGTACCAGAAATGATCTGTCAGTAGCTGGAGACAATGCACGCTGTGTATGGCTGTCAGCAGGTAGCCTGTTGTGGGGGTTACATGAAGACTGCCTAAGTGCATGTGGTTACCAGGAGATGGTCTATCAGCATATATCAAGATTGCATTAGTGCACATCAGTACCAAAAATGATCTGTCAGTAGCTGGAGACAATGCACGCTGTGTATGGCTGTCAGCAGGTAGCATGTTGTGAGGCTTATATCAAGACTCCCTAAGTGCATGTGGTTACCAGGAGATGGTCTATCAGCATATATCAAGATTGCATTAGTGCACATCAGTACCAGAAATGATCTGTCAGTAGCTGGAGACAATGCACGCTGTGTATGGCTGTCAGCAGGTAGCATGTTGTGAGGCTTATATCAAGACTCCCTAAGTGCATGTGGTTACCAGGAGATGGTCTATCAGCATATATCAAGATTGCATTAGTGCACATCAGTACCAAAAATGATCTGTCAGTAGCTGGAGACAATGCACGCTGTGTATGGCTGTCAGCAGGTAGCATGTTGTGAGGCTTATATCAAGACTCCCTAAGTGCATGTGGTTACCAGGAGATGGTCTATCAGCATATATCAAGATTGCATTAGTGCACATCAGTACCAGAAATGATCTGTCAGTAGCTGGAGACAATGCACGCTGTGTATGGCTGTCAGCAGGTAGCATGTTGTGAGGCTTATATCAAGACTCCCTAAGTGCATGTGGTTACCAGGAGATGGTCTATCAGCATATATCAAGATTGCATTAGTGCACATCAGTACCAGAAATGATCTGTCAGTAGCTGGAGACAATGCACGCTGTGTATGGCTGTCAGCAGGTAGCATGTTGTGAGGCTTATATCAAGACTCCCTAAGTGCATGTGGTTACCAGGAGATGGTCTATCAGCATATATCAAGATTGCATTAGTGCACATCAGTACCAGAAATGATCTGTCAGTAGCTGGAGACAATGCACGCTGTGTATGGCTGTCAGCAGGTAGCATGTTGTGAGGCTTATATCAAGACTCCCTAAGTGCATGTGGTTACCAGGAGATGGTCTATCAGCATATATCAAGATTGCATTAGTGCACATCAGTACCAGAAATGATCTGTCAGTAGCTGGAGACAATGCACGCTGTGTATGGCTGTCAGCAGGTAGCCTGTTGTGGGGGTTACATGAAGACTGCCTAAGTGCATGTGGTTACCAGGAGATGGTCTATCAGCATATATCAAGATTGCATTAGTGCACATCAGTACCAGAAATGATCTGTCAGTAGCTGGAGACAATGCACGCTGTGTATGGCTGTCAGCAGGTAGCCTGTTGTGGGGGTTACATGAAGACTGCCTAAGTGCATGTGGTTACCAGGAGATGGTCTATCAGCATATATCAAGATTGCATTAGTGCACATCAGTACCAAAAATGATCTGTCAGTAGCTGGAGACAATGCACGCTGTGTATTGCTGTCAGCAGGTAGCATGTTGTGAGGCTTATATCAAGACTCCCTAAGTGCATGTGGTTACCAGGAGATGGTCTATCAGCATATATCAAGATTGCATTAGTGCACATCAGTACCAAAAATGATCTGTCAGTAGCTGGAGACAATGCACGCTGTGTATGGCTGTCAGCAGGTAGCATGTTGTGAGGCTTATATCAAGACTCCCTAAGTGCATGTGGTTACCAGGAGATGGTCTATCAGCATATATCAAGATTGCATTAGTGCACATCAGTACCAAAAATGATCTGTCAGTAGCTGGAGACAATGCACGCTGTGTATGGCTGTCAGCAGGTAGCATGTTGTGAGGCTTATATCAAGACTGCCTAAGTGCATGTGGTTACCAGGAGATGGTCTATCAGCATATATCAAGATTGCATTAGTGCACATCAGTACCAGAAATGATCTGTCAGTAGCTGGAGACAATGCACGCTGTGTATGGCTGTCAGCAGGTATCCTGTTGTGAGGCTTATATCAAGACTCCCTAAGTGCATGTGGTTACCAGGAGATGGTCTATCGGCATATATCAAGATTGCATTAGTGCACATCAGTACCAAAAATGATCTGTCAGTAGCTGGAGACAATGCACGCTGTGTATGGCTGTCAGCAGGTAGCCTGTTGTGGGGGTTACATGAAGACTGCCTAAGTGCATGTGGTTACCAGGAGATGGTCTATCAGCATATATCATGATTGCATTAGTGCACATCAGTACCAGAAATGATCTGTCAGTAGCTGGAGACAATGCACGCTGTGTATGGCTGTCAGCAGGTATCCTGTTGTGAGGCTTATATCAAGACTCCCTAAGTGCATGTGGTTACCAGGAGATGGTCTATCAGCATATATCAAGATTGCATTAGTGCACATCAGTACCAGAAATGATCTGTCAGTAGCTGGAGACAATGCACGCTGTGTATGGCTGTCAGCAGGTATCCTGTTGTGAGGCTTATATCAAGACTCCCTAAGTGCATGTGGTTACCAGGAGATGGTCTATCGGCATATATCAAGATTGCATTAGTGCACATCAGTACCAGAAATGATCTGTCAGTAGCTGGAGACAATGCACGCTGTGTATGGCTGTCAGCAGGTAGCATGTTGTGGGGGTTACATGAAGACTGCCTAAGTGCATGTGGTTACCAGGAGATGGTCTATCGGCATATATGAAGACTGCATTAGTGCACATCGGTACCAGAAATGATCTGTCAGTGGCTGGAGACAGTGCACACTATGTACGGCTGACAGCAGGTAGCCTATCAGCGGCTTATATCAAGACTGCCCAAGTGCATGTGGCTACCAGGAGATGGTCTTTCAGCATATATGAAAAATGTGTTAGTGCACATCAGTACCAGAAATGATATGTCAGTGGCTGGAGACAACGCGTGCTGTGTATGGCTTCAGCAGGTAGCCAGTTGTGAGGCTTATTTCAAGACTGCCTAAGTGCATGTGGTTACCAGGCGTAACTTCTCCTTTGAACAATTTATACATGACTGTGCTTAAACTGACACACAATGTTTTTAGCGCAACGCAATCTGACTTTCAAAATTCCCTACTAAAGAATGGCCCTGACTAACATTAAACTATATCTTTCACAAATCACTTACCTCACAAAAATCTTCGCTGCTCAAGCTACTGCAATACAGCAAGCGCCACTACTGCCAGCTAAATAAAAGATTCAAACTATGGAAGGCACTAACTACTGATAGGGATAGTTAGCAAATGAAAGATATTAATAGAGAACAAACAATGTATTTACCTTGATATCATCATATATAAATATAGCAGTTCGTGACAAATTTCAAAACTCCGCCATCTCTCTCCCCACATCCACCACTGCTGGCGGCTCACCTCCAACTGCGCAACGCTACGCGCTGTTCACAGCCAGCTGCCTAGCACTACAATGGCGAGTATTACAACAATGCAAAGCAGCCACAGACTGCACACAGCACAGCCAGTGATTTTCATACAGAGGTGGCGTTACCAATAAAAAAACCTAAACAGCCTACTTACATAGCCCCCATGCTCCCCACAAAAAATTTTACAAATTGGATTGGGCAGTGGCCAATACAGATTTGAAAAAAAATTTTCATAATTACAATAACAAAGAAATCAAATGCACACACTTATTGATACAATGTTGGTCAAAAGCTAAAATTTTGTCACCGCCCATAAAGACAGTCCTGATCATTCATCATAATAGTAATTACAGTTTTTTTTCGCAAAGTCTCATTAGTAAAAGAAATTGCACACAGAAGTAGTGGATTTCCATGCAGTCTTGAAGAAGTAGTGTTGTCCTTCCAACGGAAAGACAGTGCTGACTCTTGACATGCATACAGGTAATGGGCCGCAACAGAGCAAACCCACAGCAGAGTCAGTCATAGTTTGGAAGAATATTGGTAGGTAGGTCATCACAGAGCAGACCCACTGCAGTCCTGGTAGAGATTGTGGTATTGGTGGGCCACCAAAGATGCAGACCCACTGTAGTCCATGTAGAGATGGCCAGCAGCCATCTGTTGCGACTGTGCATGTGCACAATCACCATCGAAGAGTCTTGCGGACAATATAGCAAGTCCATAAACCAGCACTCGTATGCTCACAAAACTTTTTTGGAATGTCCTTAGAACCAGCAATGCTGCTATCCAGTCCCTTGCTGAATTATTAACACACGTGCAAACACTAACAGTCCCTACTTCTCACATATTGTCCATATACTATGACCAACAGAAACGTGTGCAGTGAAATGGAACTTACAAGTTACTTAATTTGATTAACTGGTGTCAATTACAATATTATAACACGAAAATATAATTACAAAGGTACAAAATACATCATTAAAAACATAACAATACAGATAACATTTGTAGTAAAACAGGCGTTACAAAAGAATAGAAATAGACATATACGTCAGTGTTACAGGAATTATGACATGAGAACATACATAAAAGATCAGAATAACTTTCGAAACATCAACTTCACACGTGAGCATTAACACAAAACAAAATAAATAATGTCTAAACATCTTTACAAAGTAAATAACACATTATTAATGCCAATTGTATTTGAGGATAACAGTATTCCTCATCATAGTGAATGTAACTTAGTATTAGAAGAGAAAAAAGTTCTATGAAACAGTACACAGAGACAGGAAGAAAACAAATACACAAGGGTACACAAACATATAGTGGGATAACACAAAAGGGAAAGGACAGGGTTTGTTTTACTGCAGTATTTTGCATGGAGATCTCCCTTTGTTCATCATTATTCCCAAAAAGTCCTATCTAAGCCTGCTTTCTGTATTCTGTTCATATTTCTTTCAAAATAATTATTTCTGATTGTACAATACTCATTTGGGCCCAAATCTTTTTCATATAACTTCGCAATGCATTCTTTACCTATTTTCCATAGTCAGTTTCTTATATAGTCTACCCCCTCCTAAGCTAACTTAAATCTACTGAGCTCAGCTGCTAAACTAAGGGACGAGGCAATGCAGCAGCACATAAAACAATTAATATAAACAGCAATAAAAAAATGGAAATTTGCAAAGCAAGCTACAGTAAATCTAAATTACCAAGCAATTCAACATTACAACTAATATGAGGCAATGCGCAGCAAACAAGAAAAATAAATCTGGTTTAGCAGAGTAACACATATTAAAATTCAGTAGCACGAAAATGAAATAACTTATATCTAAACATGACATAGCTCAAGCAGAATAAATATTACAGTAAGAACAACAATGCAGATAAGGGAAATGTATATTCACATCTTAATGTCTGTAATTAAAGTGGTGCACCACAAGAAGTTATTCTACCCAAAAAAGTTACCAAGTACTTGAAAAGAAAATTATGAATGCAGTTCCTGTGAAGGTAAATGTCGTTTTGTGCTCCCTCATTTTTTTGAAAAAAAATTATTATTTACTCGATCTGTGCTGCTGAAAGGCTAATGGCTTTTTTTCGGGCGGCTGTCGCCCAGGTGGGTGCCCGCGACGCATTACGTGCAGGTGGTCACTTAACTTTCTTACGGAAATATTTACGACAGCAGTTTCCGCTACAGTGACAGTCTCACATAAAAATATTTCACAGGTCAAGAATTAGCGTTGCAAATCTTGATATCATCATATATAAATATAGCAGTTCATGACAAATTTCAAAACTCCGCCATCTCTCTCCCCACATCCATCACTGCTGGCGACTCACCTCCAACTGCGCAACGCTACGCGCTGTTCACAGCCAGCTGCCTAACACTACAATGGCGAGTATTACAACAATGCAAAGCAGCCACAGACTGCACACAGCACAGCCTGTGATTTTCATACAGAGGTTGCGTTACCAATAAAAAAACCTAAACAGCCTACTTACACAGGAGATGGTCTATCGGCATATATGAAGACTGTGTTAGTGCACAACAGTACCAGAAATGATCTGTCAGTGGCTGGAGACAACACACGCTGTGTATGCCTGTCAGCAGGTAGCCTGTTGTGAGGCTTATATCAAGACTGCCTAAGTGCATTTGGTTACCAGGAGATGGTCTATCGGCCTATTGCAAGACTGCATTATTGCTCATCTGTACCAGAAATGGTCGGTAGCTGGAGACAACGCACACTGTGTATGGCTGTCAGCAGGTAGCCTGTTGTGAGGCTTATATCAAGACTGCCCAAGTGCATGTGGTTACCAGAAGATGGTCTATCAGCATATATGAAGACTACATTAGTGCACATCGGTACCAGAAATGATGTGTCAGTAGCTGGAGACAATGCACACTGTGTATGGCTGTCAGCAAGTAGCCTGTTGTGAAGCTTCTATCAAGAATAACTAAGTGCATGTGGCTACCAGAAGATGGTCTATTGACGTATATCAAGAAATGGTACCAGAAATGATCTGTCAGTGGCTGGAGACAATGCACACTGTATATGGCTGTCTGCAGGTAGCCTGTTGTGAGGTTTATATCAAGACTGCCTAAGTGCATGTGGTTTCCAGGAGATGTTCTACTGGCATATATGAAGACTGCGTTAGTGCACATCGTTACCAGATATAATCTGTCAGTAGCTGGAGACAATACACACTGTGTATGGCTGTTAGCAGGTGGCCTGTTGTGAGGCTTATATCAAGACTGCCCAAGTGCATGTGGTTACCAGAAGATGCTCTATCGACATATATCAAGACTACGTTAGTGCACATCAGTACCAGAAATGATCTGTCAGTGGCTGGAGACAACGCACACTGTGTGTGGCTGTCTGCAGGTAGCCTGTTGTGAGGTTTATATCAAGACTCCCTAAGTGCATGTGGTTTCCAGGAGATGGTCTATCAGCATATATGAAGACTGTGTTAGTGCACGTCGGTATCAGAAATCATCTGTTGGTAGCTGGAGACAACGCACACTGTGTATGGCTGTCAGCAAGTAGCCTGTTGTGAGGCTTCTATCAAGACTAACTAAGTGCATGTGGTTACCAGAACATTGTCTATCGACGTATATCAAGACTACATTAGTGCACATCGGTACCAGAAATGATGTGTCAGTAGCTGGAGACAATGCACACTGTGTATGGCTGTCAGCAAGTAGCCTGTTGTGAAGCTTCTATCAAGAATAACTAAGTGCATGTGGCTACCAGAAGATGGTCTATTGACGTATATCAAGAAATGGTACCAGAAATGATCTTTCAGTGGCTGGAGACAACGCACACTGTGTATGGCTGTCAGCAAGTAGCCTGTTGTGAGGCTTCTATCAAGACTAACTAAGTGCATGTGGTTACCAGAACATTGTCTATCGACGTATTTCGAGACTGCGTAAGTGCACATCGGTACCAGAAATGATCTGTCAGTGGCTGGAGACAACGCACACTGTGTGTGGCTGTCTGCAGGTAGCCTGTTGTGAGGTTTATATCAAGACTCCCTAAGTGCATGTGGTTTCCCGGAGATGGTCTATCAGCATATATGAAGACTGCATTAGTGCACATCGTTACCAGAAATGATCTGTCAATAGCTGGATACAATACAGACTGTGTATGGCTGTCAGCAGGTAGCCTGTTGTAAGGCTTATATGAAGACTGCCCAAGTGCATGTGGTTACCAGAAGATGCTCTGTCGACGTATATCAAGACAACATCTGTGCACATCAGTACCAGAATTGGTTTTGTCAGTAGCTGGAGACAACGCACACTGTGTATGGCTGTCAGCAAGTAGCCTGTTGTGAGGTTTCTATCAAGACTAACTTAGAGCATGTGGTTACCAGAAAATGGTCTATCGACGTATTTCGAGACTGCGTTAGTGCACATCGGTACCAGAAATGATCTGTCAGTGGCTGGAGACAACGCACACTGTGTATGGCTGTCTGCAGGTAGCCTGTTGTGAGGTTTATATCAAGACTGCCTAAGTGCATGTGGTTTCCAGGAGATGGTCTATCGGCATATATGAGGACTGTGTTAGTGCGCATTGGTACCAGAAATGATCTGTCGGTAGCTGGAGACAATGCACACTGTGTATGGATGTGAGCAGGTAGCTTGTTGTGAGGTTTATATCAAGACTGCCAAAATGCATGTGGTTACCAGGAGATGGTCCATCGGCATATATCAAGACTGCGTTAGTGCATATCGGTACCAGAAATGATCTGCCAGTGGCTGGAAACAACGCACGCTGTGTATGGCTGTCTGCAGGTAGCCTGTTGTGAGGTTTATATCAAGAGCGCGTAAGTGCATGTGGTTACCAGGACATGGTCTATCGGCATATATGAAGACTGCGTTAATGCACATCGGTACCACAAAATGTTCTGTCGGTGGCTTGAGACAACTCACACTGCATATGGCTGTAAGCAGGTAGCCTGTTGTGAGGCTTATATCAAGACTGCCTAAGGGAATGTGGTTACCAGGAGTTGGTCTATCGGCATATATGAAGACTGTGATAGTGCACGTCAGTATCAGAATTCATCTGTTGGTAGCTGGAGACAATGCACGATGTTTATGGCTGTCAGCAGGAACCCTGTTGTGAGGGTTATATCAAGACTGCCTAAGTGCATGTGGTTACCAGCAGTTGATCTATCGGCATATATGAAGACTGCATTAGTGCTCATCTCTACCAGAAATGATCTGTCAGTAGCTGGAGACAACGCACACTGTGTATGGCTGTCAGCAAGTAGCCTGTTGTGAGGCTTCTATCAAGACTAATTAAGTGTTGTGGTTACCAGAAGATGGTCTATCGATGTATATCAAGATTGTGTTAGTGCACATCGGTACCAGAAATGATCTGTCAGTGGCTGGAGACAACGCACACTGTGTAGGCTGTCTGCAGGTAGCCTGTTGTGAGGTTTATATCAAGACTGCCTAAGTGCATGTGGTTTCCAGGAGATGGTCTATTGGCATATATGAAGACTGCGTTAGTGCACATCGTTACCAGAAATGATCTGTCAGTAGCTGGAGACAACACACACTGTGTATGGATGTGAGCAGGTAGCTTGTTGTGAGGCTTATATCAAGACTGCCAAAGTGCATGTGGTTACCAGGAGATGGTCTATTGGCATATATGAAGACTGCGTTAGTGCACATCGGTACCACAAAATGTTCTGTCGGTGGCTTGAGACAACTCACACTGCATATGGCTGTAAGCAGGTAGCGTGTTGTGAGGCTTATATCAAGACTGCCTAAGGGCATGTGGTTACCAGGAGTTGGTCTATCGGCATATATGAAGACTGTGTTAGTACACATCGGTATCAGAAATCATCTGTTGGTAGCTGTAGACAACACACGCTGTGTATGGCTGTCAGCAGGAAGCCTGTTGTGAGGGTTATATCAAGACTGCCTAAGTGCATGTGGTTATCAGGAGATGATCTAACGGCATATATGAAGACTGCATTAGTGCTCATCTCTACCAGAAAGGATCTGTCAATAGCTGGAGACTACGCACACTGTGTATGGCTGTCAGCGAGTAGCCTGTTGTGAGGCTTCTATCAAGACTAACTAAGTGCATGTGGTTACCAGAAGATGGTCTATCGACGTATATCCAGACTGCGTTAGTGCACATCGGTACCAGAAATGATCAGTCAGTGGCTGGAGACAACGCACACTGTGTATGGCTGTCTGCAGGTAGCCTGTTGTGAGGTTTATGTCAAGACTGCCTAAGTGCATGTAGTTTCCAGGAGACGGTCTATCGGCATATATGAAAACTGCGTTAGTGCACAAAGGTACCAGAAATGATCTGCCAGTGGCTGGAGACAACGCACACTGTGTGTGGCTGTCTGCAGGTAGCTTTTTGTGAGGTTTATAGCAAGACTGTCTAAGTGCATGAGGTTACCAGGAGATGGTCTATCGGCATATATGAAGACTGCGTTAGTGCACATCGGTACCAGAAATGATCTGTCAGTAGCTGGAGACAACGCATGCTATGTATGGCTGTCAGCAGTTAGCCTGTTGTGAGGCTTATATCAAGACTACCTAAGTACATGTGGTTATCAGGAGATGGTCTATCGGCATATATGAGGACTGCGTTAGTGCATATGGGTACCAGATATCATCTGTCGGTAACTGGAGACAACGCACACTGTGTATGGGTGTCATCAGGTAGCCTGTTGTGAGGCTTATATCAAGACTGCATGTGGTTACCAGAAGATGGTCTATCGACGTATATCAAGACTACGTTAGTGCACATCGGTACCAGAAATGATCTGTCGGTAGCTGGAGACAATGCACACTGTGTATAGCTGTCAGCAGGTAGCCTGTTGTGAGGTTTATATCAAGACTGCCTAAGTGCATGTGGTTACCAGGAGATGGGCTATCGGCATATAGCAAGACTGCATTAGTGCTCATCTGTACCAGAAATGATCTGTCGGTAGCTGGGGACAACGCACACTGTGTATGGCTGTCAGCAGGTAGCCTGTTGTGAGGCTTGTATCAAGACATGTGGTTACCAGGAGATGATCTATAGGCGGAAGGGAAAAGCGCACACTGCATACGGAAGTCAGCTGGTAGCCTGCCAGTAGCCGTGTATCAAGACTGCCTAAGTGCATGTAGTTACCTGATGATGGTGTATCGGTGGCAGGGGCGTACAGCAGTCCGCAGGTAGCCTGTCATGAAACCTACATTAAGACTGCCTGTGCAGCAGAGATGACAGTTCGGTGTTTATTAGATCTCCAGCAGTGATACAAGAATGTCTCATTATGGCGACCAGCGCTTTCTGTACTCTGTAGACTCTCGGTAGAGCCTCACTGTGGGACTACCTCACCTCTGATTTCTGCAAACATTTCTATGGGACTGGCCAAGTCGTTTCTCTTGTCACCAAAGTCACTATTTAACTGTAACTTTAATAACTGTTGTTTACTGTCCTCTTTTCCTAGGCTAAATGAACGACAGATTATAGCTAAGAAAGTTTTTTTCTGGAGGCATTGTT
The DNA here is from genome assembly GCF_021461395.2 of Schistocerca americana. Lineage (NCBI taxonomy): Eukaryota > Metazoa > Arthropoda > Insecta > Orthoptera > Acrididae > Schistocerca > Schistocerca americana. The sequence continues at coordinate 226,731,248 of NC_060121.1, forward strand.
TCGTTATGGCCATTTGCATTTATTCTTATATTTGAAAATGTGCTGAGTCCTGTAGACGTCCCGTTGTCAGATTTTTGTCTTCGGAAAGCACCATAACATGTGCAGGCGTCTCGTTTCACTCCTCCTAACAATATACTTCGCACTTTCGCCATGTTGGTCTCTGTGTGTAGTGGCCTTTTGCCCTAATATGCAGCTCTCCACGCTACCCTACCCCGTAATTTATCTTTCAATAAATCTTGCAACCTACACAAACTTTAACCTGCTTACTTACTTACTTGATCTCTTGCTCTCTATCTTTAAATTCGCCCCCCCCCCCCCCAAATCCAACCATCTCCCCAGTACTGAATTCATGAGTCCTTGATATCACATAACGTGTTCTATCGACCAGTCCCATCTTTTAGTCAAATTTTCCAACAAATTTCTTTTCTTCCCAATTCTGTACAGTACTTCCACATTAGTTACTCACTGTACTGAACTAATGTTCACCATTATTCTGTAACATCAGGTTCTAGAAGCTTGTATTCTCGTCTCGCCTGAACTGTTGATCGTCCATGTTTCTCTTCCATACAAGGTCACACTCCAAAGACTTCCTAAAAATTAAATTTAGAGTCTATATTAATAAATTTCTCTTCCACAGAAACGCTTGTTTGGCTATGCCAGTCTACATTTTATATCCTTTCTACTTCAGCCATGAACAGTTGTTTTGCTGCCGAAATACCAAACTCATCTACTACTTTTAGTGTCTCATTTCCGAATATAATTCCACGAACATCGCCTGATTTAATTTGACTTCATTCCATTACCCTTGTTTTTACAGGCGTCGACTCCATGGGGGCTTGAGGGGCCAGAGCTCCCAATAATTTAAGAAATTTATTAGTTATATTATGCTTTGTAAAATCACAAAATTATGTTGGAATTTTTTATATTCCTTGTTTGACGATAGTTACCTTTCAAAATACATTCAGCAATGAGTTAAAACAAGTAATTATTACAGTAGTAAGCAGGTTAACTCAAAACGATTGGTGTGAATCATGATAGTGTTACGGTGCTGTGGGCACACTTAGAATTTGTCCTAGTGCGCCAACCTTCGGGTGAAGTCTGGCGCCGGCGGGCCAGCGCTGTGGCCACGGCAACATCAAAAGGCCTGGAGCCTGGAACCCTCTGCCTCGCATCGCCTTGACGCTTCGAAACATTACTACGCCGTGGCTATATACAGCCCACCCTGCTATCGCAGTCATTCACTGTGGTTAGTTTCATTCAGTGCATGCTGCAAACGTCTTTAGTGTTCCGACTTTAGTGTCTAGTGGACTATTTTATATATGTTCATATGTTCAATTGAAAGAAAACAGCCCTCGGTCACTATTTATCACGAATTAACCAGGTTTCGACACTGCTAGGAGTGTCTTCCTCAGAATATAAATCAAGGAATGGTCTATAACATGGTCACAGAATTATGACTAAAAACGTATGATACAGAGTCTAAGTACAGAATCATCGTGAAAGACCTGCAGTACTTATATGTCATTTATAAAATAATAAATATGCCAAAAGAGCATTAGTCACAAAGATATTTAAGACAAAAAATTGTGATGGCGAGCCACTAAGGGCTGCTCGTTACTTACGCGGTTACAGGTTGACATATAAGTACTGCCAGTCTTTCACGATGATTCTGTACTTAGACTCTGTATCATACGTTTTTAGTCATAATTCTGTGATCATGTTATAGACGATTCTTTGATTTAAATTCTGAGGAAGACACTCCTAGCCGTGTCGAAACCCAGTTAATTTGTTAAAAATAGTGACCGAGGGTTGTTTTCTTTCAATTGTAACTATTCACGGTCTCTGAACGTGCAGCCATGTACAAAATTTTGTGACTATATTTTATTCGTTTACTTTAGTCTCTTAGTGTATTGTGGATTAAGTTTGCAATGGATAAATTTGTTACCAAAAAGGCGCGCTTGGAAGTTGATCATACTGCAAGTCGCAGTTGTGTCGTCAATTGCTTGATTGTCTTCAGGCGAGAACCGTTCACAGCTGAAACCTGGGCAATCCGGTAAGGGAAGATCATTTCAGAAGTCTTGGTTGATCAAATATACATGGCTAGAATATGAAGCATCTACCGAAAAAGTTTTTTGCAAAACCTGCAAAGAGGCTGCTCCTGAAAATCTATTACAATTTTCTTCAAAAAAAAAAAAAAAAAAAAAAAAAAAAAAAAAAAAAAAAAAAAAAAAAAAGATGCATTTACTTCTGTAGGGTTTTCTAACTGGAAAAAGGCTTTGGAAAAATTCTGTCTTATGAAAATACGTTTTACATATAGAGAAGGTGTTCTGAAACAAAATTCTATCACTAACCGAAGTGTGGCCTCCCAATTGAATCGACAGTTAGATAGTGATATGAAAAAAGGCTGTTTAGCTCTTGAGACAATTTTTACTACCATGCAATTTCTATGCGGACAAGTACTAGCAATTAGAGGTCACGAAGATGTAATCTCAAATTTCTTTCAATTGTTGGGACTCAGAAAGAATGACATACCTGAGTTTAAAGAGTGGTTAGGGCGTTCGGGGCATAAGTGTACGTCCCACGATATTCAAAATGAGATCATTGATCTACTAGGAAAGTCAGTGCTGAGAAAGGTATTCGCTTCAATCAAAAAGACTGAACATTCTTGTATTATGGTTGACGAAGCAAGTGATTCTTCGATTCACGAACAAGTGTCATTTTGTATTCGTACTGTCGATGATTCCTTAATCATCAACGAATACTTTGTTGGCTTATACGAGACACCCAACACTGAATCACAAACTCTGTTCAGTATTTTACAAGACGTTTTTGCTCGTCGTGATTTGTCAATGAATAATATGGAGAGGAAGTTCAAAGGACTTAAAAAAGTTAGTTTTGGATATACAACCAAAAGCATGTTATGTGCACTGCACTGCTCACAGTTTAGATTTGACAGTTGTAGACAGTCTCCACCATCTTACGTCTCTGAGGGATATTATGGCCTTAACCAAGGACAATAAACGCCGGCCGCGGTGGTCTAGCGGTTCTAGGCGCGCAGTCCGGAACCGCGCGACTGCTACGGTCGCAGGTTCGAATCCTGCCTCGGGCATGGCTGTGTGTGATGTCCTTAGGTTAGTTAGGTTTAAGTAGTTCTAAGTTCTAGGGGACTGATGACCACAGTAGTTAAGTCCCATAGTGCTCAGAGCCATTTTTTTTGAACCAAGGACAATAAACACCGTAAGGGGAGCCAACAAAGGGATGGGACCTTTCAGAAGCATACACAGTGAGAGCGCCAACGAGCAAGGTGGTCTATGACCCCTTTGCCCGGCTCGATAGTATCTTGAGAATATTGAAAAACTTAAGAGTTTTTTGAAACATTTTCTACAGAGGACAAAACAGAGGCAGCTTACAACTGGGCAGGCTACCTTGAGTCATGTTACAATTCAAGACTTATTTCTTTTTACGTCTTTATTGCCATGCAGTGAACCCAGTAGAGGACGTCAATGAAAAAATTCAGTGCCCTCATCTAAGTGTTACTGATCTGGAAAAAAATATGAGGGCTTGATTTGTATATTGAATGGAAGGCGTGATAGTTTTGAACACTTTTGGGAATTGTGTTTAAAAGAGAAACCTTCACAAGTTGATGATCCTTCGCTCCTCGGAATCGAAGTATACCAAAGAAGTATTAAAACAACGAAGCCAACACACCGCACACTTTCAAAACCATAAAGGAATACTAACTACAAAGCTATTTACATTGAAGTTTGTGAATTTGTGAAACGGTGCAATGTTGCATTGCTGAGCGGTTTGCTTCAACTGGACTCACACAGGCCATTGCAGTTGAACAAGTAAACTTGCTTTTAGTGAACAGAGGTAAAACAAATTTGGAAAAATCAACTGAGTTTTTCAAATGGCTCTGCGCACTATAGGACTTAACATTTGTCATCAATCCCCTAGAACTTAGAATTACTTAAACCTAACTAACCTAAGGACACCACACACATCCATGCCCGAGGCAGGATTCGAACCTGCGTCCGTAGCGGTCGCGCGGTTCCAGACAGTAGCGCCTAGAACCGCTCGGGTACGCCGGCTGGCTGAGTTTTTCAAAAATGACATTGACATTGAGAGTCTATGCTTACTCTTGAATATTTTAACCGATATCACTAATAAAAAAGTACTGGTCTTAAAAAACATGCGAGATGTAAGACAGTACATTACACAAGAGCCTGCAGTTGGAGAAATGTTATGTGAAGAAGTGAAGTGCATTAAGCTTCTCCAAGTAGTTCCAATCATGACAGCAACAGCAGAACGGTCATTTACCGCCCTTAGACGTCTGAAGTCATATCTCCGATCAGCAATGGGACAGAAGCGATTGAACAACTTGGCTGTTCTTCATGCCCACCGAGATGTTTTGGATGAAGTGGATATCCGACCAATTATCAACGACTTCATATTCAGTAATCCAGTCAGATGGTCGACATTTGCACCTTTCTAAAGACACTCTAGAACTAATAATGGCATTTAGAGCAATATTTAAAATCTTTACAAAATAGAGAATTAAATACATACATAATGTTAAATTTTCAGTTTCGAAATGTTAGTAGTAGTTTAGTACTGTAGTACTATATTACTATAGTACTGTATTAGTTATTTTCAAATGCTTAAATATTTTTAGGGTTAAGGCCCAACTGAAAACCCGCTATTTACATACTTTTTGACTTAAAGTATTAGGCTCACTGTATTAACTTTATTAATTGTATTAAAACATTAACTTTGAGATATTGTTTTTATTTAATGAACCATGAGCCTTATTCAAAGTAAGCTTAAATTAGCTAATTGACTTATTGATCAAAGTGCTATTATTGTGCGATAGCAAATTTTATGTTTTATTCTTTTAATGATAGTTTAGGATTTATTTAAATATAATTTCAGTCTTTTCACTGCTCTGTAATAGTCTGTAAGTATGATTATTACTGTAAATTAAATTAGCTTTTTACGAAAATACCATGCGTGTTTATGTTTTTTTTTTCAAAGCCAAAAAATGTGTCAGGCTTGTCGAGTTTCCCAGAGTGTCCAGTTATCGAGAATCCAGTTTTCGGGGTTCTAATGTTGATCATATGACTCTAAAATGCTTAAAAAAACTTTGCTTTGCTGCTGCTGATAGATTTGAAATTCTTCAGCAAACCCCAAAGTTTTTATTTCTTCTTCCACAAATTTAATTGTTTCTTCAAATTTTTCTTTGGTCTCCTTTACTACTTCCTCAGTGTACAGAGTTAATATCAGGGATACGTTACAGCCCTGTCTCACTTCTTTGCAAGATATTCCTTTCCTTTCATGCCCTTCGACTGGTTTCTGTACAAATCGTAAGTAATCTTTCGATCCTGTATAATACCCCTGTTACCTTTTGAATTTCAAAGAGTATATGCTAGTCAACAATGCCAAAAGTCTTCTGAGAGTGTACAACTGCTAAAACATGGCCGGCCGGAGTGGCCGTGCGGTTCTAGGCGCTGCAGTCTGGAACCGAGCGACCGCTACGCTCGCAGGTTCGAATCCTGCCTCGGGCATGCATGTGTATGATGTCCTTAGGTTAGTTAGGTTTAATTAGTTCTAAGTTCTAGGCGACTGATGACCTCAGAAGTTAAGTCGCATAGTGCTCAGAGCCATCTGAATCATTTTTGCTAAAACGTGGGTTTTCCTTCACTTGCGCTATTCTATAGGGTTTTGGCAGCTGTTGCTCACAGTCCACTTGTTACCTAAAGAGAAATTACGAATGTCTCTGAAATAAATCGACCCAGTGTTGTTAGCATTTTGTGTGCAAAGAGCTTCCAACCATTTCGTGTGCCACTTCACTAGCACTGCAACCAGCGAAATTATAGAATTCTGTCTCTCGGTTCTGTTGCGATATCAGGACAATAGGTGCTTCCTTCAAAGAATTCTCTTTGACAATGGAGTTGCCTTATCTGAATCTAGGAAATGTGCATTTTTGGGCTGCTGATAATCCGCACTGCCTGAGGCAGGTTGAGTATTAGAAGCGGCCGTGGAGTGTAAACGTTTGGTGAGGAATTACTGGATGCTACATGACTGGTCCTGAGAAGGAACAAACTTTATGGGGTAAAACACGCACACAGTTTCATGCAGAAATGCTGCCGGCTTACCTACCGGAAGTACTGTCGGCACACTGACAGGCAGTCGCAGTTTCTGAGACTGTCGTCATTCAGGCTGCCACGTAATCGTGATTTATTTAGTTCCATTATCGAAAAAATCTTTCGCACACAGAAGTTGATCCAGACATGGATATCACTTTTGCAGCCTCATTCTGGAGACGTGGAAACTCTTCCCGAGGGAAACATCTGTGAAACTCCTGGACTGTTTTGATGTAATAGAATTTGTCTTTTAATAGGGAACTACACTACAGGCCTATTAGTTCAATCTGCAGATGAACAGCGGCGCTTTCAACTGGTGTGGTAAATGGTCCTGAAAAGTCTGAAGACAAATGCGAGGCTGACGGTGTCATGTAAACGATTTGGAAACTGTTCTAATATTTCTTCCAGCGGCGAAATGAATTGTTCAAAATTTGCGTTGTCTTTAACGCCACAGAGCTTATTGAAATGGGCGGTGACCTTTTTCAGAAATCGTCCCTTCCACCTTTCTCATTAGACCAGATATTAACTGCATCTCACTTTGCAACGACTTACGGAAGGTGTTCAACTGAGCAGTCAACTAAAAATGCGAGGTCAGTAGTCCATTCTGGATGTTCTAACGTTAGTTCCTACTTTTCTTTTTCCTTTATCAATCGAACAACGTCGCAATAATAACTCACCTCTCCATACTGGTCCTATAGTTCCATCAAAAACTGTGATACTTGAGTTTCTCCCGGCGTATTTGATAATCAAAATATCCGCGGGTGTACTGCCGTCTACAGTGTCCAACGGGCACAATATTTCGGCGGTCATACATGTCACCATCATCAGGTGAACTGACGGACTGAGCTCCTGTGAACGTGCCGGTACAGAGATCCGTACGCTATGGCTGCTCAGGGGGACCCTCCGCCCGCGGCGCGCTCCCTCCGCCGTCCGCGCCCCGCGCCACGGTTGCGCGGTGGAACAGATTGCGACGGCGTCAGAGATGACGTCGGTGTGATGGCTCTGTCCGCCGTGGTCTTCACAACTATACGTTTGCTCGATTTACTCTTGATTAACCCAATCGCTGGTTCCCAAGCCTTGGTAAGATTATAGCCACAGTCACGGTTTATGGGGTCGTCATTGGTGCGAATTTCGATGGCCTCTCTAACAACGCTGTCCCAGTATCTCGACGTCTGTACCAGAATCCTCGTGCGTTCATACACCATAGCGTGATTTTCCGACAAACAATGCTCAGCGACCGCCGACTTGCTCGGATAAATCAGTCGAGTGTGCCTCTGGTGTTCACGGCATCGATTCTCGACGGTACGCATCGTCTGACCAATATACGACTTGCCACATTGACACGGAATCTGGCGCACGCCGGCCTTCCTCATGTTTGGCGCTCCCCACCAGTGCACACAACAGTAGCTTTTGTATGCCGATTTCGAACCAAGGCAACAGTCTTGCCTACATACAGGTCTGAAAATTATCAATAAGAATATTGCACAATCGCTGTGCTGGTCAATAAATAAGCTGAGAAACCAGAGACGGCCACGGTGTACCAAAATGCACGCGTGTGCGATGTTTCGACCGCATGGGGGCCAAGGCTCAGTCTGTCTCGACTTTGTTTGGTTCAAATGGTTCTAAGCACTATGGGTCTTAATATCTCAGGTCATCAGTCCCCTGGACTTACAACTACTTAAACCTAACTAACCTAAGGACATCACACACATCCATGCCCGAGGCAGGATTCGAACCTGCGGCAGCAGCAGCAGCGCGGTTCCCGAGTGAAGCGCCTAGAACAGCTCGGCCACAGTGGCTGGCCTTTGTTTGTTCCTCGGTGGAAATACGCAGTACGGCGCGTCATTTCACGTTATAGAGCGATGCGGCACTCTTTCTTCTTGCACATGTTGTGATATTTTTTGAAGTGCCAGTGCTGTGTATTTCTCGCTATTTGCTCGTGTTTCAAAGGAAATGTAAAAGAACAGTGGTTGTTGCAAGAGCACGTACACTCAATAACAGGTAGTCTAGTGACATACTGTCACGGCCATTTAAATACTAGTGGGAGTTACAGCACTTTTTCGAAGATGGCTCTAAGCACTATGGGACCTAACTTCTGAGGTCATCAGTCCCCTAGAACTTGTTGTTGTTGTTGTTGTTGTCTTCAGTCCTGAGACTGGTTTGATGTAGCTCTCCATGCTACTCTATCCTGTGCAAGCTTCTTCATCTCCCAGTACTTACTGCAACCTACATCTCTCTGAATCTCCTTAGTGTATTCATCTCTTGGTCTCCCTCTACGATTTTTACCCTCCACGCTGCCCTCCAATGCTAAATTTGTGATCCCTTGATGCCTCAGAACATGTCCTACCAACCGGTCTCTTCTAATTGTCAAGTTGTGCCACAAACTCCTCTTCTCCCCAATTCTATTCAGTACCTCCTCATTAGTTATGTGATCTACCCATCTTATCTTCAGCATTCTTCTGTAGCACCACATTTCGAAAGCTTCTATTCTCTTCTTGTCCAAACTATTTATCGTCCATGTTTCACTTCCATACATGGCTACACTCCATACAAATACTTTCAGAAACGACTTCCTGACACTTAAATCTATACTCGATGTTAACAAATTTCTCTTCTTCAGAAACGCTTTCCTTGCCATTGCCAGTCTACATTTTATATCCTCTCTACTTCGACCATCATCAGTTATTTTGCTCCCCAAATAGCAAAACTTCTTTACTACTTTGAGTGTCTTACTTTAAGTGTCTCATTTCCTAATCTAATTCCCTCAGCATCACCCGACTTAATTCGACTACAATCCATTATCCTCGTTTTGCTTTTGTTGATGTTCATCTTATATCCTCCTTTCAAGACACTGTCCATTCCGTTCAACTGCTCTTCCAAGTCCTTTGCTGTCTCTGAACCTCAACGTTTTTATTTCTTCTCCATGGACTTTAATACCTACTACGAATTTATCTTTTGTTTCCTTTACTGCTTGCTCAACATACAGATTGAATAACATCGGGGACAGGCTACAACCCTGTCTCACTCCCTTCCCAACCACTGCTTCCCTTTCATGTCCTTCGACTCTTATAACTGCCATCTGGTTTCTGTACAAATTGTAAATAGCCTTTCGCTCCCTGTATTTTACCCCTGCCACCTTCAGAATTTGATAGAGAGTATTCCAGTAAACATTGTCAAAATCTTTCTCTAAGTCTACAAATGCTAGAAACGTAGGTTTGCCTTTCCTTAATCTATTTTCTAAGGTAAGTCGTAAGGTCAGTATTGCTTCACGTGTTCCAACATTTCTGCGGAATCCAAACTGATCTTCGCCTAGGTCGGCTTCTACCAGTTTTTCCATTCGTCTGTAAAGAATTCGCGTTAGTATTTTGCAGCTGTGACTTATGAAACTGACAGTTCGGTAATTTTCACATCTGTCAACACCAGCTATCTTTGGGATTGGAATTATTATATTCTTCTTGAAGTCTGAGGGTATTTCGGCTGTCTCATACATCTTGCACGCCAGATGGTAGAGTTTTGTCAGGACTGGCTCTCCCAAGGCCGTCAGTAGTTCTAATGGAATGTTGTCTACTCCCGGGGCCTTGTTTCGTCTCAGGTCTTTCAGTGCTCTGTCAAACTCTTCACGCAGTATCATATCTCTCATTTCATCTTCATCTACATCCTCTTCCATTTCCATAATATTTTCCTCAAGTACATCGCCCTTGTATAGACCTTCTATATACTCCTTCCACCTTTCTGCTTTCTCTTCTTTGCTTTCAAAGAGACACGTTTTTATAAAAGATGGATGACATATTTGGCGTGTGTGTGTGTGTGTGTGTGTGTGTGTGTGTGTGTGTGTGTGTGTCGGCTGGATGGGGATGGTTGTTCAAGTCTGGTTGACACAGGTCGGCGTCCGTCGATCGCGTCAACTCTGATCTGTAACTGTTAAAACAAACTACTCGATTTGTTTGGATAGTTTCAGATACTATCTCCCTTTAACAGATATCCGCGTACCGATGGAGCAGCACGCCCGAATGCATAAGCGACCCTCGCTTACAATTGAAGCAATGGTGTTCGAGGGATGTCTGTCTTCTGTACTGCTACACACAGTGACTGCACCACTCGGTACCGCAACAACTCCCTTTATCTGAAACAATAAACCAAATATCCTTCTCGTGTTCGCGACGGGCTTATAAACTTACGCGAAACTTGATAAGAGTAGTTCTTATGCCCGGTTTGTAAATGAATGTTCAAACGCAGATAATATGATATCTCGAATTATAAGTTCTACCATTCAAGCCGATGCCACATTATAGTCTTGCGAGGAGGTTAATTTGTGAAGCATTATAATTCGTTGCTACGATGCTAATTGAACAACTCCTAAGTCGTAAATCCAGAGATAATGTATTCTCTAAATAACATACAGAAAGCGTCGTAATAAAATGTTAAATTACTGATTACTGTTAATGATGTCATTCAACCACCTTTAGCTTCGGCCTTCTATCAAGAAAATAATTGTTTTACAGTTACACAAGAAACTTCAATTAGATGATGTAGACGACACTAAGTTTTAAAGCTATAACTGAGTTTATTGAACTTCTGAATTATCTAACCACTGCACTAGAAAGCACGCCGATCTGCCATTCAGGGAATTGAAGCTACGATTTACATCAGCAATTCTGACATTGACTACAGCTTCCGACAACACGGCGTACCTGTGAATTCTTCATGATTGCGTGTATGTGTTTCCTATTTAAATCTATTTGTAGAGTTTATGTCGGCGTTTGGTATATTGCTGTGTCCTTCAATGCTTGTGGCGATCACAGATCACGATGACTAAGTTCCAGAATTGATTAAGTATCAGACGAGTTACTTTTCCCTCGCGTATAATATCTGTTCCGTTGTCTGGCTAAACGGTAAATGTTCTATCACCTTTCTTTACAACTTTGACTAATACGTCAAGACGATACTCGTAAAACTATAAAATTCCAGATCGGTCTGAAACAATCTAGTATCGGTCAATAAGCGTGCTTCTATCGCGACGTCTACAAGAGAGCGAATCAGCATCTCCATTTAAGTTTTTCGTTGTAGTCGCCGCGAACTTACAGCTCGATGCGGTTACGACTCTTTTCTTGGATAAATGTTATCTCCGATCACTTTATCTCGTCTCAGTTTTAATCTTCGTAAAGCATATATTTTGAATTCTTTATTTAGAATTTGAAGCTTCGTAGATTAAGTGATCATCTGATAGTCTTTCATTTACTTCTTTCCGTGGAATAGATGTTGTTAGTTCCACAGTATTCCTGTTGTTCAAACTTTCAATAGTGTTAATATTTTATTGTCAGCAGCTACCGTCAAGGTCAGGATAACTAATTTTTATATCTTTTGCTGTCAAAATGAATGTCATTAGGGGCTCTATATTTGGGGTGTTACACATAGCCCTCATCATGGTTCTAGAAATCTGCAGTTTGGTTTTTCAGGAAACGTTCCACCTCGAAAATCACCTCATTCTGGAAATATTTGACACAATCGTTTCTTCATCCAGCTGAAACAAGAAGAAGCGACTGTGTGCAATGTCGGTATAACACAGGAGGGAGCGCGGAGGGGGAGAGGGTGACAATTTTTAGACCAAAAAGCGGTATGTGACAGTGTGTCCTGTGCAGAATAATGTGGGGTTTTGTCATGCTGCATCCTCTCGCGCATCTTCTGCGACGCATCATCATAACATTCTGCCATAACCTCGTCAGCAGTTTTCGGTAGTATGATCCTGTGGTGGTTTTCCACTGACGAAATAATCTCTTAGGAACACACCGTGGCGGTGGCAAAAAAGCACTCAGAATTAGTTGGTCTAATAATAATTGCATCTCTTGCTTTTCGTGGTGCTGGATACATATATTTCCACTTCTTGCTTTGCCCGTTTGTCTCGTTGTGATAGTCATATACCCGGCACTCACAAATAACGAACAGACAGTCAATGAAATAGTCAGTGTTGGCCTGATACAGCTGCAACGCTTCCATCACTGGTCCGGTTAAGCGCGAGTTTTGAGTGGCTGTGAGCAGTCTAGGGGACCCAGCGAGCGGCGATCTTATCATGTTCAAAGTTTCACGCAAGTTGTTAAACTGATCCCTGACGGACTTCCAATTCCTCCACTGTCACCTCGATTGTGATACACTGGTATTAGAGAATCAGAGCCTTCACTTCCCCGTTGTTCCCAGTTCTCCACTGAAAGGTGGTTTGCCACCTGATTTATCATCAGTCAGAAGTGCTAAATCACATTGGATGCGCCGTCACAATCTAAATATTGCATCATATGATCGATGTTGTCATATACCTCCACGAATTCAGCACGCATTGTTGCAGCTTTGGTCCTCCTTCAAATGCAGAAAGCGAATTACTGCACGATCTTCCACTTTGTCAATGGGCTATACCATTTTGTCTTGGTCCCACCAGCGGCGTGCTGTGTTACCGATGGGTGAGACTTTCACTGTGTAGCTGTACTACTAACATGTACCTGTAATAGAACCAAAAGTTAATAAGCGAACTTCGTTTTTTCGAAGTGATAATTAAATATATATGACTACCTCTCGGGTGTTGTGCCCACGTTTCATTTCCCTTCACTCTTAGAGTTCTGATGATCTTCAAGAACAACGTGAACATTACATCTGGCCGGAATTCAGATTCACACTACCATTTCTACTCGTTTTTCGAGCGGTACATTGCCACAACGAAGAGTTAATTGGTAGCGGAAAATCCTGTGGACGCGGAAACCCCTATATTGTACCATCAAAAATTAATTTGCCGGCGGTTTTATAAGGCTTATATGATTTCCTTCTGAATATAAATCTATTTTAACAGTCAACATTAAAACTGGTAACCGTGTAAATCAAACAGAATTTAGAGAACAAAATTATGGTAACTAATGTTTCATCATTTACAATTTGTCACATTCGTTGGAAAAGGAAAGAAAGAATAAATGATAATTAATTGAAACCCTCAGCTGCCGACAGGTGTTGTTGATATATCTCGAGGGGGACAGCTGCAAATGTGTGCCCCGACCGGGACCCTTACCAGGGATTTCCTGCTTACATGGCAGACGCTCTATCCATCTGAGCCACCGAAGACACAGACGAATAGCGCAACTGCAGGAACTTATCCCTTGCACGCTTCCCGTGAGACCCACATTCCCAACTGTCCATAATATACATCCATTACGTATGTAGATTGTGGACGGTTGGGAATGTGGGTCTCACCGGAAGCGTGCAAGGGATACATTACGTATGTAGATTGTGGACAGTTGGGAATGTGAGTCTCACGGGAAGCTTGCAAGGGATAAGTCCCTGCAGTCGCGCTATTCATCTGCGTCCTCGGTGGCTCAGATGGATAGAGCTTCTGCCTTGTGAGCAGGAGGTCTCGGGTTCGGGTACCGGTCGTGGCACACATTTTCAACTGTCCCCATCGAGGTGTATCAACAATACCTGTCGAAGCTGACAGTTTCAATTAATTATCATTTATTCTAGAGAATCTGCACGGTCATCAATGGTATCTGTTCCTTCGAGAGCTGTTACTATCCTCATATATGGGAAATAAAGAACATAGTTTCGCTTTCGTCGACGATGAGGTCATTTGAGACGGAGCACAAGCCCGGATTTGGAAACTATGGGAAAGGAAGCAGATCGTTTCATTATCAGAGAAACCATTCTGCTATTTTCCAGCATAAACCTGTATGGGCTTTTGGGTGTTTGAACTGCCATTCTCTCCTCCTCCTCCCCCCCCCCCCCCTCCTTCGTCCTGCTCCCCTCCCGCCGAATAAAATTTCAGTGCCTTGCTACTGCATCTTGCTCGGTACGTTCTACGTTCTTCAGAGACCGAATCCCAAGCCGCGTTTCTGGAGTAGCTAAAAGCGACAATAGAATTCTCCATGTTCAGTACCCTCTACATAGAAAAGGGAAATACACGTGTCTGCAGTGTATGGCGTGTAGTTTGAATTTCTTGGTATACCTCTTCTAGACACGAGCCAGTTCAGGTGCGGTGGCTAAAATGTACAGCGAGTGGCGCTAGAGTAATTCAGCGCACGCTTACCGGCGCTTCATAAAAGGGGCTTCCAGGGCCCCGCCGAGAATGTCTGATGGGACGTGCTGCCTTACTGCGTCCACCTGCAGCTGGCGAGCATCTCGAGTCCAATTTATATGGAAATTGCCGGCTCAGTCGCTTATTCATAATACCAACCACTTTCCTGATTCGTAAATTCCCCGGTCTGTTAGTTGTTTATCTTAGTCACATTTTATGTCACTTCTCACTATTATCCTGAGAGTAGAAATATGCCATTAATTAGACTGCAGCAATCTCTACAGTCGAATTAGAAATTCTTTACAGAATATCCCTGAATAAATTTTTTCATGTTATTTCGGAGCCTTTTCCCTCTCACCCCACTCCCATTCCCTTCCCACCCTCCCACCCCACGAGCCGGAACATTTTGACTACTTGCTGAAGAGTGTTGGTGCCCCTTTGGAATACTACATAGCAGCGACTCTGCCTGGCGTGGACTGGATAATTGCTCGGTACGTTTGCGCAGGTATGTGGCACAAGATGTCAACGCACAGGTTGTGCATGTAACGTAAATTACGGGTCGGCGGTTTGTGGGTGCGGATCTGGAGACCGATAGAATCTCATATACTTTTCCTGGAGGTCAGATCAGGCTTATCTGATGGCTAGGACATCAATCTGAGTTCACTGTCATTCTCGTCAAAGCGCTTAGTACAAACCTGCCCTTGTGACACAGCCAGTTATTTTCCTGGAAAATGCCATCACCATCGGGGAAGATATTAGCCACAAACGGTAGCAGGCTGTCTGCAAAACAACGGCTGCAGTTTGTTTGCAATAACTTCAATCTAAGTCCAGAGCTGTTGTAGTGCCACACGTCCCGTGGAGGTCCGTTTGAACTCACAGTATAATACTGCCACCACCAGTCTGTCTTCCTGGTACTTTCCATCTATAAAACTGCCGTTTCCTTGAATGAGTATGATATCTGTAAACGACCGTCGAGCTGGTATACCAAGAAAAATGCAACGTTTAGATCAGTGTTATTTCCACGTCTAAAACGTATGGCAAAATAAAATACTGATGAAACTTACTGTACATTTATCCACGTCTAAAATGTCTGCATTAATAAGGAAAAATATGTAGAACTTTTGTCGACAACACACAGTCTTCATGCCAAGCGTCACAATATAAATTCTATGTCTAAAATGTCTGTTAGAAATACGTAAAGGATTTAAATTAATGTGCTGTCACGTCTAAAAGTCTGTCTTATTATCAAAAATATGTAAGCTTCATCAGCAACACACACACACACACACACACACACACACACATACACACACGGAATGTTTGTTTCCATTGCACAGTGTTATTTCCTCATCTAAACCATAATATGTGAGGATGTTGACAATAGTGGTGTAACTTACAGTATTTTCACATCTAAACTGTCTATACAAATATACCTCACACTACTGACATAACTTACGGATGAAACTGTACTGGACAATACTTAAACTTTCGCCTTTGTACTACACTTGGTGCAACGCACAATGAAGTTTCCAAATTAAATGTTTCCACATCTAAACTGATTACATTATTACTCTGTAACTGTAGAAAAAAGATGTTAGCTAAAATAATATCTCACTTACTGGAAGAGTGCAACTGTTGTGTAAGTTAGAGGATAAGATACATTTGACAATTAAAATATGAATTTGGATTCTCAAATTAAGTGCCACGAGGCTGTATCCAGTTATAAACTGTCATTAATATTGTCCCATAACAGTACAAAGTATGTGGCGAAAATAAGATGCTGAATAGGAAAGGCAGTAATAGTTAATGCTTCCACTTACGCCTAAATGTCGGTGTGTGATTGGTGGTACAAAACGAACTTTCATCATCTTACTATGTTTAGAGGAAGGAGAAAATACATCAGTTTCTTCTCTGCAAAATGTAACTGCCTGGCTAATACAGCTTTTTTAACAGTTACTTACCATTAAGAAGATACGTTAAGTTGCACACACGCACAATTTAAAGACACTTACATAAAGCTTTCGGCCACAGCCTTCATCTGCAAAAGAGAAACATTCACCTTTCATACACACATGCAAACACACCTGACCGCCAGCTCTGGCAGCCCATGTTGTCAAACAGTATTGTCTCACGCTACAGGCGACGGCCTTATTGACGGAAGATGGTCAGTGAACTCGACCATTTCACATTGTTAGAACTGATGGTAGACGGGAGGTTTACCTGTAAATATCAAGTTCAAGATCTTGTGCAGAAACTGGTTGCTGCTATCTTCAGTATGTGAATAAACTCAGTTGTCTTTGACGTTGAAACAAGAAGGTTTGTCTACTTTACTTACTTCCAATCTATTCTCTACTATGGTGTTGTTTTGGGGCTACCCTGTCCATTCACATAGAGTATTCTCTGTTCCATCCGTGGGTGAATAAGATGGCATAAACACTCGTACTTCAATATTTATGAAATATTTAAAACACCGGCATGTTTATTTACACTGTTTAGAAAATGCACTGATGAATAAGATAAATACGAGTACTTAACTTCTTTATCCTTGGATGTAACTGCTTCCCACTCTCTACGGTGCTGGGTAGGGTGGGTAGTGTTTAACGTCTCGTCGACGAGGTCATTAGAGACGGAGCGCAAGCTCGGGTTAGGGAAGGATTGGGAAGGAAATCGGCCGTGCCCTTTCAAAGGAACCATCCCGGCATTTGCCTGAAACGATTTAGGGAAATCACGGAAAACCTAAATCAGGATGGCCGGAGACGGGATTGAACCGTCGTCCTCCCGAATGCGAGTCCAGTGTGCTAACCACTGCGCCACCTCGCTCGGTCCACTCTCTACGCTCAGTATTATGGATCACTAGCTAGCGGTTACAATTGTTGTAGTGTACAAGGGCTACTAGTTTATTCAGATCCGATCGGTCGCGAAATGGAAACCACAGTGAAAACCGGATGAAGCTTTGCACAGATGTGCTGGAGAGTGTATCTCAGGGGTAGACGTCGATCGCTACACGTTGCTTTTTTCCGTTCTGTGCGCGCAGTGATCACGTCAAAATGCATAGAAAATAGTGTCTCGTGCCAAGTGTGAGTGCCTGCTGAGAGATTTCGCATGATTTCGTGCAGTCTACGTAGCGTAACTGTTACGCCCTTCCTTCTTCATGGTAATTGTCAGCTGCTCAACGTAGGAGCAATGAAGACTCTCCCGTAGCGTTTTGGATCGGAAATGTTTGATGACCCACCATGAAACCCGGACTCAGCTCCCTCAGAGTTTCATCTCTGCTCATATGAACTACTCGGTGTAAAAACATGTTGGCACAGACATCGAGCAACGGTCCAAAGCAGAGAACTGGCGAAAATCACAGGTGGCTGCCTTCTATGAGTAGGGTATCGGAAAGTTGGCACAACGTTACGACAAATGCCTAATTCGGAGCGGCTACTATGCAGTGAAGCAGGTTGTTGCCCTGAAGGCTAAAGCGCGGCGGGACCCACGGAGCGGCCCGCGAACAAAAAAACAAACGGGAGAGGACGGACTCAAACAACGAAGGACAACCGAGCGAGACCTTACGAACCACAACAAGCAAGAAACAACGGAGTCACAAGAACACCTCACGAATCAACCACGTCCACTCGTACACGGAACAAAGTAACGTAAATACGCAGTCTCAGGCGAGATGTCACTAGACGCATGCAAAGATTAAACTGACTGGCGGAGCTTTCTTTTCTTTCTTTATTGTATTTCATTTCACCACCTGAGCGGGCTGGCAGAAGCATATGCGCTGCTCTTCAGCCAAAAGACATAAAACATGCAATAGAAGACATTTAAAAATAAGATAAAGGAGAAAATATGGTGGACATAGATATAAAAAAGGGGGAACGTTATGAAAGACAACAGACAAAAAGAGGAGACTGTAAAATGGAGATAAAAACCGTAAAAAGTAGTGCACACAAAAAACCACACACTGGGACAATTAAAGAACACAAGGCAAAGTATGACCAGAGCATAAAAGTATCAACAGACGGCGTAGCACATAACAATCACTGACAGTAACACTATGTACAAGTCCAGTACACAATTAAAATCACATCTCCGGACGCACAGGAGAACAGCACCAGACGCAACACTGACCTAGCACACTGATGACGATGGGCAAAGAAGAGGTTCTGCCAGGCGCAAGGAGATGATGGAAAAGGGCAGAAGGGAGGGTGGGAGAAAGAGGGAGAGAGACAGGCAGGGGGCGCACCAAAGAGGGCTGGGGAGGGAAGGACGTTGGAGGGAAAGAGGCGAGGATGGGGTGCACAGAAAGGAGGAAAATCCGCTCTGGGAGAAGAAGGGGGGAGGAAAAAGGGGGCCCTGGAGAGGGGGTAACAAGGCCAGGTCACAGTTGGAGGAAGGGTATGTGTCACAGCGAAATTCAACATCTGGGAGGGGGAGGTGCCAGAAATTGCCCTGATGAAGGAGATGGAGGGTATGGACAGATACAGTGATAGAGGTGCGGCAATGGGTGGGGGGTGGAGAGGAAGGAGGAAACCAGGAGGTGGGGGGATCAAGCCTCTGGACAGTGTAAGGGATGTGAAGATGTTGGAGGAGAAGGAGGAGGTGGGGGAACGAGATGAGGTCGTACAGGAGCCGAAGGGGGAAGGAAGGCAGATACAGAAGGCAAGGCGGAGCACATGGCGTTCGAGGATTTGGAGGGCCTTGTAAAAGTGGATGGGTGTGGAGATTCAGGCAACGCTGGCATAGCAGCGGTTAGGACGGATGAGGGATTTGTAGGTGGGGAGGATGGTGGAAGGATGCAAATCCCATGTCTGGCCAGACAGGAGTTTCAGGAGGTGGAGGTGGGAATGGACTTTCTGCTGGATGGTCAGGAGGTGAGGGGTCCAGGTGAGGTGACAGTCAAGGGTGAAGTCAAGGTATCGCAGGGTGGGGGTGAGCTGGATGGGACGACCATAGAGGGTTTTGGAGGGGTTGAGACGAAGGAACCACTGGTTACACCAAGTGGTGAACTGGACAATGTGGGTTTGGAGGGTGAGTTGAGACCGTTCAAGGGTAGGATAGAGAGCCAGGAAGGCGGTGTCATCAGAGTATTGGAGATGGTGGACAGGTGGAGGTGGCTAACTGGTGGAGCGAGAGGCAGGTGTTTAAATACATCATCGGGGACGATGCTATTGGCTGCTTGGACCACGTGTTCCACCGTGGCGCCCTCACTTAAGCGTGGGCCAGGAGGCGCGTGCCGCCACAGCTTACGGCGCGATGGTGCAGAGACCTCTAGGGGTCTTCGTCGTCCATGCCATCTGGCGCGGATTCAAAATCGGCGGCGCGCGGTACCAGACAGGTGTAAGGTGTAGCCCACTGATGCAAATAAAACAGTTTTGATCTTCACTGTGGCTTCCATTTCGCGAACGATCGGATCTTAATAAACGTACAGTCGTCGTACAACCACTTGCTGGTTGTTGCCAGATTGCTAGTAGCGTCATGATAGGCCCTTCTATTCTCACGGCGAGTCTTTCGAAATTTGGGGCGGAGCTCGGATGCGGCATCATAAGCAAACACACAGACGGTTACATGTGCATGGAGTGAGTCGAAGTAAAGACGGTGTCCTCTGGTGACGTCCATAGCGCCACAGGTCGGAATACAGCGAGCTCTCGGTGACGCATTGGCGGCCTGCTCAAAAGAATTGTCTTCCGTAGAGGTGGAGGGTGACAATTATTGAACTATGTGAAAAAAGTAAGTTAGTTACAAACTACGGCGTGCACGCACCATATGCAACATGAAAGCGTCACTACAGATATTCGGGTTAAGGTTATGACATGTTCGATATGCCTGCCATCCTTGGCGATGATGTGGCGCAGACGAATAGCAAAATTCTGCATGACGCGCCGAAGTGTCGGAACATCTATGCTGTCGATGACCTCCTGCATGCTTGTTTTCAGCTCAGCAATAGTTTTGGGGTTATTGTCTGTAATATAGCCTCTCAAAAAGGAGTAGCATGTGTTCAGATGCGAGGCATATGGTGCCCAAACGAGGTCCCTGCCAGTGGCCTCTGGGTACCCCAGAGCCAGAATGCGGTCCCCAAAGTACTCCAGGACAACATTCTCCTGCTTCGACGTGGTCGAGCTCCGTCTTGTATGAACCACGTCTTGTCGAAATCAGGGTTACTATGGATAAAGGGGATGAAATCATCGTCCAAAACCTTCACGTACCGTTCGGTAGTCACTATGCCATCAAGGAGTATCCGTGACTGGACATTGCCCACCGCACAGTCACCCGTTGAGGGTGAAGGACTTCTCGATAACGAAACGCGGTTTCTCAGTCCCCCAAAAGCGCCAATTTTGATTATTGACGAACCCAATCCAACGAGAGCGGACCTGTCGCTAAACCATGCATACTAATTCCCATCATATCCTAACCCAAATCGTTCAGAAATTGTGACGATTTTATTTCGTATAGTTCAATAATTGTCACCCTGTATGCGCACATTAGTAGACCAGAAACGGGAGGTCAGACTCGTCATTTGGCGAGCATCGTGTAGGCCGTTGTTCAGGGATCCGCGTCCTGACGTATGTGGGAGAAGGAGAAAAGGGGTTACCGGTCAGTCTGCGCTCCCGAGCTTTACAGAGCAGAAGGTAGAAGGACAATTCACAGTGAAGGCATTTGTTTTTTCCTATCTGAGCCAACACTGGTACAGGCATTTACTAGAAATGCAGGTGGTAAGACTTGGTAGGGAACTTGTTGTGGAGACTCTTGGAGAAACAGGGTTTTGAAATAGGTTTTTATTCCAGACAGGACTAACTAATATACTGTAGGGTAGTTCTAGGGTTAGAAAAAGCATGAATAAGCTGTTACAACAGAAGCCAGTGCAGAAGTCCCAGGAGTGGATGCTAACCACAGCAGCAGACACTATCAGCATCATAAGGCACCAAATTGGTTTGCAAAGCAAAACATACTGAATGTGGCGCTGTTCACTGAGGTACTCCAAGTGAGAGAGCAGGCTTACGTGCAGCTGGACCGAGGCTGGAGTCGACGGACGCGGATTCGGCGCCCAGATCGTCTGACTGAGAATTCCGCCAAAATGAGGAATCTAGGGGTTTTAAAGAGTCGCGTGGGGGCACTGTTTTTCCCACTTAAAGCCACCCAGCCAATCCCGCAGGTCTCTTGCAGGCGCCTACCAATCACTGTTTAGTTAGGTCCCCTCTACTGCTCCTAAGGTGGGGATGTTAGTGCAGTTGGACTAACTAAGTCCGTATTTGATATCAATATTGTTCAGCTGAAAGCTAAACGTAACTGCTCTGGTAAATAAGGCTTGCAACATTATTGTTATACCTCATTTAGCCCCGCCCCTCGGCTCCCAGGAGTAGGGACTGCTAGGTCAACAGTTTTCTTGGCGATTTCGCTCTCTTTCTAACCCTTGTGAGCCTACTGACGTTGCTGTTCTCAGGGCTGGTATCAAGCTGGCTTTATACACTAGTACGTGCCTGTTGGTTACAAAGTTCTACAGTGGCAGCCTACCACAGCGTCTAGACTACATATGAAGTCACATGTTAATTCCTTGAAGAGTAACTAGCGCCCTGGAACCGCGTCTGGGGGCGCCTGCATTTTCGCAGGCCTCTCCCCTTACGGTTTACTTCATGTAACAATATCTCTCCTAGTTTCGTCTGCCCTCAGCATCGTCTCTGCTTCCACGCCTTGGAGCGCCTGTCCTCCTTTCTCAGAGCTTCAAGATAACACTACAGTAGCAAGGAATAATCAATATATTACAAGGGGTCTCGATATTCTAACTCTGCCATTTCCATATATACAGGCTGTTTGTTTTAGCTTGACACAACTAAATATCTCGAAAACGACACATCATACGAAAAAAATTTTCTAGGTGTAAGTTAATACTAGTAGAAGACATCTGTCTGTGCCACAACTGGCCACCTCTTAACCGCGAGGGCGGGATCAACTTCGTATTTTCAAATGGGTACAGCTTATTTTTGTTACACGTTCGGATTCTACGCCAAAGAGTACGTACGGGTTACTCAAGCTATTTTTCCCATTTTGGTAGGTGCCTCTGTAATCGACAAATATCAACTGTGCCTGTTTTCGCAATTAAGAACCGACACATTTAATGTTACATTTCATTTAGCATGTAGATGTAAACCTTTGTGTTCTAATGGTTGATATTGATGTTTAAATGTTACACGAGTGCTGCAGATCTAATGTGCATTATAAATAATATAGCTAGACATTGAGATTGCTGGGAAATAAGCTACTTGTATGGTAAAGTGACATGACAAGTGAAATGACTGGTTAGTTGTTTGCTGAGAAATGTAATGCTGTCAAAAAGCCAGCATAGAGTGCCATGCAACGCTTAGTCCGGAAATGGTATCAGACAAAATCTGTTTTGAACAAATCAAAAAACATTCCGAAACATGCCAACCATCAGAAAACGTAGCTGCAGTTCACCAGAAAATGCTTCAGAGTCCTGCATACCACGTCGATCATGCTGGCCAATACTCCACTTGGACCTGCACATACGTACCTACCGAATGTCTGTTCTTCATGCATTAAAACCAGCAGATGCTCCTCAGCGCCTCCAGTTTTGTGAGTGGCTGCCCAATGAGATAACAATGAATGACTTGGATATGGATCTGTTTATATTTCTGATGAATTCTGGTTTCACCTGAGCGGTTATGTCAACTCACAGAATCACAGGTTCTGGGCATCGTAAAATCTGCATAACTTCCAAGAAACACCATTTCGTGATCAGAAGGTTAGGGTTTGGTGTGTAGTGTCTGCATGCCTCATTATTTATCCCATCTTCTTTCATCAGACGCTGATTTAGGCGCGTTACATTGCCAACGTTTTGAAACCATTTGTGGCAGCATTAACGGAGGACGGAAAGACCTACAGTTTATTCCAACAGGATGGACCAACTGCCTGTACAGCCGGCCGAATCTTGGAGCACATGTACGTAATCTTGACGCCTGACACAATTGTTAGGAGAAGTTAGTCTGGTCGCGGCCCTAGCAGATCACCCATATCACCTGAGCTTTCAGTGTGCGATTACTTTGTTTGGGGAGCCCTCACGTGTAAAGCGAATCGCAAAAAACCTCATAGTCTTCCATAGCTGCAGAAGATGATTTCGTATGAGACTGCAGCAATTCCAGCAGTAGAACTTCGATCCGACTTCAGCAACTTGCTGAGCAGAGCCCAGCAGCGCCAAGAGATGTATGGTGACCACTTTCAGCATGTCCTATAGTCAGGTTAGTCCTGTGTTTCCTTTCCTCTGCCGTGTTTCTTAGTGCTCTGGAACTCTGCTCTCCGGACCACTTTTATTTGCGTCGCACTGTACCAGGTAATAAGTGAACACTACGTTCTGACCAACAAATTTTGCATTTTTGTACTTCTTTGTATTTTATATTTGTAATTCTCATTAAATTTCCCTTCACGAATAGGCGAATGTAAATATTACAGTCGAAAATTAGAAATTATAGGCATCTGATGAGTCAGAGGGAATGGCGGTATTCCCACAACTACCCTTATCCCACTGACTACACTTACTCCAAATACTGTCATTATTTAAAACTAAAAAAGTGGGGAAGTATCGCATGGGTCCCCTGCTGTTTGTTTCCCCTTCAAATGCGGGAGATGAATTACCACGCGATACTCCACCGTATCAAAGGGATGCGTCTTTTTATTTTGGCTCCTGTTGCGGTGTGTTACGGTAATCTCGCATGGAGCATCAGTGTACACTGGGGCTGCAGACAAGTTCCTGCGAAGAAAAAAAAGAAATTAATTACGTAACTTTTTTCAAGGTGATAATTAAAGCATTATCATTATCTCCCGCAAAGTCGTGAAAAACTTCTCGTTTGCTTTCGTTTTTAATAAGGCTTTGAAGAGATAATCTTTCTTAATGAGCGCAGCAGCAATAGGAAAAATGCCACTCTTCTCCATCAGGTTTGCTTAGAAGAATATCTACCTCTCCACATTAAGGAACAGCCATGTCTTCCTCGCCAACGCAATGTAGATAAAAACAGTTAGCACGGAAGTTTTTGGGCAACGCCACATGTATATCGATAGTTAAAATTTGACATTAGAATGTCTCATGTTAATAGCGAGTGACGAAAAAAGAAGGTTACACCAGATTTTGACAAGAAACATCGGACCATTTCAATGAGAGTTTCGTTTTCTGAGTAAAGGGTTGTTCGGTAGGTGGAAGAGGTTAACTTTGTGGCTTAAAACGCGAATTACACATTCTAGTAAATTAGAACTACAGTACTGGCCATTAAAATTGCTACATCAAGAAGAAATGCAGATGATAAACGGGTATTCGTTGGACAAATATATTATACTAGAACGGACATGTGATTACATTTTCACGCAATTTGGGTGCATACATCCTGAGAAATCAGTACCCAGGAAAACCACCTCTGGTCGCAATAACGGCCTTGATACACCTGGGCATTGAGTCAAACAGAGCTTGGATGGCGTGTACAGGTACAGCTGCCCGTGCAGCTTCAACAGGATACCACAGTTTATCAAGAGTAGTGACTGACGTATTGTGACGAGCCAGTTGCTCGACCGCCATTGGCCAGACGTTTTCAATTGGTGAGAGACCTGGAGAATGTGCTGGCCAGGGCAGCAGTCGAACATTTTCTGTATCCAGAAAGGCCCGTACAGGACCTGCAACATGCGGTCGTGCATTATCCTGATGAAATGTAGGGTTTCGCAGCGATCAAATGAAGAGTAGAGCCACGGGTCGTAACACATCTGAAATGTAACGTCCACTGTTCAAAGTGCCGTCAATGCGAACAAGAGGTGACCGAGACATGTGATACCATCACGCCGGGTGATACGCCAGTATGGCGATAACGAATACACGCTTCCAATGTGCGTTCACCGCGATGCCGCCAAACACGGATGCGACCATCATGATGCTGTAAACAGAACCTGGATTCATCCAAAAAAATGACATTTTGCCATTCGTGCACCCAGGTTCGTCGTTGAGTACACCATCGCAGGCGCTTCTGTCTGTGATGCAGTGTCAAGGGTAACCGCAGCCACGGTCACCGAGCTGATAGTCCATGGTGCTGCAAACGTCGTCGAACTGTTCGTGCAGATGGTTGTTGTCTTGCAAACGTCCCCATCTGTTGACTGAGGGATCGAGACGTGGCTTCACGATCCGTTACAGCCATGCCGATAAGATGCCTGTCATCTCGACTGCTAGTGATACGAGGCCGTTGGGATCCAGCACGGGGTTCCGTATTACCCACCTGATCTCATCGATTCCATATTCTGCTAACAGACATTGGATCTCGACCAACGCGAGCAGGAATGTCGCGATACGATAAACCGCAATCGTGATAGGCTGCAATCCGACCTTTATCACAAAGTCGGAAACGTGATGGTATGCATTTCTCCTCCTTACACGAGGCATCACAGCAACGTGTTCTCAGGCAACGCCGGTCAACTGCTGTTTATGTATGAGAAATCGGTTGGAAACTTTCCTCATGTCAGCACGTCATAGGTGTCGCCACCGTCGCCAACCTTGTGTGAATGCTCTGAAAAGCTAATCATTTGTATATCACAGCATCCTCTTGAACCAAGGACCTTGTCTTTCTCGGGCAGGGGTATACTGAGAATGTCATTCGGCATGCCAAGGACAATTTAACCTTCCAGGCACTTCTTTTTTATTTATTTAGTCGAGAGCCAATGCACAGAGCTGAGGCGCCGGGCACTGTTATCCGTTCGAAGATGGCGTTGCGATTGTATTCAAGTATATGCAGACAGTCACCGGCGGGTGAGAAGTGGGCGTCAGAGGTAGTTGTGTAGGTATGTCGTGGCAGTCCATTAATAACAGCGACATTAGACGTCCTGGTATGATCTCTGCCCGCAGAGCATGTGGTTTGGATGTAAGGTTTTATAACTATGGCTTCCTGTGCCTCTGCAATACACGGGAGGTAATAGCTGCTTTTGATCGTCATTCTGGTGTTCCCATCCCTGTGGTATGGATTAAAATCAGACTTCCAGTCCTTGTCCTTTGTACTAAAATGGCTTCTGTTACAGGCTGGCTGCTACTGACTGCAGAGTTGCGTGTGCGGAAAGCTGTGTTGTAGGCTTTGCAGCACGACTTACTCAACAGAAACATTCTTTATAATACATGAAATGTATTCACATTTGCAAATATGGACAACGATCACCTGTATAATGGAATTGTGACAATGAAAAGTTGTTGCGGCTCGGGAGTCGAACCCGTTCTTCCTGCTTACCGTGAGCGATAGCCTTACCATTAGGCTATCCGAGCACGCTTTACGCCTAGACCCAAACTTCAACATGTCATCAGCCCGTGTCTGCAACGTGCACTCCCACATCCATCATGTACATTTCCGTAAAGTAGAGACATTTTAAATGAGAGTCGCTTGCCCGTATTCGGCGGATAAATACGACTTTGCAGTGCTTGTGTTTTTCAGAAGTACGATGGATGCATGTCCGAACATTGCATCGTACTTCTGAACAATACTTGCACTGAAATATCGACTTCTTTATAACTTCATGCCTTCCATAGAGTATTTCGATGGTAGCGGCCCATGTACTGATCTTGGCTAGTAGGGCCGCAGCCAAATAACAACGACACAGATGGAAAAGAAGTAAGTAAATTGTTCATTATTCGCAAAGTTAGCACATTTATCCCACTGTGAGACACTTTGGTCAATGCCTTCATGGAAAAATTTTTGCTGACACCTCCGAAACCATGATTCTACCGAGGCGTTCTCCTCTTCGTCTAAGCAAATCACGATCACAAAAGTCTTTCATCAGGGCTCCGTAAATGTGGAAATTACATGGGAAGAGATTGGGACATGTAAGGGCTTCCCAGCGAATCATCATGTAGAAATCTGTTCAAGAAACTGGATATTCTAATGATTGCTTCTCAGTATAATTATTCCTTAATGGAATTTGTTGCAAATAATGTCTCTATTTCCAACCAGTAGCTCAAGAATAAGAACAATCTACGTAAAGACCTAAAGTAACTTATCTTAGTCCAAAAAGGGGTCCAATATTCAAGAACATACATTTTCAATAAACTGACAGCAACCAATCTTTTGTAAGCAATTCCTTTTACTCCATAGACGAATATCTTAACAGGGACTATTAGACCAGCTTTAGAAATATGTCTGTTAGTTTTCAGCTTAGACAGCATGTCGTCACAGAAGTCAAGATTAGGTATTTTGTGAATGATAAATTTATTAAAATTGCATAATTATGTTTTATTCTGACAGTATATTAATTTGGCAAATATTGGCAGTTTCAGTTTATTGTAATGTACTCACACATTTTGACAATCTCCTGACAAATGATCAGGGAAGCGAGTATTATTAAATTACAATGAAATGAATACCCTTGGCTGCATACAGGTGTTAACGTAAGTCAACGAGGACTGCTGAAAATGTGTGCCCCGACCGGGACTCGAACCCGAGATTTCCTGCTTACATGGTAGACGCTCTATCCATCTGAACCACCGAGGACACAGAGGTTCGTGCGACTGCAGGGTACGCCTCCCGTGAGACCCACATTCACAATGTATTGTCCCGCACTATATTCATAGTGTCCTTGTCCTTCATATTCATTACTCGCGGCTTCACTATCTGTTGCCGCGTGGGATTAGCCGACGCTGGCACGGTAGCTCAGCGTGTTCGGTCAGAGAGCTGGTTGGCCTCTGTAATAAAAAACTGAGTGGAAGGATCTACAAACGAACTTGAACGGATGTCATTGTGACGTCCGCAACGGCCAAACACAATGATCAACAACGAATAAAAAAAAAAAGCCGTCTAAGGCGCTGCAGTCATGGACTGTGCGGCTGGTTCCGGCGGAGGTTCGAGTCCTCCCTCGGGCATGGGTGTGTGTCTGTTTGCCCTTAGGATAATTAGGTTAAGCAGTATGTAAGCTTAGGGACTGATGACCTTAGCAGTTAAGTCCCATAGGATTTCACACACATTTGACATGTCAGAAAGAACAGATACCATCTTCATTCATATATATAAGTGATTATTATATTTATACTCTCTGAATTATTCCACACTCACGAGAATCATGTATTTTTTGGGTCTGTGGAACGAAAACTGAATCTAATCTAATCTTCTGCAACGTAGTTGAAACAACCTTGACAACATGTAGGCAGGCATTACCATGCAACAGAATGATCCCGTCCATCAAGATACCTTGTTTGAACTTGAACAATGGATTGACTTCGCGCAAATTCTAACACACAAAATGAAACCTCCAGTGGTACAGTCGTCATGTTATTACAAACAAAAAATAACGCAGCTGTGCCGGCCGTGGTGGCCATGCGGTTCTAGGCGCTCAGTCCGGAACCGCGCGACTGCTACGGTCGCAGGTTCGAATCCTGCCTCGGGCATGGATGTGTGTGATGTCCTTAGGTTAGTTAGGTTTAAGTAGTTCTAAGTTATAGGGGACTGATGACCACAGTTGTTAAGTCTCATAGTGCTCAGAGCCATTTGCACCATTTTTTTAACGCAGTTGTTTCAAGTCTTTGGACCTTTCTCTATCCAGTGTCCAGCTCAATAGCTTTCTGTCTATTACAGTTCGTAATAAATATTTAAAATCTGCTCTTTCTTTTTGTTTCATCCTGCATATTAACAGTCAGGGCGATTGATTTTGAAATAATAAACAATTTACTTACTTATAGATTGCGGGTGACGCCCTCAGCGACCGAATGCTGACGCAACACTGCAGCTGTTGGCTGCGTCAAGTACTTCGCGACCACTTACCGTTCGAGAGTGGAACGGTGGAGAGACAGCTTGAAGCTGGTTCATTGAACCCTATGCCAGGCATTTAATTATGAATAGCAGAGTAATCACGTGTCAGTTGCTTCAAGGCCAACAGCTGGTGTATGCTGCCTGTGGCTCATGGCTGCTGGCAAAAACGTGTCAGCTACTCGAGTTGAAATTAGGACCCTCAGGACCCTTGAAGTCCGTCTGGTGTGTCAGGCGATGCCGGCCACTGAGCGGATGCGGCTATAAACCCGGAACTATCAAGACTGGATGACAGCTCGTTGATAAGTGGCTTCACCTATGTGGTGATGCTATTAGATGAAGCTGGAGTACATTAGCTATACATTTGGCCGAGGACTGGCGCGGAAACATCGCCAACTTAATGCCGATGCTGAAAGAATGATGCTACCAGCTGAGCTGGGAGTATTTATAATCCACCTTCCTAGGTGTTTTATGACAGGAAGTAGGTTCCCGCAGCATACACTAAGGGGGTGTTGTGTTGTGCTACACTTTGTAGCAACCCAGTCAACCACAGGCAGAAGAAGTCTACATCTACATCTAATGGTTACTTCGCAATTCATACTTAAGTGCCTGACAGAGGGTTCATCGAACCATTTTCATACTACTTCTCTACTATTTCACTCTCGAATGATGCGTGGGAAAAAGGAACACCTAAATCTTTCCGTTCGAGCTCTGATTTCTCTTATTTTATAATGATGATCATTTCTCCCTACGTAGGTAGGTGTTAACAAAATATTTTCGCATACGGAAGAGAAAATTGGTGATTGAAATTTCTTAAATCGATCTCATCAGAAAGAAGGCCGCCTTTGTTTCAGTGACTGCCACCCCAAGTCGCGTATCACTCTCACCCCTATTGCGCGATAACACGAAACGAGCTGCCCTTCTTTGCACTTTATCGATGTCCTCCGTCCATCCTTCCTCGTAAGGATCCCACACTGCGGGGCAATATTCCAGCAGAGGACGGACAAGTGTAATGTAGGCTGTCTCTATAGCGGGTTTGTCGCATCTTCTAAGTGTTCTGCCAATTAAGCGCAATCTTTGTTTCGCCTTCCCCACAATATTATGTATGTGGTCTTTCCAATTTAAGTTGCTCGTAATGTAATTTCTAGGTATTTAGTCGAATTGACAGCCATTACATTTGTGCGATTTATCGTATACCGTAAATTTATCGGATTTCTTTTAGTACCCATGTGGATAACCTCGCACTTTTCTTTGTTTAGTGCCAATTACCACTTTTCGCACCATACAGAAAGTCCCTCTAGATCATTTTGTAATTGGAATTGGTCGTCTGATGATTTTACTAGACGGTAAATTACAGCGCCAACTGCAAACAATCTAAGGGGGCTGCTAAAATTACCACCTAGATCGTTTGTGTAAATCAGGAAGAGCAGAGGGCCTAAGACACTACCTTGCGGAACGCCAGATATCACTTCTACTCGATGATTTACCGTCTATTACTATTAACTGTGACCTCTATGAGAGGAAATCACGAACCCAGTCACACAACTGAGACCATATGCACGCAATTTGATTAATACTCCCTTGTGAGGAACGGTATCAAAAGCCTTATGGAAATCTAGGAATACGGAATCGATCTGAGATCCCTTGTCGATAGCACTCATTACTTCATAGGAATAAAGAGCTAGCTGTGTTGCACAAGAACGATATTTTCTGAATCCGTGTTGGTTATGTACCAATAAGTCATTTTCTTCAAGGTGATTCATAATGTTCGAGTACAGTATATGCTCCAGAATCCTAGTGCAAAATGAGGTCAGTGATATGGGTCTGTAATTCAATGGGTTACTCCTATTTCCTTTCTTGAATATTGGTGCCCGCGTTGTAGGATGTGCCAGCAATATCGTTACGTCGGTGGCTGGTCCGCATATTACTTGGCTATGTGCGACGATCTTTCTGAAGCTCACGCTGCAAAATCTCGTATAAGACCTCCCAACATGAACACAATAATCTTATGAGGCCAGCGGTGCGGAGAAAGCCAGCCCGTGGTTCATACACGACGATGAAGGTAATTTGCACTTATTGTGTCTCCACTGCGACACCTGTTACTTTGAGCTGCTCTAGTGAAGGGAGAGGTGCCTCAGCGGGGTGTAGACAGCTGCAAACATAGACGCCTGTGCCACCTCCAACTGTAACCCAATCAGTGTGGGAACAGTTGTGGGTGTTTGTCTCTGGCTGGATTTCTCATAGCAGTACGACGGACTTCTTGAGCTTGCAGTACCCTGAGGTGACAAAAGTCATACGATACCTCTTAATATCGCGTCTGACCTGCTTCTGCTCGGCGTAGTGTAGCAGCTCAACTTGGCAGGGACTCAAGAAGTCGTTGGAAGTCCCTTGCAAAAATATTCGGCCATGCCGCTTCTATAACCGTCCATAACTACGATAGGTTGCCGGTGGAGGATTTCGTGCACGAACTGACCTTTCCACTATGTCCCATAAACGTTCGATGGTAGGCAGATCAGTAGCTCGAAATGTCCAGAATGTTCTATAAAACAATCGCGAGAAATTGAGATCCAGTGACTTGGCGCACTGCCATGCACAAAAATTCCACTCCCGTCTGGAAACATGAAGT
This sequence comes from Schistocerca americana, assembly GCF_021461395.2. Classification (NCBI taxonomy): domain Eukaryota; kingdom Metazoa; phylum Arthropoda; class Insecta; order Orthoptera; family Acrididae; genus Schistocerca; species Schistocerca americana. Next base: position 226,762,808 of record NC_060121.1, read on the forward strand.
CCACGAATGGCTGCAAATGGTCTACAAGTAGACGAACATAACCACTTCCAGTCAATGATTGGTTCAGTTGTCCAGGGTACTCAGTCCATTCCATGTAAACACAGCCCACACCATTATGGAGCCACCACCATCTCGCACAGCGCCTTGTTGAGAAGCAGGGTCCATGGATGCACCGTTCCAACGCTCACCATTGCGTATGATCATATTATAATATAATTATAGCTATAAGCTAGCAAGACCATTTCATTAAGTACATCCCTCATTTCCCATTTACTTTCGGTGACTTCTGCTGTGTCACCAGTAAATCGTATCGTGCTTATTCTGTCCCTGACAAACAATTCACAAACTAAGATAGTCTTTTACATCCTTCATTACTTCTTCAACATACATGTTCAATATCAGTCGTGCACGAATCCTACATCTCTCAAACCGTACAATGGGGATGTCTATTTCAAAGCTCCTATAAACTATACAGATCGCCGTCAATAGCGTCGCATGCCTCCTCTCCAAGGGACATTGGGCAAAATTTTAGAATTTAAATCACTTCTTCTCTCATGGCGTACCAATTACTGGCGAATAAAATGCTTTTACCCGCAGGAGTCCAATCGACAGAATCCGAGCCGAAGGCCACCACAAAACCATGCCTTACTGACGTTAGTTGTGGATAAAAATCAAACAGTCATGCCATCCATAGTGGTTTGATATTTTTTTTGTTGGGCTTTTGAGGATCGATAATCAGGAATGGAAAAAGAATACGTTCATTAGAGTAAAATTCCTCGTACTCCAAATTGAAGAAGCTTACGGTCAGCCGTGAGTTGCGAAAGAAGAACAATGGCGGAGAATGACTAGGTTTTGCATCGAGTTGTTGTTTGGTGCACAGTTCTTTCTACATCCAAATATATAGTACGACCTCCACTCCGTTGAACAAAGTATCTGTGGTTGATTTGTTTTATTCTCGGCCGGCCGTTGTGGCCGAGTGGTTCTAGGCTCTTCAGTCCGGAACCGCGCTGCTGCTATGGTCGCAGGTTCGAATCCTACCTCGGACATGGATCTGTGTAATGTCCTTAGGTTAGTTAGGTTTAGGTAGTTCTATTTCTAGGGGACTGATGACCTCAGATGTTAAGTCCCATATTGCTCACAGCCATTTGAACCATTTTTATTCTTGTATGTTGTACGACTCATCCATCACATGTGCGATACATTATTCTGACCATTTTACTTATGATAATCTTATAAATTCCCACACAGAGAGATGACATTTGATGAAGTAACAACTTTTCAGTCAGTGTGCGTTTTATGTATCATCGATAAGCTTGAGAAATGAATGTTATTCATTTGCCACTGTGGCGGGAAGTTAAATGGAAAGAATATGATCATCACATTTGTGCAACGCAAAATCATGGTGTTTTATTTACTTCTGTTGTTTTAGTTTAGCTTTAGTTTAGACAAGTGTTAAGATAACTAAGAATAAACTTAAAGGATATTAAATGACAAATCTAGTAAGATTAAATTGACAGTGAAAATACATCCCAAAGAAGAAAATATCTACCTTATTTGAAATTCAGGGAGCTGTGACCTACCTCTGATTGACACACAATACAGGGCCTCAGCCAACTAATGGGATCTTTTACCTGCTGGCGGAGTTTGGGGAAATTTACGACCCTGACCAATGTTTGATCGTTATCTGCCATAAGGGTACGTCACTCTCCATCACACTTATGCCCTGCAGATATGCTACCTAAAACTAAATAACTTACAAATGCAATCCTACAATCGAAATTATAAACTTGGCATGTCTGCAAATTAAACATAATTAAAAATGATTAATAAAAATAATTCTCACCAATCTTTCAGAATCAACAATGGGTGGTAACAGTGATGACTTAAGTTTTGATGGAGGGATTATTTATTCACCAATGAAAAACATAATAAATGGAATTATGGCCTTCCAGAAAGTATGTGGTTAATGTCAAATAAACTGAAGGTAATAGTATATATGCAGTAAAGCTCACATACATGCGATTCAGGTGTAGGTACATAACCTAAATGAACTATTCAATGCAGATGTACATAATATACAATCTCATAGCATCTGTACTGTTCGCAAACAGATTACCTAACCACATGCTTAGATGCGTAAAACTATGCTAAGTGTCGTTGCTAAAATCCTGAAAAATAGGCTAAGTGCTGCGTTCATTTCTAGTACTACATATAAGCCCCAAAAGATAGCATGGGCGATATGTGCCAGGCCACTGGTCGGACTGAAGAGGGCTAAGTGCCACAAAGCTTTGTAATTGTTTATAGTTGTTGTGTACATAGTTCTGTGTAGTCAGCACGTACAAAACTCTTCCAATAGAGCGCGCCCAGCTAAGCACAGCAGAGCGGGCGCAGCTCTTGTCCGTCTCCGCACTACGAAATGGCGCTGTCTTAGAGACGGACCAAATTCTGCTTCCGCCGATCCACGTATTAATATGTAACGCAGCCAATGAGGTTGCTGCTAACGTAGAACCTTTTCTCCTTGCGGATCATACTCACGCAGTGATACCTGAACGCTCAAGGTATTATAACGAGTGTACAGACCTCCGATTAGTCAGTCTGCATTAGTCTGCCTTTGTCTGCATTAGTCTGTACCAATCTATAGTCAAGTTTCAGTCTGCGCCTAATAAGAGTATCATATTCCTGTACATAGCCATGAAGAGAAATGTATAGACACTTTGTCAAGTATCAGAGATATGTGAGAATACGATTAATGTACCAAGACCAAAGGAACTTCAGATTGTCAATTGTAAACAGCATCCAGAATCGAGTTAACTAATTTCTATGCTTTTTATTATTTGAATAAATGTGTGTGAAAATTAATCAAGTTCTGTTTTAAGTTGGTCACCGTCAATCTGCTACTCTAAGCGTGCAAGTGGCATTTCTATCGTCTGACCTAACGGCAGAAGATAAACATGCCATGATAAGACCACGAGACATATTGCTGACACTCGTCTACTTCGTTAGAGCGACAAGTCAAAGAATCTGATGGTGTGTGTACTGAAGGTCTTACAGTAAGCACACCACAATAGTATGTGACAGAAATTTTGCCCAGATTGAAAAATGTAAGATGTTGGAAGAACGTCAAGCACCTAAGGACCTCTTAAAACTTATGAGAATCCGATATTTAACAATCCATTTGTGGTTATTATACTCGAGAATGAGGATTATTTTGTTTTAAAAAAGCAGCCGATACACATGTTAACACCACCGAAATAAATATTTCCAAATGTAGTTGAATTCAAGTAAAAATAATTGCACTTGGTGTCGTCAAGACGAAAATAATGTTTAACGACCTTGAATACTGGAGTACCTACAAAATTTTCAAGAAAGGGGTTGCCACTGACACAATAACGAACTTTGTCTTACCGTCACAACAACGTAAAAACCACTTGTCAGTTGAAAAGAAGAACTATCTGCAGTAGTTGCTGCCATACTTGAAAGTAGCTAATAGAAGATTTCTCTAACAGTTAATCAATTAAAATTGCTTTGAGCTCTATAAAATCAAAAGAAAGATTAAAAATAACTTAATCACAGGGTAATGTATCTGTAAAATATATCTGTAAAATGTTTATTATTAACAAACTGCTAAACGATTGAGATTTTTCTCATTGGCACCAACTTCGTTTCTGCCGATACCTGTAAGGCACTTAGCAAGTCCTGCGTTTTTTAGAATAAAATATTTTTTTCTTTGCTAAAGAAAAAAAGATACTTCAAAAAGTTTTGCAATAGTTGTATGACTCTTACTAGAGACAAAAAAATAAAAAAGTAAATTGTAGAGACTTTTTCATTAAATATTTTTGTCAAAAAAATCTGAATTACCCGGAATCAGTCTTTTGGCACCTAGCCTGTTACTGGTTTCTATTTTAAGAATGAAACATTTTTGAAGCACTAATAAAGTTTCTCACGATAACAGGGAACAATTACAAAAAGCAGAGAAAATAATTCTAAGTCCCGTGCTGCTCGCATTCTGACACCCAAATAAGTTACGTAGAATTCCAACTGCCTGCCAGATGTCAAGTTTAAATCCTTAGAAACTGTACTACCCACAAAAGTGGGCGATTTGCTGTCCGGTTTCTGTCACCTTACTGTTGCAAATCAGGCTGAACAGAAATACACGCATTTGCTACGGTATCGCTGTCTCTGAACAGTGTGTCGTTAGCACGCCATGTCCTTTTGAAAACGTCAAACTGCAGCTGATCCGCCAAATTTTACAAAATGGTCCATCATTCAAACTAGATGCAACTTATATGTAACAAATACCGCACAGGTTGAGAGGTGGGTCTGTTTTCGTATACTCTCTTACGGAATAACTTATGCCTCTTGGTTCATTTGTAAGCAACGATATTATACAGCAGGTGCACACAATCTGAACGTTCCTTACACAGAAAACATTGGCTACACGAATGCGAAATAACTTTGCCTTCTCTTACGGAGCGTGTATTCGTGCTGTTTGCAGTGGTGGCTAAAAATAAAAAAAAATAAAAAAAAATTGCATTGTTAATAATGGTCAGATGAAAATTTAATTAATGAAATCATAATCCAGACTAAGTAGTATACGTATGACGTATTGGATAATAGAACAAGTTTGTGGGTACTACAGCTGTATTTGAGTTCGTGTAACTGTACCGACGTAACTTCTGTAATTTCTGTAGTACAATTATCATTCAAGCAGCAATGTAAATGATCCACTGTTGTGATCACCCTGGATCATTTCAATTTCTGGTAGGAGACTCCAGGAATTTATAATTTCATTGGGCCGCAGTTAATTATCCTACAAGTTGCAAAGTCCGCCATCTTTTCCGCGTTCATATCTGGCGATACTCGAGCTGCCTTTTCGCCTTATCCAGCGCTCTGCAAAAAGTGAGCCAATGGTCGAAGCAGAACTGCATGAACCCTCTGACAGGTCCTTTCTGATTTTTATCAAACGCGCCCTCTGACAGCTCTGCAAAAAGAGTCGATTTATGGAGTCGGAGGCCACACAAATCAAACACCCGTCCGGGGTTCCGGCACGGTAATCCAAACTCAACTGCCCATTATGCTGTGTGAAAGGTACTGCAATTACCCACGAACGAAATTCAACTTCGTCACAAAGTCAAAGTAACTGGCCACTCCAAACGAGCCGATTTGAAAATATTTTATAACGATATTGCTTGAGCGTAACGTGCTATTTTCCAAAGTGAGCCAATATTTCTTGTCAGTATATGTGTAAGCTGGTACAAAAGCGGCGTTTGAGGTTTGGAGGTATCAAATGACATTTCAGATTTTATATAAAATCCATACAAGCTGCGAATGAGGTATCGTTGTTGTTAAGCAAATAGCATACGCCCCTTCTTTGCAAGAGAGACTAGGGCACAAATTACAACATTTGGGACGTGTAGCAGGTGTTTGTTTTCACACACTAACAGTTTTCCGATAAGTCGATGAAGACCTCTGTAGCCGAGGTCGCTACCACATGCCGAGCCAGCTGCTGCAGTGGTTAACACACTGCACTCGCATGTGAAAGGATGACGGTTCAAATCCGCGTCGGGCCATTCCGATTTAGGTTTTCCGTGATTCCCGTAAGTCGCTAAATGCAAATGCCGGGATGGTTACTTTGAAAACAAACGACCGATTCCCTTCACAATCCTTCCTTAATCCGAGCTTGTTCTTCGACTCGAATGTCAACGTTGTCGACGGGACGTTAAACACTAATCTTTCTTCCTTCCTTTTTGCTAACACATCAGTGCGGCCGATCTTTACTCGGGTCGAATCTTGGTGGAGGAAGCAATTTTCAACACTTGTATTTGGCCGACAAGTGGAAAAGAGCTGTTAGGTTTTATATTCTTGTCCTGTATTAAATTACGAAGCTGTACACAGTCTCTCATAGAGTATGAGCGTGTTACACAATTAATGGTGATCTGTCCCCCAGATGAGGCCATTAAGTTCTGTGGTCCTGTTGACGGCGTTTGGTAGGAGTGAGTTTCAATCTTTTATCATACAAAGCAAACGTGTACTGTATACGTGCTCCCATAACGTACCTCAAGAGATAGGACACAGCTTTCTAAGACACGTTGGAAGGGGCCAATGTGCGTAGAGTAGCCTCTCCTACTGAGCAGTTGAACAATCCCTCAAGACATTCCAACCAACAGTCATACAGCTCTTCAGTCTTTTCCACCTGGATGCACCCCACTCTGTTTCGGTGCTGAAGACCAAAATATGTTTAACGAAGAACCTCCCAAACTACACTGCGGCAAACACTTTTCGAGGTTTCCAATTCCCTCAAGATTTATTGTTGCAACAGTGCATATCGAGTGTATGAAATGATTACATTTACAGTTAAATAACACAATCTGTTGCAAGGTACCAGATATCGACCCTTGATTCAACACTAATTTTAGTACGTGGTGTACCCTCCATGGTTGGAAACGCAGGCGATTTCTCTGGCATCCAGTCGATCAAACAGATGTCTAATACTGTCCTGGGATACCTTGTGCCACATCTGACGATCCCTTCAGTTAGTTCTGTAAGAGTTAGTTGACGAAGCAGATGAGTCATCTCTCGTCCCATCACATCTCACATGTGCTGGTCAGGGAAGTTGGCGCATGTCTTGCACAGCAAGGGCAGTGTGTGGGCGAGCATTATCGTGTTGGAGCAACACATAGCTTTCCTGTTGCAAGTACGGCAAAAAGGACGGGTCTAACAACATTCTGCCCTTCCCAAGCGGTGGTTAGCGTCCGCTTCAGAAACACCAAAAGTGAACGAGAGTTGTTGCTTTTGCACCCCAGACCATAAGGTCTGGGGTGGGGCTAGATTTTTTAACGACTGCTCACCAGGCATGCAGGCAGAATCTGCTTTCATTGCTGAAGCCCTTATGGTATTTGGTGGAATCATATATATTTTGCTTACGATTCTGTGTGCAAACTCATCTATGCAAATGCATTTTCTTTTGTTCGCATCGTTTTTCCGTACGAGGGCAGTTCAATAAGTAATGCAACACATTTTTTTTCTCGGCCAATTTTGGTTGAAAAAACCGGAAATTTCTTGTGGAATATTTTCAAACATTCCCGCTTCGTCACGTATAGTTTCATTGACTTCCGACAGGTGGCAGCGCTGTACGGAGCTGTTAAAATGGCGTCTGTAACGGATGTGCGTTGCAAACAACGGGCAGTGAGCGTGTTTCTCTTCGCGGAAAACCAGGGCATCTCAGATATTCATAGGCGCTTGCAGAATGTCTACGGTGATCTGGCAGTGGACAAAAGCACGGTGAGTCGTTGGGCAAAGCGTGTGTCATCATCGCCGCAAGGTCAAGCAAGACTGTCTGATCTCCCGCGTGCACAGCTGTGACTCCTGCAATGGCAGAGCGTGCGAACACACTCGTTCGAGATGATCGACGGATCACCATCAAACAACTCAGTGCTCAACTTGACATTTCTGTTGGTAGTGCTGTCACAATTGTTCACCAGTTGGGATATTCAAAGGTTTGTTCCCGCTGGGTCCCTCGTTGTCTAACCGAACACCATAAAGAGCAAAGGAGAACCATCTGTGCGGAATTGCTTGCTCGTCATGTGGCTGAGCGTGACAATTTCTTGTCAAAGATTGTTACAGGCGATGAAACATGGGTTCATCACTTCGAACCTGAAACAAAACGGCAATCAATGGAGTGGCGCCACACCCACTCCCCTACCAAGAAAAAGTTTAAAGCCATACCCTGAGCCGGTAAAGTCATGGTTACAGTCTTCTGGGACGCTGAAGGGGTTATTCTGTTCGATGTCTTTCCCCATGGTCAAACGATCAACTCCGAAGTGTATTGTGCTACTCTTCAGAAATTGAAGAAACGACTTCAGCGTGTTCGTAGGCACAAAAATCTGAACGAACTTCTCCTTCTTCATGACAACACAAGACCTCACACAAGTCTTCGCACCCGAGAGGAGCTCACAAAACTTCAGTGGACTGTTCTTCCTCATGCACCCTACAGCCCCGATCTCGCACCGTCGGATTTCCATATGTTTGGCCCAATGAAGGACGCAATCCGTGGGAGGCACTACGCGGATGATGAAGAAGTTATTGATGCAGTACGACGTTGGCTCCGACATCGACCAGTGGAATGGTACCGTGATGGCATACAGGCCCTCATTTCAAGGTGGCGTAAGGCCGTAGCATTGAATGGATATTACGTTGAAAAATAGTGTTGTGTAGCTAAAAGATTGGGGAATAACCTGGTGTATTTCAATGCTGAATAAAACAACCCCTGTTTCAGAAAAAAAAAATGTGTTGCATTACTTATTGAACTGCCCTCGTACTTTCTCACGTTTAATGGAGAACTCCATATTAGCGACTTTTGACAGAATTGGTTGAAAGGTTAACCCTGTAGGGACTATATAAATGATTGAGGATGTAGGCAGAAGGTTTAGAGTTCTAACAACATTTTTTTTTTAAAGGAAAAAAACAGACATAAATTATGTTAAAAAGTTATTGATTGAATACCGTAAACAATAACAGTTGGTTTAAGAGAAAAATGGACAAGGATCCTGGATGGCAGAAGTGAGTCAAGTACTCTGGCGCTAAAAGTGTGGATAACGCAATCTGAATTGGTCTCACTCTGAGCAGACTTTGATTGATCAAATTTACTAAAGTTTTTTTATATAGGTGCAGCTGAGAGCAAGTGGCGATTGAGATCTGTATGACCTGACAATGCCGGAGCAGCAGTAGGTTACCCTGTTTGCTTCGTGTGGCAATGTCACTTGCAGCTGGCGGGATGTGCGCGGCGCAGGCGGTTACATGAGGTGGCACGTGTGAATCGATCGCGACCACGAAGGAAATGCAAAAATCTCACGGTCTAGCGATCAAGCAGATGGATCTCAATTTACTCTCTACCAGAGCCCTTAAATCACGGTACATTTCAGTGTGTAACACACCCATTCACTGGTCGTGCCAAGGACAAATTTGGCTCACTTATACAACAGAGCGCACTTGGATATCAAACATCAAGACTGGTAATCCAAAAACGAATAAGTGTGCCTCGGCAAACGAGTAGTCCAAGACGTTTGAACCGCAGCATTATATCTGGTCTTCAGATACAACCCGCGAGATTTTCATATTCCATCGCTCGCTACACGCAGTCTGTTAGCCCTGCAGAAAAAATGAACAGGACTCTCTTGCAGGAAATTTAATATAGTTAAATTTTGTACTGTGATTCGTTTTCCCTGGAGGCCCTAGTTTCGAGACATTTAAGAAAAAAGTTTAAAACTGACCTTACAACGCACCCTGAGCCTCCACTGGTCAGAATTCCTAGTGTGTTGTTCTTGGAACTACGTCCTGTCACTGTACAAAAATTTGCGACTTTTCGAATTATATCCCACTCGGCCTTTTTTGGTCTTCACTGACAGGCTTTGTAACGCCACCAGCGTAGTTGAGCATTTACAGATTGTAAAATTGACTTTTGTGTTATTTTTACCTAACAGTTTTGTGAATCTGAGCAGCATAAAATAAACAATAACATCGTTGTATTCATAAGGTCTTCTCACTAGGAAACTATTGTGCTTATAAGGGTCAAGATTGGATCGAATTGTCAATGTAATTAGTTTTAGAGTAATGTTTATAAAATTCATTTTACTTTCATTGCCTTCACGGGCATACTTAAATTAATAATGATAACGAAGAAGTCGACTATGCTGGTGCCGTAATAGCGCAATCAATAGAGACCAGAAGAGGTCGAATATTGGGAATGGATCGTGTAGTCCGACATTTTTTTGCAATGGTAGGAGGCAGTGTATAGAACAACATACTAGAAATCCTGACTTATGAGGGCTGAGTGTGGAGGGGTGATGCGTATGAAAGTTACTATCGTGCATTATTCTTGAATAACTCGAAAACGTGGCCTCCAGCGAAAACGTATGCCAGTATGAAATTTAACTACATTTAATTCCCTACACAAACGTCCTGTTCATTTGTTATGTAGGATTAACAGTTTGCGCGTAGAGAGAGAGAGAGAGAGAGAGAGAGAGAGAGAATGCATATTTCGGGCGTAGTTTTTGAAGGCCAGATATAGAATTGCGGGTTGCATAAAACGACATCGACAGGGTAAGCTGAATCAGCATGTAGGTGAAGTGCTACATTGTCGAACGCCTTTCGGAGACGGAACTTACCTGCTCACCTGTAACAATTATTTGCAAGATGTTGTTTATGAATTAAGTATCCTGTGTTTCACACGCAGCAGTATAGCATTCCTACTCGCTCGTATCTCGATATTGGAGTAAATTACTTACATGTCCCAGGGATCATTTTGCACGATAGATCGTAATGATGTTGAACGAGACATTTTACGTTCACATTGCAAATTAATTTGTACATACGGTTACAGTCATAACACTTCTAAGTTTTTTTCTATAAAATGGAAAAAGATATACAGATCTGAGTCGGTAATTCCTACCAACCACTTTTTAAATATTATAGTAAGGGAACTTCTACAGAATAGAGGGAGATGTCAAGAAGAAACTTTCTCAGTTTGTAATCAGATTATACTTTACTCTCTGTCAGATATTTTTTATCACTGGGTAAGTGATTAAAATTTTTTGTTGCAGCATTGTGCACTCCTTTTTGCGCTAAAGACAACATTAACGTGGACTAATTAATGTCAGTTTTCCTTCCGGTATTGTAATTATGTACCTCATTGTTCGTTTTGAACTGTAATGGATTTAGTTCATGAGGGAACCCAGAATGTCTCAAAATATGCGGAATACATTAACTTACTGATTTGTCTCTCTCCAAGATTTGCAGCGATTCTAAGTGCAAATATGGCTGAACGATTTTAAGAGTTCCAAAATGTGTTTTCCCAATTTAAATTCTCATCAATATGGGCCCTTCACCATGTGTCATACTTGCTATTGATGTAGTAGCTCTAGATGTGCAGAACAGAATACGTCTTGTCTTTTTAAAATTGAGGGGGAGACCATTCACAGAAAACCAGTCAGTGATACTTTTAGAAACTTACTGTTTCTGTACATATGCTTGGTCTGATTACAGTACTAGTATCATTTGCAAAATGAACTAATTGTGCTTGTTGTATTCAAGACAGATTTCGTTTACATGTATGAGGAACAGTAGTGAACCTAATATTGAACCTTGTGGATGCCCATATTTCTCCGAATTCAGGATCATATAAGTGGACTATATTGCTTGAATTACAAAATACAAATTTCTGCATTCTTTTGGTGTGATATCATATTACCCGTTTGTTAGCTATACCATCAATCCTATAAAGCATCGGTTTATCTAGGAGAAAACTGTAATTCACACTGGTGAAATACCATCCGGCGCTATTGTGTTATTTGAAGCTTGTAAAATCTGCTGAGTGAACGTCTAAATGGCATTGTCAGTAGAACAACCCTTCCGAAACCGAAGCTGTGCTTTGCTAAGGATACTATTGTTGCTTCGGTGAGATACTGTTCTGGAATACGTCATCTACTGAAAAATCTTGGAAAAATGACAGCATTGAAATATGTCGTTAGTTATTGACAGCTCTCTTATCACTTTGCCTAACAAAATATAAGTCATTTATCAGGCGATACTCCTATGGTCTTTACAGACAGATAGCCGGTATCTTTTACACGTCAAATAAAACTTGAGATGAAAAAGTCATAGGCACCTCTAACCCTTTCTTCGCCCTCTACCTGCTACCTTCCCATTAATACTTACTTACGATATTCCAGTGCCTGTGTTATTGTGATTGCGATGCAAAGTTCGTTTGGACATGCAAGCGAACGGTCGCCTTACTATTTGACTATCCGTACAAAACTCAAACTTCCATGTGTCATCAGACATGCGTCTACATGCATGCATGTCCAAAGGAGCTTTGCACTGTAATTAGAATAACACAGGCACTGCAATATCTTATTCTCTGCCTGTACTGGGCAAGCGACCTTCAAGTACAACATCTGACCTGTACAGGAATATACAAAATGGATATACGAGTCCAGGTCGTAGACGGATGGTTGACGACATATGGAAGTTTGGGTCTGGGCGTGCCTCGTGCACGGATAGCGAAATGGTTAGGCGACCTCCCTCGATAAGCGAGAAATCCGGGTTCGAGTCTCGGCCCGGTACAAATTTTCATTGTCATTCCATTCTACAGCTGATGGTTGTCATTATCCGCAATTGTGAATACATTTCATGTAATACTCACTTAGTACCGACGCTTTGAAACAATTGCATCCGCTTAGCCGTCTTACTGCACATTTTCTATGTTTTCCCATGAATAAAAATGCAATTTTTGTGCCCCACTTCTTGATTTTCAGTCAAATTGAGAGGTCATCGGAAACATCGCCTGAGAGGCCAGGGGCAACGAATTGTGAAGAAATACTGGACAATGTGGGTGGGGCGTTACCGCAGCGTATCCGCGGCTTATGTAAGAGTCGCAGCTGGAGCCTCCGCGGTGAATTACATCACGTATGCGATCAATACAGGCATAGCAATTTTCCTGCCTGTTAAACTGCAGTCCTGCTCCAACAAAGACTGTATTTTTCTTAACGATGTCTTCAGTGCCGAATGTCCGGATGCGTCCCTTAACGGCCACGTTCGATTATTTTCTTCCACTTGCCCCAGAATTTTTAAGCAAATTTCGTGTTCGCTAAGAATTATAACTTGCGTTACTGATTAAATTACTACATCTGTAACTTCTTTTTGTTAATTTTTAGCATTCCTTGTTTTTTCTAATTACAGAAGAGATTTTTGCTGATTTCTAAACTTTTAATATGTCGTTGCTGGTATGTAGTGTGTTAGTGCATACCTTAAATGTTATGAAACTACTTTTCCGATGTGGATATCTACATTGGAAAATCGTTCTTATGTGCCGAGACGCTTTGAATAGATATACAGAGTCACTTATGAGTGGTAGGGAGAAATTTCAAAATAATGTATGTACAGAGCGAACATAAACCGAAAAACTACAAAGACGGATTCCTGAGTGTATATGGAGGAAAGAAGGTCCCATGAATGTGTGTTCAGAAACGCATCGTTGTCGCCGCGTGGAATTAGTCGTGCGGTCTGAGGCGCTGCAGTCATGGGCTGTGCGGCTGGTCCCGGGGGAGGTTCGAGTCCTCCCTTGGGCATGGGTGTGTGTGTTTGTCCTTAGGATAATATAGGTTAAATAGTGTGTACGCTTAGGGACTAATGACCTTAGCAGTTACGTCTCATAAAATTTCACAGACATTTATTTATGCATTGTTGTCACAGTAGATGGCGCTGACGAATGAAAATTCCTCTGACCACTTACAGTGTGTTCCTTGTCTGTTGCTGGCTGTGTGATTGAAGCAGCGTACAAAGTACTATAATCACCAGAATAGTCAGGTATTCGTGTAGGGAACAAGCCAAGATGGTGTTTGTGTACGGCCAAGAAGACTAAAACGGTCAAGATGCAGAACCCGGTCCTCCAGATCTAGCGTACGCGCAATCCGTCCACCCACCATGCACATTCGTCAGTCTGGAAGGACCCTTGATTACACAACCGGCCAAAAAGGGCTTGAAATGTTTTGTGACGTGGTTGATCTGTGAGGTACTTGTTTTGGTATAGCCCTGCTGCTTGTCGACCCTTTCCTTCCACTTGGCCGTGCACAAACACCATCTCGACCTGTTCGCGACATGAATACCGGACCTTTAACCGAGCGAGGTGGCGCAGTGGTTAGACACTGGTCTCGCATTCGGGAGGACGACGGTTCAATCCCGCGTCCGGCCATCCTGATTTAGGTTTTCCGTGATTTCCCTAAATCGCTCCAGGCAAATACCGGGATGGTTCCTTTCAAAGGGCACGGCCGACTTCCTTCCCCGTCCTTCCCTAATCCGATGAGACCGATGACCTCGCTGTCTGCTCTCCTTCCCCAAAACAACCCCCCCCCCCCAACCCCCGGACCATTCTGCTGCTTACAGTACGCTGCGTGTCACACATTCTGACACACAATGAACACACGGCATGTGGTCAGAAGAACTTTCATTCGTCAGCACCATCTAAATCCATCCCTGCAGATGTCGATTTTATTACGTTGTTAAAACCAACGTGTCAGCAGATAGTGCGAAATTTTATCGACAGACTGCGCAAGCTGTGTATCAAGCAAAAAACCGCATGAAGAAAAAACCTGATGCACTCAGAAGACATGTTCAGATGTTAGTGGAACTTCGTGTGCGTACACATCATCGCTGCATGCGTAAATCAAGAGTTGCTATTCTCTGTGACATGTACGATGGTAGCCCGGATGGTAATGCACCACAATTTTTTTCTTCATCAATTCTTTGTTGAACATAATGAGAATTAAACACACGAAAGAATAGTGTTTTATCTACACAACCTATTATTCCACGTAATCTCCGTCCAGTTCTATGAGCTTCCTACAGCGCGAAACAAGGGCGTATGTGCCCTGTCAATGCTAATCCTTGCCAGCGCTTCACTGTGCTTCACTGTGTGAATCACCTCCTCGTCGTCTTCAAACAGTCTTCCACGAATGGCATCCTTTAATGGCCCCAACAAGTGGAGGTCCGAGGGGGCTAGGTCAGGGCTGTAGTTTGATTGGGTAACACTGTCAAACCCTGTTTCGCGATGTTTTCAGCAGTCCTTAGATTTTTGTGGGGCCGAGCGTTATCGTGCTTCAACAAAAAATCTCCTAGGTTGCTGTGGCGCCGAGGTCGCCGGAAGCGTGTCTTGAGTTTTGTTAATGTGTTGACACATGCTTCTGAATTAATGATACCACCTCTTGGCATCACATCAATGAGAACCACACCTTCGGAGTCCCAGAGCACGGTGATCATGACCTTACCGGTGGAAGCAGTTGCTTTGAATTTTTTCTTCTGTGCGGAGTAGAAATGGCTCCATTCCATCGAATGTCGTTTTGTTTCGGGCTCAAAATGGTGAATCCAGGTGTTATCACCTGTCACAATGCAGGACAAGAAGGCCTCCCCCGTGCTTCAAAACGTTGCAACAAACCAAGACCAGTGTTTCTTCTGTGTGATTTGGGATCTACCGTTAGACACTGCGGGATCCATCTTGCACACTTTTGAATATCCAAGAGTGCGTGTGTCTACGTGCCGAGTCGCAATGCGCCTGTCCTCACGAACGACAACTTCAGTTCGCTACAATATGTCAGGTGTGACAGCCGTGGATGGTCTCTCCGACCGCTGCAAATCGTGGAGCTCCGCTGAACCACCTGATGACCTCACACTCCGCGTCCAGCGACCAACTGTACTTCTGTCGACAGCAGATGCTCCATAGACTTCGCATAAGCGTTTGCGAATATTGTCCGTAGTTTGTTTCTCTACAATGAGTAATTCAATGATGGCATGTTGGTTGTAACGTACATCACCTACAGGCGCCATTTCAAACTGTCCTGCAACTACGCTATCTGTCGGATGTGACAGAAACTTGGCGCCCTCGCTCAGGAGACTTCAAATAATACATACATAACGTTTCATATTCGTAGCAAAAAAAAAAAAAAAAGGTTGTTCGTGTTTATGGTTGTTAGCCGTCCTGGTAAGGTAGGGGCGTGAACATCATCAGTAGCACTATGAAGGACACAGGTATGCCGTGTAATCGTGTGAAGCAGTGTTGTCAGCATCTCAAAGAGTTTGCTGCGGACGCTTAGTAGAAGTTTAAGAAGACCAAACAGTGGAGGCCATCAGTCTCCTATTGATTCACAGAACGGAAGCAGTGCACCCAGTCTGCCTGCATAGAGGGTAAATACTACGTGCGAGTGCGAGAAAGTGTCCTACATGTTTGAGTAGCGAGTATCTGCGGCGGAACATGGGAACCACCCTGCTGTCATATAGTGGGATATCTGAAACCACCTATAAATCACATCCAGGCTGGCCGGGACACCGACCTGTCGTCGTTAATCTGGTGGGCGAGTTCGATCTGGGACTGGCATACATCCTTGCCCCGGAAATGGTCGCCTTAACATGCACTGCTAACTAGGCGGGTACTGAGTTGGTAAGCCGGCCACTGTGGCCGAGCGGTTCTAGGCGCTTCAGTCCGGAACTGTGCTGCTGCTATGGTCGCAGGTTCGAATCCTGCTTCGGGCATGGATGTGTGTGATGTCCTTCAGTTAGTTAGGTTTAACTAGTTCTAAGTCTAGGGGACTGATGACCTCAGATGTTAATTCCCGTAATGCTTAGTCATTTGAAGTGAGTTGGTAAGGGGGCCTATTGTGGGTCTCCATTTGGACGATTGGTTGAATCATGTAATATCCTAATTTGTTGGGCATTCAGATTAGACACTGGCTCGTTGGTGGACCGTTTGGGAACGTGAGGACAAGCAGACTTGTCGTCAACGTTCTGGTCGACCATGTCTCACCATCACAAGGTAAGACTGCTGTATTGCATCATGCACAGTGTAACTCCTTCACACATGCGCCACTTCCCGACGACCAAGTCTGACAATCACAAGAGAGGATCGCCGTATTTTGGGCCATAGCAACCCCTTCACATTTGTTCCTGCTATCCGAGAACAAGTAATGGACTCCACACAACACTCTGTTCCTTCCTGCACCATTCGTCGAATAGCAGCAGCAGCCGGACTATGGAACTACCATGGCAAACTGTTCTGTGCGTACTGTAAGACCTTTGGTACACACACCATCAGATTATTTGACTTGTCGCTCTAACGAAGTAGGCAAGTGTCAGCAATACGTCTCGTGGTCTTATCGTGGCGTGTTTATCTTCTGCCGTTAGGTCAGACAATAGAAATGCCACTTGCACGCATAGAGTAGCAGATTGACGGTGACCAACTTTAAACAGAATTTGATTAATTTTCACACACATTTATTAGAATAAAAAAGAGCATAGACATTATGTAACTTGATTCTGGATGCTGTTTACAATTGACAATCTGAAGTTCCTTTGGTCTTGGTATGTTAATCTTATTCTCACATATCTCTGATACTTGACAAAGTGTCTATTCATTTATCTTCATGGCTACGTACAGGAATATGGTAATCTTATCAGGCGCAGACTGAAACTTGACTATAGACTGGTACGGACAAATGCAGACTGACTAATCGGAGGTCTGTACACTCATTATAACACCTCGAGCATTCAGGTATCACTGAGCGAGTGTGATCCATGAGGAGAAAAGGTTCTACATTAGCAGCAATCTCATTGGCTGCGTTACATATTAAAACGCGGATCGGTGGAAGCAGAATTTGCTCTGTCTCTAAGGCAGCGCCATCTCGAAGTGCGGAGATGGACGAGCGCTGCACCTGCACTGTTGTGCTTAGCTGGGTGCGCTCTAGTGGGAAAGTTGTGTACGTGCTGACTACACGGAACTATGTACACAACACACACATAAGTTGCCAGTGACACCATGACTCAAACGGCTGCATTTGGAATGGTGCCGTGTCTGGGAAGCATGGACTGCTGACGAATGCCATCGCACAGAGTTCAGTGATGAAGTGCATTTCTGCACTGCCCTAGATGATCATGGTCGGCGAGTATGGCGGTGGCCTTATAAAAGGTGCCACTCTTCCATTGTTTTTTAGAGGCACTGCGATTTTATTTCTCATGTCATGGTATGTGCAGGGCAACTGAGTATGACTTTAGGTCTCATCTGGTAGTAACTGAGGGAATTCTAACAGCACAACTGTACACCATGGACATCCTGTTGTAACCGCGACCGCTAACGAAAACGCAGCGGGACCGAACGGGAGCAGCCCACGGACAAACAAGACGGATGAACGGGAATGGAAGGACAAGCACGACGACGGACAACCGAGCAAGACACAAAGATCAACAACGAAGTATTAAGCAACGAGGTCACAAGAGATAAGTCACGAAATAAAAACAACATTCACTCGTAAACAGGAGGTAAGCACATGCAATGTAAGTACGATGTCTGTAAGTGAGATATCAACTGACTCAACGCGAATACCAGACTGCCTCGCTGATTCTCTCTCCTTTACTGAATTTCAATTCCCCCCTAAGGGGGAGGGCTGGCAGCAGCTTAGTACGCTGCTCTGCAGCCTACAGACTTTTTTAAAAACGGAAGAAGAAAAGAAACAATAAAAACAGGCGATAAAATGGTGACTTAAAGTGTAAAATGGCGGAAAATCGTGGGAAGTTAAAACAGAAAGGAAAGGGGTTGGCAATGTTAATAAAATACACAGGAATCAGACAAGTAACATAGTAGACACACAATTAAAAAAAACATGGCGACAGTCTGGTTTCTGTTCGCAAGAGATAAAAAATCACACCCAGTGACAGTATGATGGCCGTTCGCAACACTTCCCAAAAAACACACAACACAGAACACTCACTGTAAAACACTGCGTGAAAATGTCAGCACAAAGATGACACTCCCTAGCCAAGGGCAGATGGGGGGGGGGGGACCTGGAAGAGGGGGAAACAAGGAGGGAGGAGAGGAAAAAAGAAAAAGTGGGGAGGAACCAAAGGAGGGAGAGGACGCATAAGGGGGGAGAGGGGCAGGGCAGATGCGAGAGGGAATGGGAAAAGGCAGTGGAGGGAAATGCAAAAGGACTCGGGGCAGAGAAGGGGGCAGAGAGAGGGGAGGTGGGGAAAAAAGAGGATGGAAGGGGGAAGAGGGAGCCCGGGAAAAGGACAGAGGAAAGGAGGGGGAGTGAGGATCAGAGTTGATAGGAGGGATAAATGGAGGGAGAGAGGGCATCATCTGGGAGGGGGAGTTGATGGAAGCCACCTTGGGAAAGAAGATAAAGTATGTAGAGATGGAGGGTGGGGGGAACACAACAGTGAAGACATGGCAGAGGGCGGGGATGGGAAAGGATAGGAGCAACCAGGGGGTGAGGGGGATCAAGGCGGCGGGAGGTGTAGAGTATGCGGATATGTTCGAGGAATAGGGGCAGATGGGGGAAAGGAATGAGGTCATAGAGGATCAGCATGGGGGACTGGATGTGTATATGGAAGGCGAGGCGGAGTGCATGACGCTCAAGGATCTGGAGGGACTTATAGAAGCTCGCTGACTGAGAGGCAACCGCCTAAATACACTACAGGGTATGTCACTACTGGCCGCTGGGGCCACGTGCTCCACAGTGGCGTGCTCACGTGGGGCCAGGAGCAATCGCAGCCACGGCGTATGGTGCGACTGCTGCAGAGACCTCTAGTGGTCATCAAGTTCCATGCCGTCTGGCACGGATTCGAAACCCATGAAACCTATGACCCTCAGTACCAGACATCCTGCGTCCTCTTGTAGTACCCCTCATGGGACTGTATTGTGGTGCTATTTTTAATAGGGCAATGCTCATTTCACATGTGGCAATTGTCTCTATGCACTGTCTGCATGGTGTTGAGGTACTCTCGTGACCAGAAAAATCCTCAGATGTCCCCAATAGAACACTCACCAGCTTGGAGGTCAACTCCATTCCAGTGCCAGTATCGCTAATATCAAGGACCAGTTCAAACTGATATGGGCCACCTTGCCAGTGGAGAGGATACAACGTCTTTATGACCCACCTTCCAACAAAAAAAAAAAAAAATGGATGCCAGAGGGGATGCAACGTCACTCTGGTAAGTGTTCTTGTACTGCCGATTTCTCTCTAAATTTGTAATCACTGAAATAACATCACATATCCTCTCAGTCTGTGAAGTTTCATTTTGTTTCCACCTCCCTTTCTAGGTATTTCACATTTTTGTGAGGCAGTGTATTTTGGTAAATACTTAATCTATAATAAGATCATCTAGGCTTAACTTCACATCGATAACTCCTGACCATTGAGGTTGAAATACAGTAATCTAGCGTGAGCAAAGCTGTATTTGATGGAATAACCCTATCAATACCAACGTATTTTCCATAAAGCCTACTACCAACAGGCTAAATGTACTTTACGCCCATAAAAAATTAAAAATAAAAACAAATTTCGTTAATTATTGCTAAATTTAAATAACAACCCTTTTTTCAATTAGGCACTGATGTATAAAAAGGATCCAGAACCTGAAAATAGCTCAGCTCAATCTTAGAAATACCCCCAAATTTTCCATAATCTGTATGCAAACAGCAAGAGTACTTTATAATCAAAACAAAAATTTAAAAAAATACAAATTTCTTTAATTAGCTTTAAGTTTATACACGACATCCTTTATAAAACCATATAAATGTGTGGGAAGGGTCTTGAACGTGAAAAAATGAATATGAAATTTGTTGCTAAAAGTCACATTTACTGTTAAGACTTAAATTTTGGGTTTAAATTTAACTGAAAAACTGAAAACAATTGCGGAATGTGGTATAAAACATCTTTAAAAACACACACCTTTTTTCTCAATTTTGAAATATCAAGCACATGACTAGATTACAATATTTTTCAGAAGGTGAGCACAAAGTACCAAAGCTTTTTTATATTCCAAAATATCATCGGTGTTAACAATAGAACCCCAGACATGTCTAATATACAAGATAACAACCCACCTATGAAATCATACGCAAAATAGAAGCCGATCTGTGGGCCTGAGATGGCTGTTTAGGACGAACCACATAATGTTTAGAGCTGGCAATTCACGCATTGTCAACAAACGTTTTGGGCCACCTTTGAATTAATATCAATCAGTGACTTAAAACAAGTGCAATTAGTAATTCTTCAGGCTTTCACAAGCGCATAACTTTTCGCTAGAATGCAATGCTTGCTTCATCGACGTCATTGTAGAAACCAATTAAATTTTTATTACTGGATGAAGACACATAGTTTACAGTCAGAATGCTTCATTCAAAAACTAACATACATTTTCGCTCCAGTTGAAACATTCATGTTCGCAAACGTATGTGTACTAAAACCTCTCGCTAGCAATGTGACAGCACGTACTTTTAAATTCTGATTACAATTCCTGGTCCAGAACGCCTTTGCTACCTTACTTTTGAACACGATTGAGTCCCATAGTGCTCAGAGCCACTTGAACACGAACTTATCTGTGAAAATTACATTTTAGGTGTATGCTTTTTCATTAATCTGAAACGCAACTGACTATCTATAAATGCAATTGAAAATAAAGAATGGTTATCAGTAATACTCAGAATGGCTTGTCAATCAATTGTACACAATGGCTGTCACATGACGAACTTGTGGCCTATAATAGAAATGCATCTACTGAACGTATATTAAAAGTTGAGTGAAAACCGATCTCAATTCTCACTCAAAATGTTCATGTAGGTCGTACAATAGATTGTTACCACGTGACGGAAAACTCGTCTCTGCTCATTCTGCACTGCAAAATTGATGAGTTAAAAGTTATCACCGCATGAGAGTTTGAACAAAATGACGTTTCTTATTATATATACATCTTTCATAACCATTTCTGCTAATAAACATACCTTTCACAGTCCCAGAATTCGACATTCACATACTTTAACACTATACACACCTGTCACATTGTTAAGAGTTCCGTGTATTAATTAGAATGGCGATGTAAAATTGTTGTGGGAGTGGATGTAGGGGTGAGTGATCTTCTTCGTGTTTTCTACCTCTTGCATTATTTGTTACGATTGTTTGTGTAAATTCTTATTGTGTCCTGTGTCAACAGTCAGACGGAATGTCAATTTTTAAGTCAGTGTAACCACTTCATTTTTCCATTAGCTTTAATATGAGCCAAAGACAGAGATAGTAATAGTATCTGCGGATAATTTTGATTATAAACTTGTTTTTTAGAGCTCGTACTTTTTAATCTGGGTTATTTCATACGAAGCTGTTCTAAAAACCAGAGTTTCTTAATGGAGTAAGACATTATTTAAGAAAAACTTCTTGTCTAACAGAGCAAAGATACTTCAGAATAACTCTCTCTAATGTTTCGGTGACAGACAAAATACATCCCTCCGTTCGTTTGTTATCAACTGGTCAAAATTTAATTGTTGCTCAGTCCGGAACCGCACGACTGCTACGGTCACAGGTTCGAATCCTGCCTCGGGCATGGATGTGTGTGATGTCCTTAGGTTAGTGAGGTTTAAGTAGTTTTAAGTTCTAGGGGACTGATGACCACAGATGTTAAGTCCCATAGTGCTCAGAGCCAGCCTTAATTGTTAGGTGCGAAATTTTGCTGATACATTTTTTTTTTTCACTGGTTACGTCAAATTTTCGTCTTCTGAAAGTAATTTTGCGGTGGTTGGAGTGAAAGTGAACTATTGCATCATTCTCACGGTCTGAAGACGACCAGTGACGACCGAACCTTGGAATTTCTTATTGAACTCTAACTGGAAAATAAACTATTTTCAAAATAAGCGTTTTAAAAATCACTGACGCCTCCGGTGTGATCGTTATAGCATTGTTTCTAAATTTTCATCCCTTTGTTCTCACCACCCTGTGAAACACGAAACTGTAAAGGTTTTGTTGTATCACTGACCATTATTGTCCGTGTACATCCGATCTACTTTGCTGTTTAGTATATCGTCAGCATTCAAAAAGCCTTGCAAACACTGAAGAGTGCGTGGAAGTTTGAGATATGCAGGACGCAGTATACATTGTTTATACGTATCTAAACAAAGCTTTTAACAGGAGAAGAACGGTGTAAGAGTCTTGTCAACTGCTAAGCGAATGTAGTGGCCGGAATCTATAAAATTAATTGGAAATATATACGCTTCCACAGTCTTGTTCTCATTTCAAAATATACTTTATTTCATATCGGGGAAACAAGCGCTTTCTACGCTGACAATGTAAGCATATGGGAAATGAACAGGGAATAGAAAACGAAGACGAGGCTATACTTTCTAGCGCGTTGTGGAAAACTCAATGAAAGTAAGTCCCTCGTTGCATCACGAGTGCCAGAAAGCCTGAAACTCTGCTGAATAACAAGCCGAGATTATCTCAATTTAAAAAATAAACGCAGAGGTACCACCCGTTCTAAAGAAAAACATGGCAGTCTGTGACAGCTACTCGGCCACGGGAGTATTGGACGTACTAACGTCCGTGTGGGACCAAAAAAAGAAAATAATTGTACATTGTATAAAGTGTTTATTTCATCACTTGCGGTAAGTGTTTATTAAATCAGAAACTATGTCTCACAGAACGCTGTAATCCCGTCTCTTACAAATGAATGTACCTTAGAACGCTCATCTGAATGAGACCGTTAATTGTTGTCCCAGCTTCGCTCATTTCTGATTGCACCTTTTTTTACTATCATGTTACAGAGCACATATTTTACGAATCGATGACGGTGTCGATTCATTTGAAGTTGACGGACTGTATAACGGTTTTTCGTTGCTCTGCAGACGAAATACAGCTCTCCTTTCCGTTAACTGAATATGTACCGACGATTGTAATTTTGTGACGGGATTTCCTGTTTTTCACGAACATTCGGCTTAACAATTAAGCTATAGTAGCACGTCAACAGACCTGACTGATATTTCCACCTGCGATCATCATGTCTTAACTGTTCGCACTGCCATCATTTCATATTGCATCGACATTGATTTCGTTTCCATCGATTCATTCATCACATTTCAGTACGTTTAATTCATATACAGGGTGAACGGCATTTCACGCATTCGGATGCTACAGCACGATTCCTGGCATACCGACGGTACAAAAACGTCAGCAATAGTTCTTCGATCAGTGCATATTTTCGACAGAAATGGACGCCAAAGAAAGGAATTTTACCAACAATGTCATAACATTTCCAGTAAGTATTTCAGTCTATATTGTGTAGCTGTTCAAACCAGTTGTCACAGTGAACTTTGCATTAGAGTACACGATTCCGGATCAAGGTGTCCTTCATTTTTCTCTAATTTTGATCTGCCCATTAATGCTGTACTATAAACTGTTCCTTAACCCATACATACCCTACAACAATTTTTTATCTTTGAAAATAGTAATTATTGGTGAGACATGTCAGGAATATTCAGAAAGAGTAATATTCAATTAAAAATAAATTACCTGGCGTATGATGGAGATAACTACTAGGCTGATTCATAAACTCGTAGCGTTTTTCCATGAGTTTAATAAACGCAAAAGATAAGATGACAGAGACTTCAGTCATCAATACTATAGTCTCATTCGCTATTTATATAAGCTGCCAACGCTGGGGTAACTTTTCGATTCCGCGACTTAGAAATCACATGGTTTTGAGCGAAGAACTCGTCGAGCCATCTTCGGAAGTTCCTCGTAGCTTGTTCGACAGAGAGCAGAAAAAGTGAAAATTTGAAGGCTCAAGATCAGCTGAATCAGGTCGGTGCGGAATGAATCCCAACCCAACTCTTGTGTAACGTTTTCTTGTCAGTCTAACAGAATGTGGGCGGGCATTATCGTGTAGTAATTTCACTTCAAGCAGTCTTCTGGTCACTGTGCTTGGTCTATTTATCTACACGTGGGAACAAATTAAGGAGAAAATCTCCAAGATCATGTAAAGTTTAAGTAAACGCAATAAACAATGCAATAAGAATCAGCTTAATTTTTCAAGGAACTCCTCGACAAAATAGGAGTGACCCATGAGGAAACTCTTCAGTTTTGATTTGAAAGAGCATGGATTACTGCTAAGATTATATACACATTGAGAGGCCACTGTAAAAATACCCAACCTCGTGAACAGTGGTCGACAAGAGGTTCGTGAACTTACACCACTTATTGCCCGAACTGCCCGTTTCTGAGCCAAAAATATCCATTTAGAATGCGAAGAGTTACCCAAAAATAATACCATACGACATAAGCGAACTAAAATAAGCAAAGTAGACTAATTTTCGTGTCGTACGATCACTCACTTCTGACCGTTCGAATACTAAACATGGCAGTATTAAGTCTTTGAACAAGATCCTGAACGTGGGCTTTCCTTGGCAGTTAACTATCTATCTGAACACCTAGAAATTTGAGCTTTTCAGTTTCACTAATCATATGCCCGTTCTGTGAAATTAAAACTTCAGGTTTAGTTGTATTGTGTGTTAGAAACTGTAAAAACTGAGTCTTACTGTGGTTAAGCGTTAGTTTATTTTCTACAAGCCATGCACTTGGTCATGCACTGCACTATTTGAAACCGAGCCAATGTTGCACACAACATCCTTTATTACCAAGCTAGTGTCATCAGCAAACAGAAATATTTTAGAGTTACCCGTTATATTAGAGGGCATATCATTTATATAAATAAGGAACAGGAATGGCTCCAACACTGACCCCTGCCCCCCCCCCCCCCCCCACTTGACAGTACCCCACACAGACCCCACATCATGGCCATCATCAACATTCCGAATTAAGACCTTTTAATGCCTGTTGCTAAAGTAAGAGGTGAACCAATTGCAAGACTTCTCAATTGTCGACGACAAATGTTAACAGTGATGGTTACACCTCGTGGAAGCAATTCGTAGTACGCCACAGCGTCGCTGTTCCACCAGATGCATAACATTATCTTTTGTAGATGCGCGCAGATCTTTGTACAAGTAGTTGTTGCTTTGTTTGGGCTCAACCATTCCTTCCTTTTCCTCGTGTTAGCATAAAGACATCATTTCTCGTCACCAGTAGCGATACAGTATAGAAATGGTTGGAGTTGTTCACGATTCACTTAATGACGAGCAAGCAGAGATGCACATATGCACATGCAGCTACCTGCTGATATTTGTGATGATAAAATGACAAATGTCAAATGACAAAACGACAACATGTAAATTCAAATAGGAACAGTGAAATAAAAAAAGAGATGCTATAAATAATTCCATAGCCGCTGGAATACCAACATGCAAAGCAGAAACGCTACACATTTATGCACCAACCTAAGAATCTTATCAGTATGGAGATGTTAAACATATACACTACATTGAATATGAGCGACCAGTTGTAATATTTTAAATACATTATCAATGACAATGTGTGCATGGAGATCTTAAATAATTGCACATTGTAAGTATAAGAAAACCTGTAATAGTTGTAGAATGAGTAAAAAGGCAAATACTATACAATGCGCATAAAAATACAAATTTAAAAAAGATTACGATTAGACATAGAATCAAACTGTAGAACTGGAGTATTCTAACTCAAAGCTTCAGCCGCTGCACTGACTGGGCAGTACTTCTACGCCCTGTTGAATAAAATGTAGTGGCTACTTCTGCCACCAAATGTATCAGGATGACCAAATGTAGCGCGAAGAGGTAGAAGGCACCGTATTAAGACTTGTTTGAGCTTTCCAAGGGATTTAGAGTTTCCAACAACAGTCTGTGTTCCCCTCGGTCTGTGTTACCGGGTCCCGCAATGCTGAGGACACCACTTTGCTGTCTGCGAAACGGCTTGGCGCAGAATGGCTGCCTCAGTGACCCATGGATGCACTGTGTGTTGGCCTTGTACACCAGTGGAGATGCGTCGTCGTCTGGATGCCGGCAGTTGACTCAGCGGTCTGCATCCCTGCTGACTCAGCGCCATTTGGTGTGAGCCGCAGGCAGGCAGCTGTGTGCTTCTCGCCAGCACGGCTGAGATCGACAACAAGAGCCCGCAATCCGGCGTCTGAATCTACGGCCCTCCCTCGGGATGCCTCCAGTATGTGCTGGAAGCCAGAACGACTGCTCGCGCTAGTGATCCATGGAGTGGCCTACCGCTGGCTGGCTATGGACACTACATTGGTCACAGAGGGTCGAACCAGCAACCCACTGTGGACTGGAATGCTCGAGCACCATCTGCTGGTGCATGTAGCTGGTGGTGTGACACACTCTGCCATCCAGGAGAGCTGCCACACTAGAATGAATCTCATTAGAAACCGGCACCTATTTATATGTGGCTGTGCACCTCTGTTTCGCCATATGCGCCGCTTCGTGTCACGTACTCATAGCGCGCTAGGTTGGCCAGTGGGCTTCTTCTGCCTGTGATTTGCGACATGCAAAACCGCTATGTGTACTATTTCAGCAATTTGATGGCCCTGTGGCCTCTATTCTACTTCACAACTGTTGGTATGCGTGTCTCACTGCAATCCGACCAGCACTCTGCTGTAACTTGTGCTCAGAATATTGCACAAAACTAACTTTCCCTATCCTAAACGGTGGTGTTGCTGCAAAAGATTCTTGCAGCACATGTGGTTTCAGTGTTGTCAAATTGCCTTCCTTTTACATTCATTTCCTATCGAAAATATCCACAGTACGAAATTCGATAACAGATGTTTTCGTGCTGTTAGTATTCAAGGAATCGCATTGTGTTGTCGGATTGTTCGAATGTTGGGTCACTCACTATACTCTTTGTGGAAGCAAGGGGCTATTGTTCTCCACGGGCTCCCTTCTGCCACTGATGCAGTTCCCTCAAACTGCGTGGGAGTATCTCTGGAAATATAATATTATTTGGAAACCATGGGCGAGAATATCAGTGACAATGAAAGTTTGAATCATGTTTGAAGGCGTGGTCAAATAGCTTAAAGATTAAGGCGACTACTTTCCATAAGCAGGAAATTAGGTCACCGGACCCGCACAATTAACAGTTTTAGATATATAGTCATTACAAAGGAAAATAATCAGAAAAACTTTAAAAAAGACACACAGGCTCTCCGGCCAATAATTTGATACATTAGCCTTTCAGTTGACACAAATAGCACTGTACTGCCATGCAACGAAGCGACACACTGATTAGAATATTACTCATATTATGAAGGAATGGCTCCAGTTCTCCAACTGCCCATCTTTACATAAATTTATCTACATCATTTCGGCGAATGAGTTCATTGAGAAAAGCAATTGCTGAATTACTGCCCCCATCCCCCACCCTCTCTATAGATCCGGTTGAAGGTGTATTCACATGGGCAGAACAAACTGCAAGTTGCTGAAAGTAACCCGACTACTATCATCAGCGAACATTTCAGCCAACATTAATTCAGACCAAACGACGAACAAAACTTCGCGATAATGCACGTAGACAAGTAAACAAGCAGCACATTTCAGAGCCAGAAGTACAGGGTAACTATGAAATATTTTTAAAAAATCAATATACGCAAATTGCTGAAGATAACGTAACAAATGATATGGTACCGATTTTTTATTTAAAGAATATTTTTACATGGTTTCAGCAAGGCAGTTTGGAAAACAGTGTGAAGGGGTGCTACCGAAATAGCAGCGAACCAAGCAGAGAATGCATTTTGTGTGCTAGAGTGTGCTCGCTGGCAGCCAGTGTGTGCAAAGAATTTTCTGTGCCGTAGAGGACAGGGGACCGCGTGAGGAACGTGAAATTTCCAAGCCCTTCAAATTCCACCTGTCAGGCTAGAACAGAAATGAACACTTCACATTGTACGAGATTACCCGAGAGAGACGTTGCCAGTAGAGGTCAGAACTGAGCTCCGTATACTCGCTTTAATCTCGCGAACGAGTCCTGTGACGTCATGTCCGAAATAGCCGTCTCCCTCTGCGCAGACTCGACTTCGCCGCTGCTCACACATCGCCTGAGCCAAGTGGACTCGACTCGCTCGAAAAGGAGAACGACTATACGAGTTCTCAAGTGTAACTGCGGACTTGCGACACTCCCGCTACATACGCAGCCATTTTGAAAGCAATGTTCGCCATTAAAGTGTAAACTGCTATTCACTTATTTCACATACTCATGATCTCAGCTTTATAGCCCTTCTCATGTGCAAATTGAAATGTCACAAAATGTCCGACCTTGTAGTATATCGACTGATTGGTTGGCAGTGAATACTGTTCTGTTTATATATATAGGGTGAGTCACCTAACGTTACCGCTGCATACAGGGTGTCCCAGCTATCTTGTCCACCCAAAATATCTCTGGAATAATAACAGCTATTGGAAAACGACTTTCACCGGTATCAATGTAGGGCTGGGGCCCATGAATGTACATATTTGGAAACATTCTAAAACGAAAGCATATGTGTTTTTTCCATGGTACTAGAGGGAGTTGTAGAGGGCAAAAACTGTAGAGGAAGACAGAGATTGGAATACGTCAAGCAAATAATTGAGGACGTAGGTTGCAAGTGCTACTCTGAGATGAAGAGGTTAGCACAGGAAAGGAATTCGTGGCGGGTCGCATCAAACCAGTCAGTAGACTGATGACAAAAAAAAGTAAAGATAATAAATTACAAACAATTGGTGATGTCAACCAGTTGCAGTATCCTTGCAAGTAAACAAGAGTCAAATTTCAGGAAAACAATGTACTATTTCAATCATTGGCAACTGACTCTGGTCTTCCAGTCCATGTAAGATATGCCTTTTTATTATGAAACCTCTTTGAAGTATTGCAGATGGTACATGTCCATAGCGCACACGGTGATGGTCTATTTTTAAGCGGACTTTAGCAGTCACGCCTGGGATGAGCTGTATCGAACATCCCTTGCAAATGCTGCATTTCAAGCTGATATCCATACGAAGAACTGATTTCTTTGATATGCTCCTCATAATAGCTCCATGATGGGTAGCTATGTAAAATGGTTTGGATGCTTTAACAGAAGAGAAGCTGCTGCCTGATATAAAAAATTCATCCTCTGAAATGCTTCTTCTTCCTGGAATTTCTTCATAGATTTTTTGTTTGTTGCAAATACCTTGCCATTAGACGAAAAGCACATTGTACTGTCCTTATTCTGGGGTAATTTCAGCTTATCTGCTTCCATGCCTAATCACGGATCTCCAATACAGCTTCGCTTATTGCCTCACGTAGTTCGCGAATTCCCTTTCTGTCAAAGAAGACGTTCCTGAGATGCTGATGCTCTTGCGAACAAAACTCAAACCTACCCTGACGCTCACACTACCGCCTGCCAAAGTGACTGCCACTCGGCTATCGGGGCGGCCGCTGCAACCCAACATGTCACAGTAGTGAAGCGGCTCCCGACGCAAGGTAAAAGAGTGCATGTTCATCAAGCATACATCCGACCACCAAGCCACAACGCCTTCCATCATGCTCTCTGCCGGAACGTCACCGGCCACGGTGGCCGAGCGGTTAGGCACTTCAGTCTGGAACCGCGCGACTGCTACGGTCGCAGGTTCGAATCCTACCTCGTGCATGGATGTGTGTGATGTCCTTATGTTAGTTAGGTTTAAGTAGTTCGACGTCTAGGGGACTGATGACCTCAGATGTTAATCCCATAGTGCTCAGAGCCATTTGAACCATTTTTGCCGGAACATCCTCGGCCACGAAATCCTTTTCGATATGTATTATTAGCAACTACTGCCAAAAGCTTTTATTTAGAAAACAAAAACACCAGTATAACTTCAGATTGTTCATCTAAGTACATTGATATACATACTGTTTACCGGCCCTCAGCAGTGCATTCAGTAGACACAAAAAATTTATGCATTATTTCATATCCCCGCCTCTTTGGCTAAATAGATGGACTCATTCTTGTATCCAATGGGTTTTCTCATAGATATTCTACGTCATAACGTAACACACTTGCGGAAGTATTTATCACTATAACATATTTATTTTTGCCTTTAGGCAAAACGACCTTACAGCCAACAGTAGTTACAAAAAGTGATGTATTTATGGCCGCAATTTCTACAGGAGAAAAATAAAGTGTTCGAAGTACAAACATACGTTTTTAATATAAAATAAAAACACTGAAAGACGAACACCATACAGCTAGCAATAGTTACAACAGTGCCAAGCTAACATCAGTGCAGTTTTCAGGGGCCGGCCGCGGTGGTCGAGCGGTTCTAGGCGCTTCAGTCCGGAACCGCGCGGCTGCTACGGTCGCACGTTCGAATCCTGCCTCGGGCATGGGTGTATGTGATGGCCTTAGGTTAGTTAGGTTTAAGTAGTTCTACGTTCTATGGGACTGATGACCTCAGATGTTAAGTCCCATAGTGCTCAGAGACATTTGAACCATTTTGTTTTGCTGTTATCACCACAGAACAATGATGAGAGGGTGAAGTACAAAGACAAATTCGTAATAAAAATTAAAAGCAAAAAATTACGATCCAGGTTTCGAATTGGGCCGTTTCCATGCGAAAAGGATATCCACAGGAACAACTTATTGAAAGCTGGGCAACAGTTTCGTTTACAAGGATGGATTCTAAAGTGGGGTTATCTGTCTATAAGTTTCAAAAAATCGCTTTTTTTCATATTTCGATACCTTGTATTTTGGAGAACATGCCGACCAACCTCTTTAGCCCGTGAACTATTTCATATAATCGAAATACACGATCATTGGACCGGCAGTCAGACTTGTATACGAAGAGCTATCGATTGAAAATGTACTGGAAAGATGTGTTGGTGCGAACGCTCAGAACTCTAGAGAATAGATAAGTTCGCTGTTCTGAACGTTTTCCCCATAACACGTATGTTCCGGTAAAGAAGTAGTCGAAACTGCAAACAGTATCGCTACAGTTATCTTCAACGACGGCTTCTTGGGGCTCGCACAGACCATGAATGTCATGGGCATTCAGCCTGGCAACGCGGCGTTCGAATTTTGCAAGAGGCGCAATTCGGACCACCTTCTACGCTCAGAGTATCACAGCGTCTACGGCCGGTGAAGAAGCCAGATCTGGGGGCCGGGAGGAATCTGTGCACGCGAACGAGGTTTACGAGATCGAGGAAGGCGTACTGTATGCTCCAGGCATCCCAGACTGATGGTAAATCCCAAAAAAACTGACGAAAACTCTTTAAACGCAGTTTCCTAAAATTCATATTTTTTTTGTTGGGTGTTTGGATTGCCGAAAAATACTCCACCGGTTTTTGATGCCACTTAGCTATTTTTGTAGAGAACTGAACTGGTTATGGTCGGAACTTCTAAAAATCAAATAATTTTCAAAATATCGATTTCTTATGTACCTATGAATGCCTTAAAAAGTCGGTTTTTTTAATACTTTCCCTCACATAGCTGCAATTTTGTGAAAAACCATTTTTTCACTTTTCAGGGGGTCTGACCACACTTAATCATATTTTAATAATTTTTTGGTCTGGGCGGTTTCAGACCATCCAGTTGCCTGAACCAGGTCTACCTGTCTACTGGTGCACGGCATTTTCCTTAATAACTTCTGAATATTTTAAGCCAAAAGAAATTTAATGCCACGAAAATACAGATGAATAAAAAGATATAAATATTGTTTGACTTTCTTTTTGATTTCACCTCAAAAAAATGTTAAAAATGATGTAAAAATCGGACCTATGGACCAGAAAACACCCTTAATGCAAGACAAAAAACAAACGTATGTTCCAGTTTTCGAAGTAGCCTTGTTCCATAGTAGACAATATTGTTGTTGTTGTGGTCTTCAGTCCTGAGACTGGTTTGATGCAGCTCTCCATGCTACTCTATCCTGTGCAAGCTTTTTCATCTCCCAATACCTACTGCAACCTACATCCCTCTGAATCTGCTTAGTGTATTCATCTCTTGGTCTCCCTCTACGATTTTTACCCTCCACGCTGCCCTCCAATACTAAATTGGTGATCCTTTGATGCCTCAGAACATGTCCTACCAACCGATCCCTTCTTCTGGTCAAGTTGTGTCACAAACTTTTATTCTCCCCAATCCTATTCAATACTTCCTCATTAGTTATGTGATCTACCCATCTAATCTTCAGCATTCTTCTGTAGCACCACATTTCGAAAGCTTCTATTCTCTTCTTGTCCAAACTATTTATCGTCCATGTTTCACTTCCATACATGGCTACACTCCATACAAATACTTTCAGAAATGACTTCCTGACACTTAAATCAATACTGGATGTTAACAAATTTCTCTTCTTCAGAAACGCTTTCCTTGCCATTGCCAGCCTACATTTTATATCCTCTCTACTTCGACCATCATCAGTTATTTTGCTCCCCAAATAGCAAAACTCATTTACTACTTTAAGTGCCTCATTTCCTAATCTAATTCCCTCAGCATCACCCGACTTAATTAGACTACATTCCATTATCCTTGTTTTGCTTTTGTTGATGTTCATCTTATATCCTCCTTTCAAGACACTGTCCATTCCATTCAACTGCTCTTCCAAGTCCTTTGCTGTCTCTGACAGAATTACAATGTCATCGGCGAACCTCAAAGTTTTTATTTCTTCTCCATGAATTTTAATACCTACTCCGAATTTTTCTTTTGTTTCCTTTACTGCTTGCTCAATATACAGATTGAACAACATCGGGGAGAGGCTACAACCCTGTCTTACTCCCTTCCCAACCACTGCTTCCCTTTCATGTCCCTCGACTCTTATAACTGCCATCTGGTTTCTGTACAAATTGTAAATAGCCTTTCGCTCCCTGTATTTTACCCATGCCATCTTTAGAATTTGAAAGAAAGTATTCCAGTCAACATTGTCAAAAGCCTTCTCCAAGTCTACAAATGCTAAAAATGTAGGTTTGCCTTTCCTTAATCTTTCTTCTAATATAAGTCGTAAGGTCAGTATTGCCTCACCTGTTCCAGTGTTTCTACGGAATCCAAACTGATCTTCCCCGAGGTTGGCTTCTACTAGTTTTTCCATTCGTCTGTAAAGAATTCGTGTTAGTATTTTGCAGCTGTGACTTATTAAGCTGATAGTTCGGTAATTTTCACATCTGTCAACACCTGCTTTCTTTGGGATTGGAATTATTATATTCTTCTTGAAGTCTGAGGGTATTTCGCCTGTCTCATACATCTTCCACCACCAGATGGTAGAGTTTTGTCAGGACTGGCTCTCCCACGGCCGTCAGTAGTTCCAATGGAATATTGTCTACTCCGGGGGCTTTGTTTCGACTCAGGTCTTTCAGTGCTCTGTTAAACTCTTCACGCAGTATCATATCTCCCATTTCATCTTCATCTACATCCTCTTCCATTTCCATAATATTGTCCTCAAGTACATCGCCCTTGTATAGACCCTCTATATACTCCTTCCACCTTTCTGCTTTCCCTTCTTTGCTTAGAACTGGGTTTCCATCTGAGCTCTTGATATTCATACAAGTCGTTCTCTTATCTCCAAAGCCGGCCGCGGTGGTCTAGCGGTTCTGGCGCTGCAGTCCGGAACCGCGGGACTGCTACGGTCGCAGGTTCAAATCCTGCCTCGGGCATGGGTGTGTGTGATGTCTTTAGGTTAGTTAGGTTTAAGTAGTTCTAAGTTCTAGGGGACTTATGACCTAAGATGTTGAGTCCCATAGTGCTCAGAGCCATTTGAACCATATCTCCAAAGGTCTCTTTAATTTTCCTGTAGGCGGTATCTATCTTACCCCTAGTGAAATAGGCCTCTACATCCTCACATTTGTCCTCTAGCCATCCCTGCTTAGCCATTTTGTACTTCCTGTCGATCTCATTTTTGAGACGTTTGTATTCCTTCTTGCCTGTTTCACTTACTGCATTTTTATATTTTCTCCTTTCATCAATTAAATTCAATATTTCTTCTGTTACCCAAGGATTTCTATTAGCCCTCGTCTTTTTACCTACTTGATCCTCTGCTGCCTTCACTACTTCATCCCTCAAAGCTACCCATTCTTCTTCTACTGTATTTATTTCCCCCATTCCTGTCAGTTGCTCCCTTATGCTCTCCCTGAATCTCTGTACAACCTCTGGTTCTTTTAGTTTATCCAGGTCCCATCTCCTTAAATTCCCACCTTTTTGCAGTTTCTTCAGTTTTAATCTACAGGTCATAACCAATAGATTGTGGTCAGAGTCCACATCTGCCCCTGGAAATGTCTTACAATTTAAAACCTGGTTCCTAAATCTCTGTCTTACCATTATATAATCTATCTGATACCCTTTAGTATAGACAATATACACACTGATTTTAGATGAAAGATGGATAATGGCGGTTTTTGAATAAAGTAACATTTACATATGCCGAACCGATGAAGTAAAGCAGTTACACTTGTAGGGAGGGGGTAACCCCTCGTAACCAACTTCTTGTACAAGACAGCTTGTGCGACCGAAAGTACACGCCAGTATGACGTGGCTTAGATCCGCCACCGCCTTTGTGTACTGATTAGTTTTCAGAAGCGATGACTTTCAACCGGAGTAGGTGGGCGGGTTCAGAAATGGCTCCAAGCACTATGGGACTTAACATCTGAGGTCATCAGTCCCCTAAACTTAGAGCTACTTAAACCTAATTAACCTAAGAACATCACACACATCCATGCCCGAGGCAGGATTCGAAACTGCGACCGTAACAGCAGCGCGGTGCCGGACTGAAGCGCCTAGAACCGCTCGGCCACAGCGGCCGGCAGTTGGGCGTGGTAACCGCAGTATTCCATCCTGATGCGGATGAGAGAGGTCACATGACGTCCACCAAACTTCACCGAGGTAAATTACGACCGAGAAGAGACGTTCGGTTATATGTACGCCAGGTGGACACCCTTATACTGCTGGGATACGTGCTGTCCACAACGAGAAGTATTTATGCGCCTATATTCTAGCAGGTCCGAGACAGAAAATCTAAGCTGTATCCGATGATGCGATCATGGAAAATGGTGATAACACAGGTGTTTCCCAGTTGCGCTAGCCCGGGACCTTGCCCGGTACGCATCTCCAGCAAGAAACTCTGTAACGGTGGGAATGTTTCCTCTCTGTGTTTTCGCACCTTGTGCAAGCTTTTGTGCATTAGCTGAACTCATTTATAGGCAAATAAATTAACAAAAGAGTACTACAACAGGACTCTACATTTTCATAAATTTATTTTGTAATCGAATTGTTACTCAAAGTGTTACATTGAAATGGAGGTGCAACATGGACTCCAACCCAGTGCCACACTACACTCTAGATCTTCATTTATTGTCTTGAGTTATGAGACAAAAACAAGTTAACATGACTCCTTTAAAAAGAATTATCCCAAAATTGAAATAGACGTCAGGCACCAATCAGCGGCATCAATAATCAAACAGCAATGTGTATTACTGAAGAAGACAGTATGCACCACATGTCACTCAGTTAAAAATGAAGCATCTGCAGATTAAGTTCAAGAAAAACTGTTCTACATGTATTACATGGAACTACGTTGCCCCTGTTTTCTGAATAGATCTTCTACTTTGTATCTTTTTCCCTATTCTCTACAGATCGCTGACTGTGTCGACTATACACAGGTCGGACAGACTCCCAGCTTACAAACTTCGGGACCATTTGAGTTAACTTTGGTGGTGTCGCAAGGAGGCAAACAGCTTCGTGTCGCCTGTTCAGTGAAACGTTGCACTTCTCTCTACTAGCAGCTTACTTCGTAGTACGACGTCTCTCTCGAGTTTATTAACTGTCTTTGTTTGCTGTTCACTTACTTACTGAAGCGTCTCTGTTTGTCAGATGAAAACTGTTGCGCCTGCTGCAAGTGAATATCATCGAGAAATGAGAGAGTGAGAGAAAATGGAAAACACAACGGGTGGAATTATTAAACTATCTGCTGAAAAGAGGTAATTAAGAGAAAGTTCCAGCGTGTTTCTATGTTCAATATTTTCACTGCTTTAAGGTGTTCACAGGCGCAAGAACGTTTCCCAGAATATCTTTATGTGAATAGATACCGTTGGAAAGTTCCATCTCGCATTATTGAAAATACCTTAAATAATTATAAAGCCAAAGAATTTAATGACTACGTTGCTTATTTGCCGGCTTCCGCTGCCTTTTACAGACAGGGCGTCATGTAGTTCTGGCAGCAGCTGCTGTCATCATTGGCTTTTGTTTTCTTTTTTTTCTCTCTGTATCCCTTCCTTTTGTGCTATTGGTATTGATTTTGGAAAATTCTGTTCAAATACTTCTGTTGTTCTTTTCCTAATCAATTCTTGTGGTATCACACAGGATGGAGAAAAATTGTGTTACGAAATTTTAACCCTGGATAGCTGATGCCAGTGAGAACCAAAATTACTAATATTGTGTAGGTCGACAAAGCATCTTTTTTAAACTACGGAAACTTGGCACCACGAGCTCCGCTTGACCGTGGGATTGCCCTTTTACCGTTCGTCGGTTGACGGGCAGCGCTATTGTTGTCGGTTCACACATACGAACGTCCCTCGCCCTGTCACTGCCCCAACGTGATACGCGCACGTGTCGAGTAGGTCTTGCTGTTTGCCTCCACCTCACGTCAGATGCATTCACACGTAGGCTTCGCTTCGGAGCACACACACGTCCCCTGCGATTTAGTCATACAGTAAGCATGGAGGCACAGTATTTGAAGAACAACGAAATATGGTTTTTGTTTATGGACCAGCAGACGGTAAAGCTCATGAAGCTCGACGGTTGTATGAGGAACGGTACCCAGCAAGACGATCCCCCACACCTGCAAACATATACAGCTATTCACCGACGACTTGGCGAAACAGGCTCGTTAGCGGGATATCATAGTGATGTTGGAAGATCTCGAACTCGACGGGATGCTGTGAAGATGAGCCTCGCTCAGGGAGACCTTCAGTCTAAAAAACCGACGAAGCACCGAATGTGTGCTTTCCGGACAGCCTCTCAACCAAGTGTTTTGCAAAGATGCCCTTGAAAGGTCCAGGAAAAGCGTGAACCAGACATCGTAGACAAGTGGATGCTGCATCATAACACTCCCCTACATCACACGACCACTTCCATCACAGAATTATTGACCTCGAAATACATTCCTGTTACTCCAAAGCCTGCTCCCCTCCTTCCTTCCCCCCGCCCACCAACCTGATCTGAATCCTTGTGATTTTTTTTTCTTTTCCAGAAATTGAAGAATGTCTTTAAAGGACGTCGTTTTGGGACTATGGAGAACATTTGCAAGAATGTGATTGACTTGTTAAAGGCCCTACCAGTTCAAGCCTTTCAGCGCTGTTACCAGGTCTGGGAAGAAGGACTCGGTCTATTTATAGTTGCCGAAGGGAATTACTTTGAGGAGGACAAGATTGTTAATAAAAAAAATCTTTGGTCGATAAACAATCAGTCTCATTAATTTTCTCACAAACGTCGTACGCTGCAGCAACGCCCTCAGATGGAAACCATCTGATCGCCCTTTATAATAAATACAACAGAGAGTGTTGACTAATACTAAAAACAGTTGATCAGTCCATCCCT
This sequence comes from Schistocerca americana, assembly GCF_021461395.2. Taxonomy (NCBI): domain Eukaryota; kingdom Metazoa; phylum Arthropoda; class Insecta; order Orthoptera; family Acrididae; genus Schistocerca; species Schistocerca americana. The sequence continues at coordinate 226,800,611 of NC_060121.1, forward strand.
GTCATGGAAACGCGGAAAGTTATTGGAAGCTTATCAGTGAGGAAATACGTAAAGGGCAGGCCGCCTTCGGTGGTTTGCGTATGTAGTTAGGTCTGCGTATCAGTTTAGCGTCGAGCAACGAAGACGAGACAAGGTAGACAGATACAGGATACTTACGTATTGCAGACATACGTCCAGTAGCACCACTGGATCATAGCAAGGGACGAATGTTGATCCATGAAGCATGCTGTACGCGCGATTCCTCTCTACGAATACACCAGTATCTCACCTGAGTTTTCATTTTCTGGAACGAAGTCAACAATGTATGGAGAATGGCAAGAGACTGTTCTCGAACGCAATTCGAGTCAGCACGTACAAGTACTCGAGTGGGTGGGCACGACAAGGGGGTCAATCATCGGTTAGTTTGGGAAGTTTTGAGGGATGATGGCCAGCATCCATTTATTTTCCACCAAGACCTAAATCCTGTGGCGGCCAATGAACGCAGACTAGGGGTTTGCCGGCCGTTTCTGCGACGTATTGCACGAGATCCCGACTTCCCTGCCATTGTGTTGCTTACCGGCGAGTGCACCTTCCATCAAAAATCAAATGGCTCTGAGAGCTATGGGACTTAACTTCTGAGGTCATCAGTCCCCTAGAATTTAGAGCTACTTAAACCTAACTAACCTAAGGACGTCACACACACCCATGCCCGAGGAAGGATTCGAACCTGCGACCGTAGCGGTCGCGCGGTTCCAGACTGTAGCGCCTAGAACAGCTTGGCCACCCCGGCCGGCCACCCACCATCGGGATGGCCTTTACAACACTTGAATCGTTCATTACTAGGCAAGGGGAAATCCTCACGTCACATACGTCCAAGGACACCAGGAACGATTTTTACTCAATATTTGGGCAGGCGTTGTGGGTGACCATCTGATTGGCCCGGTGCACCTACCTCTTCGGGGCCAATTACCTTCACTTTTTGCGAGCAAGTCTACCCGGCCTGCTGGAAGGTGTTCCCCTGGACATACGGCTACGCATGTGGTTGCAGCATGATGGAGCACTCGCACATAACAATCGTGTTGTACGCGTATATGTAAAGGAACTCTTCGACGGCCCGGTAATTGGCAAGGATGCTAATAGGACATGGCCCCCGCGATCAAATGGCTCGGAGCACTATGGGACTTAACTTCTATGGTCATCAGTCCCCTAGAACTTAGAACTACTTAAACCTAACTAACCTAAGGACATCACACAACACCCAGTCATCACGAGGCAGAGAAAATCCCTGACCCCACCGGAAATCGAACCCGGGAACCCGGGCGCGGGAAGCGAGAACGCTACCGCACGACCAAGAGCTGCGGACGCCCCCGCGATCACTAGACCTCAACCCTACTGTGGGAATTCTTCAAGATCCTAGTTCACCCACCCGGACGTGAACCACCTAGAAACGATGAGGAATTAATGGATCGCGTACAACATGCCACCAATTACATGTGAGCAATGCCAGGAATCTTTGAAAGAGTTCGGCAAAACACCGTTCGACGTTACCTTCTGTGTGTCGCGTCAGAGGGTCTCCAGTTCGAGCACCTGCTTTAAGTAAACAATTTCCTAGCTATGAAAAAGACCCTTTTCAGGGCCGACACAATTTGTAAAAGACTTTCTGTACGCGAACTAACAGTTGTTGATGGGTTTGTTCCCGGTACGTCTTATCATGAAACTACAATAGATTTGTCGGGGACCCTGGTGGATTCGCCCGCAGGCCCCCATAGTGGATGGCTGGCGCGCTACCACCGAGAGTGCGGGCCGCCGTGGATACAGCGCGATCTCCGGCACGCAAAGCAGTCGTGGCCATGTGTTGTCCAGAGCGTCCGGCAACAGGGAAATCCCACGGACAATGGTGGCGCCAAGTTTCCGTAGTTTAAAAATTGTACGTTCTACATCTACATCTACATCCATAATGCGCAAGCCACCTGACGGTGTGTGGCGGAGGGTACCTTGAGTACTTCTATCGGTTCTCCCTTCTATTCCAGTCTCTTATTGTTCGTGGAAAGAAGGATTGTCGGTATGCTTCTGTGTGGGCTCTAATCTCTCTGAGTTTATCCTCATGGTCTCTTCGCGAGATATACGTAGGAGGGAGCAATATACTGCTTGACTCTTCGGTGGAGGTATGTTCTCGAAACTTCAACAAAAGCCCGTACCGAGCTACTGAGCGTCTCTCCTGTAGAGTCTTCCACTGGAGTTTATCTATCATCTCCGTAACGCTTTCGCGATTGCTAAATGATCCTGTAACGAAGCGCGCTGCTCTCCGTTGGATCTTTTCTATCTCTTCTATCAACCCTATCTGGTACGGATCCCACACTGGTGAGCAGTATTCAAGCAGTGGGCGAACAAGTTTACTGTAACCTACTTCCTTTGTTTTCGGATTGCATTTCCTTAGGATTCTTCCAATGAATCTCAGTCTGGCATCTGCTTTACCAACGGTCAACTTTATATGATCATTCCATTTTAAATCACTCCTCATGCGTACTCCCAGATAATTTATGGAATTAACTGCTTCCAGTTGCTGATCTGCTATTTTGTAGCTAAATGATAATGGATCTATCTTTGTATTCGCAGCACATTACACTTGTCTACATTGAGATTCAATTGCCATTCTCTGCACCATGTGTCAATTCACTGCAGATCCTCCTGCATTTCAGTACAATTTTCCATTGTTACAACCTCTCGATATACCACAGCATCATCCACAAAAAGCCTCAGTAAACTTCCGATGTCATCCACAAGGCCATTTATGTATATTGTGAATAGCAACTGTCCTACGACACTCCCCTGCGGCACACCAGAAATCACTCTTACTTCGGAAGACTTCTCTCCATTGAGAATGACATGCTGCGCTCTGTTATCTAGGAACTCTTCAATCTAATCACACAATTGGTCTGATAGTCCATATGCTCTTACTTTGTTCATTTAACGACTGCGGGGAACTGCATCGAACGCCTTTGCGGTAGTCAAGAAACACGGCATCTGCCTGTGAATCCGTGTCTATGGCCCTCTGAGTCTCATGGACGAATAACGCGAGCTGGGTTTCACACGACCGTCTTTTTAGAAACCAACGCAACATTAGTAATTTTGGTTCATACTGGCATCAGCTATCCAGGGTTAAAATATCGTGGCACAATTTTTCACCACCCTACACATCGACACCACCTCATGGGCGTCAAAGTTGGCAACAGAATTGCATGTTTCCATCAGATCCCGACAGCGGCGGTGCGGGCTCTGGTGGACCCAATGGAGCAATCCCGCTGAGCCACGCCTCCACCGGCTCCGTACTGTGAGCGCCCTATGCCGCCGCGATATAGGACTGCCGGTGGCAGCCACAAGGGCTTCTCGCACTTGGAGCGTTTTCGCTACGTGACGTTACTCAGACGCTGCCTAGTCGTGGCTCTGACACCACCGTTCGTGCTTAGCAGACGAGGTACTGGCGGAATTAAAACAGTGAGGACGGGGCGTGAGTCGTGCTTGGGCAGCTCAGCCGGTAGAGCACTTGCCCGCGAAAGGCAAAGGTTCCGAGTTCGAGTCTCGGTCCGGCACACAGTTTTAATCTGCCAGGAAGTTTCATATCAGCGCACACTCCGCTGTAGAGTGAAAATTTCATTCTAGAAACAGCCCCCAGGCTGTGGCTAAGCCATGTCTCTACAATATTCCTTCTTCCAGGAGTGCTAGTTCTGCAAGGTTCGCAGGAGAGCTTCTGCGAAGTTTGGAAGGTAGGAGACGAGGTACAGGAGGAATTAAAGCTGTGAGGAGGGGGCGTGAGTCGTGCGTGGGTAGCTCAGTCGATAGATCACTTGCCCGCGAAAGGCAAAGGTCCCGAGTTCGAGTCTCGGTCCGACACACAGTTTTTATCTGCCAGGAAGTTTCATATCAGCGCACACTCCGCTGTAGAGTGAAAATTTCACTCTAGAAATTCCCAATATTTACTCAGTCCAATATCGTCGCTTTCATGGAGGATGATAAAATGATGAGGACAAGACAAACACCCACAACCTGGGTGGAGAAAAACCCCAACCCGGCCAGGAATCGAACCTGGGACCCTGGGACCCAGAGGCAGCTACGCTAGGCACTAGTCCACGAGCTGCGGACGGAAATACATTCCTTCTCTATTACTACTTACAGAAAGCAGGCCAAGTATCATCTTCAATACTGGTGCTCTTGAAGACTGCCGCCGACCAGCGATGGGCGGATGGTTAAGTCAGCGTTGACAGAGGGCGCTGATCTCTGTCTTCCTATAGAGAGCCTGTATACAGAGAGAGTGGCCGTAGGTGAAGTTGCCCGTGATTGGTTGATTAACTCTGGCGCCATTTTTCTGCCAAATGTGGTTGATTAACTTTGGCGCCATTTTTCTACCAAACGTCTCTCGCGCTTCCTATGTTCGCCGTGCTTTTGAGTTGAAGTGAAGTTCAGAGGACTTTTGGAGACGATTAAAAGGTATTTGAATTATTGAGAGACTTGTTATGCGTTCTGCATGCATGTTCGATTTAGTTGTATATCGTTTTTAGTAAATAATTAGCGTTTGCGATCTTAAATACGAGTTGAAATAATGGAGCGTTTTGTGATGAAGTCGGTAGGCCTACATGTTTGAAGTAAACACGTTAGTAATTGTACAGTATTGTTTTTGACATCTGTAATTCGTTCTGCAGACGTTCGTAAACGATGTCAGGTTGTGCTGTATTTGGTTGTTCCAATAGAGGCGAAGGTGGATTTCGCATGTTAGCATTTCCACGGAATGAAGAAAGACGAAAGCTGTGGGCAGTCGTAGTCAACAGGGCTGACATAAATCAAACAGGAGCCTTGTGGAAACCAACCAAGTATTCTTATCCATGCTTTTTACTACATATAAAACAACTTGCAATACACATAGTTAAATTTGAAAACAGACCTGTAAATTAGCTGTGTGAAAATTATTATAACACATTATTCTTATAAACAAAGGCATTTAACGAATGATTTCGCCATATTGTCTTGTGCTTTTGATTCGGTGAGTGTGTACTCCACAACTCCACTACTGGCCATTCAAAAGTCCCACCCGCAGTTTGGCAGAAAAATGGCCGCCGTATCGTCCGGTTGGCCACTCTCTCCCTATACAGGCTCTCTATCTTCATGGAGTTGTGGTGCTGCCCGCTCTTTCCATTGGCGCGCGGGTCAGCGTCTTCTTGATTCCGTTTCGCGGCACTATGCTGGTCGGTGTGCAATCGATGCTTTAGAACTGCACATTTGAAAAGTATGAAACACGAAATTACAGAAGTGATACTAATCATTTGGAACGCTACAGATTACAATTAAATCTATGAAATAGCGAGATATATTAATTTGTTACGAGCCTTGGTCAAAAACTTGACTCCATCTTACTACGGATGGATGCGACATTGCGTTTGGTGCACATACCGCCATAATTTCACCCTAGATCTGTGCGCAATTTATACATTTTACTGTTTCGCGTTCTTCAACTTTGGAGTACGTTTCCAGTTGCAAAGCCATTTCAGGTATCCGTACCGCAGCAGAACTCTGTTTCCAGGAAACCTGTAAGATGCATTCTCTTCTGACAATGACACTCCTGTTAGACTATTGTCTTCGCGTGGGAGATTAGTGTATCTTTCTTTGCGTTGCCGCTGCATACTTCCTTAGATCCTTGTGTAAGTTCTCGGAGTGCGTAGCCTATTCAGAAAAAATGGTTCATACGGCTCTGACCATTATGAGACTCAACTTCTGAGGTCATCAATCCCCTAGAACTTAGAACTACTTAAACCTAACTAACCTAAGGACATTACACACATCCCTGCCCGAGGCAGGATTCGAACCTGCGACAGTAGCAGTCGCGCGATTCCAGACTGTAGCGCATAGAACCGCTCGGCCACCCCGACCGGCCCTATTCAGAAACCTGCCGTATATGAACACGATAGTTGATTTCACAGTATGTTGAACTTTAAATTACAATTAGCATTCACATTCGCTGGTAGTTAAAGTTTGTGGTACGTGCATAGAGAAGCGTTCAGAAATTCAATTACACGAGGTGGCACAGAGACGGGTTTTCTATCGGAACTATGGCTTTCCGGTAATTGCTCTGTAGCCACTAGTCGAACGAGTTTTCGATAGCTTTAATTTCGCAAATATGAAGTCAGCAACCAGGCCGGGCAATTGAGAGGAAAATCGTTTCCGGTTTTGTAAAGTGTGGGGCCCAACTCCAGGCGATCAACAGCAACACCCAACCACACTATGTGGGCGAAGAGTAAAGCGTTCTCTAACAAATTTCTGAAAATATCAGAAACCAGGTTTCATGCTGACACTCATCTGCGTGGTGCCATGCGACTGGCTTCAAAGTACTTTCCTACTAGCCGCTTGCTTCAAGGTGTATGATATTCGTTTCATAAATTCAACTGCATTTTTCTTGCCGCAGTCTATTTTATTTCTTCCACACACGTTTCAACTTTTAAACTAAGACATGTTTATTGTATTTAACCTGGTGTAATACAGCTTTGTTTTCATGTACAATACTTGCAGACTAGAAACCAACTCACCTCATAATTGTTACACAAATAAATTACAGTTTTTTGTTTTCCGGCCGAAAGCTGCATTTGCTCTCATCTGTCACTTCAAACATAAAGTATCGACACATTTTCACGTCACGAACTTCTTGTTGCTTTTCATATTGCGTAAGTTAATTGCTGCGGAAGACCACAGTGGTCGTAACTAAATGCAAGTTTTCCTTACGAGACATGAGACTGATTTTTGTCGTAACCGCATTTCTCTTTCCGTACTTGGTCGGTTGGTTGTTGTGGGGAAGGAGACCAGACAGCGAGGTCATCGGTCTCATCGGATTAGGGAAGGACGGGAAAGGAAGTCGGCCGTGCCCTTTGAAAGGAACCATCCCGACATTTGCCTGGAGCGATTTAGGGAAATCACGGAAAACCTAAATCAGGATGGCCGGACGCGGGATTCAACTATCGTCCTCCCGAATGCGAGTCCAGTGTCGAACCACTGCGCCACCTCGCTCGGTTTTCCTTACTTGTTTATGTAAGTGTTAGCAATCTAATAAAGTATATTATGTAAATCTGACCATCCAGATTTAGGTCCCCTGTAACTCCCCTAAATCGCTCGAGGAAAATTCCGGGCTGGCTTTTGTCAAAGGAACGGACGATTTCCTTCCCCATCCTTCAAAACCAGTGCGATGTCGACTGATGTTAGACCCCTTTCTCTCCCCCCCCCCCCCCTCCCTCTCTCTTGCTCTCCCTCTGCCATTACGCCAACGATACCACTGATTTTCTCGTCCCCTGACACTCTTTATGCAGGGTGTTACAAAAAGGTACGGCAAAACTTTCAGGAAACATTCCTCACACACAAAGAAAGAAAATGTTATGTGGACATGTGTCCGGAAACGCTTACTTTCCATGTTAGAGTTCATTTATTACTTCTCTTCAAATCACATTAATCATGGAATGGAAACACACAGCAACAGAACGTACTAGCGCGACTTCAAACACTTCGTTACAGGAAATGTTCAAAATGTCCTCCGTTAGCGAGGATACATGCATCCACCCTCCGTCGCATGGAATCCCTGATGCACTGATGCAGCCCTGGAGAATGGCGTATTGTATCACAGCCGTCCACAATACGAGCACGAAGAGTCTCTACATTTGGTACCGGGGTTGCGTAGACAAGAGCTTTCAAATGCCCCCATAAATGAAAGTCAAGAGGGTTGAGGCCAGGAGAGCGTGGAGACCATGGAGTTGGTCCGCCTCTACCAATCCATCGGTCACCGAATCTGTTGTTGAGAAGCGTACGAACACATCGACTGAAATGTGCAGGAGCACCGTCGTGCATGAACCACATGTTGTGTCGTACTTGTAAAGGCACATGTTCTAGCAGCATAGGTAGAGTATCCCGTATGAAATCATGATAAAGTGCTCCAATGAGCGTAGGTGGAAGAACATGGGGCCCAATTAAGACATCACCAACAATGCCTGCCCAAGCGTTCACAGAAAATCTGTGTTGATGACGTGATTGCACAAATGCGTGGGGATTCTCGTCAGTCCACACATGTTGATTGTGAAAATGTACAATTTGATCACGTTGGAATGAAGCCTCGTCCGTAAAGAGAACGTTTGCACTGAAATGAGGATTGACACATTGTTGGATGAACCATTCGCAGAAGTGTACCCGTGGAGGCCAATCATCTGCTGATAGTGCCTGCACACGCTGTACATGGTACGGAAACAACTGGTTCTCCCGTAGCACTCTCCATACAGTGACGTGGTCAACGTTACCTTGTACAGCAGCACCTTCTCTGACGCTGACATTAGGGTTATCGTCAACTGGACGAAGAATTGCCTCGTCCATTGCAGGTGTCCTCGTCGTTCTAGGTCTTCACCAGTCGCGAGTCATAGGCTGGAATGTTCCGTGCCCCCTAAGACGCCGATCAATTGCTTCGAACCTCTTCCTGTCGGGACACCTTCGTTCTGGAAATCTGTCTCGATACAAACGTACCGCGCCACGGCTATTGCCCCGTGCTAATCCATACATCAAATGGGCATCTGCCAACTCCGCATTTGTAAACATTGCACTGATAGCAAAACCACGTTCGTGATTAACACTAATCCGTTGATGCTACGTACTGATGTGCTTGATGCTAGTACTGTAGAGCAATGAGTCGCATGTCAACACAAGCATCGACGTCAACATTACCTTCCTTCAATTGGGCCAACTGGCGGTGAATCGAGGAAGTACAGTACATACTGACGAAACTAAAATGAGCTGTAACATGGAAATTAAGCGTTTCCGGTCACATGTCCACGTAACATCTTTTCTTTATTTGTGTGTGAGGAATGTTTCCTGAAAGTTTGGCCGTAATTTTTTGTAACACCCTGTATACCTTTCACTGTTATTGCAGCCATACGCCGTCTGTGAGTGACTATTGCTGTGGTCGCATTACATTGTTCTTAGACCGTGTAGTTTCCTTAGTCCATTATTATTTATAGTATTATGTTGTTGTTGTTGTGGTCTTCAGTCCAAAGACTGGTTTGATGCAACTCTCCCGCCACTCTATCCTGTGGCAGCCTCTTCAGCTCCTAGAACTACTGTAACCTCTACCCTCCTGAATCTCTGCTGTATTCATTTCTTGGTATCTATCTACTATTTTTACCCCCGATTCCTCCCCCCCCCCCGCCCCCCCGCTTCCTTCCAGTATTAAATCGGTGATCCCTTTATGGCTCTCAGAATGTGTCCTACCAACCGATGCCATCTTGTAGTCAGGTTGTGCCACAATTTTTTTTTCTCTATTTACTACCTCCTTGTTAGTTACGCGATCTACCCATTTAAACTTCAGAATTTTTCTGTAGCACCATATTATATTATTAATATAATATAATACCTAGCGTTGTGGATCGATGTCGAAACAATTGTTCCAGTTTTACCCAAAGAAAAATAAAAGTTTGATATGCAGGGTAAAGTGGTTATTAGCTATATTAATAGTGCGTTTACAATGCGCATATAATTGAGGCCCGAATCTTGTAGTTTCTGCAATAAGAGTGTCAAACATATACAGCTTCTTTTTTTATAATTCCAGTACATTAATACTCAGAAATAAAAATGTTTACGCTAGACTGTGAACTTCTAATGTCGCAACACAGAACTGTAGAACGCCAGACGGAGCCTTCGTCTCCAAATACGTGATGGCTTTTTTTGTATTTTATTTTTCTGGAATGACACAAACTAAATTTTGGCTGTAAGCAACAGACAAAAATTTCGTTTGACGCGACACCCATCTTTGTCGTAGTCCAATCAAACCACTATCCCAGTCGATAGAGAGGACATGAAGCTTAGCGTGCACTACGAACTTCGTTCGTACCAAATGTTCTTTGCATGGCATTCTCAGACGTAAAGAACATCTTTTGATGTTTGTTAAAAAAACTTCGATCAGGTGAGTCGAACACAAACCTACAACATACTAAACCAGAAGCAAACCACCAGATCACCGAGCTAAATGAAATGATGATAAACCTGAACCATGATGACCAGATGGTGATTTTAACCACTACATTCCGGAACAAAAAGTCGGGTGTACGAGTGGTGTATGCGCTAATTCAAGCCAACAGTATTCCATGTGTTACCATATATGCTTTTTTGCTTGAAGTTCATAAGCTACCTATCCAATTACGAGGTAGTTCTTCTGTATGTTAATTTAATAAAAACAAATAGAAAATCCGTCTGACCCTTGTCAAACTGTTTAAGAAAACGTGAAAGAATTTGTTGTTGATGATTAATTTCTCTCTTATTTTTGTGTTCAGTTACTTAACAAGAGCGTCTACAAATACTTATTTTACATACACAAATGACTTACAGTTTATCTTGATAAGACTGGGACAAAAATTTATTAGCAAAACAAAAACACCCATAACACGAACGTACTCAAATCACTGCGAATTAGAAGATATTACACAGTTATTCCCCTAAATTGTCTGTGTTCTCTGTCACATTAAAGTAAAACTACAGGACTTCCTGGGAAGTATGGAAATTTGACAATGGGTGTAGACGCATAACGAAACACAGTTACTAAATTATTGTTCCACAATTCCACCAATAAATTGAGCATTCCCAAAGAATAAAAATTGTCTTAGCAGAAGCAGAAAAATGCTGGCCTTAACCAATGCGTTATACTGCAGTAGCGTAACTGTTTTACCCTCTGATCTATAGGGCACTCTTACTGGTTTTCTATCTGGCTGCTTCTAGCACTGTTACAGAAGAGATAAAAATCTTGTCTCCAATAAGACTGGAACCGACAGCTCATGTAGAATGTTTGTGCTTGAAAGCTGAGGCTGCTTTTTTTTTCTACCTGTTTCTTCGTCGTATTTCTTTCCTGGGAGATCGGTTCTGTGCAAAAGGCGCACGATGAAAACTTAGTTTTTTTTGTTACAGACGTTAGCCAGCTGCCTGAGTGGACGCACTGAGCTACTCCTTATACTATTTTATCATCGAGTTTTAGGTTTTATACTTCCAGAGATATTCATCTTTCCCTGTCTCCATTGTGACCGACAACGTCCTTCCGCTGTTACATTTCTGCGCGTCATATTCTTTGCCATTGACGCTACTCATCGAGTGGTTCCACGCTACCTTATCTTTGCCTTTACTCCTCAGTTTGAACCTCCACGCAATACCCGTAGATACAGTTAGCCTCATTACAACTAATTTTATTGGTTATTCATTCACGTTGGTAATTATCTTTTGCAGATATAAAGTACTTATGTCCAACTTACATTTATGTAACCTTTTATATAGTATTTTATTTGTATCTTGATTAGTATTTTAAGTTTTCACATGCGTCATCATCGTATTTTCTCTTATATTAAGATTGTATATCCGTATTTTATTGTGTAGATAAACTGCATGATATTGGTACCTGTTACCCTCTAAATAGTGCTGTTTTTTGCATTCCAGAGACATGATTTGCTGATCGAGATATGATCGAAACCGGTTATCATTGACAAGTGACTAATTTTTTTAAATTTTCGATCAAGGCAGATTATTGTTTCGTATTATCTAATCAAATCGCCGTTTTATCCAACTATGTTTTCACGAATTAGAAATGAGATACCTGAGACGCTTAGGAGGCTGCGTTAGGCTGAATGGATTTACGAATGACGATGTGTGGTGAGAACATGGAAGACAGAAGAAGAAAATATAAGATACAGTCAATGAAAATAAATAAAGTCGGGTCTCTCACCCGCACACATTTCAAGAAGAAAGAATATCAAGGACAGTATTATCACGGAAGCCGAATGGGAAAAAGAGACATTGGTAGACCAAGGACGCTCCTCTGCGACAGGAAAAGGCGATTCGCCTACTCCTTAAAAGAGGAAGAAAGAGGAGAAGAAGAAGGAAGAGGAGGAGGAGGAGGAGGAGAAAAGTGGAGGAGAAAAGTGATCATTTGTGGGCGGCCTATCATATTTCAAAGTTCGTAAGTTATGTCCTGAAAACCACGAAAAGATCATGCAATAGACCGCTCAAATTTTTCTTTCGTGGTATTATCGCAGTATGGTATCTACTGCAGTTCGTGGAGAAGCGAAGTGGTGATTTTTACTACGTGCTTGATTTTCAGACTGATTTTTCCAAACGAATTCTAAGATAAAAGTGCCTTGTTGTTATGTTAACTATTTGTATCTCTGTTAAACCTATACTGACCCTACGCTAGCCAGTGAAAACGAACGCTAGAGTTGAGGTGCCAGCGAAACTGCGGTCTGCAATCGTAACTTCCTGAGCCGACGAATGGCACAAGGGGCCGTCGGGTCCTCCATTTACATACCTAACTGCATTTCCGTCCAGGTTATTAGCTGCTGCAAATTGTGCGCCCCCGTAATCGCATTACGTGAGCTGCTACTGCTTGTTTCCAGTTAGCAGCCTTATCATAGTCGGTCGTCCACAGCTCATGTGTATTTTAGGAAAGTCCATATTGAGGCGTTAAATAGCACTTTCCCTGTCGATACAATTCGTCAAAAAGCCTTTGGTGCCACCAGATAATGCTGGAAATCTGCTAGTTTACCACTGTGCTGTTCGAAGCCGTGGGTTGAAATTGTCCTGAAATTTCTTCGTTAAAACCCGACGTTGGACGTCACTGAAGTGCTTTTCCTATAAATTGATCAACACCGCGTAGTTATACTTTGAAGCATTTGCCAGTTGTGTGTTGATTACGTGCTAGCCACCAAATGCCTTTGTATCTTCGGACGTGTCTGGTGTCACCTTAAATCTGTACTAAAACATATCTTATTAATTTTTAATATGTAAATCAATACTTCAGTATGTACCTGGCTTCTGTGCCATTCTCATATAACTCTTCGGTTACAAAAGTACTGTTAAAAAGGAAGGAAAAATATTGTGATCGTGAGAGTATAACTTGAGAGAGACACGTTTTTTCACTGTGAACTCTTGCGTAGTGTTCACGTGTTCACAGCGTGACATGCAGGTGAATACGCAGTGCTAAGGAAAGCCAGCGTGGATTCCGAGAGTGCCGAAGTCACAGAGAAACGGAAGTGGGGGACACACACTGAGGGACAACTGTGAATGACTTGCCGTCGTGGTCAGGAGTCTGAGTGCAGGAACTGACAAAAACTGTACAAATCTTGCAGACGGTGCAAGAAAGACGCAAGTGTCACGAGCGAATAACAGACAGAGTACTGTGTCCATTTCACTGTTCATTGACAAATATTGCACAACTGGCAGTACCTCTGAACATTACCAGTTGGCACTGAGAATCCGAATCATTCATTTTCTTTGTCCCACTTCAACGCGGGATCTTCCTTGTTACTATGGATTTAGCGATGTTGGTGGTGGGGGATGGCCGGATGTCCTTCCGGTCGCCACCCTGTACCCCCTGTGATGGAATTCAAATAGTGTACCCCAGCTGTCTGCATCTAGTGTAAGCCATGAAATAGTGCGAACGTTTTCAAATGTCTGCGAGTCGTGTAAATGAGGGCGGACATGGGGACCAGCCCAGTATTCACCTAGTGCAATGTGGAAAACCGCCTAAAAACCACATCGAGGCTGGCTGGCACAACAGCCCTCGTCGTTAATCTGCTGTGTGGATTCGATCCGGTGCCAGAGCACCCACTCGAGTCCTGGAAGCAGCGCGTTAGCGCCCTCGGCTAACCTGGCGGGTTTACGCTGAGAACCCACGTGATCAATAATAATTGGTAACTTAAAAATACAGTTGGGGGCCTCTAATTTAACGTAATAATCGTCCCACCAAAATCAAGTCAAAAATTTATAGTGACATTTCCATGGTGGAAGCTATACACAGAACCAGTGATTGCCCTCAGGATAAAGGCAAGACTGAGCACATTATTGCCAGTTTCCGAAAACCATTCCTTCTGGTGTAGGGAACAACGGGATTCCATATTCAAAAATAGATTTTGCATTTCACAGATTCTTTCACCAATGTTAAATGTCAGTTACATGGCGATAAACAATAAAAGACCCACATTTTACTACAGTATTAATTAAATAAAGAAACACTGTTTCTTGTGTTGTTTCACAAATTTGTGAAGCAAGGGAAAAACAGTGTTTGTTTAGTTAATTTAGAATATTTCACCAACAACCTACAGTTGATATAATTTTAATATTCAATTTATGCTTGGCTTTTGGTACCAGTGTGACAAAAAATTTAATGGAGCTCTATTACACATGACCTTACGTGGCAACTGCATATTTAGTAACTGCAGTCATTCTGTATTTTTACTAAAAAGGGCATACGTCGATTCGAAAAACAAGAAAAAGATGGTAGTGGCGGTGGCGTAAGGGGTGGTGACGTGTGTATAGTGAATGGAAAGAAAGAATGATGGACTGGATTCCTGGTTTTCTATGAGTATAACTGAAGAACCATTTATTCTGAAGAACTTTATGTACACAGAACACACATACTCTGACATTAATTACAGGTGCAATTGCTCATTAAATTACATAACTGAATTACCGAATAGCTGAATGCATGACAGGACTTTTACATAGAGGTTGCTTTACGGATAATGCAGCTGAGGCACAAATTACTAGGATCAGGGAAAAGAATTAACTGATCCGATATCGCCATGCCTGTTTTGCGCATCCTTAGAGTTCGCTGACATGTTTTCTTTCCATCTCATATGAACACTATACTGTAGTTCCGCACTGCACACTGCTAACTGCTCGCAGTACACGAGTTCACAGGTCCCACGATAACACTGTCAGCCTCTCAATTTTACATCCCGGAACAGAATCCCAGATTCTTCCCTCAGCAGAGAACAAGTTTTTCCTCTTCCTCCTTTCCGGACACTTGGCTTCCTAAAAATGCAACCTTGTTGGATTTCCTTTTCCAATTGGCAAAGACGGCGTTTCATGTCGACATGATGTAACTCGGTACACTATATGACCAAAAGTGTCCGGACGCCCCTGTGTAATGCGGAATCGACCAGTAGATGTCACAAGAGACGGACGCGCTAGTATTAAGGGACACGGGGATTATTATGTTGACAGTACAGAATCGGTAACAGCGGAATGGTCTGGGGAGGACAGCACGGAGACTTCGAACGTGAATTAGTCACTGGAGCGTACCCGAATACAAATCCTTCTGCGACATTTCAACCCTTCTCGAGCTGCCCAAGTGCACTTTTGGCAAATTGATTGTGAATTGCATATGCGAAGGAACAATCTCAGCTAAACCAAGTCTAAGCAGATATGTATGTACACACGTACGGGGAGTGTTGAGCAATGCGGGTGGCTGCGGGGGCGAGGGTTTTAGAAAATGACGTAAAACGGTGGAAGGAATCACTCGTGAGTTCCGAAGTGCTAGCCAGCAGTTCAGCTAGCACAATGAGTGTGCGTTTTGAGTTAAAAGGGATGCAGTACAATGGTCGAACAGCTCCTCATAAGCCGCAAGATTCCATAATCCATGCTAAGCTACACTTGAGGTGGTGTAAAAGAGATGCCCCTGGGCAGTAGATGCCCAAAATGAGTGATGTGGAATGATGTATCACGCTGTACCTTAAGACATCAGATATGTGTTCGCCACATTCCTGGAGAACGTTACCTCCCGTCATGTGTTGTGCCTACAGCGAAGTATGGCGGACATGGAGTTACATTTGCGGAGTGGTTTTCGTGGTTAGGGTGTGACCCCCTTATTGCTATTAAGGAAAGACTAAATGTGGAGCTACACTACTGGCCATTAAAATTGCTACACCACGAAGATGACGTGCTAAAAACGCGAAATTTAGCGGACAGGAAGAAGATGCTGTGATATGCCAAAGATTAGCTTGTCAGAGCATTCACACAAGGTTGGCGCCGGTGGCGACACCAACAACGTGCTGACATGAGGAAAGTTTCCAACAGATTTCTCATACACAAACAGCAGTTGACCGGCGTTGCCAGGTGAAACGTTGTTGTGATGCCTCGTGTAAGGAGGAGAAATGCGTACCATCACGTCTCCGACTTTGATAAAGGTCGGATCGTAGCCTATCGCGATTGCGGTTTATCGTATCGCGACATTGCTGCTCGCGTTGGTCGAGATCCAATGACTGTTAGCAGAATATGGAATCGGTGGGTTCAGGAGGGTAATACGAAACACCGTGCTGGATCCCAACGGCCTCGTATCACTAGCAGTCGAGATGACAGGCATCTTATCCGCATGTCTGTAACGGATCGTGCAGCCACGTCTCGATCCCTGAGTCAACAGATCGGGACGTTTGCAAGACAACAACCGTCTGCACGAACAGTTCGAGAACGTTTGCAGCAGCATGGACTATCAGCTCGGAGACCATTCCTGCGGTTACCCTTGACGCAGCATCACAGACATGAGCACCTGCGATGGTGTACTCAACGACGAACCTGGGTGCACGAATGACAAAACGCCATTTTTGCGGATGAATCCAGGTTCTGTTTACAGCATCATGATGGTCGCATCCGTGTTTGGCGACATCGTGGTGAACGCACATTGGAAGCGTGTATTCATCATCGCCATACTGGCGTATCACCCGGCGTGATTGTATGGGGTGCCATTGGTTGCACGTCTCGATCACCTGTTGTTCGCATTGACGGCACTTTGAACAGTGGACGTTACATTTCAGATGTGTTACGACCCGTGGCTCTACTCTTCATTCCATCGCTGCGAAACACTACATTTCAGCAGGATAACGCACTACTACGTGTTGCAGGTCCTGTACGGCCCTTCTGGATACAGAAAATGTTCGGCTGCTGCCCTGGCCAGCACATTCTCCAGATCTCTCACCAATTGAAAACGTCTGGTCAATGGCGGCCGAGCAACTGGCTCGTCACAATACGCCAGTCACTACTCTTGATGAACTGTGGTATCGTGTTGAAGCTGCATGGGCAGCTGTACCTGCTCACGCCATCCAAGCTCTTTTACACTCAATGCCCAGGCGTATCAAGGCCGTTATTACGGCCAGAGTTGGTTGTTCTGGGTACTGATTTCTCTGGTATCTATGCACCCAAATTGCGTGAAAATGTAATCACATGTCAGTTCTAGTATAATATATCTGTCCAATGAATACCCGTTTATCATCTGCATTTCTTCTTGGTGTAGCATGTTAATGGCCAGTAGTGTATATGAACACACTTTGCAGCACACTTCAAGCCATCATAGCGGCGGAAGATGTACAAACTGCTTCTTAATGTCAACTAATAGGCCTCCGACATTTTTGTTCAAGTATTGTATTGGTGATACTTTCGAACATTGTCAGCGGTTGATTATGGCTTCCTTCCTCTGACTTTTCTGGAATTCGGAGATGGTTCCCATTATTTTCCTGCCGTTTCCAGTCCGCTTACAGAACCACCACATACCATGTAGAAGCAATGAGTGAACCTATAAACAGACTGGAAATGTACTGAAGATCGTAATACTGAGTGTGACGCGATGATGGTGGAGAAAGAGTTACTCACTTTCTTTGTAGATCCTTACGTTATTGGTGATCCATTAAAGATGAAGAAAGAGAGACTTTCATGTAAATATTAGACCACTTCTAATCTCATAATACAGGAGAGACCTAAATAGAAGTAAGCGCTGAAGTACCGAAGTATATTTGCACATGAAAAAGAATAAATAACTGCATAATATTTCTTATAAGCTATCATACTCGCCATTAACTGTAGAAGTTCTTTAGTTCACAATTGCAATTTCGACCTTTGAGCCATTTTCGAGTGGTACTGCAAAAGCACAGAGTATATATACAGAACGACACAAGCACGTCATGTAGAGATGGAGTAAGTTACGAAAATGGTGAAAATAATACTTCACTTAAATTTAGCTTCAGCATACATCAGACTTTAAAAGCCTCCAACATGTGTACATGTCATCTTTTTTTGCATTATTGCTATTTCATTCCCCCTCATTCTTCGGCCATTGCATGTGCCAAACACAGAACAAAGAGACAAATTTACCATGAACTTAAAATTATTTTAGGAGGTGATTGTAATGGGAGAATGTAAGGAATTATGTTGTCTTCACGAATAGTTTAGAAACAGTGATAAAATGCGAACAGACAGCACACTTAACACCACTCGAAAAAACTGTTGAACACTAAACACAGGGACACTGATAATTAATAATGGAGCACTGTACACTTTCACTAAAAAGGAAAAGGACTGCCCTGGAATGGCAGACTGTTGACGAAAAGAAAGGTGGGTATGAAAGGAGACAGGAGAATGGTGATGATGAGCCTGAGGAACGGTAAGAGGGGATGACGAGACGATTGTGGCTGTGGAAGACAAGAAGAGATTGGTAACAGTATTGGGATCATAAATGTGAAAGGAAAATGTGGTGGGGGCGACAGGGAAGGCGAGAAGGAGGTGGTGTGGCATGGAGAGAGGACGAGGAGGAAGCCATTGGGGAGGGGGATAGGGAGGGTGGATCCAGAGTACGTATGATGGGTATATGTTGGGACAGATTTCATGATCTGGGAGAGGAAGACAGGTGGGATTTCTTTGCAAGAGCATATGGAGGTTGTTCTAGTGGATTGCTGGGATGTGTAGGGAGAGGTGTACCAGTACACAAGGATTGAAGAGAAGAGGAGACATAATAAGTTTTTTGGACTCGAGTTTGCAGATGATACAGATTATTCAGAGGTGTTCAATTTGAGTGAGGGGACGTGGGAATTTGATGAACTGGGAAAGGATCCTTGCAGGGGAAGGTAAGCAGGTGCAGAAAGCAATGCAGAAAATATGGTGTTTGGGGATCTGGAGGGACTTGTAGAACTTGGGTGGGACAGAGATCCACGCAACATTCGCATAGCAATGGATGGGTCAGATCAAGATTTTGTATGTGTGGAGGACAATGCAGTAGTGTAATCTCCAAGATCAGCCAGTTAGTAGTTTTAGTAGTTTTAGTCATTTCAGTCTATTTTGGGCTTTCTGTGAGATGGTTAGTAGGTGAGGATTCCAAGTTAGTTTCCAGGTGAAGGTCAGTCCAAGGTATTTTAGTGTGTGAGTTAGCTAGATGGGACAGTCATAAATGGTGAGGTAGAAGTTGTGGAGATGGAAGGTAGTAGTGCATCCTATAATTATTTCCTGGGTTTTGGAAGGATTAATCTTAAGAAGTCATTGGTTACGTCAAGAGAAAAACTGAGTGAGGTGAGTTTGCAAGGATCGTTGGGATTTTTGGAGCGTTGGATAAAGGCCGAGGAAAGTGGCTTACCGAAGGAGGTGGATGGGAGGATGTGGTTTGGGCATATCGGCAGAGTATGAGAGGTAAAGGAGAGGGGAGAGAATGGAACCTTGGGGCACTCCTGCAGTGAAGTGGAAGGTATGGGAATTTGTGTTGTTAACAGTGACATAATATGGGGGATTGGAGAGGAAGAATGCAATAAGGTCGGCGTTGTTGTTTGGAAGTGCACAATTCTGACGTCTGAAAAGGAAACCGAAATGCCACACACAGCCATATGCTATCTCAAGGTCAAGGGGACAAAGATGACGGATTTACGGTTGTGGAGCTGTTGGGGTAGGAAACGGGTGACGTTCAGGAGCTGATCTTCAGCAGAGGAGGAGGGATGGAAGTCATACTCAGTAACAGGAAGCAGATGATGTTGGTGCCGCTGGTGATGGATGCCACGTTGGAGGATGGATTCAATAGACCTTGGTAAACATTGAGGTGTGGCTGATGGGGGTGTTAGTGGGGACTTTGTTCGGTTTGAGTAAAAATAGAGGAAAAATAGGATTCTGCAAGTTTTTCACAAGTCTCGATAGTAGCCTGTTGCAAGGACGATGAGAGATGAGACAGGGCATTCTTTGAGGTGGTGGTGAGTAATAAGTCACGAGCAGGTGATGTGCTATGTTTTTTTTTTTTTTTTTTTTTTGGAAGTACTTGTTTTACGTCCTTTCTGTAACTGGAGTGTTGAATTACGTTTCTAGTACGTTGTTCAAGTACAAGAAACTAGGAACTAGGGATGGAACTGTGGTATCTGTGCATTTGTGGACAGTAGGGAATTGGGAGCAGTTAAAGTGAGGATCGTTAGGGATAGGAGGGAGGGGTAGGGCGCAAAGTGATTGGCATTGCTTAGGTCGTCTGGCAGGGGATGGTTGGTGTTAAGGATCAGCTAGTTTGAGATGGAATGGGTGCCAGAATGTCGGTGAAATGATTTCCAGTACTTGGAAGAGTTAACTAGAAGTGTAGAATTGAGTCTGGTGCATGTCTGGCACCAGTCCTGGCGTTTTTTGGCATTGAGTAAATTTCCAATGTGTCGCTGTGTTTGGGATATAAGTGTATCCTGATCAGGAGGCGATAGAATGGAACAATATAAACGACAGGATTCACGTAGAAGGGGTACTGCTTGTAGTGCGGAGTGGGGTGATGAATCCTCATCACCTCAATCTCCCACCACAAGCAGGACTCCTTCTACATGAACATGGGTTTTGTGGGGATATAGGTGAAGATAACATCTGACAAGATCTGTTGCAAGAAGGCTGCGGCAGGGGATATCATCAGGTTGTTGGAAGGCTAGGGTATGGCTTCCTATATGGGTGTCTATGGATTCCCAGTAGGAACTCATGTTGGCACAGTAGTAGTCATAGACAACTTTTGGATAGAGATTGGGTTTGGGGTGCATAGGGATGGGGTAGTGCGTAGGATATGGTGAGGAGGACAGGTCGGTGGTCACTTCCAACTTAATCGAGAACTTCTGCAGTGAGGCGTCCAAGGAGGTTGGGAGATGCTAGGTCGACATGTCGGGTGGTTCTGCTTTCAGGACAGGTGTGCTGTGGGGTGGGGACAATGTCACATTGGAGAAAGTCTGTAAACTGACGCCATTACGGAAGTTCTGCAGGGGATCTACTATGGATGAAGAGATAAGCAGAAATAACCCGTGTTCACTCAGGTACGAGCAGCCCTTAGCGGCTCGCCATCTTATCTTATTTACAACTTTTCATGACGTCGCCTTTCCAGCTTGGATTTTTTTAGAATGTGACTTGTAAGTACTGCATCTCTTTCCAGTCAGTGCACACTTTACTTTATTAATGTCTTATATTACCTATTATGTTTTAGTACAGTTAGTTTAATTCTGAAGTAGCGTCGAAACCTGGTCAATTTTGACCTAATATTTGTGACCGACGGCTTATTTGTTCTAATATAGATGGATAATGTATGGTCAATGAGGGTGAGGAAATCGTAGGCGGCGGGGTTATTAATTAGGATGTAGACTGTAACATAGGTAACAGTTAGTGTTTTGAAGAAGAGACTAAGGATAAGGCGTTCAGTGGGATTATTGTGTAAGGGTTGTGGCCAAATCGGGATGTTCCTATGACGGCCAAGTGTGATGGAGGATATAGGGCGAGGCATGGATGGTCTGGTGTGGTTGGAGGAATGTTTCATTGAGCATGAAAGTACCGATGTTGTATTGGGACAGGGTATGCATAAAAAGCGGGTTGTTGGTGGGTAAGGAGCTGATGTTGCTGTATAGGATACTGTAGTACTGTCGGGCCCTGATGAGAGGTCAGGAAGTACGTTGCAGGCATTGGAATTGGAGAGGTTTATGCGAGGGTGTCGAAGCGGATGAAGACGAAGTGGACCTGGTTTCGAGAGTATGTGGTTTGGGTGTTGAGATGGAATACAGAATGGGTAGCATGAGATTTACTGAAGGGTGTGTGATCATTGGAATGCGTGGATATTTTTGAGGACGATGGTAAGGAAACGAATAATCTCCTCAGCAGTTGGGGGATGGGTGGAGGAATGGATGGGATGGTCAATAGGATGGACAGGCACATTTAATTCAGCTTTGCATGTCATTGTTTTCTTTTCTTTATTGTTATTTTTAAACCTGTTACAGGCAGGCCCTCAGCGGCATAGTACGCCGCTCTTTGGCGACAGAGAATACAAAAGAGACAAATGAAGACAATTAGAGAATAAGTATGGTAGATATATAAACGGATACATACACTTTTAAAATATATGGAGCCGTTCATGGGCGTAGAGTCCAAGATAAAATTTGTTCAGACACGTGGACACACACAGAGATGAAAATTGTCACACGCGAACAGAGGAGCACACAACGAATAACACTGGAACACTTGAGCACAAACGACGTCACACACAGAAACACGAGGCGACGATCTCCGGTGCGCGAATGTTCACTGAGCTTGTACGAGTCCGGGGACCTGCCAAGAGAGAAGGAGGGGGGTGGGAGAGGGAGAGGAAGAGGGGAGAGCAGAGATGCCAAGGGCAGGGGAGAGAGGAGGGAAGGGAGGAAAGGGGAGGGGAAGCCTGGGGGGAGAGGGGTGGAGGAACGGGGGATGGGGGAAAAGGAGAGAGAAGGGTGGGAGGGTTCCCAAAGGAAAAAACACAGGAAGTGGGAGGGGAGGATCAAAGTTGATAGGAGGGGTAGATGGAGGGGAGGAGGGCATCATCAGGGAGGAGGAGCTGGCGGAAGCCACCTTGGGAGAGGGTAAGGAGCATGTCATCGTTAAAAATAAGCCTTTTTACTGTATCAATACATTAACATAAAACGAGTGCGAAGCTCTGTACCTCGTGGAATGATGCAAATTACGTGAACTATTACCAGTGTCAACATGCTTCACACAAATCGCTACAAATATACGTTCTAGTGTGTTACTTACGCGTGAACTAAGACTGTTGACACAAAATACATTCGTAACTCAGACTGTCTATGCCAGAGTTAGTCCATTCCAGTGATAATAACATCTTTCTACATCTGTTGACAAACATATTCTAAGTAATGATACAATCGTAAGATGCAGGGTGTTGGGATAGGAATATTTGGTAACAGAAGAATCATATGCGCTATCACCCTGTATGTTTTACATTATTTTATTTATTTTTCGAAAAATAAGAGTATCTTTTGTGACGTATTTTATGTGTAAACAGTGTGCCAGAACACTTATTTGTAGTGATTTTTGTGAAGGATGTTGAAACTGGTGAGATTTCACGTAAGTCACATGATTTCACAATGTACAGATCTTCGCACTCGTTTGAAGTTACTGTATTTCTACAGTAAAAAGGCGTATTTTTGACAATAACGTATCTACATGTCGGAGAATTTTGAAGTCTGACATGCGCTGAAGCAAAATGTGATACATTATTTTCACCGGTTTTGTAATGTACTACTATCTGCATGACATGCTTTTGCAATTCTGTATATACACTCTGTGCTTTATTTTCATACTCTTAACTTTTGCCATACCATTTGCAAATGCCCCAAAGGCCGAAAATTAAATTGTGATATAAATAGTATTTACAGTTAACGGTGGATATGATGTCATTTAAAAAATTCTACATTACTGTAAATCCCTACGATGAGAAGTTAATCAACGGCATACTAGACAGACCTGAATTCCCGTAACTTAATTTTCAAATACTATTGCTCTTGGAGTTTCAGAACCAATCGATGACGACCTTTGCTTCGTTCTGCACAAACGAGCGGTTTCGTTATTTGCGTCATTGTCAAGTGCTCCTATAAAATAAGAACGAACTCAAATAAGATACAGCACAAAAATTAAATAATCTGCACGCAAGGAAATTCCCATAGAGGTACCAGGGGTGGACAGCGACCACCTCCCTCTTTGAAAAAATACGATCTTCGCAGGCCGACCTCTTACCCCGCACCGCCACAAAGGCATGCTATCAGTGTAATATCGGTTTGAGAACACCAGACCACATAATAGATATTCACTAGCAGCATGTGTACCCAGAACCATTATTCATTATATTTCGAAACAATGTCATCTTCCACCGATCACCTCCAATTTTTTTACTATTACAGATGCCACATGGTCGAGAGTCCTAAAAGCTTCCAGCAGCCGTGTACCTGCAGTTCACGATTCATTCTTCCTTTCTTCGTATTACCAGACACTGTGCACAACCGCTAAGAATATTTTGTACGGAAAATGTTCACATATGTCTAATCGTCACCTCCCTGATAAAAAAAAGAAAGTACAAATCTCATAAAAATTATACGCTTAAGAAGAATTAAATTTTGTCCTCTGAAGCGTGATAGAATAAATTGCTAACATTTTGTTTTTAAGCGTTTTGGGATCGTATCAAATGAAAATAGTATTCACAACGTCTATTTTCCAAATATAGTGCACTGTATTTAGTAGGCAAATATTACAAAGCAGAACCGTTACTGTGTTTGGTGACCGGAAAACCGTTTTTTGATAACACTGAATTTTATTTCATAATAAAGTGTGCTTCGTTTCCAGCACCCCTTCCCCTTCCAGGAAACCAACTTGACATTTGAAACAGATCATTCAGTCAGTAATTGTGCCTAGGTAATATGTAGATTGCGTTTTACTTTACTTTAAATTAATAATTACGATGTTGTTCTATGAGGAACATGTGACTGAGCATTTTGTCTGGAGCCACGCCAAAATGTAAGTAGCTGAGGCAGCGCGTACGGAAATTGATTAAATCGCTGATATTGACTGAAATGCAGCTGGTGTACAGAACACAGCAGTGGAAATTGTTTTGAATGATAGTTGTTTCCACACTTCATTATATGGAGGGTGTAATCGATAACTGTTTACATTATACCCCCGTGGTGCAGGTGAAATCGAGACGAACAAATTGAACAGGACGCTTGTGGTCTATAAAGCCGGGAAACAGCCTCAAATTGGCCTACAAAAGCCACCTAAACTACATGAAATGCTCGCCGCGGGAGATTTTGCATAAAATCGTCGTTGAATACTAAAATCTTTTATGTTGCGCTTAGAGAAGGTAAAATTGAAGTTTGTACAAACTTTTCCGCCGGCCGGTGTGGCCGAGCGGTTCTAGGCGCTTCAGTCCGTAACCGCGTTGCTGCTACGGTCGCAGGTTCGAATCCTGCCTCGGGCATGGATGTGTGTGATGTCCTTAGGTTAGTTAGGTTTAAGTAGTTCTAAGTTCTAGGGGACTGACGACCTCAGCTGTTAAGTCCCATAGTGCTCAAAGCCATTTTTTTTTGTAAGCTTTTCCTCATTATTGTTGTGAATTGTAACAGTACAAAATTAACAATTAAATCGTTTTCTTTGTCTTGTCTTTTTACTACTAACCTACTCTGCTTGTAAGGATTAAGGTTAGATAGAGTTGTAAACGTAATTAGTTTTTACAGAACGATTAAATTGTATTTTTTCTTTCATTACTCTCACTGGAAATTTGAATTAATAATGTTAACTACATAGCCTACTATGCCGGTGGCGTAAGAGAGCGGCAAGATGTTATAAGCTCGCACGGAGCGCGTGCATGGTCGATTAGGTGGTTTTTGTCGGCCAATTTGAGGTTTGTTTCTTGAATATTCAATCATATTTCGGGCGTACATTCGGGATATTATTGATTGTTGTTCCGATATTTCGGCCGACAGCCTTTCAGTCTTCTTCACTGTGAACTGCTTACAAGAATTTTTTAAATCACTTTACACAAAACTTTGGAGTACTAGAGCGCACTTTCGGCATATTGTCAAACAAATGGCGAATTTTTTATAGGCCTATAAATGTAAACACAGACTTTGCTGAAGACATAATAAAAGTCTGTTGGGTACTGCACAACTTTGTGAGGACTAGAGATGGTATAAAGTATGCAGATACTTTATATACTGCACAAACGCATAATCTAAGTACGTTACATACAGGAAGAGGGACACCTTCAGCTTTGAATGTTAGTGATAAATTCACTGATTTCTTTGTAACTGACGGGCGTTTTGGGTGACAAGACGAAAATATGATTCTATGTACGTTCTATTCAAGTGCACTTTTGTTCAAGAAACACCTGTTACCAAAGATATTCTTTTTCTTCCAACGTATCTACATAATTTCCGAATATATCCACCAACTCTTGCCAAGTTTGGATCTTGGCTGTTTTGTTCGAATATTCAATGCTCTGAAGATCCCATAATGCAGGTCGTTTCTCCACTTCATTAATAAATAATACAGTGTCGAAGCGATCCATTGCATGCCGTGGCACTACCACGTGGTGGCCGCAACGAAACTAAACGCTCTCATAGGATTACACAGAAATACACTACTGGCCACTAAAATTGCTACACCAGGAAGAAATGCAGATGATAAACGGGTAATTATTGGACAAATATATTATATTAGAACTGACATGTGATTACATTTTCACGCAATTTGGGTGCATAGATCCTGAGAAATCAGTACCCAGAACAACCACCTCTGACCGTAATAACGGCTTTGATACGCCTGGGCATTGAGCCAAACAGAGCTTGGATGGCGTGTACAGGTACAGCTGCCCATGCAGCTTCAATACGATACCACAATTCATCAAGAGTAGTGACTGTCGTATTGTGACGAGCCAATTGCTTGGCCACCATTGACCAGACGTTTTCAGTTGGTGAGAGATCTGGAGAATGTGCTGGCCAGGGCAGCAGTCGAACATTTGCTGTATCCAGAAAGCCCCGTACAGGACCTGCAACATGCGGTCATGCATTATCCTTTCGAAATATAGGGTTTCGCAGGGTTCGAATGAAGTGTAGAGCTACGGGTCGCAATATATCTGAAATGTAACGTCCACTGTTCAAAGTGCCATCAATGTGAACAAGAGGTGACCGAGACGTGTAGCCAATGCACCCCATACCATCACGCCGGGTGATACGCCAGTATGGCGATGACGAATGCACGCTTCCAATGTGCGTTCACCGCGATGTCGCCAAACACGGATGCGACCATCATGATGCTGTAAACAGAACCTGAATTCATCCGAAAAAATGACGTTTCGCCGTTCGTGCACCCAGGTTCGTCGTTGAGTACACCATCGCAGGCGCAGTTAACGCTACTAAACCCACTGAAACGCGTGTAACCAAACGAAAGAAAACCAAGATTACAACAGAAGACCGAATAGGTGAATTAATAAAAAAAAGTATCCAGTCAAGAAAAAAATCTGGAGAAAGAACTACAAGAAAATAGTATTTCGAAACAAGACTATGACAAACTTTTTTGCTTATCATTATACAATGAACTCAAGAAAGTACCGGAAAATAGGCTTTTAGCAACCAAAATTGAATTGCTTCAGGTAATACAAAAAGCACAAGTTTCACCACCCTCTCTTCTCAACAATTCTCAGCAGATTATACCTACGAGAGCATACTACTGGTATAATCAACAATATTCGAACGGACAGGGATATTTTACTGCCCCTGAATCGGCCTCTACAGTCATAGTGCGAGCATCACCGTCTCCTGCATCCCAGTTTAGCTCTAGCTCGCATTCTTCTACTTTTGTTAACAATGTATGTGCTGATATTGATGATCAGCAGTAAATAAGTAACTTACCTCGAAGTTACTGCGAGTTTTTCTGCCTGTGACATGCCTCGCCTCATGTCTGTATCAGAACCTGAAATATCTTCCCTGACTAATTGAAGTAGCTCGTCAAAAGTATTTATTGGCATTCTCAAATAGTCAAAGAATTTTTCTCCATACATTCTTAATGTAGGATACAACGTTACGAATTGGCCATGTACGAGCCGATCACTTAGTGTTCTTCTCACTGCGTATTTCTTTCACTTACATTCTGTACTATAACGTAGCAGTTCTTTGTATGCATGGTCGAAGTTTCACCGAACTATGTTTCTTGACAATGGCACATCATGCGAAAGTTACTTTCGTTCTTAAGTATTTTCATACAAGCAAATTTAGCGTAATATAACATGTCAACCTATCTCTCATGAAATATCCGGTGTGTACACTTGCGTGGAACTTCATTTATAATAGGATTCTGGGTCGCTATCTCAATTTTAAGCAAGTACGTTGCTAGCCAGTAATGAATACATTCAACGTGTAACACGTCACAGGCTCCCTCTGACACCTTCTGCTCAGACGAAAACCGTGAAATGCAGCCACGAAGGGACCAGGTACAGCTGTGTATAATTACATCCATTCAGAGTCGAGGAACTGCCAGCTCGTCAATGGACAGGTTTCAGAACCGCGTCCCTAGCTTTGTTTAGTTTTAAAACAAGTACGCAGGCAGCGCGCGGCGATGCATTCAAACGGTACCTGGCCCTTCATTCCGCCAAGTTAATGGGAAAAGCTGACACGGCGGGACAGGTTAAAAGCTACAAAGGGCGGCGGGCAGGAGAAAGCGAATTAATTTGGTTTGCCTGCGGCGGGCTGGGAAGTGAAAGGCTTTCGTCCAAGTGTTTCCTGGCGCACCGAATCTCGTGTGCGCCAAGCTCCGGGCTGGATAGCCTCGTGTATGGAGCTGTCAGTCAACTGCGGCACCACGTGCATGCGCAGCACACACACACACACACACACACACACACACACACACACTCACACACGCAACAAGGACAGGGGACAGTGGTTCAGACGAACACAGCGCGAGCGCGTGGTATTTGTAGATAATGTGCTGTGTGACTCCATCGCACTAAAGCTTCATTGCAACCGCCAGTGTTCCGCCGTGTGTGTTACACAATCGAATAAGCCAGCATGTCAGAGGTGTGTGCCACGCTTGCGCTGGGTTTTCAGGTCAGTTTCATGATAACCTCTGTCACGCCAAGTGACAAAAGAACAGGAAACTGTTGCAGAAGCAATCAAAAACCATGCCACATTGAAAAGAACGCAAAATTCACAGAATTTACAGAAGCTCGCAATTTAGCGCGAACTTCAAAGCCAGAAGCTTTTAACAGTTTCCAAAAAGAAACCGGGTCTCGAAATCTGGCAGAAGAGCCACAGATATTCTGGTCGTGTGTAAAGTACGCCAGCGGCAAGACGCAATCAGAACATTCTTGCGCGATAACAATGGTAGTCTCACTGATCACAGGACCAGTAAACCAGTTATTAAACACAGTTTCTCGAAACTCCTTCACCAAATAAAACGAAGTAAATATTCCAGAAAGTATTTGTATGGAGTGTAGCCATGTATGGAAGTGAAACATGGACGTTAAATAGTTTGGACAAGAAGAGAATAGAAGCTTCCGAAATGTGGTGCTACAGAAGAATGCTGAAGATTAGACGGGTAGATCACATAACTAATGAGGAGGTATTGAACAGAACTGGGGAGAAGAGGAGTTTGTGGCACAACTTGACAAGAAGAAGGGACCGGTTGGTAGGACATGTTTTGAGGCATCAAGGGATCTCAAGTTTAGCATTGGAGGGAAGCGTGGAGGGTAAAAATCGTAGAGGGGGACCAAGAGACGGATTCACTAAGCAGATTCAGAAGGATGTAGGCTGCAGTACGTACTGGGAGATGAAGCAGCTTGCACAGGATAGAGTAGCATGGAGAGCTGCATCAAACCAGTCTCTGGACTGAAGACCACAGCAACAACATTCCAGAATTCGAATCCAGAATACTTGCAAACAAGAGTAACACAGACATAGATATCTTAGGTACAGAGAATCAGCTTAAATCATTTAAAACAAGGCCTTCAGTGCAGATTGCATACCAGATAGGTACCTTTCTGAATATGCTGATACTATAGCTCTAGATTTAGCAGTCGTACACAACCGTTCGCTCGCCGAAAAATCCGTACCTAAAGACTGGAAATAAGCTGAATTACAGGCCCATATCACTAAAGTCTATTTACAATAGTAGTTTTGGAACATTCACTACATTCGAACATTATGAATTACCATGAAGAAAATTATTTATTGGCAATCAGCCAACACGGATTCAGAAAATACCGTTATTGTGAAACACAACTAGGTCTTCATTCTGAAGAATGCTATCTACAGGGTATGTCAAAGCGATTCTACATTTTTAAGTTCCCAGGAGGCTTTTGACACCGTTACTTACAGTCGACTTCTCATTAAACTGCGTGCCTATGGAGTATCGTCTCAGATGTGCGACTGGTTTCATGATTTCCTGTGAGAAAGGTCACAGTTCCTAGTAACTGACAGAAAGTCGTCTAGTGGAACACAAGTAATATCTGGCGTCCACAAAAAAGTGTTACACACTCTCTGCTATTCCTGATTTAGGAGACAATCTGGGCAGCCCTCTTAGATTGTTAGCTGATGATGTCTCGTAAGGTCAACAGATGATCAAAACCAACTGCAAAATGATGTTTTATGTTATCGCAAAGTAGGGGAGAGTGTGCCACTAATATGATACGCAAATGGAACAGGAAATCAGTAAAACAAAGGGGGTTTTTCACTGCGCCTGGATTTTCTCATGAAATTTCAATTACAAATTTTCTGCTGAGATTATGAAAATATTTTACTTTATGTGTTCAGTTTTCCTGCGCGCTTTTAGAGAGTGGAACGGTTGAGAAGTAGCTTGAAGGTGGATCGATGAACCCTCTGCCAGACTCTTAATTGTGGGTTGAAGAGTAATCATACAGATTTAAATATAGACACAAAATATGAATTACACTAACAGAGGTGGGATGCTAGCAGACGTGGGACGCTAAAGTCCTCGAAATTCTTTTAATTAAAATCGTATCCTCTTATACAGATCTTATTGTGTGCTAGCACCTTCAAAATAGACTCCTTGCGAGTGAAAATACAGATCCCAAGGTTACCACCATTATTAAAATACACCCTGGAAATTTGTCTTTCTTATCTTGTTTACAACCCTCCGCAAATTCCGTGTGAATCTCCTCCATTCTATCAAATCTTCGCCCCTTCGACTTGATCTTCATCTCAGGGAAGAGAATGAAGTGTGTTGTGTGCGGTGCGTGGTGAACAACTGTAATTTTGCTTTTAGCAAAAAATTCCGGGTAATGAGGCCGTATTTGGTACTGGAGAAAAAGTTTTATCATTGTACAACGCTCAGCCTTCATACATCTCCGTTGGAGACGCTTACTCCGCCTGCCCCCATCAATTGCCTTTGAAAATCACTGTCGCACTTTTAATTGCCTGTATAACTAGGAGGGACGAACTGTTTACAAACAATCTCGTCAATAAGAACAAAAATTAAACACTGTCAATTCAACTAAATATTTCTCTTGGTGAGCCGTGCTGGCTGCGGCTTATGCGTTGGTTTACACCTTGATTGTTACTCTGCGTTTGGTTTTCCGCGGTTTTTGCTGTTATGCCGTGATTCTTCATCTTTCTACGTGTAGCAGCACGGTGTGTATCGATATTCGCAACTTGTACTATCTTTGGTCTGGTGCCGGCCGAAGTGGCCGTGCGGTTCTAGGCGCTGCAGTCTGGAACCGCGAGACCGCTACGGTCGCAGGTTAGAATCCTGCCTCGGGCATCGATGTGTGTGATGTCATTAGGTTACTTATGTTTAACTAGTTCTAAGTTCTAGGGGACTGATGACCTCAGAAGTTGAGTCCCATAGTGCTCAGAGCCATTTTGGTCTGGTGCTTGTAGTTTCCGGCTATCCGGTGTGCGGCAGTCGGTCGGTTGGTGTGGATCAGCCAGGAAATCTCCGCGCGGCGCAGTGGGCCGGGCCCGCTGGCAGTCTCTACACAGTGTCGGAGTGTGTGGGAGCTGTTGATATCTGACTTAACCCTTTATAGGGCAATAATTAAAAGAGAACTTTCTTCCTTGTTTTAATATCTACACAGATTTTTATGATCTCTGCTGTCTGACAGATATACAGGGTGGTCCATTTATAGCGACTGGGCCAAATATCTCACGAAATAAGCATCAAACGAAAAAACTACACAGAACGAAACTAATCTAGCTTGAATGGGGAAACCAGATGGCGCTATGGTTGGCCCTCTAGATGGCGCTGCTATAGGTCAAACGGGTATCAACTGCATTTTTTAAAAATAGAAACTCCCATTTCTTATTACATATTCGCGTAGTACGTAAAGAAATATGAATGTTTTAGTTGGACCACATTTTTCGCTTTGTGATAGATGGCACTGTAATAGTCACAAACGTATAAGTACGTGGTATTACGTAACATTCCGCTAGCGCGGACGGTATTTGCTTCGTGATACATTAACCGTGTTAAAATGGACCGTTTACAAATTGCGGAAAAGGTCGATATCGTATTGATGTATGGCTATTGTGATCAAAATGCCCAACGGGCGTGTGCTATATATGCTGCTCGGTATCCCGGACAACATCATCCAAGTGTCCGGACCGTTCGCCAGACAGTTACGTTATTTAAGGAAACAGGAAGTGATCAGCCACATGTGAAACGTCAACCACGACCTGCAACAAATGATGAAGACCAAATAGGTGTTTTAGCTGCTGTCGATGCTAATCCGCACATCAGTAGCAGACAAATTGCGCGAGAATCGGGAATCTCAAAAACGTCGGTGTTGAGAATGTTACATCAACATCGATTGCACCCGTACCATATTTGTATGCACCAGCAATTGCATGACGACGACTTTGAACGTCGTGTACTGTTCTGCCACTGGCCAAAAGAGAAATTACGGGACAATGACCGATTTTTAAATCGGATTGACACAGGGCAGAGCTTGATTCATAACTCCAGATCACTCGTTTTCAATCATCCACTTCCAGCCAGCACAGTGACTCTCCAAAGAGAGACAAAAAGAATAAGGTACAGCGATCGAGCAGCTCCTCATATACCACTCTTTTCTGTAGTCCATGCTACGCAGGGCTTGAGATAGTATTAAGCGCAATGCTACTCGGAAGTGGATGATTGAAAACGAGTGATCTGGAGTTACGAATCAAGCTCTGCCCTGTGTCAATCCGATTTAACGGCTCCGGTTTGGAGAATGCTTGGAGAAAGTTACTTGCCATCACGTGTAGTACCAGCACTGACGTACGGAGCAGATGGTATTTCGGTACGATGATATTATTCATGGTTACGGCCTGATCCCCTTGTTGTGTTTGATAAAACGCTAAGTTCGGTAGGATATGACTGCATTTAACAGCAGTGTCTAGTGCGTAGAGGAACAGTTCAGAGATGATTACTGTGTATGTGTGAAATCTTATGGGACTTAACAGCTAAGGTCGTCATTCCCTTAGCTTACGCACTACTTAACCTAAATTATCCCAAGGACAAACACACACACCCATGCCCGAGGGAGGACTCGAACCCCCGCCGGGGTCAACCGCACAGTCCACGATTGCAGCGCCTCAGACCGCTCGGCTAATCCCGCGCGGTATGATTACTGTATCAGCATGATAATGCACCGTGTCATAAAGTAGCATTTATTAGATAATGGTTTGTGGACAATAACGTTCCTGAAATGGACTGGCCTGCCCAAAGTCCCGGTCTGAAGCCAATGGAACGCCTTCGGTATGGGATAGAATGTCGACATCGCTCCAGAGCCTGGCGGCCAACATAACTACCTTCTCTGGTTTCGGTTATTGAGGAAACATGTGCTGCCATTCCTCGATAGATATTCAGAGACATCGTTCAAAGTGTCCCCTGCAGAATTAAATCTATTGTAAAGGCGAAGTGTAGTCACACCCCATATTTATGTCAACTAATAGGTGTCTGGACACTTTTGATTAAATAGTTTATATTCTATCATACGTACTTTGTGTGGTGTCACCGCAAGGCACCACTAGGTTGTAGGCTTCAAATCGGCCGCGGTCCGTCAGTACACATCGGACCCGCGAGTCGCCACTGTCGACGCTAGCAGACCGAGCGCCGCCACTCGGCTGGTCTTACGAGACAAGCTAGCGCACTGGCCAGTTCTACAGCCGACTTTAATATGAATGGTTCACTTGTTATAACTTCAGAGATCTCATTTGGAGAGACACTAGTTAGCATAGCCTTCAGCTAAGTCAATAGCTACGACCTAGTCAGGCGCCACATGCAGTTGATGCGTTGACAATTGATCTATGTGTGTGAAGCAGTCAGAACTGTAAAGAAGTATTCGCAGTTCAGTCTATAACTGCACTTGTAAGTATTATTGTACAAAGTCAAGATCGACGTTCACCGCTGATGCTGAATTAAAGCTAAGTATTTAATAGTATTCCTGTCTACTAACTTTCTAATCACCTAAGATGTACCAGATACATCCCGTCAAGTATAGTTCATTGATCCTCACGTCAGCCTACATGATAAACGCGTGCATTTATTGGCCACACCTCATCATCAGACTAAGAGTCAAATTGAGTGACTCAGCTGGGCCACCCTGTTTCCATGAGGACCATAGTTCCGCCTCATACATAACACTTTGTATTACTCTTATTAATACTGCGAAAGACCCATGTCCAGTTTTATGTGAAGAGTATTGCTTATACGAGGATTGTCCAGAAAGTAAGTTCCGATCGGCCGCGTAATGGACACCACAATGAAAACCTGATGAAGGTTTGCACAGATGTATTAGGTAGTGTCTCTAGTATGGCCGTCGATCGCATCAAGACGCTCTTTTCAGTTGTGAGCGCACTGTGAGCGAGTAAAGGTGCAACGATGTCTCCCGCCAAGTAGGAGGGCCCGCTGAGAAGCTTCGCCTTAATGAATGCAGCCCACCTAACTTAACTGCCACACACTTCCTTCTTCATGAAAATTCTCAGCTGCACTCTGCAGGGGCACTTAAGACGCTCCTGCAGTCTTTTCGATGGGAAGTGTTCGATCACTCACAACACAGCCCTAATTGGCTCGTCCTGAGTATCATCTCCGTTCGCATGAAACGCTGGATACGAAGACAACACTTGGGCGCAAGCAATGCGCTATAGACCAGCGTAGAGAATTATCGGAAAGCACAGGCAGCTGCCTTCCATAATAATGGTGTTGGAAATTTGGTATAACGCTCCGACAAATGTCTAAGTCGGAGCGGCGACTATGTAGAGAAGTATCTGGAAAGTGTAGCTAAATCTTGCAAATAAAGTGTTTCTGATTTTCACTCTGGTTTGCATTCAGCGACCGATCGGAGAACCCTCGTATTTATCCTGCCAAATGCCTTTTATAGTTCTTAAAAGAAATGTGAATAGCACTATTTCATTCTCGATGCTTCTTTACTGACGGCACTATGGCGGAAAAACAGTCTGTGCACAATTCGAGCTGGCTTGAAGATCATTATAATGTTCGTGATCCACTATAGCTTGTGAAAGGTCAAATGAAGTGTTTCCTTAATAGGCTGATCTGAGTTTATATAATTTAATAATAATAAAAACTAGCTGAAGGCTGCAATCCGAACAAAAATGTTCAATTAGTGTAATTTAACATGTCTGTTGCATGACACTAGCAATGAGCGCTCCGTTTAACATTTCTCACCTCATGTCATGACCAAGGGTTCTGTATGTGTTGACAGCACCTTTGTATTTAATACCTGGTTTATTACACAGTCCTGTCCATTGAGGGCGACGCTAGTCAGTTGTTTCTTGGCCCAATAAGCCGCAAACCATGTCGAAATCAAAATGGAAACGTACACTACTGGCTATTAAAATTGCTACACCACGAAGATGACGTGCTACAGACGCGAAATTTAACCGACAGGAAGAAGATGCTCTGATATGCAAATGATTAGCTTTTCAGAGCATTCACACAAGGTTGGCACCGGTGGCGACACCTACAACGTGCTGACATGAGGAAAGTTTCCAACCGATTTCTCATACACAAACAGCAGTCGACCAGCGTTGCCTGGAGAAACGTTGTTGTGATGCCTCGTGTAAGGAGGAGAAATGCGTACCATCACGTTTCCGACTTTGATAAAGGTCGGATTGTAGCCTATCGTGATTGCGGTTTATCGTCACTGCACTGCATCACAGACATGAGCGCCTGCGATGGTGTACTCAACGACAAACCTGGGTGTACGAATGGCAAAACGTCATTTTTTTCCGGATGAACCCCGGTTTTGTTTACAGCGTCATGATGGTCGCATCCGTGTTTGGCTACATCGCGGTGAACGCACATTGGAAGCGTGTATTCGTCATCACCATACTGGCGTATCACCCGGCGTGATGGTATGGGGTGCCATTGGTTACACGACTCGGTCAGCTCTTGTTCGCATTGACGGCACTTTGAACAGTGGACGTTACATTTCAGATGTGTTACGACTCGTGGCTCTACCCTTCATTCGATCCCTGCGAAACCGTACATTTCAGCAGGATAATGCACGACCGCGTGTTGCAGGTCCTGTACGGGCCTTTCTGGGTACAGAAAATGTTCGACTGCTCCCCTGGCCAGCACATTCTCCAGAACTTTCACCAACTGAAAACGTCCCGTCAGTGGTGGCCGAGCAACTGGCTCGTCACAATACGCCAATCACTACTCTCGATGAAATGTGGTATCGTGTTGAAGCTACATGGACAGCTGTACCTGTACACGCCATCCAAGCTCTGTTTGATTCAATGCCCAGGCGTATCAAGGCCGTTATTACGGCCAGAGTTGGTTGTTCTGGGTACTGATTTCTCAGGATGTATGCACCCAAATTGCGTGAAAATGTAATCACATGTCAGTTCTAGTATAATATATTTGTCCAATTAATACCGGTTTATCATCTGCATTTCTTCTTGGTGTAGCAATTTTAATGGCCAGTAGTGTAATTTGTATGTTTTTCGATCTTGAATGATTATTCGTTCTTTTTCTCCAATCCGAGCGTGTCCTCAGTCTCTAATAATCTCGCCATTGACGCGACTTTGAACTCAAGGTTAGTGTTTAAAGGTGAACATTTTAGGTAAGATTTCATCGTTACTGTTACTGATATCGAATGAAATAACATGTTTCCTGTTACCAGATACTGTTTATTTATATCCACAACGCGTTGCGAAGATTCAAACTTCCATCATGAATTGGATTTATATAAGTTAATATGACACGTGTGTTGTGTTACGAGTTTGGGGTAAAGTGACCAGTGGTCACACCTCCTTTCTCTGTCGTAATACATAACATGTAAACCGTCATACTTTGTAAACAAGGCTGGTGTCTCGATCACTGGGGACTGTGCCACAGGCTACCACAACACGAGTGTCATACGAACACTAGTAAATCCACCAGACGACGGAGGCTGAAACCATCGAAACGCACTGTGAATGTAAATAAACAGTGACTGTTAACAGTAAACTGGTTGTTTCAATTCTGATCTCCCTTCATTCTGCCTCCACATCCAATTTACTGAACGCGTAGATTTTAATGCGGCGCCTTTAGCAGAACGAGTCGGCAGCTTAATGACAGCAGGACTGGCGCCACCGACTGGCGCCAGCTGGCGGCCGCTGGTGTTTGGGATGCAGCGCTGGGTCTGCCGCGTTCCTTGCCTTTAATAACGCCGGCTGCGGCTCGCTGGGGTCGAGGCCAGAGGGTAGAGGGTAGAGGGCAGGGGAAGAGAAGAGAAGGCGCTATGGATCGCGTGGCGTGCTGGGCTGCGTGCTGGCCGCGTTTATAGCCCAACCAAGTGGTCAGGGATCCGCCAGTCTGCTCACAGTTGATACTGCCATGCTTGATGGTTACCTGAAGGCAATGATAAATGGTTCAAATGGCTCTGAGCACTATGGAACTTAACATCTGTGCTCATCAGTCCCCTAGAACATAGAACTACTTAAACCTAACTAAGGACAGCACACACAACCATGCCCGAGGCAGAATTCGAACCTGCGACCGTAGCAGTCCCGCGGTTCCGGACTGAGCGCCTAGAACCGCGAGACCACCGCGGCCGGCTGAAGGCAATGATACTGACAGTGAGATTGGCATATCACACCATGTCGACTCACCATCTGCTGTGAGTGCTAGACCTAGACTTCATGCTAGAAGAACATTTTTACTATGGTCTGGAAGGAGTTAAGCAGAAAAATGTCAACTGAAACGCAAAAGACTTATCATTTTGTTGTGACATGACTGCGTCACTATTGTGACGTGGCCATGTGTCCAGAAGCGTGTCATCTCAAATACGACTGTGTAGTGTTAGAGACAACTGCACAAATAAATATACTACTGGCCATTAAAACTGCAATACCAAGAAGAAATGCAGATGATAAACGGGTATTCATTGGACAAATACATTGTACTAGAACTGACATGTGATTACATTTTCACGCAATTTCAGTGCATAGATCATGAGAAATCAGTATCCAAAACAACCACCTCTGGCCGTAATAACGGCCTTGATACGCCTGGGCATTGAGTCAAACAGAGCTTGAATGGCGTGTACAGGTACAGCTTCCCATGCAGCTTCAACACGATACCACAGTTCATCAAGAGTAGTGACTGGCGTATTGTGACGACCCAGTTGCTCGGCCAACATTGACCAGACGTTTTCAGTTGGTGAGAGATCTGGAGAATGTGCTGGCCAGAAAGGCACGTACAGGACCTACAACATGCGGTCGTGCATTATCCTGCTGAAATGAAGGGTTTCGCAGGGATCGAATGAAGGGTAGGGCCACGGGTCTTAACACATCTGAAATGTAACGTCCACTGTTCAAAGTGCCGTCAGTGCGAACAAGAGGTGACCGAGACGTGTAACCAATGGCACCCCCAACCCTCACGCCGGGTGATACGCCAGCATGGCGATGACGAATACACGCTTCCAATGTGCGTTCACCGCGATGTTGCCAAACACGGATGCGACCATCATGATGCTGTAAACAGAACCTGGATTCATGAAAACATGACGTTTTGCCATTCGTGCACCCAGGTTCGTCGTTGAGTACACCATCGCAGGCGCTCTTGTCTGTGATGCAGCGTCAAGCGTAACCGCAGCCATAGTCTCCTAGCTGATAGTTCATGCTGCTGCAAACGTCGTCGAACTGTTCGTGCAGATGGTTGTTGTCTTGCAAACGTCCCCATCTGTTGACTCAGAGATCGAGAAGTGGCTGCACGATCCGTTACAGCCTTTGCGGATAAGATGCCTGTCATCTCGACTGCTAGTGATACGAGGCCGTTGGCATCCAGCACGGCGTTTCGTATTACCCTCCTGAACCCACCGATTCCATATTCTGCTATCAGTCATTGGATCTCGACCAACTCGAGCAGCAATGTCGCGATACGATAAACCGCAATCGCGATAGGCTACAATCCGACCTTCATCAAAGTCGGAAACGTGATGGTACGCATTTCTCCTCCTTACACGAGGCATCACAACAACGTTTCACCAGGCAACGCCGGTCAACTGCTGTTTGTGTATGAGAAATCGGTTGGAAACTTTCCTCGTGTCAGCATGTTGTAGGTGTCGCCACCGGCGCTAACCTTGTGTGAATGCTCTGAGAAGCTAATCATTTGCATATCACAGCATCTTCTTGCTGTCGGTTAAATTTCGCATCCGTAGCACGTCATCTTCGTG
Source organism: Schistocerca americana (assembly GCF_021461395.2). Taxonomy (NCBI): domain Eukaryota; kingdom Metazoa; phylum Arthropoda; class Insecta; order Orthoptera; family Acrididae; genus Schistocerca; species Schistocerca americana. The sequence continues at coordinate 226,839,648 of NC_060121.1, forward strand.
GTGTAGCAATTTTAATGGCCAGTTGTGTAACCCAATTATTGTTTTAATAGAACATTTAAACGGAACATAGACCTGTTGTACAAGATATGTCTTCCTAGATCAGGTAATTTCCCATAAGGTAGTCTGCAACTTGACAAAACAATCCAGATGTGATAGTCCCACTTACAAGTCCAACGTTGTATTCCAAGATGGCTTTCTGGACGTCCACTGTACTGGCAGTGGTACCACTTACTGATGGCTGCCCCAACAGGTAGATCGTTTCTATCTTGGCGTTGACTCCGACCGTGGACCTCCTCAATGTATTCGCTCTGGGCTTAGCGTAGACTGACTGTAGAGATTCAGCGATGCTGATTTTATTATCACGAGGTTGGGTACATTCGACCTGTGTGATTGGCTGTTGCCACCCGTGATATCAGGCTGCTTGCTCATTGGTTCTCCGCATAACGTGATGTCCTCTGGCGGTTGATTGACGTCTGGGGAAGGTATGGAAATGTAGTTACGTTATCTGTGGTGCCCTCTTAGGGTTGATGTTGCTATCAACCTCGTCGAAGGGCTGCAACTGCTGATCATGCAACCAACCGCACCTGACCACAGTGTGTCATTCAGCGAGCGTCAGAGCACGTAGCGTATTTCTTCTTCTTCTTCTTTCGCTTACGCCATGGTCCCGCAGCGATCGCAGGGTCGGCGTGGTTACAACGGATTTGGAAATGTTAGTTTTAGGGATGCCCTTCCTGCCGTCAGGGATGGAATCAGTGTACCCCAACTGTCTGCGTCTAGTGTAAATCGTCAAATAGTGCGGACGTGTTTCAAATGTCCGTGAGTCGTGTAACTGAGGCGGAACGTGGGGACCAGCCCGGTATTCACCTAGCAGGATGTGGAAAACCTCCTAAAAACCACATCTAGGCTCGCCAGCACACCGGCCCTCGTCGTTAATCCGCCAGGCGGATTCGATCCAGGACCGGCGCGCATACCTGAGTCCAGGAAGCAGCGCGTTAGCACTGTCGGCTACCCTGGTTGTAGGACGTAGCGTATTTACTGTGGGTAAATTCGTAAACAATTAATTACACAAATGAACCAAATGTTCTGTGCTTCTAGGGTCTCTTGAACTAGGTTGGAAGATTTGTGACGGCTCCCTGATCCAAGGTCCTCGGTGGTACTTTTGGGGCAGCCACCACAAATTGTATAAAGCGTGGGTAGTAACCAGGATGTAGCTATGTCTGTTGGCCGAAAAATAATTAATGACAAGAATTGCGCCAGCTAGAATGAAGAGATAACTTATCTTTATTTCTGACGAAACGTGCACCAGCAATACAAGTCCAAGTAATATCCAAGAGTAATCCGTGTACTGAGCCTAGTCGAATACAATAGCAAATATCACACTGCAATGGCTCCGCTATAAACTCCACGAAAGGCTAGCAATAGACAATCGACAATAGACTGTCCGTCTAGGGGCCAGCGCTCCTCCTTATATGCAAAAGGCAGAGGGCGCTGCAGACCCGAGCTCAGCCATGGCACGACCTCTTCCGTTGGCGGTAACGCCCTGAGACGCCGACGGCCGCGACAGGAAATGTGGCCAGCGATGTCACGGACAGGGCGCACGTGCGCAAGTTGGTTGGTTGCTTGGTTGGGTCCGTGGATACAACAGGAAGTGCAGAAGCACCTTACATTTCTTGGCATGTGTGAAAAATGTTACCACAGCAGTGGCTGCCAAAGGTGTCTTTGTACATTTCAGTGTGTCAGTGAGCCGTCAGTAAGAAAACCTTTATGGCTGCAGTTGGTCGCTGGCTCTGGTGTCTGTCTGGTGGCTGAGTGTCTGTCGCTGTCAACTGCATGTCGACTCCGAGGCCTCTGCGTCAGTCTCATTAGGGAAGTGCGTGGCGTGTAATACTTAGAGCTCCACAAAATGCGCTTAGGATATAAATTACTCATCCATAAAACATTGGTATGAGCCATTCACTTGAAGAACTGCGCGTCTTACCCCGAGAGACATTAGGATGAACTGTTCAATGTCTAAGGGAGGAACTTTGGTAACACAAAGTAAAAAAAAAAGATGTATATAAGAGAATAGGAAAGACACATTTCAGTGTCATGACTTACAATTTATACTTCTTTAGACAATGTACACTGAGGTGACAAAAGTAATGGGATAGCGATATGCAAATGTACAAACGGCGGTAATATCGTGTATACAAGATGTAAAGTGCATTGGCGGAGCTGTCATTTGTACTCATGTGATTCATGTGAGAAGGTTTACGGAGTGATTATGCCCCGCACCGGGAATAAACAAATTTTCGAACGCGGAATGGAAATGAAAATGCCGTGTAGCTAGGGCCACCCGTCGGGTGCAAGTTTTTCGAGTTGACGCCACTTCGGCGACTTGCATGTCGATGGGGATGAAATGATGATGATAAGGACAACGCAGCACCCAGTCCCTGAGCGAAGAAAATCTCCGACCCAGCCGGGAATCGAACCAGGGTCGTTAGGCATGACATTCCTTCGCGCTGACCACTCAGCTACCAGGAGCGGACAACGACGAATTGTAGTTGAAGTTAGACGCATGAGACACTCCATTTCGGAAATAATTGGGGAATTCAATATTCCGAGATCCACAATGTCAAGAGTGTGCCGACACCACCTACTCACTACGAAGGTGCCAACGGAATTCACTTAACGACCTAGAGCACCCACCTTTGCATAGAGTTGTCAGTGCTAACAGACAACCAACACTGCGTGAAATAACTTCAGACATTAATTGGGTTGTACGACGATCGTATGCGTTATGAAAGTGTGACAGAATTTGGCGTTGATGGGTTATGGCGCGAGTGCCTGCGGTAACGGCAGGAAATCGCCTACAGCGCCTCTCTTGGGCTTGTGGCCATATCGGTTGGACCCCACCCAACTCTAAAACTGTGATGCGGACAAATAAATCACGATTTGTGTTGGTAAGAGCAAATGGTAGGGTTTGAGTGTAGCGCAGAGACCTCGAAGCCATGGGCCCAAGTTGTCAACAACGTACTGTGCAAGCTGGTGGTGGCTCCATTGTGTTGTCGGCTGTATTTACATGGAACGGACTAGGTCCTCTGGAAATCATTGACTGGAAATCATTGACTAGAAATGATTATTTTCTGCGACTTGGAGACCATCTGCAGCCATTCATGCACTTCATGTTCCCAAACGACGTTGGAATTTTTATGGATGACAAAATGCTATGTCAGAACATTCTGGACAATTCGAGCGAATGATTTGGCCGCCCAGATTGTTCGACAGGAATCCCGTCGTACATTTATGGGACATAATCGACATGTTAGATTGTGCACATCCGGCCGGGTTGACCAGGCGGTTCTAGGCGCTACAGTCTGGAACCGCGCTACCGCTACGGTCGCAGGTTCGAATTCTGCCTTGGGCATGGGTCTGTGTGATGTCCTTAGGTTAGTTAGGTTTAAGTAGTTCTAACAACGGAACCTCCCCATCGCACCCCCCTCAGATTTAGTTATAAGTTGCACAGTGGATAGGCCTTGAAATACTGAACACAAATCAATCAAGAAAACAGGAAGAAGTTGTGTGAAACTACGAAAAAATAAGCAAAATACACACACTGATTAGTCCGTGTACATGATATGCAACATTAAGGAGTACGTAAGTGTAGGAGACCCGTGGCCGCGTGGTTAGCGTGAGCAGCTGTGGAACCAAAGGTCCAAAGGTCCTTGGTTCAAGCCTGCACTCTAGTGGAAAATTTTAATTTTTTATTTTCAGACAGTTATTATCTGTCCGTCCGTTATGTTTTCATCAGTTTTTTGGGAGTGATTATCACATCCACAAGAAATCCTAAATCGGAGAAGGTAGAAGAATGTTTTTACCCATTCGCCATTCGACAACATATTCCTGTTACGTGACGCACATGCCGTCACCAGTGTCGTATAGAATATATCAGACGTGTTTTCCTGTGGAGGAATCGGTTGACCTATGACCTTGCGATCAAATGTTTTCGGTTCCCATTGGAGAGGCACGTCATTTCGTCTACTAATCGCACGGTTTTGCGGTGCGATCGCAAAACAGTCACTAAACTTATTACAGTGAACAGAGACGTCAATGAACGAACGGACAGATCATAACTTTGCGAACATAAATAAAGTAAAGTTATCGCTTGAGGAAAGACTTGAACCAAGGACCTCTTGTTCCGCAGCTGCTCACGCTAACCACGGGACCACGGCGTTCCTGGACTCAAACTATCCTTAAAGTTGCCTATTTTGCACATGGGATACTCAGTTTGTATATTTTGCTTATTTTTTTCATAGTTTCACACAACTTCTTCCAGTTTTCTCGATTGATCTGTGCTCCGTTTTTCAAGGCCTATCCACTGTGCCAACTTATAACTAAATCTGAGGGGGGTGCGATGGGGAGGTTCCCTTGTAAGTTCTAGTGCTCAGAGCCATTTGAACATTTTTTCAGATTGTGCACAAAATTCTGCACCAGCAACACTTTCGCATTTATGGACGGCTATGAGGCAGAATGGCTCATTATTTTTGCAGGGGACTTCCAACGACTTGTTGAACCCGTACTACGTCGAGTTATTGCATTACGTCGGGCGGAAGGAGCTCTGACCCAATATTAAGAGGTATCCCATAACTTTAGTGTAAGCTTCACATGAAAAGGTGATACATGTCAGTCCATTATCGGCCTGTCCGACCCCAGTAGCTGAGTGGTGCCGGCACGGTAGCTCAGCGTGTTCGGTCAGAGGGTTAGCTGCCCTCTGTAATAAAATAACTGAGTTAATGGATCAACGACGAACTGAAATTGGTGTCTTGTGACATCCGCCCCGAGCAGATGACACGAACGAAAACAAACAAAATGAGATTTTAAAAAAAGTGGTCTGCACCACAGAATGTCAATCCTAAGGGCCTGCATTCGATTCCCGGCTGGGTCGAATATTTTCTCCGCTCAGGGACTGGGTGTTGTTTTGTCCTAATCATCATCATTTCATCCCCATCGACGCGCAAGTCGCCGAAGTGGCTTCAATTGAAAGACTTGCACCCGGCGAACGGTCTACCCCACGCGAGGCCCTTGTCACACATTTACATTTTATTACCAGACTGGCACATCTCATGTTCCATTCATAACTAGTTTAAATTCGTCACATCAATTAATAAAATATTTAATTATTGTATGATGTAAAATCAATGATTGTCAGGATTAACACTCTATTTTTATATTAATTTCTTGTCTTTCCTAGTGTCTGCTTCGCATTTGATACCTTCTCTAGTCCAGCAGGTACCATGATTAGCCAGGGTCGGCAGAGAGGCCCAGGGCAATGATTCGTGTCTGATCGGGCGTCCCCGAGAATTTGAGAGGTGAGAGTGAGTAGGATGGGGCGAAGCATCCGCTCGTGGCAGGCACGCACCACAGTCCAAGCACTGTTTGGCCCAGACACTTGGATGATCCATTCTGGCACTTTTTCTCACATTATTGCCCTGCGCTATATGTGATCCAGGCCTACATTCATAGAAGTTAATTAATGTAACGTGACGTGCACCTGCACTTGCGCAGAATCTTCATTTTTTTACAAGCAGTGCCACCCATCCAGCCAAAACACAGTCGCATTCTGACAATGCTGTACAGGGGGAAGTAAGTAACAGACAGAGATCTCTGTGTTCCATGAGAAGCTAAGGATTCTTTTCTCTTTGTAAAGTGATCGTCCGAGTTTCTGGCTCCCTTTTATGTGGGGTAAACACCTTTTTGTCCAAAAATTAAGAACACTTCTCACTGGTTAATCTTAAAAAATAGCAGAGAAGAAGAAGTCAGCACGCCAGTTTCCGAGAAATGTGGCCCTGGTGACTAGCATATTGGCTGAAGTGAAAAACTTTCCTAAAGAGTGGAAGAGTAACTCAGAATAATTTAAAAGCTGCATGTATGGGAGTGGAACGATTGCTTAACATTGTAACACTTTTGTTAAGAGGGGAAATAGTTGTTTTGTTGACAAAAATATCGTTGTCCAGCATTCTGCCAGTCATTGGCACACGGGAACTGCGCAGACTTGTAGAAAAGACTTCGTTACAGGATCGTAGGGAGAATATTTCTTCTTGGGATACAAAAGTCAATACTGAGTCAGGGGACACAGAAGAGAGGGTATCATCTGCAGATGTCGAACGGATTGTTCTCGAAATCGGTATGTGTTGCAGATTGTGGGAGATGACTGGCGCTCACAACTCTCCATACTCTGAGTGTAGGACACTGTGAGAAACTGCACCTTTGGCGAGCAAGGAATGAGATTTACGAAGCGTTGGTAGGGGTATTGTTACAGTAGATTATGTTCCCTGAATCTTGTGCTTTTATCGAGTAACTGAAGCCTCATTTATAATTCGACCACAGATGTTACTTGTGTGCAATAGTTTTTCAATCTTTTGGCGGAATCGGCTGATACCTGCGTATCCAATGTGGATTTGTCTTTCCATAACTCCTTTATATACACTCCTGGAAATTGAAATAAGAACACCGTGAATTAATTGTCCCAGGAAGGGGAAACTTTATTGACACATTCCTGGGGTCAGATACATCACATGATCACACTGACAGAACCACAGGCACATAGACACAGGCAACAGAGCATGCACAATGTCGGCACTAGTACAGTGTATATCCACCTTTCGCAGCAATGCAGGCTGCTATTCTCCCATGGAGACGATCGTAGAGATGCTGGATGTAGTCCTGTGGAACGGCTTGCCATGCCATTTCCACCTGGCGCCTCAGTTGGACCAGCGTTCGTGCTGGACGTGCAGACCGCGTGAGACGACGCTTCATCCAGTCCTAAACATGCTCAATGGGGGACAGATCCGGAGATCTTGCTGGCCAAGGCAGTTGACTTACACCTTCTAGAGCACGTTGGGTGGCACGGGATACATGCGGACGTGCATTGTCCTGTTGGAACAGCAAGTTCCCTTGCCGGTCTAGGAATGGTAGAACGATGGGTTCGATGACGGTTTGGATGTACCGTGCACTATTCAGTGTCCCCTCGACGATCACCAGTGGTGTACGGCCAGTGTAGGAGATCGCTCCCCGCACCATGATGCCGGGTGTTGGCCCTGTGTGCCTCGGTCGTATGCAGTCCTGATTGTGGCGCTCACCTGCACGGCGCCAAACACGCATACGACCATCATTGGCACCAAGGCAGAAGCGACTCTCATCGCTGAAGACGACACGTCTCCATTCGTCCCTCCATTCACGCCTGTCGCGGCACCACTGGAGGCGGGCTGCACGATGTTGGGGCGTGAGCGGAAGACGGCCTAACGGTGTGCGGGACCGTAGCCCAGCTTCATGGAGACGGTTGCGAATGGTCCTCGCCGATACCCCAGAAGCAACAGTGTCCCTAATTTGCTGGGAAGTGGCGGTGCGGTCCCCTACGGCACTGCGTAGGATCCTACGGTCGTGGCGTGCATCCGTGCGTCGCTGCAGTCCGGTCCCAGGTCGACGGGCACGTGCACCTTCCGCCGACCACTGGCGACAACATCGATGTACTGTGGAGACCTCACGCCCCACGTGTTGAGCAATTCGGCGGTACGTCCACCCGGCCTCCCGCATGCCCACTATACGCCCTCGCTCAAAGTCCGTCAACTGCACATACGGTTCACGTCCACGCTGTCGCGGCATGCTACCAGTGTTAAAGACTGCGATGGAGCTCCGTATGCCACGGCAAACTGGCTGACACTGACGGCGGCGGTGCACAAATGCTGCGCAGCTAGCGCCATTCGACGGCCAACACCGCGGTTCCTGGTGTGTCCGCTGTGCCGTGCGTGTGATCATTGCTTGTACAGCCCTCTCGCAGTGTCCGGAGCAAGTATGGTGGGTCTGACACACCGGTGTCAATGTGTTCTTTTTTCCATTTCCAGGAGTGTATTAAGATTTTGTACCATTCACCTAAAGTATCCGATCTTTGCCGAGACATTCAAGTGTTAAATTCGGACTGTTTCATGTTGGTAATTGTTAAGTTTTGTGTTGTCTGCATTTGTTTGGATGGAATAAGTTCTGTAATAACTTCTTATTCATATATAGGTTAGCAGAAAACTTTATAATGAGCAGGGTTTAATTTGAACCATTGGTTCATTTCCTATCTAGATGATCTCTTTGTTTCTTATCTTCTGTGAAGAGCAGTACTCATGTCTCATATTTGATAGGGCCAAGACAGTCCATTACGTATCTGTTGCATGCCACCTTTTATTAAAGCATATGAACCCACGGAGAGTGATTTGACTATTGGGCAGTCCAAACGGTGTGGATCATTGTGACATCCATAGGGGTCAGTAACAAGCTCAGCTGTTACCTCACAAATAATTTTTGATCTTTTAGGATTACAGTGTGAAAAACCACAAGTAAAGTTACACAATCGGCATTTCATCGTTAGACTCCTCTGTCATATACGATAAACTTTCTGCTCCGCCGTACAGACCTATTTTACAATATGCTTGGCAAAAGACAGGTTACGACGCTGATATACATTCAACAGGATGATCCTTACTAACGTTTAAATACTCCTGAAGGTACTTAGACGACGCTGAGACAAGAAATTTAATACTCTGGGCCGCAGATGTCGGGAAATAACCCAAAAGTGGATGAGAAATGGTGAAAATGTGACGTCAGCAGATGACGTACCTCGTCGCACGTGCAGTGGTTGAACCTATCAATCTGTCACATCTGATCATCCGAACACTCGTCAAGTTTTCACATCGATGAGGCACCTGGACGACGTGTGCGATTTGAGCTCGTTGGGTCCTGGGTTCGAGTCTTGAATCTGGCAGACAGTATATTTTTCATTGAATTAGACAATTATGTGCTTACGTTGAGGTAACATTTATTATTTTATTTACAGGCATCACAGTGTCCGCTGGTTTATTGCAAAGTACGGTACAGCAAAAACCTATCGTATTGTTTCAGAAGTAAATGACTGTAAGCTACCGAACAGTGTTGCTACCGGTGAATGACCTAAGTTTTCTAAGGAAAGAAACACAAAATAAAAACAGTTTTTCCTTGGTTACACCGAGGACAATAATATTGTAATCTGAATGTTTACAAAAAATCAAATTTACAAAAGGTATTCGACATTTACACCGTCTGTTCGAATGCAATTCAAAATTTCGCATCCATTTTTCCGGTATTTCACGACATTTGTGGCCCCATATGTCTTAGTAAATTACTTGTCACATCGTCACCTACTTCTCTACGGAGGTTTTCCAACGTTAATAAGGATCACCCTATAGAAATCATATTACACTGGACCCATGGCCATTAATCTGAGCATTGGTGTTGTAATGTATGCAAGCCACGCATTTTGGCTTTTGATAATTGGCCTCTTGTATGCAGAACTGTTACTGAAAGTGAAAGAGCGACATTAGTCAGGTGTGCATGATGTCCTACTCCGCTCTAACCATCTGGAACCCACACCTGCACTTTCAAGACTGAATAGTAGTGTAACATTATCAGGTCAGTTGAGAAGGTTTGTTGTTCAGATACCGTAATTACACTACTGGCCATTAAAATTGTTACACTAAGAAGAAATGCAGATGATAAACGGGTATTCATTGGACAAATATATTATACTAGAAATGACATGTAATTACATTTTCACGCAATTTGGGTGCATAGATCATGAGAAATCAGTACCCAGAACAACCACCTCTGGCCGTAATAACGGCCTTCATACGCCTGGGCATTGAGTCACACAGAGCTCGGATGGCGTGTACAGGTACAGCTGCCCATGCAGCTTCAACTCGATACCACAGTTCATCAAGAGTAGTGACTGGCTATTGTGACGAGCCAGTTGCTCGGCCACCGTTGACCAGACGTTTTCATTTGGTGAGAGATCTGGAGAATGTGCTGGCCAGCGCAGCAGTCGAACATTTTCTGTATCCAGAAAGGTCCGTACAGGACCTGCAACATGCGGTCGTGCATTATCCTGCTGAGATGTAGGGTTTCGCAGGGATCGAATGAAGGGTAGAGCCACGGATCGTAACACATCTGAAATGTAATGTCCACTGTTCGAAGTGCCGTCAATGCGAACGAGAGGTGACCGAGACGTGTAACCAATGGCACCCCATACCATCACGCCGGGTGATAACAACGGTATGCCGATGATGAATACACGCTTCCAATGTGCGTTCACCGAGATGTTGCCAAACACGGATGCGACCATCATGATGCTGCAAACAGAACGTTTCGCCATTCGTGCACCCAGGTTCGTCGTTGAGTACACCATTGCAGGCGCTCCAGTCTGTGATGCAGCGCCAAGGGTAACCGCAGCCATGGTCTCCGAGCTGATAGTCCATGCTGCTGCAAACGTCGTCGAACTGTTCGTGCAGATGGTTGTTGTCTTGCAAACGTCCCTATCTGTTGACGCAGGGATCGAGACGTGGCTGCACGATCCGTTACAGCCATGCGGATAAGATGCCTGTCATCTCAACTGCTAGTGATACGAGACAGTTGGGATCCAGTACGGCGTTCCGTATTACCCTCCTGAACCCACCGATTCCATATTCTTCTAACCGTCACTGGATATCGACCAACGCGAGCAGCAATGTCGCGATACGATAAACCACAGTGGCGATAGGCTACAATCCGACCTTTATCAGTCGGAAACGTGATGGTACGCATTTCTCCTCCTTACACGAGGCATCACAACAACGTTTCACCAGGCAACCCCGGTCAACTGCTGTTTGTGTATAAGAAATCGATTGGAAAATTTCCCCATGTCAGCATGTTGTAGGTGTCGCCACCGGCGCCAGCCTTGTGTGAATGCTCTGCAAAGCTAATCATTTGCATATCACAGAATCTTCTTCCTGTCGATTAAATTTCGCGTCTGTAGCACGTGATCGTGGTGTTCCAATTTTAATGGCCAGTAGTGTATTTTATGTACAGAGGAAAAGATGGCAATAAGTCATGTCATTGAAATATGCGTGCGTTGCTCGTATTATATCGATTTTTCGTTTCTTTGTGCTACCAAAGATCCTCCCTTAGTCCTTGAATATGTGAGCATTGAGATGTCTCTCGCGATAAGACGCGCAGTTTTACATGCGGATGGCTGGTGCTTCTGTTGCTCGGAAAAGAGGTTTATATTCTAAGCACATTTAGTCAAGTTCTGAGCGCTGGAGGTCACGCGCTTTCCATGTAAGATGAATAGCTCCTTAGAAAACCCCACCTCTCATTTTCCATACAAAAACTCCGTCTCCCATTGCATTCCTCACATAAGACCAACGATTTGTTCAGCATCGTTGCGATTGGCTGAGCTCATGATCTCTCTTCCCCACCAGTCGCCACAATTCTAACAAAGCCGTCTCTCGTTCTGATTTGTTCCTTCGTTTATCGATTTTTCTCTTGGTTTCCGCAGGCAGTGTACCCTGGGACTCTTTCTACTTCCGTATACCTCATGTCTGCAGTCACTGGCGTAACATATTGTGCAGGCACCAATTCGTCACTCTTTGCATATAAACAATGCCGTCTACTTGAAACTGCGCCTGAATACGTTACAGCGTGACCGAGGGGAACTCGGCGTACATCCCAAAACGTCATGCGTGTGAGTCTACCGCATAACGACTTCAGTGCCGTCACCATCGGGGAATTCCACCGTGACCGCCAGGGCTCTGGCGAAGATTACTTGCATAGCAAAACAAATGTTCAGATTAGTAGCCACGGGGTCGGTGTAATTTGATTCATTTTGACAGGTTCCTCTCTTCAGACGCGAGCTTCCGTGGAAACTACAGTATTTAGTGATACGTACCACATGGTAAAATGGAGTGAGGTATGGGTATATACATTTAATATTGAATACATTTAATATTGAATGCATACAGATTGTATGCTACCCCGCGTGTCATTAAAAAGACTAAAAGAGTTAACATATATGCAATAATACACTCTCGGAAAAAAAGGATAAAAGAACTACACGTCACAAAGGAATTATCCGATTGGGACGGAAATCGGTAGATGTGACGTGCACGTACAGAAAAATAAATGATTACAATGATTTATTCAGGAGGAAGACTTCACAAATTGAGTAAACCAATAACGTGTTGGTCTACCTCTGCCTTTTAAGGCATTGATTGTTAAAGTTGTTGGACATTCTCTTGAGGGATATCGTGCCAAATTCTGTAGAACTGGCGCATTGGATCGTTAAAATCCCGAGCTCGTTGGAGGGCGCTGCCGATAATACTCGAAACGTTCTCAATTGGGGAGATATCTGGTGACATTGCTGGTCAAGGTAGTGTTTGGCAAGCACGAAAATACGCAGTAAAAACTCTTGCCGTGTGCGGGAGGGCATTGATTGCTGATATGTAGGCCCAGGATGGCTTGCCTTGAAGAAAACGGGGCGTGGAATATCTTCGACGTACCGCTGTGCTGTAACTACGGTATTTAGTGATACGTACCACATGGTAAAATGGAGTGAGGTATGGGTATATAAGTGCGGAATAACAACTCATACATTTAATATTGAATACATACAGATTGTATGCTACCCCGCGTGTCATTAAAAAGACTAAAAGGGTTAACATATATACAATAATACACTCTCAAAAAAAAAAGGATAAAATAACTACACGTCACAAAGGAATTATCCGATTGGGACGGAAATCGGTAGATGTGACGTGCAGATAAATAAATGATTACAATGATTTATTCAAGAGGAAGACTTCACAAATTGAGTAAACCAATAACGTGTTGGTCTACCTCTGCCTTTTAAGGCATTGTTTGTTGAAGTTGTGGGACATTCTCTTGAGGGATATCGTGCCAAATTCTGTAGAACTGGCGCATTGGATCGTCAAAATCCCGAGCTCGTTGGAGGGCGCTGCCCATAATGCTCGTAACGTTCTCAATTGGGGAGACATCTGGCGACATTGCTGGTCAAGGTAGTGTTTGGCAAGCACGAAAATACGCAGTAAAAACTCTTGCCGTGTGCGGGAGGGCATTGATTGCTGATATGTAGGCCCAGGATGGCTTGCCTTGAAGAAAACGTGGCGTGGAATATCTTCGACGTACCGCTGTGCTGTAAGAGTGCCTCCGATGCCAACCAAAGGGGTCCTGCTATGAAAAGAAATGTAACCCCGGACTACATCACTGTCTGGGGCGTCTCCAGACACGTTTTCGGTCAGGAATCTCATGGGTCAAGAACGAAAACACTGAATTTTTCGAAACTAGTTTTGATGCGTGGGTTTAACTACGGCATCTGGTGAGCCAAAACGCCGCTGATAGCGTGTTGTTACCCATTTGGAATGCAATACAGCAGCAGTTTTACGTGGTATAGGTTCAACAAGAAATCTGTAGGTTTCCGAGTATAGTGGCACCAGATATTTACGCATGGGCCTTGCAAATCCAAAAAAAAAAATACGGGCCAGCGGTTTGTGGGCGACAAGCTGCCACCTGCAACTGTAATAGACGATGACATTCCATCATCTAGGGAACATGTAAATGTTGTCTACAGTGGAGCTGACCGTTGGGCAATGGGCGTTGGACTGTGTGCTCTGAAACACTTGGCCTGCTCCAACATTGTATATATTATATCATAAAAGCTGCCCCAAATCACCCCCTATCGCGCTTAACAGAGCGGACAATCCCCCGACCTCAAAGTTCTGTGATGAAATGTGAACGGTCAACATAGTGTCACTTTCTCGTGCTTTCTTCGTCCCTCAACTACGTTCCAAAGACGCTCATGACGGTAGGATGCGAATAGCAGAACAACTTCGCCATTTTCGAGATGCTACTTCACAGGCACTGACCCATAAAAATCTGTCTTACGTCAAAGCCGCTAATGTCATCGGAATATACCATTTGCGGCATGTATCATCGTTGGCATGATTCCAAATTCATCTCTGCTGTGATGGGGGTGTGCATGTCGTAATACAGAGCGCTGCGATCTTGGGAACCTCTTCCGCGAGCTCATGTGACAGCCGTATGCACGCCTGTATTTTTCTGCCAGTCGAGTGTTTAGGGCACCATCTGGCCATCGCGGTAGACTGCTTAGCGTGTACTCATTGTCTACATCGCTGAGCTAGTGGAGGATCAGTCACCACTGCGACCGAGTCGTTAGGCCATCACTGAGTGCCTTTTCTACGCCACTTTTCTGCCCTCTTCCTCCAGCCAGTGCTCCAGTTCACCAGCGACCGACCAGGGCCTTCGCCTTACTCGGCATCAACACCAACCGCCCAGGGCTCTCGCCTCGCTGGACGTCAAATTGCGCTGTCCAGGACTGCCATCGCGCTGGACGCCATCTCCGATCATACAGGGATACCACATCGTTGGATGTCATTTCCGACCATCCAATGGTACCGGTTCGCTGGATCATGACTGCTACTCGTCTTCGACCAAGTCTACTTCTCTTGGCCGATTAAGGCCTCTTAGACTGCACAGATGTTATTGTATTTCAGTTCATTAGCGTTAATAAACTTACAGTTGATCTCTGCTAATTGTGCAACTATTTGCAGCATGTCATTTCCTCCAATCATCGACACAAGTTAACTTTTGTCTTTTTTTTTTTTTTTTTAGTGACCTAGTCTTGAAACTTTTTGGACTGACGGGATATGTACATTCCTTACTTAGTTACGTACCCGTAACGCCGCTAGGTGGCGTTCAATCTCCCTGTGAGCGGTGGTCATAATGTTTTCTCTCATCAGTATATATACACTCCTGGAAATGGAAAAAAGAACACATTGACACCGGTGTGTCAGACCCACCATACTTGCTCCGGACACTGCGAGAGGGCTGTACAAGCAATGATCACACGCACGGCACAGCGGACACACCAGGAACCGCGGTGTTGGCCGTCGAATGGCGCTAGCTGCGCAGCATTTGTGCACCGCCGCCGTCAGTGTCAGCCAGTTTGCCGTGGCATACGGAGCTCCATCGCAGTCTTTAACACTGGTAGCATGCCGCGACAGCGTGGACGTGAACCGTATGTGCAGTTGACGGACTTTGAGCGAGGGCGTATAGTGGCCATGCGGGAGGCCGGGTGGACGTACCGCCGAATTGCTCAACACGTGGGGCGTGAGGTCTCCACAGTACATCGATGCTGTCGCCAGTGGTCGGCGGAAGGTGCACGTGCTCGTCGACCTGGGACCGGACCGCAGCGACGCACGGATGCACGCCAAGACCGTAGGATCCTACGCAGTGCCGTAGGGGACCGCACCGCCACTTCCCAGCAAATTAGGGACACTGTTGCTCCTGGGGTATCGGCGAGGACCATTCGCAACCGTCTCCATGAAGCTGGGCTACGGTCCCGCACACCGTTAGGCCGTCTTCCGCTCACGCCCCAACATCGTGCAGCCCGCCTCCAGTGGTGTCGCGACAGGCGTGAATGGAGGGACGAATGGAGACGTGTCGTCTTCAGCGATGAGAGTCGCTTCTGCCTTGGTGCCAGTGATGGTCGTATGCGTGTTTGGCGCCGTGCAGGTGAGCGCCACAATCAGGACTGCATACGACCGAGGCACACAGGGCCAACACCCGGCATCATGGTGTGGGGAGCGATCTCCTACACTGGCCGTACACCACTGGTGATCGTCGAGGGGACACTGAATAGTGCACGGTACATCCAAACCGTCATCGAACCCATCGTTCTACCATTCCTAGACCGGCAAGGGAACTTGCTGTTCCAACAGGACAATGCACGTCCGCATGTATCCAGTGCCACCCAACGTGCTCTAGAAGGTGTAAGTCAACTACCCTGGCCAGCAAGATCTCCGGATCTGTCCCCCATTGAGCATGTTTGGGACTGGATGAAGCGTCGTCTCACGCGGTCTGCACGTCCAGCACGAACGCTGGTCCAACTGAGGCGCCAGGTGGAAATGGCATGGCAAGCCGTTCCACAGGACTACATCCAGCATCTCTACGATCGTCTCCATGGGAGAATAGCAGCCTGCATTGCTGCGAAAGGTGGATATACACTGTACTAGTGCCGACATTGTGCATGCTCTGTTGCCTGTGTCTATGTGCCTGTGGTTCTGTCAGTGTGATCATGTGATGTATCTGGCCCCAGGAATGTGTCAATAAAGTTTCCCCTTCCTGGGACAATGAATTCACGGTGTTCTTATTTCAATTTCCAGGAGTGTATTTATACAGGGTGTTATAAAAAGGTACGGCCAAACTTTCAGGAAACATTCCTCACACGCAAAGAAAGAAAGAGAACATGTTATGTGGACATGTATCCGGAAACGCTTACTTTCCTTGTTAGAGCTCATTTTATTACTTCTCTTCAAATCACATTAATCATGGAATGGAAACACACAGCAACAGAACGTACCAGCGTGACTTCAAACACTTTGTTACAGGAAATGTTCAAAATGTCCTCCGTTAGCGAGGATACATGCGTCCACCCTCCGTCGCATGGAATCCCTGATGCGCTGATGCAGCCCTGGAGAATGGCGTATTGTATCACAGCCGTCCACAATACGAGCACGAAGAGTCTCTACATTTGGTACCGGGGTTGCGTAGACAAGAGCTTTCAAATGCCCCCATGAATGAAAGTCAAGAGGGTTGAGGCCAGGAGAGCGTGGAGGCCATGGAATTGGTCCGCCTCTACCAATCCATCGGTCACCGAATCTGTTGTTGAGAAGCGTAGGAGCACTTCGACTGAAATGTGCAGGAGCTCCATCGAGCATGAACCGTACTTGTAAAGGCACATGTTCTAGCAGCACAGGTAGAGTATCCCGTATGAAATCATGATAACGTGCTCCATTGAGCGTAGGTGGAAGAACATGGGGCCCAATCAAGACATCACCAACAATGCCTGTGCAAACGTTCAGAGAAAATCTGTGTTGATGACGTGATTGCACAACTGCGTGCGGATTCTCGTCAGCCAACGCATGTTGATTGTGAAAATTTACAATTTGATCACGTTTGAATGAAGCCTCATCCGTAAAGAGAACATTTGCACTGAAATGAGGATTGACACATTGTTGGATGAACCATTCGCAGAAGTGTACCCGTGGAGGCCAATCAGCTGCTGATAGTGCCTGCACACGCTGTACATGGTACGGAAACAACTGGTTCTCCCGTAGCACTCTCCATACAGTGACGTGGTCAACGTTACCTTGTCCAACAGCAACTTCTCTGACGCTCACATTAGGGTTATCGTCAACTGCACGAAGAATTGCCTCATTCATTGCAGGTGTCCTCGTCGTTCTAGGTCTTCCCCAGTCGCGAGTCATAGGCTGGAACGTTCCGTGCTCCCTAAGACGCCGATCAATTGCTTCGAACGTCTTCCTGTCAGGACACCTTCGCTCTGGAAATCCGTCTCGATACAAACGTACCGCGCCACGGCTATTGCCCCGTGCTAATCCATACATCAAATGGGCATCTGCCATCTCCGCATTTGTAAACATTGCACTGACTGCAAAACCACGTTCATGATGAACACTAACCTGTTGATGCTACGTACTGATGTGCTTATGCTAGTACTGTAGAGCAATGAGTCGCATGTCAACACAAGCACCGAAGTCAACATTACCTTCCTTCAATTGGGCCAACTGGCGGAGAATCGAGGAAGTACAGTACATACTGACGAAACTAAAATGAGCTCTAACATGGAAATTAAGCGTTTCCGGACACATGTCCACATAACATCTTTTCTTTATTTGTGTGTGAGGAACGTTTCCTGAAAGTTTGGCCGCATCTTTTTGTAAAACCCTGTATATCACTAAGATTTGAGACAGAATCCTAAAATATATTTGGAGAATTTCACGGTAAATGATAACAGCCTAACAGTTGCAGGATAAAGATTTATTAAAATCCTTGACCAAGGTTTCGGTATATCTAAATATACCTTCCATCAGAAGTAAAATACACTAAAATCACATCCTGCAGTGGAGATACATAAAACAATCGTGCCAAAGGCGTCGTCAGTAGATAAAAAATCATCTCCATTTAACTACTGACGACGCCTTTGGTACGATTATTAACCGTGAAGAATTTCAACAGTTGCAGTTTCAGGCATGTTTAAAATCTTGAAATATTTGGAGAACTATTATTCCTGGAACAGAGGCCGTGTGGATTCGTATACAAGTCGTGGATGCCTTGTGACAATGGTTACGTGCTTCTCGTACATTCATTGATGATCAAGACTTAATACATGACAAATACATAGCATTGGCATAAATTATGTGCAAAAAAACTTCATTACACCTATGTTTGAATTACTGAGGCGTGGCGAGCTGGCGCCAGTACTATTTTGTTCGTGTATCGTTGAGATCGATTGTGGTTGAGCTAAGCTATCTTTGCTTTTCGCGTGTCTTATCTTCTGGATTGGCGTCCGGAGCGAGTTGATTGTTAGCCTTCGACGGGTAACCCTCGAGATCTCGTGACATTCGCTGGGAGGCCAGCGTCGATGGCTGCCGAATGAGCGTGATGACCGTTACATGTTGTGGTGTGAAGTTGGTTGGGCGTTTTGGAGACATGGGCAGCTTGGAGATACAAGTTTTGTGACTTCGCTGCGAACAAAATTTGAAGTGAAGCGGCGAAGCTGTGGAACCCTCTCCCTTGTATTGTGTACGTGATATTGAGTAAATGGTCGTAATTATGTTTTGTTGACCGATGCAATCAAAGCCTTTTAATCTTTATTATTGTGGTGAGACTTTCATAGTCGAACTTTAAGATGGTGTGGAAGAGTTCAGTTGGCCTAGTTAAATGATGGCCGTTATTTGAAAGTTTTCTCAGAGGTTTTATTAGTGCTTCGTGTCTCTTGTAATAAAATGATTTTATATTGGCGTTTTCTAAGCCTGCACTCTATTAATACAGTTGTCCATGTGTAAGATACTTAAGGTCAAAATTGCGATTTTATCAGTAGTGTAACGTGTTCCTTTACATGCTTACACATATATCGAGTCAAAGGTTCTGCCGAGTGTTTCTTTGTTGCAGAGTTATTGGAATGTCTTTGAGATTCGGGCAGAAACTTTTGATTGTGCCAGCGCCTTGGCGGGGAGTGAAATGTCGTCCGAGGTCTGGCCTGGCAGTGTTTAAGAACCAGGCCACTACCGGGAGTTGTTCACATGTAGCCTTCCAAAGTTTAGTATTTGTCTTCCTTCCGCCAAGGCGGGTTAAGCTGGTAGATATATTAATATATATTGTATGTAACCGGCAAGGAAAGCGTTTCTGAAGAAGAGAAATTTGTCAACATCGAGTATAGATTTAAATGTCAGGAAGTCGTTTCTGAAAGTATTTGTATGGAGTGTAGCCATGTATGAGAGTGAAACATGGACGATAAATTGTTTGGACAAGAAGAGAATAGAAGCTTTCGAAATGTGGTGTCACAGAAGAATGCTGAAGATTAGATGGGTAGATCACATAACTAATGAGGAGGTATTGAATAGAATTGGGGAGAGGAGGAGTTTGTGGCACAACTTGACAAGAAGAAGGGACCGGTTGGTAGGACATGTTCTGAGGCATCAAGGGATCACAAATTTAGTATTGGAGGGCAGCGTGGAGGGTAAAAATCGTAGAGGGAGACCAAGAGATGAATACACTAAGCAGATTCAGAAGGATGTAGGTTGCAGTAAGTACTGGGAGATGAAGAAGCTTGCACAGGATAGAGTAGCATGGAGAGCTGCATCAAACCAGTCTCAGGACTGAAGACAACAACAACCGTATATGAACCTGTTTCCTTAAATATTACCGATTGGCAACTGGCTAGACCGTAACCTGCATAGCTTCCGCTGAGTTCCTTGTGCAATTCTTTCTAGTAATTTTTTTTTATTAACATGTCTAAGCAAGTGAACATTTATTTTTAAAGATCAGTGTTTCTTTATTTAAGTTGTTCTATCATGTTATGTAATTGGATCTCAGCTTGTCACTAGTGTTTTTGAGCGAAATCCTGTGTGGGAGTTTGAATTTCTGAAGTTTGTCAGTAACTCTGTTTCCTGAATAAGGGAGTGTCTATTTGAGTACCGAGAACATTGGGTTTCTAACTGTATTTGCAAAGCTTTATCTAGTGGCTCGTCCACAGTTTGTAATTGTCAAATTCCTTAAAACGCGTAAAGTCAATTAATTGTGTTAATTGTAAATTGTGACTACCAACCATGATTCCATCCCACTTCCTCTTTTATGGTATTTAAGATATGGTGTGTAAGTGTGGTACGATTAAGGAAATCACGTACCAGCTTTAAAAACCGTAATACATATTATTAAAAGTATTTTTACGAGGTGTCATCTTCCTTACACATCGCGGCTCTTAAGGACGTGTATCTTCGTGTATGAAACATAAACACATCAGTTAACAGAGGTGGACATCGGTCATACGCGTTTCTTACAGCTCTATAAGTAGGATAAGAACTACTTGCCTTAACGCTGAATAGCTAGTGCCACGACGGAAGCTCTACAGTGTTACAGTGTGCTGACTAATCCAGTGAAATGAAATATCAAGAAATCTTACACAGAATTGTTGATGCATATAATTGAAGTATCGGTCGTTCGTCAAAATCTGAACCAAATACAACTCTCAAATGTTTGTTGGCAAATCATCTAAGTGGTACCTGCCGAAATTGCAGAAATGGATAAACGAGATGTGGTGCAGAGCTGTGTCGTTTTCATTTACATAGCGCGGTTCCGCTATGCCGTTACTGTAATAATATGACGGAAACAACGGACAGAAATGACATATTTATTTACAGTTTCACAAAATGTGTGTATTCGTGCGTTCCACCCTTGACTTACGAATTACTTTAGTGCATTTGATGATGCAGTACTGTTTTGCGTTGTTTATCTGAGCGTGCAATAAATAGACTCCTTCGGTATGCACAATAAGAAATCATCACAATATGAGATTATTCTTCAGTAAGATAAATAATACTTTTTCTTCTTAGTTAGCAGGTTGGTTTCTTGGCATTTGATTAGGAGAGAAGAAAGTGGACGTAAGTGACGTATTCATCGCTAGAAGAGTCGAAAAGTTGCCACACAGTTAAAAAACATGGAAGCATATTTTATACCTCCACGTAAAAATGTTAGCATCCACAATACTCCCTTATTTGAAGTGTCTTTGAAATTTCTTCTCGTCACATACTTAACGCTGTTCACTGGTCATCAGGATTCGTTTCGAAGCGGGACTGATCACTGAAGGCAATTGCACTGTAGTCGATGAGATTCCGGACTGAAGACGTGTCTCGGTGCGCCCAGAACAGAGCTAGGAAAGCAAGCAGAGTGTCGCCGGCGATACTGCCAGGTAACCAGGAGTGATGGTCTGGGATGCCATTTCTCTTCGTAACAAGACCGCTTTAGTTGCCGTCTGCGACACCTTTGTAGCACAGCGGTGCGTCTACGGTAGTCTACGCCCCGTCTTGTTGGCCTTCATGGCAAGCCATTCTGGGCTTACATTGCAGCAAGACAATTTCCGCTCGCACACGGCAAGAGTTCTATTACTTGCCTTCGCGCTTAGTAACCCCTATCTTGGCCAGCAAAGGCCCTGGATCTCTCCCTCCAATGAGCTCGGGATTTTGACAACCTAACGCGCCCATCGTGTGGGCATCCAACATCTCTGTCAATCGATATTAAAACGAATAACTGCATGCATAAGGGCCAGACGTGGACCAGAGCGTTTATTAACTTGCTCAATATGGGAAGCTCTTTGTCTTAAATGAATCATCCAATTTTTCTTAAATTGTAATCATTTGTTTGTCTGCACATGTATACCACATCTACCGAGATTCGTTCCATTTGGATAGTTTTTCTTCGAGTGTAATTGCGTTAAATGAAACAACAAGTTTACTGTTACCAGTTCACCGTTTCATTTATCTCCACGACGCGTTTCAAAGGTTTAGACCTCCATCATCTGGTGGATTTACATTAGTTGTATGACATTTGTGTATGTGTGTGTGTGTGTGTGTGTGTGTGTGTGTTGTGTTACGATTTTTTGGAGGAACTTGTGGCACTGTCTAGTGGAGAAACAAGACACTATGTCAGAACATGGTTTTGGATTTCTTCTGACAAAAAATTAAATTTATGTCTAACGGTAAACATAAAATAAGTAAAGTAGAGTACCCCCAGTGGTCACAGGTTTCTTTCGCTGTCATAACACATCACATGTATGCTGTCATATTTGTAAACAAATATGGCGTCTAGAAACTGCTCGGTGCAAGGTTCGTATAGCACAAGAGAAGACATTATCACAAATTGCAAAAAAGAATATAAATCGTAACAACATTATTACAGAATAAGTTTTTTAAATGATTTGGAGGTGTTTGTTTTGAGATGTCGAATACATGTGTTGGAAGAAATACTTCAGGTGGCATATAAATCCGATTCTGACAAGTTAAAACAGCTTAAACTTCATACACGTTTATACAATCAGGTGAAATGTTAAAATGGCTTAAACTTCATACTTGTTTATGAAAATCAGGCGAAATGTTACAGACTTTACGTAGAACAATGATATTGGCTACAGCGATAAAATTATACGTAAATAACAATTTTGATTGGGATTAATAGATAGATATGAAAGCCTGGAGGCAGAAGGAGAGGAACAGAAAGAGAAAGTGAGAGGGGGAGAGAGGGTGGAAAGAGTACTTGTACGAGAGCAAACTTTACATGGCAAGGGGTCGTAAGATTATATCTGTTACATATTTTAGTTGCCTAAAGGTTGGGGTAATACATTGGTTAATGATTTAAAATATGCAGATGGATGTACAATTTATGCCAGTAGTTGATGTACATATAGTTTCAAACTGACAAGGGGTACAAGCTGTTGGTGTGATGAAATATCTATAAATGAGGTCAATCTCTTGTACAGCGAAAGGAACCTGTGACCACTGGAGGTGCTCTATTTTACTTATTTTATGTTTAGCGTCAGATATAAGTTTAATTTTTTGTCAGAAGAAACCCAAAAACCATGTCCTGAAATAGTGTCTTCTTTTTCCGCTAGACAGTGCCACAAGCTCCTCCAGAAGATCGTAACACAACACACACACAAATGTCATACTAACTAATGTAAATCCACCTGATGATGGAGGTTTAAACCTTTGAAACGCGCCGTGGACATAAATAAAACGGTGACTGGTTACAGTAAACTTGTTGTTTCATTTAATGTCAATAACAGTCACGGTAAAGCCTAACCTAAAACGTAATTGCTTTGCTCATGGTACAAGGAGAGATGGACTCAGACATGTATCTAAACTAATATATCATTTGGCAAGGAGATGTGCAATGCATGATAAGAGAAGATTAACTGGAATGAACATTTACTCCAGAATCACGAAACAATTGAAATAACAAAAATAAGAATCATGAATATGGCTCTATGTACCATCTAATGTTATCGTGGCGTCCCTAAAATTCGCATGGTGCCATTTTCGGTAAATTTAATCATCGAGGCGAAAACACTTACCAGCCTTCACAGCACCAGAGTCGAAACCTCATTGCCACGGAAAACTTAGCATCTCCTAGCAAAAGTGTTGAAATGTGTGTGAAATCTTATGGGACTTAACTGCTAAGGTCATCAGTCCCTAAGCTTACACACTACTTAACCTAAATTATCCTAAGGACAAACACACACACCCATGCCCGAGGGAGGACTCGAACCTCCGCCGGGACCGGCCGCACAGTCCATGACTGCAGCGCCTGAGACCGCGCGGCTAGTCCCGCGCGGCCATCTCCTAGCAGCCTGCGTCTCGCCAAAGATAGAGGCTCGACCTAAACTTCGCCAGCATCGGCCCCTGAATGTTTTCTGGTCCAATATCGAAATCTGAAGGCATTCCCAACTTTTTGTCTCATAAATTCTGGCGTCCCACCTAAAAAATACAGCAGTAAAACCCGCGTCATCCAACCATGGCTCGTGATTATTTGTTGTCTTAGCAGAGAAAGGCAAAACTGTTGTCAGAAACCCCTTGCTTTCCTCTGATGACTGCCAGAAATGTCCGCGCCAAAATACTAACAGACAATCAGAGCTCTGGTCTCGTCTTTATCCTATGAGACAAGAGGATATGCTCCCGCCTTCCCCTTCCATTCCGAATATTTTAGAAACGTCCGAATAGATCACAAAAAGAGGTGGACACTCCAACGGCTAACACGCAACCGTCGCTGGCACCGTCGTGACGGCATAGGCGGTACTCCGTCGTCAATCAGAACGTTGTTCTCTTCAGCACATTTCAGCGAAAGTTTAGCATGAAGGAGTCCTGGCTTGTCTGAAAAACAGTGCGCAAGCGACCGCCTGACACAGTGTCACCTGTATGTATTGAGGGGCGGGGTATCCCTATGGTCTGAGTGTGGTGTGCGTACTGTAAGACCTTCGGTACGCACACCATCAGATTATTTGACTTGTCGCTATAATGAAGTAGGCGAGTGTCAGCAATATGTCTCGTGGTCTTATCGTGGCATGTTTATCTTCTGCCGTTAGGTCAGACAATAGAAATGCCACTTGCACTTTAGAGTAGCAGGTTGAAAGTGACCAACTTTAAACAGAACTTGATTAATTTTCACACACATTTATTAAAATAATAACAAGCTTAAAAATAACTTAACTTGGTTCCGGACGCAATTTACAATTGACAATCTGAAGTTCCTTTGGGTCTTGGTACGTTAATCTTATTCTCACATCTCTGATACTTGACAAAGTGTCTATACATTTCTCTTCATGGCTATGTACATGAATATTAGGCGCAGACTGAAACTTGACTATAGACTGGTACAGACAAATGCAGACTAACGCAGACTAATGCAGACTGACTAATCGGAGGTCTGTACACCCGTTATAATACCTCGCGCGCTCAGGTATCACTGCGCGAGTGTGATCAGTGAGGAGAAAAGGTTCTACGTTAGTAGCAATCTCATTGGCTGCATTACATATTAATACGCGGATCGGCGGAAGCAGGATTTGGTCCGTCTCTAAGACAGCGCCATCTCGTAGTGCGGAGACGGGCGAGCGCTGCGCCTGCGCTGTTGTGCTTAGAGGGGTGCGCTCTAGTGGGAAAGTTGTGTACGTGCTGACTACGCAGAACTATGTGCACAACACTGAGGAACACACAGTCCCCTCTGCCTAGGACACACGCGACTACAGTTAGAATCCTATCATGCTCAAGACGACGCCAGGCGAAAAATACTGTTACCTGACTTGCTTATTCCTTACCATATTAAGAGGAGCATCTGTTGTTGTTGTTGCTACTCTATCCTGTGCAAGCTTATTCATCTCCTAGTACTTACTGCAACCTACATCCTTCTGAATCTGCTTAGTGTATTCATCTCTTGGTAACCCTCTACGGCCGGCCGAAGTGGCCGTGCGGTTCTAGGCGCTGCAGTCTGGAACCGCGAGACCGCTACGGTCGCAGGTTCGAATCCTGCCTCGGGCATGGATGTGTATGATGTCCTTAGGTTAGTTAGGTTTAACTAGTTCTAAGTTCTAGGGGACTAATGACCTCAGAAGTTGAGTCCCATAGTGCTCAGAGCCATTTGAACCATTTTTTTCTCCCTCTACGATTTTTACCCTCAACGCTGCCCTTAAATGCTAAATTTGTGATCCCTTGATGCCTCAGAACTTGTCCAACCAACCGGTCCCTTCTTCTTGTCAAGTTGTGCCACAAACTCCTCTTCTCCCCAATTCTATTCAATACCTCCTCATTAAATGATGACTAACTGAAATCCTCAGATGCCGACAGGTGTTGTTGATATACCTCAATGTGGACAGCTGAAAATGTGTGCCCCGGGACTCGAACCCAGGATCTCCTGCTTACGTGGCAGACACTCTATCCATCTGAGCCACCGAGGACACAAATTGGGTAAATGTCTATAAGGTACATTACATTTGTAGAATTGTGGACAGTTGGGAGTGTGAGTCTCACGGGAAGCGTGCAAGGGATAAGTCCCTACTGTCGCGCTATTCATCTGTGTCCTCTGTGGTTCAGATGGATAGAGTGTCTGCCATGTAAGCAGGAGATCCCGGGTTCGAGTCCCGGTCGGGGCACACGTTTTCACCTGTCCACATTGAGGTATATCAACAACACCTGTCGGCAGCTGAGGGTTTCAGTTAGTCCTCATTTATTCCAAGGAAAAGCTGCACGGTCAACAACAGTAATCTGTTCTTTTGAGAACAGTTTCTGTCTTCATATATATATACCTCCTCATTAGTTATGTGATCTACCCATCTAATCTTCAGCATTCTTCTGTAGCACCACATTTCGAAAGCTTCTATTCTCTTCTTGTCCAAACTAGTTATCGTCCATGTTTCACTTCCATACATGGCTACGCTCCATACAAATACTTTCAGAAACGACTTCCTGACACTTAAATCTATACTCGATATTAACAAATTTCTCTTCTTCGGAAACGCTTTCCTTGCCATTGCCAGTCTACTATCTACTCAGAAATAAATGTTAGTAAAAATGGACCTAATTAGTGGGCTGATTGTAATTACTTATGCTCTGCTTATGCTTTCATTGAAATGAAAGGTAAAAATTAATCTAAAACTTTCATCGCAAGACTTAACACGCTAATTTGTCTCTTTGTTATCTGTTGTTGGACTGAATTTCCATATTTATGCTTATTTATTAATCTTGAAACCCTGTAGAACACAATGACACACATCTTTCCGAGACACTTACAACGCGCTCAAACAGGTAGCAAGTGGCAAACGCAAATGATCAGTCAAGAATGGCAGAAAGATAAGAGCGGGATCTGACAGAGTCCTCACAAAAAAGAGCAATTTTTGAGAAATCTCGAGGGATATTTATCACTACACGAGATCTTAAGACAATAAAGGGCTCGTCAAAATCTACCGCCAACATTTTTAATGTTTCAGAAGTGTTTCTCTTGTTTGTGCGTCGGTGAGTATTCTAGGCATTCATCGTGCATACAGACTGTGATAGCCTACCGCCTCTTTCATGATTCATAAGTTAAATCGTATGCTACAAATTTCTGGTAATTTTGGAGAAAGATTACCAGACATAAACCAAAGATTCTTTTCTGACTCCTGCAGTCACTCACGCACAAAATAGTCAAATTGGGCACTAAGCCAGTCTCCTTACATAATCTGAGCAGGTTTTCACGTTGTATTTTATTTTGTGGGGGAAATTGTCTACCCCGCAAGCTATCTAGGTGTGGTAGAGGGGACTTCCAATACCACTATCATATCCTCACGTTCCTGCTCAATTCGCGAGTGTGACTTGGAAGCGCAGCTGAACGGAATGGGCAGTTTCTTTCAAAGGGGTTATAAGATTAACATAAACAAAAGCCAGGCAAGAGTAATGGAATGTAGTCAAAATCAGGTGATGGTAAGGGAATTAATTATAAAATGAGGCACTAAAAATAGATGTTTTGTTACTTGGGCAGCAAAAAATAACTGATAATGGATATAAAATGCAGAATGGCAATAAAAAGAAAACATTTTTGAAAAATAGAAATTTGTTAGCACGGAGTATAAATTTAAATTTTAGGAAGTCTCTACTATTGGTGTTTATATGTGAGATGTGGTTTTGTACGAAAGGGAAATAATTCAGAGATGAAGAGAATAGAAGATTTCGAATTTTGGTGTGACAGGAGAACGTTGAATATTAAATGAAGAGGAAGAGTAACTAATAAGAAGGCACTGAATAGAACTGCGGAGCGAAAAACTTTTATGGCACTAGTTGACTGTAAGAAGGGATAGATTGAAATAACACATTGTGACACGTAATGGGATCGTCAATTTTGTTAATAAAGGGAAATGACTGTGATGCTTTTTGTATTGGGAGACCAACACACGACTACATTAAGCATGTTCATGTGGACGTAGGTTGCAGTTGTTTGCAGAGATAAAAAGCCTTACGAGGTATCCACTAATGTGGAAAGATCCGTCAAACCAATCATCGAGTTGATAAGTAGAGAAACACCCTACTGCTTACCTATTAATATTCGTTAATGCTAATATAACCTGATGGGCAGCGTTGTTTGCTTCGCCTGTCAACCAGAAACGAAAACTGCGTATTTCTGAATGTTACGAAAGTACGAGGGCTGATCAACAAAGACTGAGACTGATTTTTTTTCCTACAGTTTCCGTGATAGTTTCATATTTGTACCATGAATATTTGAAAAGAGCGGGTTTTTATGTGTAAAGTCTATAAGCGGCAGCATTCTCGTATCGATAGATAGGTTGGTAGTAAAGCTCTATTTTGATATACAGGAAATAAAATCCCGTCTGAGGCCTGCGATCATTTTTATGTTAATAATTGGCAACCAGTGCTGTACAATCGCAATAAAGTCATGAGATGTTAAATTGACTCTTTTATCAGAACATGTTACGCGTTTGGGGATTACACCCATCTTCAGACATCATCACAAACTTCAACTTCTTCCTAACCAACCAGGCATACGGCCTTGACAACTCAAAGCAAGTGTCCAACAACATATGACAATAACTGCGACACAAGCTCTACTTCAAGACTGCTTGTGTCGCAGTTATATTCATATGTTGAGTTGTCAAGGCTTAATGCCTGGTTGGTTAGGAAGGAGTTGAAGTTTGTGATGTCTGTAGATGGGTGTAATCCCGAAACGCGTAACATGTTCTAATAAAAGAGTCAATTGAACATCTCATTACTTTATTACGATTGTACGGCATTGGTTGCGAATTATTAAGCTCTATTTTGTAGACGATCTTTGTACTTCGCATATCAGACAATAGAGATGGTGCGAGAAGAGTGCGGCGCAATAAAATTCAAATGGTTCAGATGGCTCTGGGCACTATGGGACTTAACATCTGAGGTCATAAGTCCCCTAGACTTAGAACTACTTAAACCTAACTAACCTGAGGACATCACACACATCCATGCCCGAGGCATGTTTCGAACCAAAGACCGTAGCAGCAGCGCAGTTCCGGACTAAAGGGCCTAGAACCGCTCGGTCACAACGGCCGGCTGCAATAAAATTCTGTTATCGTTTAAACCATTCAGCCACTGAAACTCATGAATAGCTGCAGTGAGATTTCGGCCAAGATGTACTGCCCCGTGCAACAGTGGTTAGATGGTTCGAGGACTTCAAGGAAGACCGACTCATCTGTGTTAAGCCTTGTGTTCCGGCTTTTGCTGCAACTGAGGTCAACATCAACACAGTTGCTGTGATTGTCCGTAAGGATCGGCGGTTAACATTACATAACCTCAGTGAAGTACTGAGAATTTCATATGGCAGTGTCTTTACGATTATACATGGTCATCTCCATATGCCCCCTTTTTGTGTCCGATGAGTGCCTTGTCTGTTGAGTACCGAAACATAGGTTGTGCGAATGGAGACAAGCCTTGAGGGACTGGGTATCTTTGCCGATGCAGAAGATTCATCACTGTTGATGAATCTTGGTGCATCATTATGATCCAGCACAGTGTGGAAATAGCCAGGTTCTCCAAAACCTGGAAAGGCCATCTGTAGGGAATGATTTACCAGCATGCAATTCCCCTCACACTACTGCTACACCAGCATACTACACGCTATTATTCGCTAAACTGAGGAAGCACATTTCAGGGAAACGTCTAGAACATTCTCGGACTGGGTGGCGACATCATTATGACAATGCGCGGCCTCGCGTCACAAATAAAGTAATGCAGTTTCTGGCTCAATTTAACGTTACCTGAGTACCTCAAAGCCCCGATCGTGCATTCTGTGATTTTTTTATTCCTGTCACTAAAGGCAAAGCTTCGAGGTATTCGATTTGAAAATTGTGAAGCAATGCTCAAGTAAAGTTAGGCGATTATCAAGGACTTGACAGGGAATGGCCTACACCATGTGTTCAAGGGCTGGCACAGATACTATTAAATGCGCATTCAGATAGAAGGGGAGTACTTCGAGAAAGATAATGTAAACGTTGAAACGGAGTAATAAACATCTGTGAAATAATCAATGTCAGTCTTTGTCGATTAGCCCTCGTATAATGTATAACGAGTTATCCACTAAATAAATGAAGAGAGATGTGCCCCAGTGGTCTCAAAATGTGTAAGCCGTTAGGGATTAAATGCGATAGAATAACGTGAAAATTTCAGTAATTGGTTTTCCTTTAATCTAATAACGCACGTAATCTTCTAGTAATTAATCGTCTCTATTTTTCGACACACTCTCTAATCCACTTACATCAGTAATCCTTTAAATTCACAGCGATGAAAAATTGCTGTTGGGAAACACGAAATAATTATCTTGAGAGCTAAAACGGAACGCAGGTGTTGGCAGAGTTTCTTGCTCGCCGCATAATGCTCCCGGTGTTAAAACAACCACTCAGATATTTTGCGGATAAGAAAAAGAGTAGTTTCATAACTTTCTTTCCTCTGTAGTAAAGTTTGCTGACGATGTACTCACACTATTGCGACCGCTAGAAATAATCAAGTTTTGTGTATTTTACTTTCTGTCTTCAGAGAGAGACATCCAAAAATTATAATGTTGTATTCTCTGTCTGAGAAACACTTAAGAGCTGTTAGTACTCGTATAATCAAATTCGGTATGAACTGTACCCAATATCGCAAGAAAATAAGGTTGATCTATCCGGTTGAAATTCGTGTCTGTTTATGACATTGATTAGATTTTTGCATGTCTCTTTCAGTTCCATTTTTATTAAACTACGCCGTAAAAGATTTAATAACGCATTCAGTATTTTTAGTATAAAATTCCAGTCGCTATTGATTATTATACGGTATATTCCTCGTTATATCTTTACTTTACACTTTTTAGCTGTCAATTAATGTGCGGTTAATCTCATTCCTAGCACAAGTTTATTTTATAATTCGTTGCAAAAATGTTACTCTTTTTTCTTAAAGTTGGGCCTGGTTAACTGCGTATTTGGAATCCGAGAGGTCGTGGTATCGAATCCCAGTCTCTCTTTAACCCTTTAAGTGCCACTAATGAATAAACATTGAAGCGCCAAAGAAACTGATATAGGCATGCATATTCAAACATAGACATATGTAAACAGGCATAATAGGGCGCTGCGGTCGGCAACGTCTATATGAGACAACAAGGGTCTGGCGCAGTTGTTAGATCGGTTACTGCTGCTACAGTGGCAGGTTATCAAGATTTAAGTGAGTTTGAACGTGGTGCTATTGTCGGCGCACGAGCCATGGGAATATCAGGAATCCTGTAAAAGATCAAATCTCCCACATCGCTGCGGCCGGAAAAGATCCTGCAATAACGGAACCAACGAGGACTGAAGAGAATCGTTCAAAGTGACAGAAGTGCAACTGTTCCGGAAATTGCTGCAGATTTCAACGCTGGGTCATCAACAAGTGTCAGCGTGCTAACCATTTAACGGAACATTGGAGTCCAAGGCCCACTCGTGTACGCTTGATGACTGTACGACACAGAGCTTTACGCCTCGCCTGGCCCCATCATCACCGACATTGAACTGTTAATGACTGTAAACATGTTGTTTGGTCGGACGAGTCTCGTTTCAATTTGTATCGAGTTGATGGACGTGTACGGGTATGGAGACAACCTCATGAATCCATGGACACTGCATGGCAGCAGGGGATTGTTCAAGCTGGAGCAGGCTCTGTAATGGTGTGGTGCGTGTAGAGTTGGAGTAATACGGGACCCCTGATACGACTAGATACGACTGTGACAGGTGACACGTACGTAAGCATCCTGTCTGATCACCTGCATCCATTCATGTCCATTATACATTCCGACAGACTTGGGCAATTCCAGCAGGACAATGCGACACCCCACACGTCCAAAATTGCTACAGGGGGTCTCGAGGAACGCTCTTCCGTTGGCCACAAAACTCCTCAGACATGAACATTATTGAGCATATCTGGGACGCCATGTAACATGCTGTTCAGAAGATATCTCCACCCCCTGGCACTCTTACGGATTTATGGACAGCACTGCAGGATTCATGGTGTCAGTTCCCTCCAGCACTACTTCAGACATTAGTCGAGTCTCTGCCACGTCGTGTTGCGGCACTTCGGCGTGCTCGCGGGGGCCCTACCCGATATTAGGAAGGTGTACCAGTTTCTTTAGCTCCTCAGTTTATAGTTAATTGCCAAGCGGGATAAAACAGTTTTTACTTCTCAATGATGTGAGAAGCCGACAGGAAAGAGACGAACTCTTAGCTTGGTTCTAAGTTTACTGTATCCTGTGTCCCCAGACGGTAGACTGGGTTCAAATGGTTCAAATGGCTCTGAGCACTATTGGACTTAACATCTGAGGTCATCAGTCTCCTAGAACTTAGAACTACTTAAACCTAACTAACCTAAGGACATCACACACATCCATGCCCGAGGCAGAATTCAAACCTGCGACCGTAGCCGTCGCGCTGTTCCAGACTGAAGTGCCTAGAACCGCTCGGCCACCGCGGCCGGCGGTAGAAGTCATTGAAGTGGCGCCCAGTGGAAAGACCGGCACCCAACGATTGAGCCATACCAAATTATTTATACTTTCTTGTAATGGAAGGAGTGATACGGCTCTCAGGCTCTCATTGTTAAGGTTAATGCCTATAACTATTAGTTCGGGTTGTCAGCGATGTAAGCAGGAGCGCATATTATCGATGCTATTATGTAGACCAATGAGCAGGGTATTGTATGAAAATAATAGAATAAAAACTTAATGGCGCACCAGCATTAGGTGCTTTCATGGTAACACGATTGTGTGGCCCCTATTGACAGATTGCATTCTGTAATACATTTTGTATCCTTCATGTGTAGCCTACTTCGTAATATGTTTCAGTATCTGCTAGTAGTAACCTATGACAACTGGTAATCACTAAATGATTTGCTTCAGTAGTTATATAAGACCTTTCTTTCACTGATTCATATCTCTCAGACCTTCGCTTAAATTTTCCTAAGGTGACTTGACTGATAGGCTAATGTAAATCAGTATTCTATTAAATTAGTCATAGGGTTCATCTGTTCTCATAGACAATTGCATAATCGTGGTTCTGTATGTCCTATGAATATATCTTATTCGCATTCACTTTTAAAGTTAGTAATACTTGTATAGAAGACTCACGACGTCATTTGTGAATAATCGCGCTGCATTTAGAGGGTTGTCATAATCTCTTTTGTCAGCAACAGAGCTATGACTGCTGCTACGATTGAATTGAAGCGGGCAGAGCTTGAGTTCTCACCAGTTACACCTAATTTGTCGTGCATATGTCTCACAAAGTATATATGTTGCAGTTCCGTACAGTATTTAGAAATGTGTCTAAAGTTTCGCTTTATCCATTTATGTACTACTTTTATTTAATATCTTCGAACAGTAATTCTGTACAGATTTGGCTCTGCTAACATCATCCTCGTTTAGGACGATTTTCCTCAAACTTCGAGAAATGCTAAATAAGATCAGAACTATGTATTACATAGTAGACAAATATTCTACTAATATTTCAGAACAAATTGTGTTTATATGCCGCGCGGGATTAGCCGAGCGGTCTAAGGCGCTGCTGTCACGGACTGTGCCGCTGGTCCCGGCAGAGGTTCGAGTCTTCCCTCGGGCATGGGTGTGTGTGTTTGTCCTTAGGATAATTTAGGTTAAGTAGTGTGTAAGCTTAGGGACTGATGACCATAGCAGTTAAGTCCCATAAGATTTCAAACACATTTGAACAATTTTTTGTGTTTATATAACGCATGTCAATTACCATAAAGGAGGGATTGTGCTATAAGTCTATTTAACGTGTACTGTGATAATGTCGTTTATATTCTGGCAATAAAAGTTGCCTGTAATTATTGTCTCAGCAGCAGCAAATAAAGCTACTCCTGTAGTAAGTACTTAAGGAAGATTCAGTATACAGAGCTTTCTTCTGTAACTAACAGTAAAAAGAATCAAAACAAATAGCTAGACTATGCTTACATACTGCGTATTTGGCTAGAAACAAATTATAAACACAAGCTGCGACATTGTTGTGAATAAAACAGTGACCCGTCTATACCATAAGTTTCCTCTAATTCACTTCTATGGTCACAAACTTTTTGTTAACAGGTTACCGGTTTCGGTCTATAATGACCATCATCAGATCTGCAGAAAAAAATCGGAAAAAAACATTAATACACTCGCAGATTGTCTACAGCTTAAAAACAATAAATGGACCATAATGAAAAGCACTACTGACATATATATGCTTTTGTGCGCTTTGAGTATGAAGAGGCATACCTGTTTTATAAAAACAAAGTCCTAATGTACTGCAGCCATAGTGGCATCGTCAAATGCTAAATGCAAAATCAGTACCAGCATCGTCAAATATATATAAATAACATCATATGCACGAGTCATGTTGTCAGTAGCACTACTGTTCAAAACAAGCTGCCGTGCAGTAGCCACAAGATGTTTGTGTTGTAAGTTCACCAGATGTCGCTAATGCAGGCATACACCAGTTTTCAATGATTAATTGAACAGCGTAAAATAAAGGGGGATACAATAGTTGAAATATTTAATGAGCTTATAACGTATAAAAGGCAATATAGTAATAAAAAGCGATGAAATAGAACACGACAAAAGTCAGATTGTTAAAAAGAGGAAGTGTTAAGAGACAGTAGTTGGCATATGCTCAAGTGCCAATTATAGACCGAAAGACTGTTAAGAAAAACGTTTGTGACCATAGACGTAAATTAAAGAAAAATTATAAACAGTTCAAACCTCTCGTAGAGACCTAAGGAAAATTTCCGTAGTTGTAAGACAGATGACGATTCTGGAAATTCCCGCCCAAATATTCCCAACTGGAAACCTTTGCCCCCATTTCCCTGGATCTGGCTAGGAAGATCCGACCCCTAATCCTGCATCTACACCTTATGATGAGTGGTGTAAGTTACTTTTAGCACCAAAGAAAGAAGGAAAATTAGGGTCTAAGGCTCCAGCGACATCTAGGTCATGAGGAACGGTTCCGTTACACCATTCCATATTCCATTCGAGAATGGTGCACGGGAAGAATAATTGTCGGTTAACGGTGTATGGGCACTAACTTCTCTTACTCGTCGTGGTCATTCCACGACACGTATCATGGAGGAGGTAATACGTTGTTCAACTCTTGCTGCAACATACGTCTTAATTTCAACACCAAATCTCTCCATTAAGCATATCGCCTTTCTTCTACAATAGGCCACCTGAGTTTGCTGAAGAACTCAGTAACGCTCTCGTGCTGACTAAAATACCCAGTGACTAAACACACCACACTGTACTGGATCTTGTCTATCTCTTCTATTAACTCAAACTGGAAAGGATCATAAACTGATGAGCAATAGCCAAGAATCTAATCGTGGATGAATTACATATTCTTCTCCAAACGGATCTCAGTCTGGCATCGGCTTTCCATACATTTTCATGTGGCCATCCACTTTTTCATTCTAGTTTATCACAGGTATTTTACGCTAGTTACTGTTTTTAGTAATTTCTCGCCCATCAAACAGTAGTAGATTTTTTGTCTATTTATGTGCAGCACTTTACTTTTATTTACGTTCAGTTTTCACTGCCAGTCATTGCACCAATATTCGACCGTCTGAAAATATTCCCACATTCCTCTCCATATCATTCCTCTGGCTCTGCTACCGTCCAGTGACCTACATCATAGTCAGTGATTAGACTGGCGGAGCGTCCAACGTTATGCTCTAAATAATCAGTATACAGGCTGCCTTTGCTAAATAGCAACAAACTGCAGGAAACTATCCCTGAGGGGGTGAGGAGGAGAAAGGTCCTATGGAAATGCATTCCAAGGAAATACACACCCTTGAAGGCGGAGACAGAAAGTATTTGAGAGAGTAGGTTTCAATTATTAGAAGCGCGCATGAGAACACACCAGGAGATTGCGAATGTTCCGACTCTACCATTGTTTTAGTGGTATGGTGGCAGCAAACGATCAGCACCGGTTCAGCTCGATGTGTGCTCGGGGTAGATCCTGTCGGGATACTTCCGCACTGATACGCGGAAGTGAGCTGGAGCGACATCATGTAGTTCAAATGTTTCAAATGGTTCTGAGCACTATGGGACTTAACATCTGAGGTCATTAGTCCCCTAGAACTTAGAACTACTTAAACCTAACTAACCTAACGACATCACACACATCCATGCCCGAGGCAGGATTCGAACCTGCGACCGTAGCGGTCGCGTGGTTCCAGACTGAAGCGCCAAGAACCGCTCGGCCACTCCGGCTGGCTGACATCATGTAGTGGCCACCACCAAAGGCAAGCCTTCCGGTAGAGGATGTGCAGATGCTTCTTGCCTGTGAGGCATTATGGAAGGAACGGCTGGTCCCACGATGCTGTCAGCAGTAATCCCCGCCTACACATTGCCTACATATTTAAATGGGTGCACCACGACACATCTCTTGTCCATAGCCACACGGCAGATCGTCGGCATAATGCGAGTCAGATCGTCACTGATTTGATTGTGGGGCATCAAGAACCTATTTCTACCAGGACTGCACCGAGGCAGATTGTAACGCCACGGCCCTAGTTAAGCTTCTGAAGCGTAGGATAGTGACGGTGGTTATCGCTGAAACAACCGGTTTTCGGTTATACCGGTTTTTCAGGTCTCTACTTTAACACCGCTTTTAAAACGGCTGGAAATAACCGCTTTCTGAAATAACCGATTTTCAGCTTTTAATGCTATTATTTCCAGTAAGACACGTAGAGTTCGAATACAGATTGAAAAATTCTGGTGAAGGTGAAGGAGCAGGAGATCTCGATCGACATCGGGTTGAGGCTGTCACAGAACTCGGTCTCCACTAAAGACGGCGAAGTTGAAGGAGACGCCGCGGCAACGGCGAGAGCGACAATTCACTGGTTGACGACTTCCCTGCACTGTCACTTTTGGAAGGTATCTGTTTTTCACTACGAAGCAACCACAGAACTAAGGTTTAGTTATTATGACAAGTCGATTGACCGTCGATAATATAATAGGTATATCAATCAAGTTTAGCTTCTTTCACGAGGAACATGGTGGGTCTTTTCGCCTCCAATGGTGTAGCGAGTTGTTGGGCAGCGTCCTATTTTTAATCATCAAGGCGAATGGAGCACTATACGGGGTGTTCAAAAAGTCTCTCCGCAGTGCCGTATGATTGTTAGTCCCACGTGCCGTATGATTGTTCGCCTGCCTGGGTTACTTCCCTTCAAGTGGGCTCTCCCAACACCCCACTGTTTCGTTGATCTCAGCCAGCGTCAGAAGTATCGTTGGTGGGTGTCCTTACGTGTTCTACATCTACATCTACATTGATACTCCGCAAGCCACCCAACGGTGTGTGGCGGAGGGCACTTTACGTGCCACTGTCATTACCTCCCTTTCCTGTTCCAGTCGCGTATGGTTCGCGGGAAGAACGACTGTCTGAAAGCCTCCGTGCGTGCTCTAATCTCTCTAATTTTACATTCGTGATCTCCTCGGGAGGTATAAGTAGGGGGAAGCAATATATTCGATACCTCATCCAGAAACGCACCCTCTCGAAACCTGGCGAGCAAGCTACACCGCGATGCAGAGCGCCTCTCTTGCAGAGTCTGCCACTTGAGTTTATTAAACATCTCCGTAACGCTATCACGGTTACCAAATAACCCTGTGACGAAACGCGCCGCTCTTCTTTGGATCTTCTCTATCTCCTCCGTCAGACCGATCTGGTACGGATCCCACACTGATGAGCAATACTCAAGTATAGGTCGAACGAGTGTTTTGTAAGCCACCTCCTTTGTTGATGGACTACATTTTCTAAGGACTCTCCCAATGAATCTCAACATGGTACCCGCCTTACCAACAATTAATTTTATATGATCATTCCACTTCAAATCGTTCCGCACGCATACTCCCAGATATTTTACAGAAGTAACTGCTACCAGTGTTTGTTCCGCTATCATATAATCATACAATAAAGGATCCTTCTTTCTATGTATTAGCAATACATTACATTTGTCTATGTTAAGGGTCAGTTGCCACTCCCTGCACCAAGTGCCTATCCGCTGCAGATCTTCCTGCATTTCGTCACAATTTTCTAATGCTGCAACTTCTCTGTATACTACAGCATCATCCGCGAAAAGCCGCATGGAACTTCCGACACTATCTACTAGGACGTGAACGTTTAAGTTTAGTTCCTTTGTTCGTTTGTTTAGTTTTTGTCACTGTTAAAATGCCAACCATTGAAAAACGTGTGTTTTTAGTCGAACAAGTGATCAAAGCTGGCGGTAAATACACAGTTTCAGTTCGTCAAACATTTAATTCAGTTTTCCCGGAGACAACACTCCCACATCACGATACTGTGCGGGATTTGATTAACAAATTTCGAAGTACGGTCTCAGGGAGAGATGCACCGAGAATTGGTCGTCCTAGCGTTTTGAGGATAAACTACTCGATATTTCTGATAAAATGTCCATGAGTCCGAACAAGTCAGTAAGAAAACTCGTCCAGGAAATCGATGTTAGCGTCGCAGCGGCCCAAATAGCTGTAAGGAAAACATTAGAACTTTTCCCTTACAAAGTGACAGTCGTGCAAGAACTGAAAAACACTGATCATGGCAAGAGACTGCATTATTGTCAGTGGTTCAAAAATTTCGTTCAACAAAATGGAAGGGATATTCTTAATGAAACGTTTTTCACTGATGAGGCGTGGTTTCATTTATACTGTACTGCAAATCCATAGTGTATTCATGTGGAACCACTTCATTCTATGGAAATAGGAGTTGGATTGCAATTTCTAGACGTCTGATTGTGGGTCCCATATCTTTCAACGAAACAATAAACGCACAACGATACTGCAGTGATATTCTGTACCCATTTACAAGAAGATGGGGCAACCGCGCATACAGCTCGCGTTTCAATGTCACTGCTTGCTGATGTTTTTGGTGATCGCATAATTTCACAGAGACTTTGGCATCCACCTTCGCCTGACTTTTTCTTCTGGATTGCAGCGAAAGCAACTGTCTATAAAAACCGTCCAAAAACCATCGATGAACTGAAAACTGCAATATCCACTTTCACTGCTTCTGTTACAGAAGAAATTTTACAACTTGTGTTTGGAAATCTGATTAGACGAATTGAATATTGTATTCAACAACAGGGGGGAGGGGGGCAATTTCAACATTTAATGTGAAAATTTGTAAGTAAAAATGAATGTTCAATAAATTAATAACTTGTATTTCACTGAGTTTCATTTCGGTATATTCACTGCGGCGTACTGCACGCCCGGCTAACATCATACGGCACTGCGGAGAGACTTTTTGAACACCTCGTA
The DNA here is from genome assembly GCF_021461395.2 of Schistocerca americana. Lineage (NCBI taxonomy): Eukaryota > Metazoa > Arthropoda > Insecta > Orthoptera > Acrididae > Schistocerca > Schistocerca americana. Next base: position 226,878,723 of record NC_060121.1, read on the forward strand.
CTTCATTGCTACCGCACTTCGTAAAATATTTTCATTCTATGGATGGTGCCATTCTGCAACCGATGTCTGAGAACGAAATCGAGCAACCGACGTGTAGACCACCAGCACGTTCTGCACGCCGCACTAACTTGCATACCACCTAATACGCCACGCCACACGGAAAAAGATAAATTACTGTCGCAGCAATGCTGTACCGGTTCTTATGTCATGCGCTTGTTGCTAGTTCCTAACGGTCGGCGTTGTCACGAAAATAGCACTGTTCACTTTCCCCATTGTTTACAACAACCCAAAATTACAAAGTAATTGAAATTTTACGAGCAAGTCCGCCCCCATAGCTGAGTGGTGCCGGTACGGTAGCTCAGCGTGTTCGGTCAGAGGGTTAGCAGCCCTCTGTAATAAAAAAACTGAGTTAATGGATCAACGACGAACTGAAACGGGTGTCTTGCGACGTCCGCCCCGAGCAGATTCAACGAACTAATACGAACAAAACGAGATTAAAAAAAGAAAAAAAAAGAAAAAGTGGTTAGCGTGACGGATTGCCGTCCTACGAGCCCGGGTTCGATTCCCGGCTGGGTCGGAGATTTTCTACGCTCAGGGACTGGGTGTTGTGTTGTCTTCATCATCATTTCATCCCCATCCGGCGAGCAGGTCGCCCACTGCGGCGTCGAATGTAATAAGATCTGCACCAAGGCGGCCGGACCAGCCCCGCAAGGGGCCTCCCGGCCAATGACTCCAAACGCTCATTACATTTACGAGCAAACATTACTCATTTAAAAAAAAAAAATTTTATTTAAAAACAAAATAGACTTAAAATGTGTGTGAAATCTTATGGGACTTAACTGCTAATGTCATCAGTCCCTAAGCTTACACGCTACTTAACCTAAATTATCCTGAGGACAAACACACACACCCATGAGCGAGGGAGGACTCGAACCTCCGCCTGGATCAGCGGCACAGTCCATGACTGCAGCGCCTCAGACCGCTCGGCTAATCCCTCGCGGCGTGGACTTACACACTACTTAAACTAAGTTAACGCTAAGTACAACACTCACACCTATGCCCGAGGAAGGACTCGAACCTCCGGCGGGAAGGGCCGCACGATTATTGACATGGCGCCTCTAACCGCGCGGCCACTCCGCGCGGCTCACCGAAACCAAACAAATACCGAAAAATACCAGTTGTGAAGAACTAAAATACCGGCACGTGTCTTAGCCGGTCGGCCGGTCGGCTTCAGATACTGCAGGCGCGCTATCTCAAGAGCTATTCCTTTGCAGATTTCGGGCGATTTGTACTTACTGAGTCAATAAAGAACTTTCAATCACAATGTCAATTTTATTTCGAAATTCCCCAACGATTAAAGGCAATACATACATGATTAAAAATTCTCAGAGAAGAGAGACCACGGTAGATAGATACTTGGCAAACTGGTGACCGAGTGAGGTGGCGCAGTGGTTAGCACACTGGACTCGCATTCGGGAGGACGACGGTTCAATCCCGTCTCCGGCCATCCTGATTTAGGTTTTCCGTGATTTCCCCAAATCGCTTCAGGCAAATGCCGGGATGGTTCCTTTGAAAGGAAACAGCCGTCCCAGCCCCGGTTTACCAGCTTCTCAACGGTTCCAACAGGATGACTACTATGTGCACTTGATATAATTTTGGCACTGGGAACCATGGAACAAGTAGAAAAATGGTTCAAATGGCTCTGAGCACTATGGGACTTAGCATCTGAGGTCATCAGTCCCCTAGAACTACTTAAACCTAACTAACCTAAGGACATCACACACATCCATGCCCGAGGCAGGATTCGAACCTGCGACCGTAGCGGTCGCGTGGTTCCAGACTGTAGCTCCTAGAACTGCTCGGCCACAGCGGCCGGCGAGACATGTAGAGGTTTGCTGCTTATTACCTTGAGCATAACACAGGAATGTCTAGCATTTAATGTTGCCACCATTTGAAATCGGAGAGCACGATTACGTCACGCTGTTGCAATGAGATGACACCCACTGCCATGCGGTAGGCCTTCATAGTAACAGCCCCCTTTTGTCGTCACGATGACTGCCTCATGGGTTCATCTAAGTCAGTAATGTGTTAGGATTCTCTTCACTTCGGTTGTCTCCAGCGCTTTAAAATGCTGGAGTGGTTTGATTTCTTTTGATAATTACATAATACCTGCTTTCATTGATTATTATCTCTACATATCAGTAATTTATCTTGTCAGTGAATGATGCTGTCGGCTATACGTTTGTAAATTATGGGACAATATGTTATTAAACTTTAGCCTGTTTTAATTAGAGTTTTACGCCCTGTCCAGTTTCCTTAGTCTCCTAAATAACTGTGAGTCCATGCAAGTAGGAACCATGTTGACTGCCTTCCACTATTGGAACAGGGTTAGCTTATTAAATTCCTGGCATTTTCAAATTTCCACTCCAAGACGGAGAACCAGTTGCTACGGCCAGAGAACACTGTTGTGAGCTTTTTACGACCAGTGGACGGGCGTTCAGACGGCACAACAGGGGGAATTACAAAATGAAGGTCTTAGGCTTCAGCAGCAAATTTTTATGAATAGACCAGAAAGAAAGGTTGACATTTAAAACATCGATATAATAACAGTTGTGAGATGCAGTGTAATAAATCAGTTCCAAAACAAAGAAAATAAATCAACGAAAATCATGGAGACTTTTAATCATCTTTTTTTGCGGATATCTTAAACTTCAGATGTTCAAAGTTCCATAAGTATTAGAGCATTGCAGTGTTTGCAAGCCTTTACCAGAAAACACGTTTTTATTACACGAGACCTGAGAGTGTTCTGTTCATATAGTAGATGGCCCCAACCACCTTTTGGATTGCTCTGTTTAGTAAAATAAAATTTATAACTGCCACTGCCTGAATTTCAGAAATTTCAGATGCATTGTAAAGTATTATCTTTGTGCTCGTCAGAGGATGCATCGTTCCATATAATCAGATAATAGCTTGCCAGAGACGCAGAACGGAATAACAAATACTATTTCATTTTACACAATATAGCAGTTACCAAATTCAACGAATATATGAAAACAGCCTCACGAAGTTGTACACCCCCAAAAAGTGGTCCGAAACGAAAAGCAAAACTGCGAAAACGTCGATGAGCACATCGAGCTATGTCGTCAAGCCTGCATATAATACCAACAGAATATTGGCAATAAATTGGTGCTTCTCTAATTAACCCCTACATACAACACGTGTTCTGTAAAACGCAGTGCAATAGGGAAATTGAAAGAGTGTGACCTTTACCGTGCTAATTGACAGACATTCTCTAAAGCTCTGCTATATCAAGGATGATTCTGGAAGTCTCATTAAATTTTAACGGCTCACTGGAATTCTGCAGGGGTAGGATAGGCTCCCAGTTTGATTAACGGCAAATAAATTTACTTTCGTTGCCGGAGCTTGTGTAAGCGCATTTCACTGCAAACCGAAACTACCTACACTTTATCCATATCACGCATGGATAATGTAATTTCCATTTTTACTTATCAATTTTCACCTAATCCTTGAAATTTTGCCAACTTGTGGTGTACACTAAATTTCCTCATTTGTTATTCTGCAGAAGTATTTATCTCCCAAGTATTTTTTTCCTAATTTATCGATAAATTACATAATCTCTATTCGTTGTAGTACTCAGACACATTAAAGTAGGAGTCAGTTTCTTTTACTGTATCATCAAAATGGTTCAAATGTCTCTGAGCACTATGGGACTTAACGTCTGTGGTCATCAGTCCCCTAGAACTTAGAACTACTCAAACCTAACTAACCTAAGGACATCACACACATCCATGCCCGAGGCAGGATTTGAACCTGCGACCGTAGCGGTCACGCGGTTCCAGACTGAAGACCCTAGAACCGACTAACTAGGTTAAAGAGCACAGTACGAATCTAGGAGTCATTTCGTGTATTCTCTCTCGCATCTTTAATTGCAACGGAAAAACAGAGGAATATGTTATTAGATAGTACTGGTAAGGTAGTTATTTAGCTTTGTTACCACAGCAGAATGACTTAAAAGGCATCGCTCTGTCCGTTCTATCAAACACTGAGAAACTACTTCCACAGCGACACGAATTCTGTCATGATATCGAGATGAAGCACTGTTAGGTTTCCGGATGGATATTCGGTAGCTGGTCCTTCCTAATACCTTCCTCGATTTTGAAAGCATTTGAAGAACATTTATTACTCGGCGTCTCTGAAATTTTCTCACTCCGAGCTTGTCAATTTCAGGTTTTGAAACGAAATGAAAAGCAAGTCATAATGATTTCTTCTTGACATCTCTTCTTAAATACAGACATTGTCACTAATAGAATGGAAAGTATGGTCATGCAGCTTAGTATCCCCAACTTGCCCGCCCGGCTAGCCGTGCGATCTAACGCACTGGTTTCCGGGCGGGAAGACGTGCCGGTCTCCCGCACGGATCCGCCCGGCGGATTTCTGTCGACGTCCGCTGTGCCGGACAGTCTGTGGATGGTTTTTAAGGCGGTTTTCCATCTGCCTCGGCGAAGGCGGGCTGGTTCCTCTTATTCCGCCTCAGTTACACTATGTCGGCGATTGCTGCGCAAACACTATCTCCACGTATGCGTACACCATAATTACGACGCAAACATTGGGTTTACGTCCGCCCCTGGTAGCTGAGTGTTCAGCGCGACGGAATGTCATACCTAAAGGCCCGCATTCGATTCACGGCTGGGTCGGAGATTTTCTCCGCTCACGTACTGGGTGTTGTGTTGTCCTTATCATCATCATTTCATCCCCATCGACGTGCAAGTCGCCGCCGAAGTGGTGTCAACTAGGAAGACTTGCACCAGGCAAACGGTCTACCCGACGGGAGGCCCTAGCCACACGGCATTGAGTTTACAGTCGTCCGTGGGGTGAGTGGACTGCTGTAGGCCTCTTGTGGGGTCATGAAGCACTGAGTGCTACGGCGGGGCCGAAGTGTCTCCGTCTTTTCTAGGTCCCCAGTTCCACACATTACAATCTCCAAATTGCAACTGTATTCATATACTGTTAATAAATATTTTAACTTATCCAGAATGAGATTTTCACTCTGCAGCGAAGTGTGTGCTGATATGAAACTTCCTGGCAGATTAAAATTGTGTGCCCGAGCGAGACTCGAACTCGGGACCTTTGCCTTTCGCGGGCAAGTGCTCTACCATCTGAGCTACCGAAGCACGCCCGGTCCTCACAGCTTCACTTCTGCCAGTATCTCATTCTGGAAACATCCCCCACGTTGTGTCTAAGCCATGTCCCCGCAGTATCCTTTCTTTCAGGAGTGCTAGTTCTGCAAGGTTCGCAGGGGAGCTTCTGTAAAGTTTGGAAGGTAGGAGACGAGATACTGGCAGAAGTGAAGCTGTGAGGACCGGGCATGAGTCGTGCTTCGGTAGCTCAGATGGTAGAGCACTTGCCCGCAAAAGGCAAAGGTCCCGAGTTCGAGTCTCGGCCGGGCACACAGTTTTAATCTGCCAGGAAGTTTCATTTTAACTTATGTACGAATGATACGCTCCACCTATCGTTTGTTGCGATAATGATCTACTCAGTATTCAATTAACTAATGTAGTACTGTAAAGAGTAAAAGACCTTTGACCGATTATTTCCCAAATGCAGCAACAAAGGACTTGGAAAAGGAAAGTAGTGACTTACTGCCATACATCAACAGAAGTTTAGAATCATTCCAGTATGTCGTGCAGGTGTTTTCCTATTCTGACTGTTCCTCCACCGACACGAAGGTCACCCCTCAAGTTGTTTGTAAACATGCACACAGTTACCATGAGGACTATCTGCTGGTTCAGATGGTTCAAATGACTCTAAGCACTATGTGACTTAACTTCTGAGGTCATCAGTCCCCTAGAACTTAGAACTACTTAAACCTAACTAACCTAAGGACATCACACACATCCATGCCCGAGGCAGGATTTGAAACTGCGACCGTAGCGGTCTTGCGGTTCCAGACTGAAGCGCCTAGAACCGCTCGGCCACACCGGCCGGCTACCTACTGGTCGAACGCCGCACTCGAATGGGTTGCAGCATTTCGACTGAAAGTAAAGCATCGGTAGGCTCGCATTAGAGACGTATGTGATACAGTAGAGTGAACATTCGTCACGCCACGAAAGATAATCGCAACTGCTCGGGTCTGCATCATAGCATTATGCGCAGAAGGCTTGTCAGCGACGAAATTTGCTCTAGGTATGAACTGGAATCACTGTAATATGGTGCGGACAAGGAATCGGTCCAATTGACAAGCAGTGTTGAGGACTTACATCGGACAGGCCGCACTGGTCCGACAATGACTTCTGAGTAAAAGGAACCGCGAGGTGAGCTCTCCAGAGCTAAATTCGATGTTCGAAGAGACTACGGGACGTCATGTGTCGCATCAGGCTGTTAGACGATTGGATGATGCGAATTTCCATGAGCACCATGTCGTACACGACAAAAACCATGGACTCCATCATGCAGAATGGGTGCCGTGCGATTGGCGTTGGGCCTTGTTTACGGACCTATCTTGGATCTATTTGTTCTCTAATAATCGTCGACAACGTGCCCCGAGACAGCTTGGTAATGTCGAACGCCTCTAGCATTGTCCCTCATGTGCAACAATGTGGAGCGATGTTTTCGATTGCAAGACATGCGAACACCGTACATCTCTCGTGGTTGTTGAGGGCAGTCTAACTACTAGGGACGAGATTCTACAACCAACAGTGGGCCTGTATTGCCAACGCTTTAGTGACATTTTCCACTTGATGGAGGATAACTAGCGTGCTCATTGTGTTGTTCTTGTGAACTCCTTCCTTCGGCCTGCTAGGGTCAGCAGAATGGAGGGGCCGGACTGTTCCCCGAGACATAAACCCAATCGAAAATGCGTGAGATAGACTGTAACAAGCTGGTTTGGGAAGTCGATAGCGACCAGGTACTCTGGGCAAAATCGCTGTTAAAGAGTGGGAAAATGTGGACCAGGGCTGCCTTGAAGACCTCATCGATGGTATGCCACAACGGAATCAAGCCTGCATCCGAGCAATGGGGTGTTCTACAACATATTGTCGTTGTTGAGGGGTGTGTGAAAAAACTCAGCCATGAGAAACAGACGAATTTTTCGGTACACAAAGGTTTATTTTCTTGATTTTATGATCTGGGAACAATGCAAACGAATATGCGTGCCTCACAGACATTTTTGTTTTGTTTTCTGTGCTATTTCAAAATAAAGGTGTAAAGAAAAACTTTTGTTGATGTGTGTGTGTATAAGAAAATGAATCCCTAGAAATTTTGTTCCGCATCTCGAGATCTATATAACGACTAACTCATGAGATGTGGTCTCTCAGACCGCGTGAAAATTTTCGAACTCGCTCTCGAAGGCCAGTTGTGGTGGAATGCTTCTCTATTCCCTCTACCCTCCTTAAATAGCCATGCCTACGATTTTTGTTGTCGGTTGCGTTATCGCCTTCTGTGTTTATTGTTGACACTTGTTATTGATAGGTTTTGGAGTCTCCTAGCCCGCGCCTCATGAACTGTTTTCTTCAGTACAGTACCGTATAGCTCAAAATGTGTTGGCACGAATGTATCATTTTTAGCTTTCCCGAGTTTGATGAAATTATTAGTCAGTCTATGGAGGAAGGTGTCACTGTCAGTGATACAGATCAAGCAATAAACGAAAAAGACGACGATTTTACATTAGCCAGTGATCATAGTTCTGCTGTCGAACTAGACTATCATTCAGAGGAAGAAATTCAGGAAAGTTGTGATAGGGATCTGTCTGTTTCTCCAATGAAGTACTTAAAGTGTCTGTTAAAATCGAATGTGTTCTGAGTGGTGATAAGAAAAATGTAGTTCCCAGCAATGATTGCCAATTTGAAAGACTTTCTTTTTGTACCGATCGCGTGGATTTTTTATTCAGTACTCTAAGAGTGTGTTAATGTGTACTATTTAAAAGAACCACACAAAATTACGTGCTTTTGTGTGATAAATAGTAAAATTCTGCAGGATTTGTTTAGTGCAATAAAATAATCTAAAAGCATTTAAACAACACTTAAATAATTGTAAAAAAAATTGTTATATACCATACATTAAAATTTTCAAATTATTTTTGTCTTAAATCTCGGTTTAAAAATAGAGGTCCCAGAGACCCCACCTCGTGGTATACATTACAGAAAAGTCACCTCGGGAGTTAAGGGTTAATGGTTATTTTTAGCAACTAAATGAGTCCCAAAGCATATGAATTTCTAGGTGCCCAAATCCGCAATTTCCGTGCATTTACTTATCTGAAGAACGTCATGATTACCACCAACAGCTGCTGATAAAATGTCATTATTTAAGGACCGGTTTCGGTCCACATACCATCATCAGTTTCTTGTATACCAATGGATGAAACATGTAAACAGCATTGCGAGGTTAAATTGTCACAATACCGTTAACTGATCTAGATGCTAACGAAAATTATGTCATTCCCATGTCAACTAGCAATTTCGTGATCAGCGAAATGTGTTATTCACAGACGAGTCTAGATATACTCTGACGCAAAATGATGGCCGTGATCCTCTGCGAAGACCTGTGGTGAGTGTTACCTGCCAAATGATGTCCAGGGAATCAACAGACTGCCAAGGCTCTGCGGTGTTGTGGGGAGGCTCGAGTGTTAACAGTCATACGGATCTTGTCGTTGTAGCCGCCTTACCCTCGGGCAGTGCATCGAACAGGTCCTGTTGGGCCATGTGGTGGCTGCTGCATACTACGGTGGCCCTGAATTCCTTCTAATCCCAGAGCCCATGTGGCGGGCGTCAGTAGGGATGTCTTGCAAAGCTTGGACATTCTAGTAACGCAATGGCTGGCAGCGAGTCCCGACCTGTGTGTATGTAGAATGTGCTTGACAGACGCATTAGTGGTCGCTCTGATCCACCACAAACTCCTCAAGATCTATCATGGACTCTCATTGAAGAAAGGAAACGGATGCCACAGGATGATCTCCGTAGATGTATACGGAGCACGCCACTTAGGTGCTATGCGGCCATAAACGCTAACGCAGGGCACACACGTTACTGAAACTCTCAAAATCTGATGAAAAGCACCCAGGACGCTATGAATGAATGTTTTCACTTTGTTTTCGACACAAGTTATTTTTACAGGGTGTTTCAAAAATGACCGGTATATTTGAAACGGCAATAAAAACTAAACGAGCAGCGATAGAAATACACCGTTTGTTGCAATATGCTTGGGACAACAGTACATTTTCAGGCGGACAAACTTTCGAAATTACAGTAGTTACAATTTTCAACAACAGATGGCGCTGCAAGTGATGTGAAAGATATAGAAGACAACGCAGTCTGTGGGTGCGCCATTCTGTGCGTCGTCTTTCTGCTGTAAGCGTGTGCTGTTCACAACGTGCAAGTGTGCTGTAGACAACATGGTTTATTCCTTAGAACAGAGGATTTTTCTGGTGTTGGAATTCCACCGCCTACAACACAGTGTTGTTGCAACAAGACGAAATTTTCAACGGAGGTTTAATGTAACCAAAGGACCGAAAAGCGATACAATAAAGGATCTGTTTGAAAAATTTCAACGGACTGGGAACGTGACGGATTAACGTGCTGGAAAGGTAGGGCAACCGCGTATGGCAACCACAGAGAGCAACGCGCAGCTAGTGCAGCAGGTGATCCAACAGTGGCCTCGGGTTTCCGTTCGCCGTGTTGCAGCTGCGGTCCAAATGACGCCAACGTCCACGTATCGTCTCATGCGCCAGAGTTTACACCTCTATCCATACAAAATTCAAACGCGGCAACCCCTCAGCGCCGCTACCATTGCTGCACGAGAGATATTCGCTAACGATATAGTGCACAGGATTGATGACGGCGATATGCATGTGGGCAGCATTTGGTTTACTGACGAAGCTTATTTTTACCTGGACGGCTTCGTCAATAAACAGAACTGGCGCATATGGGGAACCGAAAAGCCCCATGTTGCAGTCCCATCGTCCCTGCATCCTCAAAAAGTACTGGTCTGGGCCGCCATTTCTTCCAAAGGAATCATTGGCCCATTTTTCAGATCCGAACGAAACGATTACTGCATCACGCTATCTGGACATTCTTCGTGAATTTGTGGCGGTACAAACTGCCTTAGACGACACTGCGAACACCTCGTGGTTTATGCAAGATGGTGCCCGGCCACATCGCACGGCCGACGTCTTTAATTTCCTGAATGAATATTTCGATGATCGTGTGATTGCTTTGGGCTATCCGAAACATACAGGAGGCGGCGTGGATTGGCCTCCCTATTCGCCAGACATGAACCCCTGTGACTTCTTTCTGTGGGGACACTTGAAAGACCAGGTGTACCGCCAGAATCCAGAAACAATTGAACAGATGAAGCAGTACATCTCATCTGCATGTGAAGCCATTCCGCCAGACACGTTGTCAAAGGTTTCGGGTAATTTCATTCAGAGACTACGCCATATTATTGCTACGCATGGTGGATATGTGGAAAATATCGTACTATAGAGTTTCCCAGACAGCAGCGCCATCTGTTGTTGAAAATTGTAACTACTGTAATTTCGAAAGTTTGTCTGCCTGAAAATGTACTGTTGTCCCAAGCATATTGCAACAAACGGTGTATTTCTATCGCTGCTCGTTTAGTTTTTATTGCCGTTTCAAATATACCGGTCATTTTTGAAACACACTGTATGTAAACGATCGAGAATGTAATGATGTTTTTTGCGTACATAATTTGCGAAAGATAAAGGTACAATTTGGTGACATATCCAGTCCTCAATTATTGCTCAATGGAGTATGGCAGACGCCCAATTCTTTTGAGCGGTGTATGAAAGTGGATCCGTCACAAGGGAGTGCTCGTTGTGCGTTATGACCTTTGTTGGGAGGTAAAGGTGTAAGGTGGAGCCTACCACAGTCATACTCTACCTCCTCCCCTCCCTCCCAATGCTAAATATTCTGTCCCACTTGCGAATCGTTCGTGGGAAGAACGATTTTAGGAAATCAACTGTTTGAGTTCGAAACTCTGATCTTACTTTCGTGGTCTTTTCGTGATATAGGGGAAGGCGGGGCAAGACGGGGAGGTGGGGTAAGACGGGGAAGGGCTATAAGCTACAATTAGAGTGATGCCATCTGTAGATAGCTACGTCAACATCATCATTACACAGGTCCCAGTGTGTTGACATTGCTGAACCTTAGTTTCGCGGCTGTTTCTGTGAGCTCTGGAAGGTACGCACAGTTGATTTACTGATTTGCAATGTTTTACACCTTTCGAGGTCCTAAAACATGTGTTTCGTGAACATTTGTCCAGACTGTATATAAAGCAGTGAATAGTACGTCTTATTAACAGCAAACTGCTGTGTCAGTAGTCAATGTTCACTAAATAGTGTTCATGTAGGCGTAACATAACCTGACAGCATGGTAGGGGGAAGACGGGGTGGTGCAAGATGGGGAGCTGCGGGTTTTGAACACGTACATTATACGTTGAATACAATTGTAAATAGAATGGTATTCGTTATTCCAACGTTTCCTAATTAATTACAAAGTATGCCTTAAGCTATATGGTGAATAAAAATACACAAAACGTGCAAAGTCAGTATTCTTGCTATGCTTTAACGACTGACTATTGGAAATATGGCATTTACTATATAATATAAATTACCAGGAATGATCTGACTCAATAGTACGTTCCACGTGTTTTATTTCAGATGGTTCGCAAGTATTGGCGACAAACGTCTGGGCAAAATTGGTCATTGGAGTCAATGGAAGGTGCTGTAAATGCTGTTATAGAAGGTCATGTGGACTCTTTCAGGGCTGCTCGACAGTTCAAAGTGCCACAGACAACGATTGAACGAGATGTGGCAAAGAAACGTGCTAATCCTGGCTATACAGTTGCGAAAAGGTTAGGACCAAACACTAGTGTGTTTACCCCAGCACAAGAGGCAGAACTTAAAGACTACTTAACACAGATGGAAGGACAGTATTTTGGCCTAACACTTAAAGAACTTTGTGAACTAGCTTTTCAACTAGTTGAACGAAACAACATCAAACATCCATTTAATACTGCAGCCAAATCTGCTGGAAGAGATTGGTTAAATAGGTTTCTTGCACGAAATCCTACCTTAACAATACGAAAACCAGAGGCCACATCAATCGCTCGAGCAATGGGGTTTAATCGAGTTGCTGTAGATCGGTTTTTCGATCTGTTAGAAAGTCAATTAGACACATTCAAGTTGACAGTAGACAGAATTTTCAATTGCGATGAGACTGGTTTAACAGTCATTCCAAAAGGTCACACAAAGGTGGTTGCTTCGAAAGAGCGCACACAGGTGGGAGCAGTTACTTCAGCAGAAAGAGGCCAGACTGCGACTGCAGAAATCTGTGTTTCAGCGTCGGGGTGCTGCGTACCACCTATGTTAATTTATCCTCGAAAACGAATGCAACAAGCGTTTGAGACTGGCCTGCCCCCTGGTGCCTGGGCAGAAGACCAAGAAACTGGTTGGATAACGAAAGAACTATTTTTGACTTGATTTAAGAAGTTTATTGAATTTACTGGAGCGTCAAAAGAAAGACCAATACTTCTCATATTGGACGGCCACAAAACGCACACCAAGAATTTGGAACTGATAGATGTGGCCCGCGAAAATGGGGTTGTCTTGCTGTGTTTGCCACCACACTGCTCACACCGTCTTCAACCATTGGATGTGGCATTTATGAAACCTGTCAGTAAATTTTACGAAGATGAAGTAAGATCGTGGCTTCGCACCCATCGTGGAAAAGTTATTACGTTGCATCAGATCGCAAGTTTATTCGGGATAGCCTTAATTCATTCAGCTACAATGTCCACAGCAGTGAATGGGTTTCGGAAAACAGGCATTTGGACTGTAAACAGAAACGTGTTCCAAGAAAGCGATTACCTTCCCTATTGAACTACAGACATTCATCAAGGTCACACATCTGAAGTTACAGAAACGGAAGACCAAATACCAGAGATGTTGTCAAGGCGTATAACACTTGAACAATTAACAACTGACGATCAAGCCTCTGTTTCGTCTAACTTCCAGGTTACCAGCCCTGAAATGGTGTTAGCTATTCCAAAGGTGGATAAAAAAACAAAAGGAGACCATCTAACAGGCATGGAAAATCCGTTGTTTTAACCGAATCTCCTTATAGGAGTGAACTACTGAAGAAATTAAACGGAAAGGAGTCCCCAAACGTGCTGCATGTAAACGAAAACTCTTCTAAAAGACGTTTAATAAACCTGGGATACCACCAAAAGGACATAATGACAACGAACAAGTGACGAACGTTACTGACGTCTTAAACACCCCTTCATGCTCAAGGAATAATAAACTGAGGTCGAATGACAACGAGGAAGAGAGTGAAGAATGTTTATACTGCTATGACTTCTCTGAAGGAGGCTGGATACGACGTATTAGCTGCGGACGCTGGGCCCACGACACTTGTGCAGGGATGGAAAGTGATGGTGACGAGGCTGTCCACACTTTTGTACTATGTGAAAGTAAGAGGCCTAAATAAAAAGTAATACCTGATTCTACAATTCGCAGAACCATGTTTCGAAACCTTATCGTCACATGATTTCGTTATTCCAGTCCTTATTTAAGCTTTAGAGCTGAATTCATGCTAGTTCCCCATCTTACCCCGCATATGGGGCAAGACGGGGAATTGGTAGTTTATGTTTCAAATCGAGATATTTCTAACTAAATGTAACACGTTTTCAGGCTTCTTTGCATGCTATTGTAATTCGATGGTTAAGTAAACAAATGATAATAAAACCTACTTGAATTTGTTTATTTTTGTCCCTTTTGTGAGGGTTTAAAATTAGCTTCCCCATCTTGCCTCGCCTTCCTCTATATACCTAGGAGAAAGTAATATACTCATTGATTCTCTCAGAAAATTTATCAATAAACCACACCATGATCCACAATGTGCACAATGCGTCTCTTCAAGCGTCTGCCCGTGGAGTCGGTTCCGTGACACTTTCGTGCTTGATAAATGAACCTACAGTGAAACGCGTGGCTCCTCTTTGGAACTATTTTCTCTGTCGATCCTAACTGCTACGGATCTGATTGACACGCAGTACTATAGTACCGGTCGAATGATGGTTTCGTGAGCTGCATCCATCGTGGGCGGACTGAACTTCCTGAGAAATGTTACACTGAATCTGTCTGGCATCTGCTTTATCTGCGATTTTTATGTGGTTCTAACTTCCCACGCCCGGGTTCCCGGGTTCGATTCCCGGCGGGGTCAGGGATTTTCTCTGCCTCGTGATGGCTGGGTGTTGTGTGCTGTCCTTAGCTTAGTTAGGTTTAAGTAGTTCTAAGTTCTAGGGGACTTATGACCACAGCAGTTGAGTCCCATAGTGCTCAGAGCCATTTGAACCATTTTTATGTGGTGGTTGCTCTTTAAATAACTCCGTGCGCGTGCTTCCAGATATTTAATGGATTTGACTGTTTGCAGTGATTGTTCTCTTATAGCCTAATCACAAAATAATGGTCCTTTCTGTTTCTCTATCACAGTGTTTTAAATTTGTTTATGTGGAGGGTCAGCTAACAAACCCTGCTTAAAATTCTATCTTCAGCAGATTCTCATTTCAGTAAAGTGTTCTATCGTTGCGGCGTTTCTGTATATAACGGCATCATCCGCGAATAGCATCATAGAACTTCAGATGTTATACAGTAGGTCGTTTACATACGAGGGCCGTTCAATAAGTATGGCAACAATTTTTTTTTTCCTGAAACCAGGTTGATTTTATTCAAAATTTCAATACACCTTATTACTCCCTACTGTTTAGACTACAAAACCCTAGTTGTCAACATGATGTCCCTTCAGTGCGACGGCCTCACTCCTCCTTGTATTGTATTGTATTGCACTGTATGTTAAACGGGGGCCTAGAAACGACGGAGAGGCTCCGTCCCCACCGCAGCCGCAGTGGTCCGCAAGCCCACGACGACTACCGCAGTCCACTTCACCCCTCCGCCGCCCCACACCGAATCACCCTTTCAGGGTTATTGTGCGGTTCGGCCGCCGCTGGACAGCCCCCCCCCCCCCCCTACCGCCATAGAACGTTTCACACCAGACGATTGTAGCCCCTATGTTTGCGTGGTAGTGGTGGTGTATGCGTACGTGGAGAACTGGTTCGCGCAGCAATCGCCTACATAGTGTAGCTGAGGCGGAATAAGGGGAACCTTCTCGCATTCGCCGAGGCACATGGGAAACTGCCTAAAAACCATTCACAGACTGGCCGGCTCACCGGACCTCGACACCGCCGGGCGGATTCATGCCGGGGACCAGGCGCTCCTTCCCACTCCGGAAAGCCGTGCGTTAGACCACTCGGCTAACCGGGCGGGCTACGCCTCCTTACTGGTAGGGCCTGCGTGCCTACATGGTACCACTCTACTGGTGGACAGCGGCCTTAGACTGTTTGCCGATGATGCTGTAGTCTACGGGAAAGTAGTATCACATGAAAGTTGTGAACAAATCACTGAGGATTTGCAGAAAATAAATGCATGGTGTAATGACTGACAGTTATCTCTCAATATTAGTAAGTGTAACATACTGCGTATAACAAGGCGAAAATTCCCATTAACGTATGAGTACAAAATAAATGATCAGTCTTTGGAAGCGGTAACATCAGTCAAGTATCTGGGTGTTACTATTCAAATGATCTCAAATGGAATGATCAGATTACACAAGTAACGGTAAGGCGAACTCTAGATTGCGGTTTATTGGTAGAATCCTGAAGCGATGCAGTCCTTCAACAAAGGAAATAGCTTACAATACGTTAGTTCGTCCACCCTTTGAGTATTGTTCTTCTATATGGGACCCTTACCAGTTGGGTCTGGTTCAGGAGATTGAGAATGTCCAAAGAAGAGCGGCAAGATTCGTGACTGGTACACTTAGCCATCGCGAGAGCGTTACAAATCTCATACAAAGTTTGAAGTGGGACACACTTGCAGATAGACGGCGCGCTAAACAGAAAGGGCTGCTCACTAAATTCCGAAATCCAATCTTCACTGAGGATGTAGAGCATATATTATTACCACCAACTTTCAAATCGCGTAATGATCACCATTCAAAGATAAGGGAAATTAGAGCTCGTACTGAGGCGTTCAGACAGTCGTTTTTCCCTCCCGCGATTCGCGAGTGGAACAGACGGGGGGGGGGGGGGGGGGGGGGATATGACTTTGACGCGAATTGTGGTCTCCGCCACACACCGCTTGGCCTCTAGCGGAGTATATATGTATATGTAGATGTAGAATCAACCTGTTGCTGAATCAGTAACATCCCCATCGTCCACGTACTGCTTCCCGCGGGTTGGATTTTTAACTGGGCCAAACAAACGGAAGTCGGAAGATGCAAGATCCGGGTAAGGTGGATGATGAAAAACCGTCCAATGAATTTTTGTGTTCTCCACTCGGGTGCGCAGACTTGTGTGAAGCCTTCCGTTCTCACGGAGAAGAAGTTCGTCCATATTTTTGTGGCGACCAACACGCTGAAGTCGTTTCTTCAATTTCCTGAGGGCGGCAAAAAACACTTAACAGGTGATCGTTGTGCTATGAGGGAGGACATCTAGCAGAGCCCAGAAGAGCGTCGCCAAGACTTTACCTGCTTAGGGTGGACCTATTAACATTTTCTTTGGAGGAGATACGCTGTGGAGCCACTCCTTGAACTGCCGTTTTGTTTCAGATTCGAAGTGACGAGACCGTGTTTCATCGCCTGTGACGATGTTCGATAAAAAATTATCACGATTAGGCTCGTAACGTGCAAGCAATTCTGCACGGTCCGCCCCCTGATAGCTGGGTGGTCGGCGCGACGCAATGTCGATCCTAACGGCCCGGGTTCGATTCCAGGCTGGGTCGGAGATTTTCTCCGCTTAGGTACTGGGCGTTGTGTTGTCCTTATCGTCATCATTTCATCCCCATCGACACGCAAAACACTGAAGTGGCGTCAACTAGAAATACTTGCACCAGGTGAACGGTCTACCCAACGGGAGACCCTAGCCAAACGGCATTTCCCAATTCTGCACTGATGGCCCTTCGTTGCTCTTATAGTCTGTTTTTAGGCGGCGAGCAACCCACCGATCACAGTCCAACAGGTGGACGAGTGTGTCAGCACTACCAACAGAGACGTCCAGTTGAGCAGCGAGGTGTCTGATTGTGGTCTGTCGAACTCCATGAATGAGTGTGTCTTCACGCTCCAATACTGCAGGAACCACAGCTGTGTCTGGCTGGCCGCGACGCGAGAGATCGAACAGGTTTCGCGATCCCATTGCCATGATTACAGATAGCTCGCTCAAGGACTCACCGTGCTACCGTTCACCGACAGGTTTCCGTAGACATTCTGCAAGGTCTATGAATATCTGCGAAGATTTTGTTTTCCGCCAAAGGAAAATCAGTGGCAGCTCTCTGCTTGAAACGCATCTCCGTTACGGACGACATTTCGATGGCTATATATAGCGCCGTCACCCACTGGACGCTGAAGGGGCTGAAGAGCGAATATTCCACGATGCCCCACAAAAAATTCCACATTTCCTCATCCGAAATTGGCCGAGAAAAGAATGTGGTGCTTTACTATTGAATACTCCTCGTATATTGTGAAAAGTAATGATCCCGTAAGATTCCCATGGCATACACCAGTAAGTATGAAGACTTCAGCCCAAACGCTGTGTTCTCTTTACTAGAAACACTTCAGTCTAATTACAAACATAATATTTTAATATTCCTTGCGGTAATATTTTATTCATTAGGTGACATAGCGGAACTGCAACGATCGCCATCTCGAAACCAAAGAACACGGCATTAACCTGAGTGCCAGTACCTATTTCCTTCTGTGTCAAGTGGACGAATATTTTTTTAGGCCTATAGTTTTGTACGTCTCTCCGGCGACCGTTCTCTAAAACAGAAGCGCCCAGCAGATTTTTCCAATCACTGGGAAAGATTTGTGCCTCCATATACCTACGGCACACTGCTTATAGAACAGGAGCACGTTCTTTCGCATACTCTGCGTAGAACTGTGCAGATATTCCATTAGACACGATCGCCCTTCCACTGTTGAAAATTTCAGCTTACTCTCTACCCCGTGGTCACTTATTTGCGTAACTGACATTTGGACGTTCATGCCACGATTTAAACGAGGAACTACTGTACGATCTTCGTCAGCGAAACATTTTGGAATAAGGAAAATAGCCATTTCTCAGTTATCCGCCATTTCGATGCTATTACGGGCCCAGTCAGGACAAACTGTTTTGATTCTTTTATTGATTTAATGTAAGCTAGAAACATTTTATTGGAAAACGTGGTGTGATTTAATGCAGAGAATGGTATGGACCACTGGAGCTCAAAGACCTTCTGAATTATGTTGATGCGATCAACGCTATTGTGGATAAGAAGTGGTGTGCCGAAAGTTGATATTATGTTTAACGAGTGTGGTATGATAAAGTTATTGTTCATTTCAAGCGGTTTTATAGATTAGAGAGCTTGCATGAGGGACAAACATAGTCTGAAGGACGGAGTTTAATCTTTATGGACTGAAACTAAGACAAAATAAAGCGCCAAAATAAAACGTACAAACTTTTCGTAAATATTTCAATAAAATTTTTCTTTGTTTGTCACGGGTTATTTTGCTTCCATATGATGAGATCACGTATCCAGTTGAATTTTGCTGAAATTACTCTACGTCTTTCCTTAAGTACTCAAGACCGCGTATAAGGACCGGTTTCAGAAACTAAAATCTAGCGATCAACTCCCAGTTTTCGATGTTTGTCGTATGATATTTCTGTACTGTCTGTACCTCTCGTCAAAATTTTCATGTGGAGACACTAAAGAACATTTCACTGTTTCCTAGTACAGTTTTGATTCATCTTGTTTAAAATACCTATGAAAATCTCACGGAAATATAAAAGCGGTCTGTAAGTCTACATTTTGCCACCCAGATTCAGAGGCAGATTTCGAAATAGCTGTAACACAAGATCAAAGAGCAGTTCGTGGTTGGCGCCACCCTAACAATTTTTAATACGTCGAAACAGTAATAACGGCGTGTTTACATATCAATGTTTCTCATGGGAAGTGTGTCGACGTACATGAATCAACGAGAAAAGCCAATCCACAGAGTATGAGCTGTCGCCCGTGGTGATAATTTGCGGAGCGTTAAATTGCTTACGCAAATTATAATTCACGTCAGTGGAGGGGGTGTGTTCCCCGTGCGCATTCGATAAGCCGCGAAGCAGGCTCTGAGGACAGATTAGCGTGGCCCGGAATACGCCTCTGAGCCGTTGTTATCCATCATGTTGGAAAGCCACAGGCGCCGTGGTAATTAAATCAGCAGCGCCAGGGTGTGAGGGTAGGGCGAGGGTAGTCAGGGGGAGTGCCACGTGCAGCGTTACTGTGAAATGGCAGCCCTTAATGACCCGGGACACGACAAAGAACTTCGATCATTTAAAGCTGTATGTTAAGAAAAAATTCTGAACATTGCTTGGCCTAAAATTTATCCCAAAATTATTGAACATGGTCACCCGAAACGCAATCTTACATAATTAATAATACTTTACCCGTGGCAGAACATCCACAATCGCAATATAGCGTTATTCTGAAGCGATCTACGTCTACATCTACATGGATACTCTGCAAGTCACATTTAAGTGCCTGACAGAGGGTTCATCGAACCACCTCCACAATTCTCTGTTATCCCAATCTCGTATGAAAGACTTAGGTTTAAACAATTACTACAGTAACTACTTAATTAACTATCCTGTATCAAGCCTTTCGCTATAGACTCAGTTCGTGCAGGGCAAATGTGTTTGCCTTTTGTAACCTTTAATGCACGAAAAATCTGATAATCTATCTGCTGGAGTGTTAGAGAGACTGACATCCAGTGACGCTATTCCTGCAACTGCGTAATTCTCAGAAGTGCATCTCGTAGTGCTACCTGTAATGCTACTAACATTCTAGGGAAGAAAGTAGCACACACCTGAGTTATTAAATGCTGTATGTGGGTTGTTGTTGTTGTTGTTGTTGTGGTCTTCAGTCCTGAGACTGGTTTGATGCAGTTCTCCACGCTACTCTATCCTGTGCAAGCTTCTTCATCTCCCAGTACCTACTGCAGCCTACATCCCTCTGAATCTGCTTAGTATACTCATCTCTTGGTCTCCCTCTACGATTTTTACCCTCCACGCTGCCCTCTAATACTAAATTGGTGACCCCTTGATGCCTCAGAACATGTCCTACCAACCGATTCCTTCTTCTAGTCAAGTTGTGCCACAAACTTCTCTTCTCCCCAATCCTATTCAGTACCTCCTCATTAGTTATGTGATCTATCCATCTAATCAAAAAATGGCTCTGAGCACTATGGGACTCAACTGCTGTGGTCATAAGTCCCCTAGAACTTAGAACTACTTAAACCTAACTAACCTAAGGACAGCACATAACACCCAGCCATCACGAGGCAGAGAAACTCCCTGACCCCGCCAGGAATCGAACCCGGGAACCCGGGCGTGGGAAGCGAGAACGCTACCGCACGACCACGAGATGCGGGCCCCATCTAATCTTCAGCATTCTTCTGTAGCACCACATTTCGAAAGCTTCTATTCTTTTCTTGTCCAAACTAGTTATCGTCCATGTTTCACTTCCATACATGGCTACATTCCATACGTATACTTTCATAAACGACTTCCTAACACTTAAATCTATACTCGATGTTAACAAATTTCTTCAGAAACGCTTTCCTTGCCATTGCCAGTCTACATTTTATATCCTCTCTACTTCGACCATCGTCAGTTATTTTGCTTCCCAAATAGCAAAACTCCTTTACTACTTTAAGTGTCTCGTTTCCTAATCTAATTCCCGCACCATCACCCGACTTAATTTGACTACATTCCATTATCCTCGTTTTGCTTTTGTTGATGTTCATCTTATACCCTCCTTTCAAGACACTGTCCATGCCATTCAGCTGCTCTTCCAAGTCCTTTGCTGTCTCTGACAGAATTACAATGTCATCGGCGAACCTTAAAGTTTTTATTTCTACTCCATGGATTTTAATACCTACTCCGAATTTTTCTTTTGTTTCCTTTACTGCATGCTCAATATACAGATTGAACAACATCGGGGAGAGGCTATGTGGGTAATGTAGGTAAATGAGACCCATTCCCATGAAGTAAACTCTGATATACTCTGAGATGATATAATTCATAAGATCTCTGATATACTCTGAGATGGTATAAGTCATAAGAGAGCGACATGCACATAAATAGATAGCGGTAGTATCGGGCACAGAAGGTATAAAAGAGCAGTGTATTATGGAGTTCTCATTTGTACTTGGGTGATTCATGTGAGAAGGTTTCCGACGTGATTATGGCCTCACGACGGAATTTACAGACTTTGAATCGTAGTTGGAGCTAGACGGGTGGGACATTCCATTTCGGGAATTGTTAGGGAATCCAATGTTCCGAGATCCACTGTGCCAAGAGTGTGTCGAGAATATCAAATTTCAGGCGTTACCTCTCACCATGGGCAACGCAGTAGCCGACGGTCTTCACTTAACGACCGGGAGCAGCGGCGTTTGCGTAGAGCTTTCAGTGCTAACAGACAAGCAACACTGTTTGAAATAATGGCAGAAATCGATGTGGGATGTGCGACGAACGTATTCGTTGCGATGATGCGGCGAAATTTGACGTTAATGTGCTATGGCAGCAGAAGACGGTGCCTTTGCTAACAGCACGATCGCCTGCAGCCCGTTTCCTGGCCTCGTGACCATATCGGTTGGACCCAAGAAGAACGGAAAACCGTGGCCTGGTCAGATGATTCCCTATCTCAGTTGGTAAGAGTTGATGGTAGGATTTGTGGTGTCACCGCCAGACACCACACTTGCTAGGTGGTAGCCTTTAAATCGGACGCGGTCCGTTAGTATACGCCGGACCCGCGTGTCGCCACTGTCAGGATTGCAGACCGAGCGCCACCACACGGCAGGTCTATAGAGACGTACTGGCACTGGCCCCAGTTGTACAGCCGACGTTCATAGCAATGGTTCACTGACAAAGACGCTCTCATTTGCCGAGACGATAGTTAGCATAGCCTTCAGCTACACTTCCTACGACCTAGCAAGGCGCCGTATTCAATTGATAATTAATATTATGAAGCATGTACCGTAACGAGAGATGTTCTACAATTGTGGATTAAAGTTAAGTATTACATCATCTACGTACTTTATTTGCCATTCTCAAGACATTGTCCTGTTCCAGACCTCGCGCCAGTCAGCGTGTAATTAAACGCGTGCATTTCGGCCTCCTCTAGAAAAACAGTGTTGGCTCTTCTGCCAACACTACAGGATTCGAGTGTGGCGCAGAGCCCACGAAAGCATTAACAAGGAACTGTGCAAACTGGTGGTGATTCCATGATGGTGTGGGCTGTGTTTACATGGAATGAAACGCACTGGATCCTCCGGTGCAAACGAACCGATCATTGACTGAAAATGGTTATGTTCGGTTACTTGGAGACAATCTACAGCCATTCATTGACTACAAGTTCCGAAACAACCATGGAATTTTTATGGATGATAATCCGTCATGTCACCGGGTCACAGCTGTTCACGGTTGGTTTGAAGAACATTCCGGACAATTCGGGCGAATGATTTGGCTATCCAGATCGCCCGACATGAATCTCAGCGAACATTTACGGGACGCACCAGCAACAGTTTGGCGATTGTGGATGGCTACAGAGGCAATACGGCTCGGTATTTCTGCAGGTGACTTCCAGCGAGTCCATGGCACGTCGAGCTGCTGGACTACGCTGGGCAAAAGGAGGTCCGACACGATTTTAAGACGTATCCCATGACTTTTTTCACCTCAGTGTAAATATGATGAGATAAGACACAAGTTGTCGAAAAAACAGACAAAAGCAAATATGTAAAGTAATGAATTCACGAACAGCAGTTGTGCTGAATAAACATAGTAATGAACCAAATAGTTATACATAATTAATTACTCCTCATGTGCGAGTGCAATGCTTCTGACTCATCGCAAATTATCTTCAGAGTACCACTACAAAGCTGTTGCCGTGTTTCAACAAACCGAATAACTTCCAGGTTCACACGTGAAATCGGATGGAGCACAAAAAACACTGACTTCCCACAGAAAATCCAATGAAAGAAAGGAAAGAAAAAAAAAACATGATTTGAGAAGGTAGTTCGATTTGTCATAGCTCGAAACATATGTAAAATTTCAATAATGTAAATGAAACACTAATGCTTGAGCAAACAGCTATCTCACCAAACTTTCTGAAACAGCAAGCTGAATGCGCGCGTCTCGAAACACCAATTCGACGAGGAAATAGCAGCCAGCGTCCGGAGTAGAAGTTGAAGCAAGGGATTTTGTTTCACATGTGGTTCCGTGGCTAAATTTTCTCGGTCAGTTTCCTGATTGGCTGTTACAGGTGAAAGCTTTGCGAGCGACAAAGAGATACCACGCCGTGTCACGCAAAGACACACTTCGGTGACAATCGAATTCAGCAGCTACTGAGAGTCACTGTGGAAACAAGTTACGCGTTTCGTTCGACGGTGCACGTAATATGAAATAAGGTAGCGCAGAGAGCATCAATTTTTCCACGTATGCGAATATCGCACCTGCATTATGCTAATTTAACAGACCTTGTTTGATTTGGTATTTACGTTAGACTCTTACATTCGACGATGTGGGTAAATATTCAGGACTGTGTCTTGTACAGGTTTCCGTTCGGAACTTGCGGTCAACGACTAGGGGTTGATCTTGGTTTCCATTCGTTACATTGTTTGCGGCAGTGACCACCCTAGTTATCACACTACGACACGAAAGCCTATAAAGGCGTATCAGCGTTCAAACACGCTATCCTACCAAGTTAGCGATATTGTTGCGGCGCAGGATTTGCATTTCGGAGGGATGGGGTTCAAATTACCCGTCCCGCCGTCCAGACTTCGGATTGCCGCTATTAATTCTCTTAAAAATCTATTTACACATGACAGGATGGAACTGAAATGTTATAAAATTCCGAAATGTATTTCAAACGGCATCATGCACACCAGCTGTCAAGGGAACGAGACAGGATAGGGCATCAACGTCAGGGTTTCTCGTCAGGGAGAGAGGTTTGACGGTGACTTTCTCGTTGGAGGAGGAGGAGGGGGGCGGGGGCGGGTTGGAATGGTACGGTGGCATCGTCTATTAACATTAGAAGTCAAGTTATTCACGTTGCGCCACTATTGTTTTAGTGCCATTAATGTAGCTCATGCTGTATTATTATTGTCTGTTTGTAAATGTATAAATGTTTTCGTTATCTGCCGATGAATATCTTTTTATCTGTGGTTTATGTATGGAAAAAATGATGGTTCTATTATTGATTCACTCATATGTATCAATATAAAAATTTATCGTTAGGGAAGGTAAAGCTGGAGCGAAGTTGCTCTGAGTGTAAGAGGCGGTCAGCGCACCAAACAAGAAGCCTAAGAGCGATAGTGAGTGCTCCAATAGAGGAACGGCCGGTAGTCAGTCGCTAGCTTTTACATTGGCAACAGCATGCAGAGGAAGCGAGGCTAAATCATCTGAAAATTTTCTGTAAATAAGCCTTGGGTGGACTCATTCTCAGATTACTGTAGTGTGGAATGTTTGTGCAATGCTGTATGATGTTTGTATGCGGAAAGAAAAAATATATTAGATAAATTTGTATGCAGGGTCACGCTTGCGCAATAAAAATTAGCGCTATCACCGTTGCAGATCAATGTACAGTCGCTTCCAGCCATTTCACTGCTTCTTTCCATTGGTAAAAATCCATGAACTGGTATATATTTTGCTGTGATCTAATACTTTTGTGGAATGTAACCGTCACGTAAGGTGTGGCAGGGTCCTATTCGTAATCCCTAAAGTTATCTGATTGTCCATAATGTTGAATCTATTTGGAAAAAAAACAAATATTTTATTTTGTTAATAATAGCAACTGAATTTCTTTACGTACTAGTAAAATCACTAGTCGAGTTTAAGAAAGACTGCATATTTGAAAACTGACGAAAAATTTACTTATTGATAAAAGTAACTAACATATTGTTCCATTCTGTTTTGAAAAGATTGCTGAGTAAGCAGTTCATACAAAGGTTGTGTTTTATGTAATGCGTTTCTACTTCAACAGTGTTCCAAGTAATTGTCGCCATGTGTCGTCGTAGTGGGAGGGCCCATTTTCTAGAAGTAGGTTTGTTTCTTACTTCAGTAGATATCACAGGAGAAATAGTATTTCAAAATATATCAAATGTTACTGGGAGGGAAAGACTTGTTTGCCTATTAATACTTCACTGTAGTGATGTGTGCAGGCTAGTTGAAAACAATCTGAAAAGCCTCTATGGTTTTCGCAGGGAACGTTATGCTGACAAAAAACTGATAAGAAAAAAATTCGATACTTGTCGTTTATGAGTTAATTAGCATTGAAGTTAGGAAATTAGGCCGTTGCGCGAGCACATTCAAGTGCCCACCAGAGACGATATTGCCAAAGCGTTCTTCGTTTGGTTTCCTAAAACCGAACAAGAGAGCGATACAAAAATGGGGCAAGACAAGGTAGTAAGGACTGAACCTAAACGAAAAGTTGAGCAGTCTCGCGCGTTATCATCTACTGACACCAACTGCATCTGGAGAGCCATTGAATTTGCGCACGAAATGGCCTGACAGACTATGCTAAATTGACTGCTAAATGCTAAATGCTAAATGTGGTGTGCGTACTGTAAGACCTTCAGTACACACACCATCAGATTATTTGACTCGTCGCTCTAACGAAGTAGGCGAGTGTCAGCAATATGTCTCGTGGTCTTATCGTGGCGTGTTTATCTTCTGCCGTTAGGTCAGACGATAGAAATGCCACTTGCATGCTTAGAGTAGCAGATTGACGGTGACCAACTTTAAACAGAACTTGATTAATTTTCACACACATTTATTAAAATAATAAAAAGCATTATGTAACTTGATTCTGGATGCTGTTTACAATTGACAATCTGGAGTTCCTTTGGTCTTGGTACGTTAATCTTATTCTCACATATCTCTGAAACTTGACAAAGTGTCTATTCATTTATCTTCATGGCTATGTACAGGAATATGGTAATCTTATTAGGCGCAGACTGAAACTTGACTATAGACTGGTACAGACAAATGCAGACTAACGCAGACTAATGCAGACTGACTAATCGGAGGTCTGTACACTCGTTATAATACCTCGCGTGTTCACGTATCACTGCGCGAGTGTGATCCGCGAGAAGAAAAGGTTCTACGTTAGCAGCAATCTCAGTGGCTGCGTTACATATTAATACGCGGATTGGCGGAAGCAGAATTTGGTCCGTCTCTAAGGCAGTGCCATCTCGTAGTGCGGAGATGGAACAGCACTGCGCCTGCGCTGTTGTGCTTAGAGGGGCGCGCTCTAGTGGGAAAGTTGTGTACGCGCTGACTAGGAGGAACTATGTACACAGCACTAAATTAACTCGGAAACAATTATTTCCAAGCATATCTTACCCGGCAACACCCTTACAATCTTTTCATACTGTTTCTGGCCACCGTGTGTAGAAGCTGTTTTTAATGATGGATTTTGCTTAACTGTCCTCAGCTGAGATAAACGCTAGAAGATTCCATTTTAACTAAAGACTGTTTTAAGCCTAATAATTATTAACACTTATTTCAAAACTGTATGCATGACTGGGACTGTCAACCGTATTTTTTACCTGGCTCCAGTCAGTTACAACCTCTAATGAAGCTATGCTGAAAAGTATTTCAGCATAGCTTTCAAAAATATACTTTTTTTATACAAAATAATGTAATTTGGAGACGAAGTTGATAGTTTGAATAAATGCTTCACAGAGATATAGTCCGTTAGACACTACGAGCTACTTCATGGAGACGTCACGAAGTCACGGAACTTCCGTATTCTACCAAAGATTATGTCAATGTCTACGACTGAACAACATTGGTACCGACGTTGATTTCGTAAGATGGTGGATGACGGCTTATTTTCTCTCTTGCCTTTCAGCATCGAGCTCCAGTTTCCATGCATCATTAAGGGTGTAGCCACAGTTCCTGTTAAAGTTGTCATTCTGATTTCAACAGCTTCCTCGATTACAAAATCCCAGATGATGTCTGTTCATGTGACTGTGTTCGGCAACAACAGATTTTTCGAAATTGCAACATTTAAAGAGACATTGGTGCTGTGTGCAGCTTTGCGAAGTTACACATATTGTCTGACTAAGGTAATTGCTACCAATTCACAAGGCACTTTATAAATTCCAGAAACATCGAGACCAGGACTGGCTTTTAGTTAGCGCAATATCTCTTTAATTTTCGTGAGTAATCGGAACATGGACAGAATACCGTGTCACCCCAGGACTCTGCCTATTTTATCTATACTTTCTATAAAAAGACAAATCGTCGTTTGACGTTGTTACCAAAAATCTCCAAAATATTTACTTCAAATTTTTACACGATACTCGAAAAAACTTTTGGACGGACATAGGCTATATATTTCTTAATATATATTGTGTACAAGTGTATATAAACTATATAAAGTGGAAAAGTTTTAGCAAAAATCTCGAAAAGTTCTTGATTGACTAGCTTCAGATTTTTACACGTTTCTCTAATAAACATTCGGACGGATATAAGACATACACGTTTTTAATCTATATAGCATATAAATATATATTTCAAATCCTTACTACTATATAAAGGTAAGTTACCAAAACTCTGGAAAAGTTCTTGACCGATTTACTTCAAATTTTTACTCGAAATTGTAATGAACATTTTAGCGGACGCAGGCTAAATATTTTTAACGCATGTAATATATATTTGTAATAAATAAATCGCAAATGTTGCTATTGAAAAACTCGAAACATTATTCGACTTAATTCAAAATTTTACACGGTGCTCTAATGCACTGTCGGACGGACAAAGGCTATAGATTTTGTAAAGTACAGGGTGAGCACAAAGTCCTGATTATAACAATTTATTACAGAATAACCCTTTACATAATAATTTACATTTGATGCCGTTACATAGGTTGGTGTTACTAGTTTTTTTTTTTAAGACGACTCACGTTAGTAAACCTCAACGTGTCCTCCCTTGGTAGCTCGGACAATGTCGAGGCTATATTCCAGTTCCGCCAGGTGTGTTCTGTCACAGTACCCACAGCAGCTTGTATCCTAGCCTTCAGTTCGTCGACGTCAGTAACTGGTGTGACGAAGACTCTGTTCTTGATAAAGCCCCAGAAAAAAAGTCAAGGAGTGTAATGTCTGGAGAGCGGGGTGGCCAGGGTGTTGGACCGTTCCTTCCAATCAATTCACCGATCCGGAAATCTTTCATCCAGGAAATCACGCACTGTCAGTGCTGTCAGTGTGCGGGCGAGGAGGGGGGGGGGGGGGGGAGGGAAGGCGCGGGGTGTGCTCCAACTTGCTGGAAAAGTATCCATGGTTGATATTCTTCTAACTGTGGGGCAATGAACTGTTGCAAAACGTCTAACTAAATGTTAGCGGTAATGGAATTTTCCGCGAAGAAAAACAGTCCAAAAAATCTTGTTGTGCTTGAGGCCGCACCGTTCACTTTTTCACTGTCTCGCTGCAACTGTGCAGTAGCATGTGGAGACTCTGAACCCAATATTCGGACATTATGCTTATTTGCCATTACACTGACATGAAAGGTGGATTCATCGGTAAAGCATATGCGATTTAAGTAATCGTTAGCGCATCAATCCTGTTGAGAATCTCAGTTGCAAATTCCGCACGTGTCAGTAAATCATTTGGTTGCAAGGCCTGCACGATTTGCAATTTGTAAGCATGCAACCTAAGCCTTTCATGATGAATCTTCACCACAGTTGCTTGCGGTATTTGAAATTGGCGTGTGCTTGGCGAGTTGATTTAGAGGGACTCCGGTGAAACTATTGCCGAACACGATCAACAGTTGCATCACTCACACGAGGCCTGCCACTTCGAGGACGATCTTCAACGCCGCCTGTTTCGTTAAACTTTGCATACCGTCGTTTTATTGATTTAACGTCAGGAGGGCTGCGTTCATAAGAAGCCCGAAATTTACGCTGAAGGCTGATGGGAGATTTCGTTTCGTGAAACCAAAGCGCACATTGCGCTTTCTCCTGCTTCTAAGCCACTACGCCAGCAACTAACATGACGTAACAGACTGTAATGTCGCGAGTCAATACGCAATAGCATTTTATTGCAGTAAGCTACTTTGAAGTACAGGCTCGTAGCTATGGAGCCATTGGAGGTCGCAATATACAGCCGCTGGTATCTTAGCGTGACTCACTCGCACCTGTCGCTAGCCTAGCCTTGGGAAGTGCAACCTGTGTTATTTCGAGCGACAGAATATTCAAGCCCCAAAGAATCTAAATAAACAGTATTAAATATTATTCAATTTTGTTAAAAGTCAATATACAGCCCTTTGTTATTAAACGGATGGTTGTGTTAAAATCCCAACGATGTAGCTGAGATACTTTCAGATTCAGAGACAATTACCTAAAACACCAAAAACCGACACTTATAAGAATAAAGTCAGTTAGGATTCATAGCAGTTTGTCCTTTAGCGTCATTTGGAATTATTACTGGAGTTCACTAAATGGCAGAACAATTTATTTAGATTTTTTATAATTAAAAATGTTCACTATTTTTCATTTTCGTAACATAGAACTCAGAAAGGATTACTATTTATTTAATAATTGTTTTGTTGTGTGAATAAATGAGAGCGAGTGAGAGTGTATATGTGGGACCTACGTAAAGATTCAGTATTATCTGATGTTTAAATGTTACTAACTATGTCATGGGAAAGTGTGAAGTAAGCAGTTGCAATGAAAGCTGTAATTTCCCTTCCTTGCTGATGATGTATGTTCAAGGGTACTTGCTTTTGAAAGAAGGCAGGCAGAATAGCCATTCGCAGGGTAATGATTTTCTAGTCATCTCAAGATTAGTTTTCTTTTCGTTATTTTTTCTTATTAAGATTTGCATGATGAAGTGACATAAATGCATCTGTGAATATTGATTGGCGTAGGACAGTTCTGGCGCGAGAACGAACTCGAAGGATTGTTTTGATTGGCTGGTCATTTTGACCAACCAATCAGAGTTAAGCATTTCCCGCGCTCTATCAAGTACTTATAGGCGCTGGAAGGAACGGCAGGGAGTCAGTCGCTGGCTGACTATCGGACGTACAGCTCATGTTGGACGTGTCCGTCTACTTTATGAGTAGCACGAAGAAGTTATTGGTATTTCGCGTATTGCCGTGAAAGCAGTTACATTTACTGACAGATTGTGGAAATTTGAGCTTTGTGAAGTGTTTAGTTGGAAAGATAAACGTGTGCGAACTTTCGGCCTTTGTAGAATTCCACGTGGCATGTTTCATATTCATCTATGGAATAGTAGGCGACCAGTTTCTTTATTAGAAATCCACAAAAAAAAAGGGGACCGAAAGTGAAACTCATATATTGCAGCAGAGTATGGACTGTAGATCACGTAATAATTCGGGTCGGTCTTAAGTACATTTCTGGCTGTCATGCTTGTATACTGGGTTGTATGAACTGTGAGCTGAGGATATTCATATTAGTTGTCTAAATAAATACGTGCTGATGGCTAATTATTTAATTTTGAACCTAAAGAAATAAAGAACTTCTTGCGGATTTTTGACATTTTATCTAAAAGAATGAAGCAATCGCCCTCCACCCGAAATTCGTTATAAGATATTACAGGATAGCTTGCTGTCAGAGTTTAGGGGACTTTACAAACGTAAGTATTGACGATGTTTCTCTTCAACGCTGCTTTTAACATTGTCTGAACAGTATCTAAGTTTGCAGAGAATCGGGCTGGTGACCAGACGCCGTACTGAGGTAGGTGGAACTCTTTGGTGTTGTTGTTGTTGTTGTCGTGGTCTTCAGTCCCGAGACTGGTTTGATGCAGCTATCCGTGCTACTGTATCCTGTGTAAGCCTCTTCATTTCCCAGTACCTACTGCAACCTACATCCTTTTGAATCTGCTTAGTGTATTCATCTCTTGGTCTCCCTCTACGATTTTTACCCTCCACGCTGCCCTCCAATACTAAATTGGTGATCCCTTGATGCCTCAGAACATGTCCTACCAACAGATCCCTTCATCTAGTCAAGTTTTGCCACAAACTTCTCTTCTCGCCAATCCTATTCAATACCTCCTCATTAGTTATGTGATCTACCCATCTAATCTTCAGCATTCTTCTGTAGCACCACATTTCGAAAGCTTCTATTCTCTTCTTGTCCAAACTATTTATCGTCCATGTTTCACTTCCATACATGGCTACACTCCATACAAATACTTTCAGAAAAGACTTCCTGACACTTAAATCTACACTCGATGTTAACAAATTTCTCTTCTTCAGAAACGCTTTCCTTGCCATTGCCAGTCTACATTTTATATCCTCTCTACTTCGACAATCATCAGTTATTTTGCTCCCCAAATAGCAAAACTCCTTTACTACTTAAAATGTCTCATTTCCTAATCTAATTCCCACAGCATCACCCGACTTAATTCGACTACATTCCATTATCCTCGTTTTGTTCTTGTTGATGTTCATCTTATATCCTCCTTTCAAGACACTATCCATTCCGTTCAACTGCTCTTCCAAGTCCATTACTGTCTCTGACAGAATTACAATGTCATCGGCGAACGTCAAAGTTTTTATTTCTTCTCCATGGATTTTAATACCTACTCCGAATTTTTCTTTTGTTTCCTTTACTGCTTGCTCAATAAACAGATTGAATAACATCGGAGATAGGCTACAACCCTATCTCACTCCCTTCCCAACCACTGCTTCCCTTTCACGTCCCTCGACTATTATAACTGCCATCTGGTTTCTATACAAATTGTAAATAGCCTTTCGCTCCCTGTATTTTATCCCCACCACCTTCAGAATTCGAAAGAGTCAACATTGTCAAAAGCATTCTCTAAGTCTACAAATGCTAGAAACGTAGGCTTGCCTTTCCTTAATCTAGCTTCTAAGATAAGTCGTTAGGTCAGTATTGCCTCACGTGTTCCAATATTTCTACGGAATCCAAACTGATCTTCCCCGAGGTCGGCTTCTACTAGTTTCTCCATTCGTCTGTAAACAATTCGCTTTAGTATTTTGCATCTGTGGCTTATTAAACTGATTGTTCGGTAATTTTCACATCTATCAACACCTGCTTTCTTTGTGATTGGAATTATGATATTCTTCTTGAAGTCTGAGGGTATTTCGCCTCATGCATGTTGCTCACCAGATGGTAGAGTTTTGTCAGGACTGGCTCTCCCAAGGCCGTCAGTAGTTCTAATGGAATGTTGTCTACTCCCGGGGCCTTGTTTCGATTCAGGTCTTTCAGTGCTGTGTCAAACTCTTCACACAGTATCATCTTCCCATTTCATCTTCATCTTCAGCCTCTTCCATTTCCATAATATTGT
The DNA here is from genome assembly GCF_021461395.2 of Schistocerca americana. NCBI lineage: Eukaryota > Metazoa > Arthropoda > Insecta > Orthoptera > Acrididae > Schistocerca > Schistocerca americana. The sequence goes on from NC_060121.1 coordinate 226,911,161, forward strand.
CCTCAGGTACATCACCCTTGTATAGACCCTCTATATACTCCTTCCACCTTTCTGCTTTCCCTTCTTTGCTTAGAGCTGTGTTTCCACCTGAGCTATTGATATTCATACAAGTGGATCTCTTTTCTCCAAAGGTCTCTTTAATTTTCCTGTAGGCTGTATCTATCTTACCCCTAGTGAGATAACCCTCTACGTCCTTACATTTGTCCTCTAGCAATCCCTGCATAGCCATTTTGTATTCCTTTATGCCTGCTTCATTTACGGCATTTTTATATTTTCTCCTTTCATCAATTAAATTCAATATTTCTTCTGTTTCCCAAGGATTTCTACTAGCCCCCGTCTTTTTACCTGCTTGATCCTCTGCTGCCTTCACTACTTCATCCCTCAAAGCTACCCATTGTTCTTCTACTATATTTCTTTGCCCCATTCCTGTCAATTGTTCCCTTATGCTCTCCCTGAAACAATGTACAACCTCTGGTTTAGTCAGTTTATCCAGGTCCCATCTCCTTAAATCCCCACCTTTTTGCAGTTTCTTCAGTTTTAATCTACAGTTCATAACCATTAGATTGTGGTCAGAATCCACATCTGCCCCTGGAAATGTTTTACAATTTAAAACTTGTTTCCTCTGTCTCTGTCTTAACCATTATATAATCTATCTGAAACCTGTCAGTATCTCCAGGCTTCTTCCGTGTATACAGCCTTCTTTCATGATTCTTGAACCAAGTGTTAGCTATGATTATGTTGTGTTCTGTGCAAAATTCTACCAGGCGGCTTCCTCTTTCATTTCATCCCCCCAATCCATATTCATCTACTACGTTTCCTTCTCTCCCCTTTCGTGCTACCGAATTCCAGTCACCCATGACTATTAAATTTTCATCTCCCTTCACTATCTGAATAATTTCTTTGATTTCCTCATACATTTCTTCAATTTCTTCGTCATCTGCAGAGCTAGTTGGCATATAAACTTGTACTACTGTAGTAGGCGTGGGCTTCGTGTCTATCTTGGCCACAATAATGCGTTCACTATGCTGTTTGTAGTAGACTACCCGCACTCCTATTTTTTAATTCATTATTAAACCTACTCCTGCATTACCCCTATTTGATTTTGTATTTATTACCCTGTATTCGCCTGACCATAAGTCTTGTTCCTCCTGCCACCAAACTTCACTAATTCCCACTATATCTAACTTTAACATATCCATTTCCCTTTTTAAATTTTCTAACCTACCTGCCCGGTTAAGGGATCTGACATTCCACGCTCCGATCCGTAGAACGCCAGTTTTCTTTCTCCTGATAACGACGCCCTCCTGAGTAGTCCCCGCACGGAGATCCGAATGGGGGACTATTTTATCTCCGGAATATTTTACCCAAGAGGACGCCATTATCATTTAACCATACAGTAAAGCTGCATGCCCTCGGGAAAAATTAGGCTGTAGTTTCCCCTTGCTTTCAGCCGTTCGCAGAACCAGCACAGCAAGGCCGTTTTGGTTAGTGTCACAAGGCCAGATCAGTCAATCATCCAGACTGTTGTCCCTGCAACTACTGAAAAGGCTGCTGCCCCTCTTCAGGAACCACACGTTTGTCTGGCCTCTCAACAGATACCCCTCCGTTGTGGTTGCACCTACGGTACGGCCATCTGTATCGCTGAGGCACGGAAGCCTCCCCACCAACTGCAAGGTCCATGGTTCACAGGGGGAAACTCTTTGTAGTGCACAGTATGACGAAAGACAGTGGTCAAACAATTACGCAACGTAATGCGACTTTTAACCCGCCTCGCTGCAAGACTGCGCCGGTGTTGTGGAGCACTAGCGCCATCTATTGGTCACAACAACTGATAACACTAACCTATGTAACGGCACCAAATGTAACTTATTATGTCAAACGGTTATTCTGTTATAAATTTTTATAATAATGGCCAGACTTTGTCCTCACCCTGTATATAATATCTAAATGTACGTTTGTTTACTGTAGAAAGGGAAACGTGAAAATCTCGAACAGCACCTAACGGATTTGTTTCAAATTTTTACACGATAAAATAATAAATATTTATGAAGCATAGATTATAATTTTTTAATTGACAGTGTACAGATTTTATGTTAAATACAACTGCGAGAAAAAAGATGCTGTGATGTGATGTGAAAATGTGTCGTTTCGTTTTTTTTCAGAGTACGTTTCAATTACGGTAACAGAGCATTTAAAGTTTAAACCATTAGCCAAATTGTTTCTCCCATATACATTCTTTTCCCTGTATCTAATTTCAACCAAATATTGTATACATAACTACGTGCTGTTTTGTTTAATTCCTTGTCGTTGGTCTTACATTAAACAGGATGGCTTATCGGCTTACTACTACGAAACCTGGATCGCCCGAATCTTTGTAATCCTATCCTCTTCCAGATTCAATCTGTGCGAAATATTGTCAACGAAGCTGCTACCTTCACGTATCATGCAACTGGAGAGGTCGCTGTCATAACCGATACACCAATGATTCCAGCCAATTCACCCATTCATTTTAAGTAAATTCAGTTCCCAATGAAGGTTTCACTTGCAATAGCAATAAGCAAGGCTCAATGTCAGAGAAGGGTAAGAGAACAGTGACGGAGGAGGGGGGAGGAAATGGACATCGAGATGGGGAAGGAGATGAGCAGGGAGATGGAGACGATTAGCATGTGTATCAAATACCCATATGTGTTTGGAAACTGCGAAGCATTGCCGGATTCTCTAGTTTGTTGTAGCTGCAAATAAAGGGAGGAATGATATGTGCTGACCATCTTCTGGTAATTGGGTATGTCTGTGTTTCTTATAGGTGGCTAACTTAATAGCTCAGTAATGGTTCAAATGGCTCTGAGCACTATGGGACTTAACATCTATGGTCATCAGTCCCCTAGAACTTAGAACTACTTAAACCTAACTAAACTAAGAACATCACACAACACCCAGCCATCACGAGGCAGAGGAAATCCCTGACCCCGCCGGGAATCGAACCCGGGAACCCGGGCGTGGGAAGCGAGAACGGTACCGCACGACCACGAGATGCGGGCAACTTAATAGCTCCATCGCTACAGATGTTCTTCCGTAATGTATTTCTTAGATATCCGATCTCGGAATCCACGTGTTCTTCTCACATGTAGAGGAAGTTATCGAAAGCTCGAGATTGACAAATCTAACGTGGCACGAACTCCGTGAAGAATTTGTTCAATGGTGACTCGAAACATTGCGATCTCATATGACGGTCCGACTCCTTAAAATCCATTAATTACTCGATTACGGCCATTAATTCTGTAAAAGGGTGACACTTATTTGCTATTATAAGGATGTTATAGATTTTGTGATTTTGTATCTTTTAAGCCTTTATTTTATTGTTTGTTTTGTTTCTGTGACGCACTGTAAACTTCCCTCGACGACTTGAATATTTTCTCCACGAATGTTCTTCCGCAAAAGAAACCAGACAGCTGAAAGCGGCGTAACAAAGACTTTCTTTCTGCTAGTATCGGCTGAAGGTGACTACAAAGTACCGTAATGTTCAGCTGTTCACGGAGGTCCAGTGTGGGTTGTAAGTATCGTATGGCAGTGAAACGTGGTAGATATGCTAATGTGTTAATGCGAAACCGATTTACGCTGGAAAAAGTTGTTTTTATTTTGACCACCAGGTGCAAATCTAGCGCTGTAGAGCATCTCGTCGATATCTCCGGTGCTGATATTGAACAAACTGTGTAGTCTGTGCTTCATAGTAAAATCAACATTTTGCATTTCTCACTTGTTTGTTCTTTTCTACTCGCATCCCGTTCCTAATCTATTACATATGGAAACATTTCTGTAGGTCTTTCGTGCATTCAGAGCGCCAGTTTTGCACCTGCTGACCAAAACAGGAACTAATTTCTTTCCAGCGCAAATCAGTTTCGCAATAACGCATTGGCGTATCTACCACGTTTTGCTACCATCCGATGATTACAGCCCTCACCGGCCCTTAATGACTAGGTGCACATTAATTATAACCACCCGGTACGTACCTGGCTGGACGCGAGAAACGGTTAATTCGCCGGGAAAGCTTAGGTTCACACACCACCATTAAGTCGACGCAAACCTTCTCGCAAATTGAAACTCTATCCGGAGTAGTTTTCGGACTCGGAACCTCTCATTATGCGAGCAATGCTCTTACCAACAGAACTACACAGACACGACTCACCATACACTCCAAAGCTTCGCTTCTGCTGGTACGTCTGCCTTGCGCACGGAAGGCAAGATTCCGTGTTCGGGCCACGGTCTTGTATACTGACAGTAAATTTATAAAAAGCCATACGTTCGGAACGCAAGTGGTAGAACAGGTCATTACTAGATGAATTAATGGAAGAACCAAAGGAAGAACCCAGTTCCTAACCAATACGAAGAATGCAAGCAGCAGACACGTGACTCAGGTTAGCAATATCGAACGGCTGCACAAAGGGCCTCTGTCTATTCGTCTCATAACTTCCTTTGTTCTTTAACCCTGCTCCTTTCCTTGGAAAAGCTATACAGACATACTCTTTCAGGTCATAATGACGGAATTGGTATTGAGGTACGTAATACTAATAAATTATTAAAAGTTGTCGTAACTTTAATTTTAGGTCCTATTTCCAACAAAATAAATTTTCAGCATTACAGCCGAACGATGTTGTACAAAAAAAAGGCCACAAAGATTTTTGTTATGTAAATAATCGGAACGCCCTTGCTCTTAGTGTGATGTAGCACTATTCAGGTTTGACCTAGTTTGAAGATGAACAAAATAAGAAATTGTCAGCTTACAATGAAAATTAAAATAGTAGTAATTCGTAAATTCTCTGTTTCCTGTGCTAGAGATGAAAAAGGGATTGTAATCTCTCACATTTTTCTCGGCGCGGATCTTTATTGTGTGCTTCCTAGTGCTCTGCCGAGATGTTTTTTTCTACTTTACGCACATAAAACGCATATGTACACAAAATCGAAGAAACAACTCGGAGAACACCCGGAAGCACGCTATTAATAAGGCATAATCTCCCATAAAACAAATATTACGGTATTAGAAGCTTACAATAACGTGAAGGACGTAAAAAAATATTTTTCTTGCACTTAATTTCAAAATGGACAAAACAGAAATTGCTAATAACAGGAAAAATTGCAATACCTGTAATTTACAAATTATTAACTTCCTCGTCTAAATATCAGATACAGACAACTTGGGGAGTGGTACGTAACGTAAATTTTGCAAAGGCATTTTTTACAACCTAAGTACTTATCCGGTGTTTTGTTGTCACAATTTGATGCACTGAATTTGTATCCAGCACGCTTGGAGTTTCGGTGTCGACTTTTCTTTTTGTATTCTTCTAATAGAGGTCGCTGACGATTTTGTAACAGCTCTTTTCTAGTTCCAATGTGACTGATGGGAGCATTCCCAGTTCGTCCAGAAGTCTTTGACCCAATGTGTAGACTGTACAGAATTTGTCCTATGTGACATTTTATTTCTTCACCTCATGTGTCGGGTGATAAACTGCATGCAGTTTTTTTTCGGCTTTTAACTCAGTTGACTTTCCTGTATAAATTCCTGTTTTCAAGGAATAAGAAGTAGCATTATCACCTGAAATCGATATTTTTGTTCTACATTTTTTGGATTTACACGATATGTGTTGTCTGAATTCACAACGTCCACGAAGAGCCATCAGTTTCCCATCTACAGCTACATTTTTAGCAGAAGAATTATGTATTTTCACCCCCCCTCCCCCCCTAGAACCATGGCCTTGCCGTTGGTGGGGAGACTTGCGTGCCTCAGCGATGGCCGTACCGTAGGTGCAACCACAACGGAGGTGTATCTGTTGAGAGGCCAGACAAACGTGTGGTTCCTGAAGAGGGGCAGCAGCCTTTTCAGTAGTTGCTGGGGGAACAGTCTGGATGATTGACTCATCTGGCCCTGAAACACAAACCAAAACGGCCTTGCTGTGCTGGTTCTGCGAACGGCTGAAAGCAAGGGGAAACTACAGCCGTAATTTTTTACTGAGGGCATGAAGATTTACTGTATAGTTAAATGATGATGTCGTCCTCTTGGGTAAAATATTCCGGAGGTAAAATAGTCCCTCATTCGGATCTCTGGGCGGGGACTACTCAAGAGGACGTCGTTATCAGGAGAAAGACAACTGGCGTTCTACGGATCGGAGCGTGGAATGTCAGATCACTTAATCGGACACGTAGGGTAGAAAATTTAAAAAGGGAAATGGATATGTCAATGTTAGATACAGTGGGAATTAGTGAAGTTCGGTGGCAGGAGGAACAAGACTTTTGGTCAGGTGAATACAGGGTTATAAATACAAAATCAAATAGGGGTAATGCAGGAGTAGGTTTAATACTGAATAAAAAAATTGGAGTGCGGGAAAGCTACTACAAACAGCATGGTGAATGCATTATTGTGGCCAAGATAGACACGAAGCCCATGCCTGCTACAGTAGTACAAGTGTATATGCCAACTAGCTCTGCAGATGAAGAAATTGAAGAAATGTATGATGAGATAAAAGAAATTATTCAGGTAGTGAAGGGAGACGAAAATTTAATAGTCATGGGTGACTGGAATTCGACAGTAGGAAATGGGAGAGAAGGAAACGTAGTAGGTGAATATGGATTGGGGCTAAGAAATGAAAGAGGAAGCCGTCTGCGAGAATTTTGCACAGAGCATAACTTAATCATAGCTAACACTTGGTTCAAGAATCATAAAAGAAGGTTGTATACATGGAAGCACCCTGGAGATACTACAAGGTATCAGATAGATTATATAATGGTAAGATAGAGATTTAGGAACCAGGTTTTAAATTGTAAGACATTTCCAAGGGCAGATGTGGACTCTGAACACAATCTATTGGTTATGAACTGTAGATTAAAACTGAAGAAACGGCAAAAAGGTGGGGATTTAAGGAGATGGGACCTGGATAAACTGACTAAACCAGAGGTTGTACAGAGTTTGAAGGAGAGCATAAGGGAACAATTGACAGGAATGGGGGAAAGAAATACAGTAGAAGAAGAATGGGTAGCTCTGAGGGATGAAGCAGTGAAGGCAGCAGAGGATCAAGTAGGTAAAAATACTAGGGATAGTAGAAATCCTTGGATAACAGAAGAAATATTGAATTTAATTGATGATAGGAGAAAATATAAAAATGCAGTAAATGAAGCAGCAAAAAGGAATACAAACGTCTCAGAAATGAGATGGACAGGAAGTGTAAAATGGTTAAGCAGGGATTGCTAGAGGACAAATGTAAGGATGAAGAGGGTTATCTCACTAGGGGTAAGATAGATACAGCCTACAGGAAAATTAAAGAGACCTTTGGAGAAAAGAGATCCACTTGTATGAATATCAATAGCTCAGATAGAAACCCAGTTCAAAGCTAGGAAGGGAAAGCAGGAAGGTGGAAGGAGTATATAGAGGGTCTATACAAGGGCGATGTACTTGAGGACAATATTATGGAAATGAAAGAGGGTGTAAATGAAGATGAAATGGGAGATACGATACTGCGTGATGAGTTTTACAGAGCACTGAAAGACCTGAGTTGAAACAAGGCCTCGGGAGTAGACAACATTCCATTAGAACTACTGACGGCCTTGGGAGAGCCAGTCATGACAAAACTCTACCATCTGGTGAGCAAGATGTATGAGACAGGCGAAATACCCTCAGACTTCAAGAAGAATATAATAATTCCAAACCCAATGGAAGCAGGTGTTGACAGGTGTGAAAATTACCGAACTACCAGTTTAATAAGACACAGGTGCAAAATACTAACGCGAATTCTTTACACACGAATGGAAAAACTGGTAGAAGCCGACCTCGGGGAAGATCAGTTGGATTCCGTAGAAATGTTGGAACACGTGAGGCAATATTGACTTTACGACTTACCTTAGAAGAAAGATCAAGGAAAGGCAAACCTACGTTTGTAGCATTTGTAGACTTAGAGAAAGCTTTTGACAATGTTGACTGGAATACTCTCTTTCAAATTCTGAATGTGGCAGGGGTAAAATAGAGGGAGCGAAAGGCTATTTACAATTTGTACAGAAACCAGATGGCAGTTGTAAGAGTCGAGGGGCATGAATGGGAATCAGTGGTTGGGAAGGGAGTGAGACAGGGTTGTGGCCTGTCCCCGATGTTATTCAATCTGTATATTGAGCAAGCAGTAAAGGAAACAAAAGAAAAATTCGGAGTAGGTATTAAAATCCATGGAGAAGAAATAAAAACTTTGAGGTTTGCCGATGACATTGTAATTCTGTCAGAGACAGCAAAGTGCAGTCTAACGGAATGAACAGTGTCTTGAAAGGAGGATATAAGATGAACATCAACAAAAGCAAAACGAGGATAATGGAATGTAGTCGAATTAAGTCGGGTGATGCTGAGGGAATTAGATTAGGAAATGAGACACTTAAAGAAAAAAAGGAGTTTTACTATTTGGGAGCAAAATAACTGATGATGGTCGACGTAGAAAGGTTATAAAACGTAGACTGGCAATGGCAAGGAAAGCGTTTTTGAAGAAGAGAAATTTGTTAACATCGAGTATAGATTTAAGTGTCAGGAAGTCGTTTCTGAAAGTATTTGTATGGAGTGTAGCAATGTATGGAAGTGAAACATTGACGATAAATAGTTTGGACAAGAAGAGAATAGAAGCTTTCGAAATGTGGTGCTACAGAAGAATGCTGAAGATTAGATGGGTGGATCACATAAATAATGAGGAAGTCTTGAATAGAATTGGGGAGAAGAGGAGTTTCTGGCACAGCTTGACAAGAAGAAGCGACCGGTTGGTAGGACATGTTCTGAGGCATCAAGGGATCATAAATTTAGCATTGGAGGGCAGCGTGGACGGTAAAAATCGTAGAGGGAGACCAAGAGATGAGCAGATTCAGAAGGATGTAGGTTGCAGTAAATACTGGGAGATGAAGAAGCTTGCACAGGATAGAGTGGCGTGGAGAGCTGCATCAAACCAGTCTGAGGACTGAAGACGACAACAACAACAACATGTATTTTCAAAAGCATTTTCACCCACCATTCCCACAGAACTCTTGTAGGCACCGGGAATAATTTGCAGTTTGCCACAGATTTGCAAATTTTGTGAATTTTTATACATGTGGGTCATAGAGAGCCAAAGGACACAACTGTCACAAATCAGTCTATAAAGAAGGGAGAAAACCTTTTTTCTTCACATGATTCTTAAGTTTGTGAAATATATAGTAAAACAAAGTTGTGAAGTTTTAATCGCTAGCGTTTGAAAACGTTGTGGAATGCCAAACTACTGTGCTTTCCGTGTGATATTGACTTGAAGATAATAGCAGCAATAAACTACTTGCAGCTGCGCTTCTGACAGTTAGGTAGTGTAACATAACATGAAAATCAATTTATTCTCTCGCAATATAATTATATGTCGCAGACATTTTAGTGAAATAGTATTTTCAGGAATCTAATTCTGTGGTCTCATACGGCGCCATAAACGAATGTTCGTAAAAAGAGAGTCCCATACCAAATGGAATAACCTAGTTTCCTGGGATATGATGAAGTAACGTTTGTAGCCTGGAGCTCACTGTGTGGCAACAAAACCTTTAATTTTATTCCGTTATAATTCTGCGAGCTAACTTTAGAGAACTCAGATGTTTGAGGAGGTTGAAAAAAAGAACAGGTCAAGTTCATAAGAAGTGCGGTTCCAGCAAACACGGGAAACTTCAAAAGGCTTCGCTTCTCCTTCAGCTATTTGTTAATGATGCGTTTACAAGATGGCAAACTTCTCTTTCAATCGTCTGGAGGTACTTAATGCAGAGTATATTTGATACAGTTTGCCAGGGTTTTTGTACTGCATTAAAACGCAGAGGAGAAGAAAGACTTCACTTTAACATTCTGTTTACATTTACGTAGTTAGAAAAAGGTATGTAGTTTAGCTGGACTACGCAGGAGAAAAATGCCATAGCCTTTTGTAATCTTTGCTGTTGAAATTTTAGCTTTTGGGTGCTTAAATCATAAAACCATCGGCGGCCGCGGTGGTCTAGCGGTTCTAGGCGCTCAGTCCGGAACCGCGCGACTGCTACGGTCGCAGGTTCGAATCCTGCCTCGGGCATGGATGTGTGTGATGTCCTTAGGTTAGTTAGGTTTAATTAGTTCTAAGTTCTAGGGGACTGATGACCACAGATGTTTAGTCCCATAGTGCTCAGAGCCATTTGAACCATAAAACCATCATGTGGTGCGATATAGTAACACACAGTACATCTATATTTGCTTATTACTTTTAATTTCCGTGCATTTCATTTCTTCTTCTGTATCCATGGGTCAGGTCCACGATGAGACACATTTAAAACCCACATCAGTGTCAGGTACTGAAATAGAACCAGCGGTGCGGTTCTTAGCTCACAGAGACTGACCAACGACATTTTCAATCTTAGTATTCATGCTTTCACTTGAAATGAGTTAAGAAAATGCTGGAAACCAATACCCCGAGTTCGAAAAAGAGATCTGTACATCGTCCTTCCCAATAATGTTGTTGCGTTGTGTGAACTCTCTTTCGGCTTTGTTAATGAGAGCCCACTCGTCTACTTTTACGTATTGCATGTTTTTCTTATTTAATACTGTTCCTTATCTATATAAACGATTTTGGAGACAATCTGAGCAGCCGTCTTCGGTTGTTTGGAGATGACGCTGTCGTTTATCGACTAATAAAGTCATCAGAAGGTCAAACTGCAAAAGGTTTAGAAAAGATATCTGAATGGTGCGAAAAGTGGCAGTTGACCCTAAATAACGAAAAGTGTGAGGTCATCCACATGAATGCTAAATGGAACTCGTTAAACTTCGGTTACCGGTGCACGATAAATTAGTCTAATCTAAATGCCGTAAATTCAACTAAATACCTAGGTATTACAATTACGAAGACCTTAAATTATAAGTAAGACATAAAAAATATTGTGGGGAAGGCTAACCAAAGACTGCGTTTTATTGGCAGGACTCTTAGAAAATGTAACAGACCTACTAAGGAGACTGCCTACACTACGCTTGTCCGTCCTCTTTTAGAATACTGCTGTGCGGCGTGGGATCCTTACCAGATAGGACTGACGGAGTACATCGAAAACGTTGAAAGAAGGGTGGTACGTTTTGTATTATCGCGAAGTATGGGAGAGAGTGTCACAGAAATGATACAGGATTTGGGCTGGACATCATTAAAAGAAAGGCGTTTTTCGTTGCGACGGAATCTTCTCACGAAATTCCAATCACCAACTTTCTCCTCCGAATGTGAAAATATTTTGTTGACACCGACCTACATAAGGAGAAACGATCACCACGATAAAATAAGGGAAATCAGAGCTCGTACGGAAAGATATAGGTGTTCATTATTTCCGCGCGCTATACGAGATTGGAATAATAGAGAATTGTGAAGGTGGTTCGATGAACCCTCTGCCAGGCACTTGAATGTGATTTGCAGAGTATTGATATATATGTAGAAAATGCTGTTTTTGTAGACAGGCAATTTCGTTTCAGATACCACTCAATCGTGTTAAGTTTTTCACCGTAGCTACTGCACTGACGTCGCTTATCGTAGGAATAAAAACTGCCTAGGAACTTTTTGGGCGGACAGTGCATAGCGCAAAACCAGTTTGGCGACAAAGAGCGACAATTAATTTTTTTTAGGTAAATAATAATAATGGTCGCTCTGCTCAGCAGAATTCACCGTAACTTTGAACACTTTATACGTTACATTCACACATAATGGCATGTCAGTCTTTATATTACGTTGGCGAACAAGTTAGTGTTTTTGGTTTGCGTGTTGATATTTAGATTGCTATGAGTTTCTTTTACAAATGTCAATTTTATTTGGAGTTTACTGTTGCTATTTGTGTTGACATATTGTCATTTTGCCATTTGGAGATAGCAAGTGGAGTTGTGGACTCTAGAAAGTGGAGTGCCAGCTGGAGAAATGGGAACATTTTCGATATGGTCTTCTGTTTGAGTTCGATAGAGGGGAGACAGCAGCGAAGGTATCCACAAACCTTTCCGCCGTGTATGGGGACACCGCCACTGGACAGCACGCCAAGAAAATGGTTTCCTTGTTTTAAGGAGAGTCGTTTTGACATTAGTGACCCTCCACGTTCAGGAAGACCTTCGGCGTTTGATGACGATCGTTTAAACGTATTAACCCACGATGATCAACATCAGCGTACTCGAGGACTGACAAATGTGATGAACTGTGATCATTCCACCACCCTGCGACACTTGAATGCAGTTGGAAAGGTTCAAAACTCGGACCTTCGCGTATCGCATACTCCAAACTAAAATCACGAAAATCAGCGTGTTGCCATATATGGATCTCTGCTTGTTCGCACATCAATTAGCTTGCGAACAACACCGCCCATTCCAATACTGTGACTGGTGACGAGAAGTGGTGTGTTTATGCTAACATACGGAAAAGAAAGGAATCGTGGAGTCCAAACACAGCGCACCTGTACGCAGACACAAAAAAATGTTATGAATCTGGTGGAACAGCGACGGTGTGGCATACTACGAATTGCTTATCCGAGGTGTAACCATCACTGACGACGACTACTGTCAACAACTGAGAAGTCTTGTTGACGCAGTCCAATAGCAACGACCAGGAAGACTACGTGAAATGATGCGACTTCACAATAACGCATGCCCGCATTCTGCTAGGACTGTCAAAGATACTACGCATGAGTTTCGTCAGGTAGTCATTCCGAGCCCAACTCATTTATCTGATTTGCGCCCTCAGATTTTTGTCCCTCCCGTTCTCTATCAAACAGTCTCCAAGAAACTTCCTTTCTGGATGAAAATCAGCTCCACCACTTGTTTTTTACAGTAGCGGAATGGAAACGATGCTCCAGCGTTGACAGATTGCTTTAAATAATGAAGGAGACTGTATTGTTGTTGACTAAAATCTCTGTTAAATGTATCTGTTGTTTTTAGCAAACCTACATTTCTAGCATTTGTAGACTTAGAGAAAGCTTTTGACAATGTTGACTGGAATACTCTCTTTCAAATTCTAAAGGTGGCAGGGGTAAAATACAGGGAGCGAAAGGCTATTTACAATTTGTGCAGAAACCAGATGGCAGTTATAAGAGTCGAAGGGCATGAAAGGGAAGCAGCGGTTGGGAAGGGAGTGAGACAGGGTTGTAGCCTGTCCCCGATGTTATTCAATCTGTATATTGAGCAAGCAGTAAAGGAAACTAAAGAAAAATTCGGAGCAGGTATTAAAATCCATGGAGAAGAAATAAAAACGTTGCGGTTCGCCGATGACATTGTAATTCTGTCAGAGACAGCAAAGGACTTGGAAGAGCAGTTGAACGGAATGGATAGTGTCTTGAAAGGAGGATATAAGATGAACATCAACAAGAACAAAACGAGGATAATGGAATGTAGTCGAATTAAGTCGGGTGATGCTGAGGGAATTAGATTAGGAAATGAGACACTTAAAGTAGAAAAGGAGTTTTGCTATTTGGGGAGCAAAATAACTGATGATGGTCCAAGTAGAGGGGATATAAAATGTAGACTGGCAATGGCAAGGAAAGTATTTCTGAAGAAGAGAAATTTGTTAACATCCAGTATAGATGTAAGTGTCAGCAAGTCGTTTCTGAAAGTATTTGTATGGAGTGTAGCCATGTATGGAAGTGAAACATGAACGATAAATAGTTTTGACAAGAAGAGAATAGAAGCTTTCGAAATGTGGTGCTAAAGAAGAATGCTGAAGATTAGATGGGTAGATCACATAACTAATGAGGAGGTATTGAATAGAATTGGGGAGAAGAGGAGCTTGTGGCACAACTTGACAAGAAGAAGGGACCGGTTGGTAGGACATGTTCTGAGGCATCAAGGGATCACAAATTTTGCGTTGGAGGGCAGCGTGTAAAAATCGTAGAGGGAGACCAAGAGATGAATACACTAAGCAGATTCAGAAGGATGTAGGTTGCAGTAAGTACTGGGAGATGAAGAAGCTTGCACAGGATAGAGTAGCATGGAGAGCTGCATAAAACCAGTCTGAGGACTGAAGACAACAACAACAACAACATGGAAAAACGCTACGAGCTTATCACCAACCAAATAACAGAATTATCGTTTCCTCATCTGTGGTCAAACAATTTGCACGATGCACTCACAAGCTGTTACTCCTGACTCCTTGTAATAATAGGTAGGGCACAAAGTGATCTACGAAAGCCGTCCGGGGTGGCCGAACGGTTCTAGGCGCTACAGTGTGGAACCGCGCGACCGCTACGGTCGCAGGTTCGAATCCTGCCTCGGGCATGGATGTGTGCGATGTCCTTAGGTTAGTTAGGTTTAAGTAGTTCTAAGTTGTAGGCGACTGATGACCTCAGAAGTTAAGTTCCATAGAGCTCAGAACTATTTGAACCATTTTTTGATCTACGAAAGCTGGGTAAGAATGACTTCAAATGGTTCAAATTGCTCTAAGCACTATGGGACTTAAGATCTGAGGTCATCAGTCCCCTACACATAGAACCACTTAAAAGTAACTAACCTAAGGACATCACACACAACTATGGCCGAGGCAGGATTCGAACCTGCGACCGTAACAGCAGCGCGGTTCCGGCCTGAAGCGCCTAGAACCGCTCGGCCACAGAGGCCGGCTGGAATGATTTCAATTTAATGAGCATATGGCAGAAGGAACTTCGAAAGGAGAATACTGGCACTAGAACATAATTTCCTTAACTTCATTCAGCTGTAATGGCTTCAACTTTTCGTGTTGTACTATCCGCAGACTGCGTAAGAGAGAGCTGGAAATACAGGGTGCAAACACAAGAAAATGATATTAAGAGGACCCGAAGAGACAGTGAGTGAAACTGCGTGGTACAGTGGTTTTAATGAAAGGTAGTTAATTCGGAAGAAGTAGTGGAAGATTAGCGCTGAAAAAAGTATACTGCAAATGAAGCTACGCAGGCGCGAAATTACTCATTGGCCGTAAACAGCTGTGTCATATACTTGCAAATGCTTCGTTCCAGCTCGTCGCAAAGAACGATAACTGTGTGAATGCGCGCAGTGAATTCTGTGAATAATACAACAAAAATGTAATTGGTAGAGCGGCCTGGTGAGATTTCAAGACAGTCGTAGGAAAATTCGTTCCCGACCCACAGCTCTCAAAGCACGTATTCCATCGCTAACACTGGCCTATTTTGGGGCACTCTGTCCTTGAGATCCAGAAGGAACTCAGGCTGATGTAACTTTCGTCGACTCCCTGAATCAGTTCGGCATATTTCCTGTCATGTCTTTCGTCAACAATTTTCCAACTTACATGATGCTTATCGCCACGGTTTTCTCTACATCTCAGAGTACAACTACATTATACGTCTTCAATTACTTGTTGAGTACATTCCAATCTTTGTCTTCTCTGCACATTTTACCCTCTACAGCAGTGTACGTCAAACTTTTTAGCTCAAGAACTAACATTGCGCGGTGGCATCTCGGACCACACCTGTACGGATATTATTGTTAATTGGTTACCTACATAAATTAGTGGATTATCAGCCTCCAATATAGAAACTTTAGTAAGGACATGATACGTTGACCACGCCCCCTTCCCCCGCCCCGTCCACACCACCCGTGTACTGATCGTTAAAATTTTGAATAATTCGTGCCGACTTCCTGTTTCAGATTGCTGGTACCCTCAGCGAATTCAAAGTTGTGGCGTCGTAAATGCCCGACGTCGTGTTATGTAGTCTGTGTGTGCGAATGATTAATTGATTAATAATAGTAATTGCACTTACTTACGTGGCTTATCTAATATGAGACACGATCACTTATGTTTACTAAACCCGTTCAATGTCAATGTTGTTGTACTAGTTGCGTTCTACTACAACGCCCTTAACTAATTTAATGGCCTCTGCTATAAATCAGTACCACATTTGAAGAAGACCGTCTGTGTAATTCGCATTCAGGATTCCATGTAAGTTCTGTGTCAAAATTTATCACATAGCAACTGATGGGTAAGAATCGCACCCGCCCGTGAATTGTCTGTGCTGGAAGACAAACAATAAAACATTCCACCTCTGTCATCCTCTAACCATGCAGTGGCCGCGCTACTTACCCCTTTGATTTTGAGGTAAACGGCCATCTTTATTTATTTCATGCCCAAATTTACCAACGTCAATTTAAATTAAATTTTTCCGTGTTATATGGAATTTTTCGATGACTGCAATTGTGTTGTAAACTTACGAAATAAATTCTACTGCTTCAGTCACTTTTTGCTAATATTTAATTAGCAATGTGTGTGAATTCCTAAGGGACCAAACTGCTGAGGTCTTCGGTCTGTAGACTTGCAAACTACTTAAACTGACTTATGCTAAGAACAACACATGCACACATGCCCGAAGGAGGACTCGAAACTCCGGCCGAGCAGCCGCACAATCTGTGACATGGCGCCTCAAACCGCGCGGCATTTAATTAGCATAAAGGGTTTGGGCAGTGAGCTGCAATAATCAGGTGCATTACCCTTACAAATACATATTAATCTGAGGCGTGATTAGGTTCGTTTCCTTGTGTGGCAGTAAGCTTCTGTGTCGTGATAGAATCCCCTACAGAAAGACATATGTTTTAGTATGTACATTAAATGATCTGCATGTTTAGATCATTTCATTACTCTATTTACTTAATTTTTTGTTGTTAATTAAGTTTAGCTAGAGCAGGCATTTCCTGCAGTGGAAGCAGAGACTGTGGAAATTAAATTTTTCAGGACAGCCAGAAGACGCCCTCGCCCTCAGTATACTTTGTTAGCCGGTACTCTGATTTTACATGAGCAACATCATAACCTTTGAAATTTACACTTTGAAATATGCAACAACATGTGGCAGTATATACTACACTACTGACCATTAAACTTGCTAAGAAATGCAGATGATTAACAGGTATTCATTGGACAAATATATTATACTAGAACTGACACGTGATAACATTTTCACGCAATTTGGGTGCATAGATCCTGAGAAATCAGTACCCACAACAACCACCCCTGGCCGTAATAACGGCCTTGATACACCTGGGCATTGAGTCAAACAGAGGTTGGATGGCGTGTACAGGTACAGCCGCCCATGCAGCTTCAACACGATACGACAGTTCATCAAGAGTAGCGACTGGCGTATTTTCTGTATCCAGAAACGCCCTTACAGGACCTGTAACATGCGGTCGTGCATTATCCTGCTGAAATGTATTGTTTGGCAGGGATCGAAAGAAGGGTAGAGCCACGGGTCGTAACACATCTGAAATGTAACTTCCAATGTTCAAAGCACCGTCAATGCGAACAAGAGGTGACCGAGACGTGTAACCAATGGCACCCCATATCATCACGCCGGGTGATACACCAGTATGGCGATGAGGAATACACGCTCCCAATGTGCGTTCACCGGGATGTCGGCAAACACGGATGCTACCGTCATGATACTGTAAATAGAACCTGAAGTTTTGCCATTCGTGCACCCAGGTTTGTCGTTGAGTACACCATCACAGGCGCTTCTGTCTGTGATGCAGCGTCAAGGGTAACCGCAGCCATGGTCGCCGAGCTGATAGTCCGTGCTGCTCCAAACGTCGTCGAACTGTTCGTGCAGATGCTTGTTGCCTTGCAAACGTCCCCATCTGTTGACTCAGGGATCGAGACGTGGCTGCATGATCCGTTATAGCCATGTGGATAAGATGCCTGTCATCTCGACTGCTAATGAATGATACGAGGCCGTTGGGATCCAGCACGGCGTTCCGTATCACCCTCCTGAACCCACCGATTCCATATTCTGCTGACAGCCATTGGATCTCGACCAACGCGAGCTGCAATGTCGCGATACCGCAATCACGATAGGCTACAATCCGACCTTTATCAAAGTCGGAAACGTGATGGTATACATTTTTCCTCCTTACACGAGGCATCACAACAACGTTTCACCAGGCAACGCCGGTCAAATGCTGTTTTTGTATGAGAAATCGATTGGAAACTTTCCTCATGTCAGCACATTGTAGGTGTTGCCACCGGCGCCAACCTTGTGTGAATGCTCTGAAAAGCTAATCATTTGCATGTCACAGCAATTGCTTCCTGTCGGATAAATATTGCGTCTGTAGCATGTCATATTTGTGGTGTAGCAATTTTAATGGCCAGTTGTGTATTAAATTGACGTTAATGAACGTATTCCATTTAAAATATGGTACCTGGCGTTTAAAGTACAGGAGGAGGCTAATTAAAATGCCGGCTCCAGAGATTTAGTTGTCTGTAGGACAGTGCCACGTTTAAGTACAGGCGTGAATTTGGGGCTATGGCTTGAAGGTTGTAGTTAAGGGACCGACTGGCAGATGCCAGGTGTGGGGGACGTCAGTACTTAGCAAACGATTTTGCGAGGCATGTTTGTGACACTGCTCGCAGGCGAGAAGGGACGGTCCGGCGGGTACTGTATAGAAGTGTGAAGTACTCAGGGCAGCTCAAGGTACTGACGTGCTGTGAAGAACCAACACGTTGCAGATACAACAGCTCCTAGGGACCTGTGTGTAGCAGGCTGAGGAAAACCGAGTTGTAATTTTTAAAGACTACTCTACTTGTCCTCTCCAGAGGAACTACGTCATAGGCGTAGGTAAAAGACGTATAAATAAGCGAGCCCGGAAGCTGGAATCGTTCAGTAGTGTCGCCATTCTGTCCACATCTAGAACTGGAGAGCAGGGCGATTGGTTGCAGCCCAACCACGACGACCTCTGGTGATGGATACTGGTGGCTAACCGGCCGTCTGAAACTAACGCCAACCTCCCTTGCACAAGCGCGCCATAGCCTTTGAGCTGGAAAGGCGGGAGAAGCGATAAGGCTGCTGGCCTCCGCTCTCTAGGTAACATCGTCCGACGGACTGAAAGCTGCCGTCCGCAGGGGCGGGGCCGGGACGTGAACTCGCGGACTCTCGGGTGCAGAGCTGTCTGCTACGGTCGCTGTCTGAGCTGCACTGGGCGGACAGCTATTCTCCTTCGGCGCTCTATGTGGAGTCCACGAGTTGCGCTTGAGGAAGCAGTCAGCCGAGTCAGCCGTATCGCGAGCTACCGGTGCAGCCAACACCCGCGGCTGCCACTTAATCGAGGCGTGAATGGGGGCGCTACGTCAGCAAGGCTGTGCGAGCAGAGGCCGACGTAGCAGATTCCGCCATTTGCATTGTCGCTGACCCACGCATGCACGCCGCACGGTGTCTTCACCGGGATCAGCAAAGAGCCATCTGTATACTTTCCATGCAATGAAGTCAATGACACGCTTGCCAGTGTTTCTCTCCACGCTTGTGACGTGAGTCCCCACTCTCCCCCAGACCATACCTCTCCGTCTTCTGATATATTACAACCCCTGAGCTCAGGGGGGGGGGGGGAGGGGGGGGGGAGGGGGGCGGGTTGCTGTCTTTGTTGCAACTTGCTTGGCATATGCAATTGTATGCAATTGCAAGGTCATGTAGTATTGTTGTTGAGCAGCTGAAACTAGTTTATCTTTGCAATTAAGGCATTTTGTACGATGTAAATATCCATATGTCGACATATTAAGCTGTGATGTGTTTGTTACGAGGTGCGGCTAGAAAAAAACCGGACTGATGCTGGAAAAAACATTTATTTACAATTATTTACAATTTCATGTTATCTCCTTCAATGTACTCTCCTCCTCGGTCTCTACACCGCTCCATACGAGTTTTCCACTGTTCATAGCAATGCTGCAGATCATTTTCGGTAAGTCCATACATTACTTCCGTCGCTTTTTCTTTTACTGCTTCAACAGTCTCAAATCTAGTTCCTTTCAAAGCTGACTTGACTTTAGGGAAAAGAAAAAAGTCACAGGGGGCCAAATCAGGTGAGTAGAGTGGATGATCTAAGATGGGAATGTTGTGTTTTGCCAAAAACGTCTTCACTGACAACGCACTGTGAGCTGGGGCATTGTGTTGGTGAAGGATCCATGACTATTTTCTCCACAAATCGTTCCGTTTTCTCCGTACTCGCTCACGTTGGGTAGCCAGGACGCTAATGTAGTAATGCTGATTCACTGTTTGTCCCTCTGGTACCCAATCAATGTGCACAATCCCTTTGATGTCAAAAAAAAAACAATCATCATTGCCTTGAATTTCGATTTTGACATTCGTGCTTTTTTTTGTCGTGGAGAACCAGGAGTTTTCCAATGCATCGATTGGCGTTTAGTTTCGGGATCGTAAGTAAAAAACCACGATTCATCGCAAGTAATAACATTTTGTAAGAAAGTGGGATCACTTTCAATGTTTTCCAGGATGTCAGAATAAATCATTCTTCGGCGTTCCTTCTGTTCAATTGTGAGACACTTTGGAACCATTTTTGAACACACTTTGTTCATGTTGAAACTTTCATGAAGAATCTGCCTAACACTTTCCTTGTCAACTCCTGTTAACTCAGACACTGCTCTGATTGTTAAACGGCGATCTTGTCGAACAAGTTTACCGATTTTTTCAATGTTTGCGTCAGTTTTTGCTGACAATGGTCTGCCAGTGCGAGTGTCATCACTGGTGTCTTCGCGGCCATCTTTAAATCGTTTAAACCACTCAAACACTTGTGTTCGCGATAAACAATCATCGCCGTACACTTGTTGTAACATTACAAACGTTTCACTTGCAGATTTTCCTAGTTTGAAACAAAATTTGATGTTAACACGCTGTCCTTTCTGTACACTCAACATTTTCCGACGCACGGACAAAACGTCAACTACTTAAAACAGACGCCACGGGCAGACTGAGTGCAGGAGGCAGATGAAACTCGAGCAGTAGGCGGAGCGAGAGTCACGTGAAAGGCCACGCGACTTTCAGCCTTATTGCATTCGTTTTATTGTTTCACCAGTACTAGTCCGGTTTTTTTCTAGCCACACCTCGTATTATGCTCTGTGTGACAGATAACTAAATTTCCATTAAAAATGTATCTAAATGCACAAATGAAATGATTTAAACAGGCAGATCACTTAAGGTATGCACTAAAATATATGTATCTTTCAGTAGAAGGTTGTATTTCGATACATAACCTCACTGCCACACACAACCAATGAACCTAATCACACTCCAGATTAATATAATGTACATATAACTGTAATGCACAAGATAATGGCAGTACTTTACCCAAAAGCGCTGTGCTAGTTAAGTACTATTGAAGAGTGATTGGAACGGTAGAAATTATTTCACAAAAATTAAAGTTAAGCCCATCTTAAAAAATACTGTCTCGTAGGTATTTATGTTTGTTATTGAGCAGGAAAACGGCACTATTTAGAAACTCTTCATGTTAGTTGACATCACTGGATTCAGTGGTTAGGTGCAACATGCATCCATATATTCTATAACAGTTTATGTATGTACAAGTATGTTAGGTTTGTTCGTTAACCACTGGATCGATTTCATCCAAACTTGATACATATATCACTATCTCGATACAACTACTCTAGTGGCAAGAACCATGTCCCTCTCAAAGGGGTGTGGGTGAAAACATATCGTAGCTCCTGAAGTGCAAATGTGGGCACTTCTAGACTCACAACAAACTTAACAAGTAATTTCGAACCTTTACGAGACTCTTATTGGATGAATTCCCCTCCCCCTCTCCCCTCCCACATAGTGATGAGAGGAAAATCGTTCATAGGTTACTGTATTTTCGCTGTTCATGTAGCAAAACAGCCACATCAGGTATGATGTTTTAATTTATTACTTCTTTACTACTAACTCTTTTCGCAAGACAGCTTGGAGACAGTATTCACATATACCACTGAATACATCACTGCACGTATCTCCAGAATTATATCATTTTTCGCCGGCCGCGGTGGCCGTGCGGTTCTGGCGCAGCAGTCCAGAACCGCGGGACTGCTACGGTCGGAGGTGCGAATCCTGCCTCGGGCATGGGTATGTGTGATGTCCTTAGGTTAGTTAGGTTTAAGTAGTTCTAAGTTCTAGGGGACTTATAACCTAAGATGTTGAGTCCCATAGTGCTCAGAGCCATTTGAACCATTTTATATCATTTTTCGATGGTTAATTCAGGAAATCTGACTTCATAAACATTGAGTTGCGTGAAATCGAAACTGCAAGGCGAACTTCGCTAGAGATGCTGGTAAAATGTGTGTGCCGATATTAGTGAAATATGTTAAATACATATGAAATATATGTGAAAAGTGCGTACATGGACAAAGCCACCTGTAGAAAGCTCCTCCTACACATCTGGATCTACACTCCTGGAAATTGAAATAAGAACACCGTGAATTCATTGTCCCAGGAAGGGGAAACTTTATTGACACATTCCTGGGGTCAGATACATCACATGATCACACTGACAGAACCACAGGCACATAGACACAGGCAACAGAGCATGCACAATGTCGGCACTAGTACAGTGTATATCCACCTTTCGCAGCAATGCAGGCTGCTATTCTCCCATGGAGACGATCGTAGAGATGCTGGATGTAGTCCTGTGGAACGGCTTGCCATGCCATTTCCACCTGGCGCCTCAGTTGGACCAGCGTTCGTGCTGGACGCGCAGACCGCGTGAGACGACGCTTCATCCAGTCCCAAACATGCTCAATGGGGGACAGATCCGGAGATCTTGCTGGCCAGGGTAGTTGACTTACACCTTCTAGAGCACGTTGGGTGGCACGGGATACATGCGGACGTGCATTGTCCTGTTGGAACAGCAAGTTCCCTTGCCGGTCTAGGAATGGTAGAACGATGGGTTCGATGACGGTTGGATGTACCGTGCACTATTCAGTGTCCCCTCGACGATCACCAGTGGTGTACGGCCAGTGTAGGAGATCGCTCCCCACACCATGATGCCGGGTGTTGGCCCTGTGTGCCTCGGTCGTATGCAGTCCTGATTGTGGCGCTCACCTGCACGGCGCCAAACACGCATACGACCATCATTGGCACCAAGGCAGAAGCGACTCTCATCGCTGAAGACGACACGTCTCCATTCGTCCCTCCATTCACGCCTGTCGCGACACCACTGGAGGCGGGCTGCACGATGTTGGGGTGTGAGCGGAAGACGGCCTAACGATGTGCGGGACCGTAGCCCAGCTTCATGGAGACGGTTGCGAATGGTCCTCGCCGATACCCCAGGAGCAACAGTGTCCCTAATTTGCTGGGAACTGGCGGTGCGGTCCCCTACGGCACTGCGTAGGATCCTACGGTCTTGGCTTGCATCCGTGCGTTGCTGCGGTCCGGTCCCAGGTCGACGGGCACGTGCACCTTCCGCCGACCACTGGCGACAACATCGATGTACTGTGGAGACCTCACGCCCCACGTGTTGAGCAATTCGGCGGTACGTCCACCCGGCCTCCCGCATGCCCACTATACGCCCTCGCTCAAAGTCCGTCTACTGCACATACGGTTCACGTCCACGCTGTCGCGGCATGCTACCAGTGTTAAAGACTGCGATGGAGCTCCGTATGCCACGGCAAACTGGCTGACACTGACGGCGGCGGTGCACAAATGCTGCGCAGCTAGCGCCATTCGACGGCCAACACCGCGGTTCCTGGTGTGTCCGCTGTGCCGTGCTTGTGATCATTGCTTGTACAGCCCTCTCGCAGTGTCCGGAGCAAGTATGGTGGGTCTGACACACCGGTGTCAATGTGTTCTTTTTTCCATTTCCAGGAGTGTATGTAGAGGGGGAAGGAGGAGGTGGTCACAGATAAGTGGAGAGAGGAGATGGACAGAGAAAGAGAAGAGAGAGAGGGGGGGCAGGAGAAGACGGACAAGAGAAGATTATCAGGAGGAGATGGATATGGGGAGGGGAAAGGAGAAGATGGACAGAGAAAGGGAACAGGTGGAGATGGAAAGGAAGGTGGGAAGAGGAGATGATCAGAGAAAGGAAAGAGGAAGAGGGGATGGACAGAGAGAGAGGGGTAGAAGGAGATGTACATGGAGGGGAGAGGAGGTGACGGACAAAGTGGACGAGGCAACAGAGGGGATGAGGAGGACATAGATGGGGGCAGGAGATCGACAGAGATGGGAGGACCAGATCAGAAGGACAGAGGTGGAAAGAGCATATGGACAGAGAGGAGGAGGAGGAGCTAGAATGAGAGTGGGGAGGAGCGGATGGACAGAGAGAGAAGGGAGGTATAGATGGACAAAGAAAGGGGCAAGAGCGTGGGTGTTGGGAAGGAGGGCTGAGGTAGAGAGGGAGAGCGGGGAGGGGGGGGGGGGAAGAAAGAGGGGGGCAGAGAGAAGAGGAAGGAAGTTATGGGCTAATAAACGACTGGAATATATGTATACCCAGGCAAAGTGGGATGCTCAGTATTATAACATAATGCGTTTGACAACCGTCGGCCGCACGAATACTTGACTACGGCCGTATGCGGCCAGCGAGCCGCAGTCTGACGACCACTGCGCTCCAGTTCTCTCACTATTTCCATGGAAGATGTATTCCCTCACGCCGTAACACAAGTCCTATCATCCTCTCGCTTCTTCCTTTCCCATCGTCGCCGATTCTGTGCAGAACCTTTTCTTTTCATATCTTATCCAACGACTTAATGTTCAGCTTTCTTCTGTCACCACATCTCAAACGCTTCGGAGTCTCTTCTTTTACGTTTTTCCTATGTCTCTATCATTCACTTCCATACTACAGACGTACATTCTCAGAAATTCTTTTTTGAAATTAGAATCTATGTTTTGATACTATAAGGGTTCTTTTAGCCTTTGTCTCTGATAGTGTTCTCGTAACATTGTCTTTGCTTTGTCCATCGTGCATTAGTTTGCTTTTAAGGTAGCAGAATTTCTTCACTGTTTACTACAAGATCCTCAGTTTTGATGTTAAGTTTATTGCGCAAATGATATTAGTTCAAAATGGTTCAAATGGCTCTGAGCACTATGGGACTTAACATCTTTGGTCATCAGTCCCCTAGAACTTAGAACTACTTAAACCTAACTAACCTAAGGACATCACACACATCCATGCCCGAGGCAGGATTCGAACCTGCGACCGTAGAAGTCGCGCGGTTCCGGACTGAGCGCCTAGAACCGCTAGATCACCGCGGCCGGCAAATGATATTAGTAGACTGTTCATCTCTCTAGCGAATTTCGCCCTGCAGTTTCGATTTCACGCAACTCAATGTTTATGAAGTCAGATTTCCTGAATTAACCATCGCAAAATGATATAAAATGGTTCAAATGGCTCTGAGCACTATGGGACTCAACATCAACATGTCCTGTAAATCTTTCTAATTTTCTTTGCAGACAGAGAATCGTTTAATTGTCAACCTTTCACCCCGAATTTTAATCGCACTTCTGGATCTCACTTTTATTCACGTCATTGCTTCTTCGATACTAAAGGCTGAACACTAGATGAGAAATATTGCATATTTGCTTTATTTCCTTTTGAATCCAAGCCGAGCTGTCTTGGTGGGCCGTTCTTATTGTTCCCTATAGGTTCTTGCACATACTGTATATTACTCATCTCTGCAGTGAATACAGTTTTTTCTATTTCAAAGATCAGGCACCATTGTACGTTGGTGGACGCTTTTCCTGTAGTGTTGGCAGAAGACCCAACACTGTTTTTCTAGAGGAGGCCGAAATGCACGCGTTTAATTACACGCTGACTGGCGTTAGGTCTGGAACAGGACAATATCTTGAGAATTGCAAATAAAGTACGTAGATGATGTAATACTTAACTTTAATCCACAATTGTAGAACATCTCTCGTTACGGTACATGCTTCATAATATTAATTATCAATTGAATACGGCGCCTTGCTAGGTCGTAGCAAATGTAGCTGAAGGCTATGCTAACTATCGTCTCGGCAAATGAGAGCGTATTTGTCAGCGAACCATTGCTATGAACGTCGGCTGTACAACTGGGGCGAGTGCCAGTACGTCTCTCTAGACCTGCCGTGTGGCGGCGCTCGGTCTGCGATCACTGACAGTGGCGACACGCGGGTCCGACGTATACTAATGGACCGCGGCCGATTTAAAGGCTACCACCTAGCAAGTGTGGTGTCTGGCGGTGACACCACATTTCCTACGTCGACAAATCCTAAGAAAGTACACTGATTTTTATTAAGCCTTGTTTCCATTATCAAGGAGAACTCGCGGTGGCATGCTTCTATGAAATCTTCTTGGTTTAAAAGGGGTGTCATTTCAAATGAAGCACTCGAGCTTTCGATATGTGTCAGCCATAGTCATCAGGAGTTGAAGTCGATAAATGCTGGGGCTGGCACAGTGTTGTGCTTATGCATATGTAATGGCTGCTTCTGGAACCTACCAGAGAGGGCCGGAGTGGCGCATGCGCGCAATGCAAGTTGGACAGCTACTAGAAGCTCCGTCCGCCTTGGGACTGAGTGACGTCACATAGTGAGAGAGGGGAGCTCCACGTTTGAAACTGCCACTCCCGCGTCCATTTAAGCGTCAAGCCTACGAATTTGCTTTTGCCCAGTGTCCAAAGTCCACCCCTCATGCCCTACTAAGTGTGCACCCCAGGTGTTAAAACTGTTGATATTTCTGTACTGCAACAAATATTATCAGATGACGGGTGGCACACCCAAGGGATCCCCACTATCTACCGCCGTCTAAACATTTTCGTGGACCACTTTGAGGAAGAACCTCTTAATTCTACGGTACATTGGCGACAGCTTGATATGGCCTCATGGTGAAAATGCACTGCAGCAGTTTGTCCACCACATGGAGGCATGGCACGTTTCCGTTCATGGATATTTTAGTTGAACGGAAAGCAGGAGGATTGGTCATGCAGTGCAAAGGAAATCTACCTACACTAACCGGTACTTAAACGCCAACAGCTTCCACCACCCTGTACACAAGAAATCGATATTGAACATGTTAGTACTCAGAGCAACGATTATTTCTGACGACGGCCATCTAGAGTCTGAATTTCAGCATTTGAAGCGGATGTTCAGAGAAAATGGTTACAGCAAGGAGAAATTGTTAAAGCTTTTTAGTGCCACCGACGTAATACGCCTCGTGAATCAGCGGAAGAGTCCAAGCCAGCTACTTTCCTTCCATACTGTGGAGGAACTACTGGCAAGATAGCCTAAGGCGTCGCGATTTTGGACACCTCAGGCTTATATTTACCATACGTTGCATCGAGTGACGAGAATAATTCCTTTACGTAAATTTGCATGTTTGAGTCAGGTAGAAACAGCATCACTGGAGGGGATGACACAATGGTTTGCACAGTCGCAGCCTAGACAATCAAGCACTGGTGACGGGCACGGCAGAGAACTGGGGGAAGAACAGTGTGTCACGTGAGCTCCGCGCGAGGACGTAACGTACCACTCTTGTGGATGATGGAATGTTAATAAGGGGGCAACAGGCCTGGCTGTTCACTTGAAAACCAGCCAGTTATACGACAATGTACTTACAAAGCCATTTGCAGATTGGGCCTCCATGCGTACTAGAGAAAGAGCGACTGCCATTGGGTGTTCCATACAGTGTCCAACCCCATTGTAAAGAAGGGAAGCTAGGCTAAGGAGACGCGCAACTGCCAAGCGCGACAGTCACTTCCCCTTGATACGTCGTAGAGTGTGGTCGGAGGGCATCCCTCTCTGATGTGACGACCAGGTGAGGAGATATATTGGTGTGAACACTTCGTTCACCCGGCTCCAAAATTCAGTCAAGAGCCGGCTGAATTCTTTTCGTAAATCTACTGAGTGGAGAACTATGAGAGCGAATATAGTTAAATTCTGCGAGAACAGCGAGGGAGAGTTAACACAGGGCGCGCCAGCATTGCGCCTGTGTTTAACCATTAAAAGCAGACTACAGTGACGTTAACATTTTTCGCTTCACGAAAATGTAGGGCAAGTCTGCTGATACAAAATCAGCCAGGCTCACAAGGGGAAGGCCTCAGACACGGCCAACCGATTCGGCTCAGATTTGGCAGGTCGCTTGTGTACAGCCTAAAACGAAGGACTCTAAGATATTTTGGTTCAACACCACCACGATTTTGAGAAAATCACCCCTAAAGGTTATGACGAGCGATCGACTCAAAATTGGCGGGATCGATAGATAATTTTAAATAGAGGAGTTTTCATCATCAGGTATGGGGTCCGAAAACGCATATTTTCCAGAAATCGAGGTAAGAAACTTTTACAACTGCCCCGTCTGTACCCACATGGTTAACGCCTGTCGCCGACAACGCCGATAGCTAGCGGGCACGGTAGCTCAGCGTGTTCGGTCAGAGGGTTTAGCTACCCTCTGTAATAAAAAACTGAGTGAACGGATCAACAAACAACCTGAACGAGTGTCATCCGACGCCCACCACGAACAAAGTCAACGAACAATACAGGGGAAAAAAATAGCACAACGACCACGGTAACTGGCTGGGAAGTGGAAAACCCGGGTTCGAACCTCGAAGAAACCTAGCCGATGTTATTCTTTTCGTTTGCATTTTTCCATGTCTCAATTGATACGGATAGGAGGATTAATAAGGTAAGTAAATCAATAAGGAATGATAATAATAAGGTAGGCAAACTAATTTCCCAAACGCCGTGAGTTAGTAAAGTATTAAACTTTTAAGCCTTGTCACATGGAAACAGCTCCGAGTAAAAGTGCTGCGACTTCCTCACGAGGGATCACAGACAGCCAACCGTGCGAAGCTTGTTTACAGCGAGGCACGGGATAGAATGCACGCGGGGAGAGTTATGTTGTCCCGGTTGCCTCTTCGTCATATCATAGGGAAGGAACAGTGTAGCTGTGGAAAGATTGCATTCATTAGATACCCTTGGTGCCGTGAGTATATTTGTTTCGAATGTTTATATGACAAGTACCATCCATCTACTTGTTCGAAGAAAAGTGAGGACACGTAACAGTGACTGAAAGAGCCTTTGTAAAGTGACCTGGAGTAACATTTTAGTTGTTTACTATCCCAAGAGGTTTGAGAAATTTATTTGCCTACCTTATTATTATCATTCCTTGTTGATTTACTTACCTTATTAACGCTCCTATCCCTATCAATTGAGATATGGAAAAATACAAACCAAAAGAATAACATCCACTACGTTTCTTCGAGATTCGCAGCCAGTTACCTTGGCCGTTGCGCTATCGGTGCTGTCGGCGAAAAGCTTTGACCATGTGGGTACAGAAGAGGCAGTTGTAAAAGTTTCTTACCTCGATTTCTGGAAAAGTATGCGTTTTCGGACCCCATACCTGGTGATGGAAAAATGCTCTATTTATAATTATCTATCGATCCCGCCAACTTTGAGTCGATCGTTCGTCATAACTTTTAGGGGTGATTTTCTCAAAAACGCGGGGGTGTTGACCCAAAATATCTTAGATTCCTTCGTTTTATGTTGCACACAAGCGACCTGCCAAATCTGAGCTGAATCGGTTGGCCGTGTCTGAGGCCTTGCCCTTGTCAGTATATGATTTTGGTATATCTACAGATCCGACGACACACGGCAACAGCCAAGCCGACGACACTGTGCAACACAAGGTAAAGAACGCAGCACGATATTAAACGTAAATGTCGTGTCACAAGCCAATTTTTACTCCAGTTATACGAGGCTCAGTGTAGGAAGACCTGCCCTCCTCGCAGTATTTCCCGAAATTAACGTATTTCCTTCGTGCGCTCGATGGCCACGTTTGTTTAACATTTGTGGGGAAAAATTAAAATTTGTTAGAGCCAGGAACATTGTTCAGCTCGACATTGGAATAGTCTTCCACCAGAGTCTTTCTCTCAATTAAAATAATTGTTCTGAATTTTGTGATATTATTGATCTTTTATATATCATCTTATTTGAGAAATTTAATACCAGGATCCCCTCGTCTGAACAGGCGATACCTGAAATTGCTCTTGTGCATTGTAGTGACCCAACATGTGCAAAAGCGATTCCAATAAATACAATAACATTTTATAGTTGTTGTCTGTTCTAAGACAGAGGTCCCCTTTCTACCTCACTGGAATATTTTAGGAACATTGATGGCAGCTATTCTTATGAAGTCTGAACTCTTGGTGAGTAATAGCACGTTTCCTTACAGGTCGGTTTAGGACTGGGTTATGCGCGCTAAATGAAATCGTGCACACAATTCAAACATAACATTCACTTATTACCAACAACAGACGTTCTTAGAATAGGAAGGGTACTAAAAAGATGTGGGCTGAGACCAGTGTTTTCAGTCCGCCTCCACGATAAGATGTTACGCCCCGTTAAAGACAAGATCTTAGAGATCCTGGCGTGTATGGAGTCCCTTGTGAATATGGTAACAGCCGGCCGCTGTGGCAGAGCGGTTCTAGGCGCTTCAGTTTGGAACCGCGCTGCTGCTACGGCCGCAGGTTCGAATCCTTCCTCGGGCATGAATGTGTGTGATATCCTTAGGTTAATTAGGTTTAAGTAGTTCTAAGTCTATAGGACTGATGACCTCAGATGTTAAGTTCCACAATGCTTAGAGCCATTTGAACCTATTTGGTAACATTTACATAGGTCAAACTATTCGCACTGTTGGCGAGCGTTGTGCAGAGCATTCACAACGTATCAGTCAAAGGGAAAACGGACTGAGAAGTCGTCTGTGGCTGACCATTTCCGAGAAAACGGTCATGAAATAATATTTGGATAAAGAAGACTTTAGGCTCAAACATTGTAGTACTGGGATTCTTTCATCAAAGAAGCGGCTGAAACTAGAACAAACAGCAATAGTTTTAACAGAGATCAGGGGTACATACTAAGTAGGACATGGGGGCTGGCTTTGGACACTGAGCGATAGCAAACACGTAGGTTTGATGTTTGTAGGGACGCGGTAGGTGTAGTTTCAAGCGTGGCGCCGACGTCTCTCGCCATGTGACGTCACTCGGTCCCGCGGAGGGTGGAGCCACTAGGAGCTTCCCCAAATCGAGTTCCGCGCATGCGCCACTCTGGCTCTCTTTGGAAGGTTCCAGACGCTGCCATTACATCTATATAAGCAAAACACCGTGCGAGTCGCGGCAGTCAGTGTTTTATTCGAAATAATGCGGCTTGTAATTCGAAAAGATTTTATTGAAATAGGAGTTTACGAAATATCTCCTAGCTCTGTGAATGAGCTGACTCCCCTAACGGGGTGAAACATTGAGATATGAATGTAACTTCAGACATAACCTTATAGAGTGCGATACGGCCGTCACTGCTCAGGATGTGTACAGTTACGGCTAGCTGAAAGGCCAAGAGAGAGAGAGAGAGCGAGATAAAACTCTTCCCTCAACGACTTCTGTCCTTCATATCTTCTCTGTGCTACCACAGACGAGTGCCACTGACCTCTAAGACTGCAGTATCCGCGAGTTGCCTATTTGCTCCCACCACCCTCAGTGGAATGCATGTTTTAATCGATGTTCACCAACCTGCAGTCTTCTATAATTGTTGTCTCCTGCGCAGAAAACAGCACGTAGGTCATGAATGTCTCATCTTGAGGCTGTAATAAAGTCTTAGCGAGGAAATGATATTTTAGAAATAACTAAATTTTCAATTAGTTTGTTTATACGGGATGCCACTCGCTTTTTATTTGTTTGTGACTATTACAGCGCCATCTATCACAAAGCGAAAAAACTTATCCAACTAAAACATTCATATTTCTTTACGTCATACACGAATATGTAATAAAAATGGGGGTTCCTATTAAAAAAAAAAAAAACGCAGTTGATATCCGTTTGACCTATGACAGCGCCATCTAGCGGGCCAACCATAGCGCCATCTGGTTTCCCCCTTCAAGCTAGACGAGTTTCGCGTCTTTGTAGTTTTTTCATTTGATGCTTATTTCGTGAGATATTTGGTCCGGTCACTATCAATGGACCACCCTGTGTACGGAGAGAGATGTACTACTGTAAAATTGCACTATTGATGAAAAATTGCTGGAAACACTATCTATCGTAAAATATCCAGGACTATCTATTCAGAGTGACCTTAACTGAAACGGTCACATAAAACAAACATAGGAAAATCAGACGCCAGACTGAGATTCGTAGGAAGAATCTTAAGGTAATGTAACTCATCTGCTAAACAAGAGGCTTACGAAGCGCTTCTACGACCATTTATTCAGTTCTGTTCGTCTACCACTGATCCTTACCAATTAAGGTCTGATAGAAGAGAAAGAAAAGATCCAACGAAGAGCGGCGTGTTTCGTGGCGGGATCTTTTTGTTTGCGCGAGAGCATTGCAGATATGCTCAACAAACTCCAGAGACACACGATACAAGAGGGACATTGTGCATCAAGTAGTCGTTTAGTATTCGACTTTCGAGAGAATACGTTCCGGGAGTCGGACAATGCGTTAGTTAACGAAAAATTCTAGAAATAAGAGCTACTGCAGAAGCTTACTAGCCCCTCCTCTTTTTGTGGTGCTGGGTTTACAGACAATCATTCTCCGCTCCGTTCTGGAGTGGAATAGGGAACGGGGAACAACTACAGGTACCAGAAGTACCCTCCGATACACACCTCAGGTTGGTTGCTGAGTATTGATTTATATATAGAAAAGACTTCCTAACAGTTAACTGTTTATGTTATGTTAGCAAATTTCTTTTCCTCGCATTTCATGGAGCACATTTAACATCCTTTGTAAGCCGCTTCTTTAGTGCATGAATTACATTTCCTCAAGATTCTTCTGAAGGCCAACGGCCTTGCCGCAATGGTAACACCGGTTCCCGTCAGATCACCGAATTTAAGCTTTGTCGGGCTAGGCTAGCACTTGGATAGGTGACCACCCGGTCTGCCGAGCGCTGTTGGCAAGCGGGGTGCACACAGCCCTTGTAAGGCAAACTGAGGAGCTACTTGATTGAGAAGTAACTGACATACGGCCGGGAGAGCGGTGTGCTGACCACATGCTCCGCCATATCCGCATCCAGTGACGCCTGTGAGCTGAGGATGACACGGCGGCCGATCGCTACCTTTGGGCCTTCATGACTTGTTCGGGAGGAGTAGTTTAAGATTCTTCGTAAGAATCTGAGTGTGGCGTATGCTTCTCCTACTATTTATGTGGTGATTCCACTTCAGCCCGCAGCTCGTGGTCGTGCGGTAGCGTTCTCGCTTCCCACGCCCGGGTTTCCGGGTTCGATTCCCGGCGGGGTCAGGGATGTTCTCTGCCTCGTGATGACTGGGTGTTGTGTGATGTCCTTAGTTAGGTTTAAGTAGATCTAAGTTCTAGGGGACTGATGACCATAGATGTTAAGTCCCATAGTGCTCAGAGCCTTTTTTTTTTATTCCACTTAAGCTGGCTCTGGATAAATAGTCTTGGATATTTTAAAATAAATATTTTTTCCAGTAGTTTGCCATTAATGTAGTCGTACAGGAATGCATCTCTTTGCCTATCTATGCACAATATGGTAGATTTATTTACGTCCAGGGCAACTACCAGAGCCTGCACAATTCATCAGTCCTCTGCAGGTCTTTCTGCAAATCGATACTGCCTTCTGGCATTGGTATTTTGTTACGCAACAGCAAAATGTGTTAACGACATAAGCACAATCACTTGAAATCGGCATAAAAGTTCGAAACTTCGGTCGTAACGAGCGAGGTGGCGCAGTGGTTAGCTCACTGGTTGGTTCAAATGGCTCTGAGCACTATGGGACTTAACACCTGTGGTCATCAGTCCCCTAGAACTTAGAACTACTTAAACGTAACTAACCTAAGGACATCGCAAACATCCATGCCCGAAGCAGGATTCGAACCTGCGACCGCAGCAGTCGCGCGGTTCCGGACTGAGCCCCTAGAACCGCAAGACCACCGCGGCCGGCTTAGCTCACTGGACTCGCATTCGGGAGGACGGCGGTTCAAACCCGCGTCCGGTCATCCTGATTTAGGTTATCCGTGATTTACCTAAATCGTTCCAGGCAAGTGCCGGGATGAATCCTCTGAAAGGGCACGACCGACTTCCTTCCCCATCCTTCCCTAATCCGAGCTTGTGCTCGAGCGTCTCTAATGACCTCGTTGTCGACGGGACATTAAACACCAATATCCACCTCCTCTGGGATGGTTCCTTCCCCATCCTTCCCTTATCGGACGGGATCTATGACCTCGCTGTTTGGTCCCCTCCCCCAAATTAACGTGCCAACCTGGGTCGTAAATATATAAACAACAATACAGTCAAATGGCGGCGCGTTCATTTAAAATTTATTAAAAAAATTCAAATGGTTCAAATGGCTCCAACCATTATGGGACTTAACATCTGAGGTCATCAGTCCCCTAGTCTTAGAACTACTTAAACCTAACTAACCTAAGGAGATCACACACATCCATGCCCGAGGCAAGATTCAAACCTGCGACCCTAGCAGCAGCGCGGTTCCTGACTGAAGCGCCTAGAACCGCTCGGCCACAGCGGCCGGCAAAAATTTATCATCCTCCTTATTTTTACAGTAGTCAGTTACTTTCTCTGACCACACTGCAAAATCTGTAAATTAGTTTCAGCGTCTCATTTCCTCACGTAATTCTTCCAGTACCACCTGACTTAATTGATCTATGCTCCGTCACCTTTTTTTTTTTTTACTTTTATCGATGTTCATTTCGTAATCTTTGGTAAAGACCCGTTCCGCTGAACTGATCTTCAATGCCTATTCGTGTAAAGTCATTCGACAAAAATTACATTATTGTCTGGATAATCGATGGGACTAACGGCACTTGAGGAGACCGGAAAGGTTCCCGCGGCCGCAGCTCTCCTCTCCCGTGCTGTGCTCCGGTCCCCGCCAGATTGCCCAAATCAGAGCGGGAGGGAGGCGGCCGCGATTGTCTGCGCGGGCACGTGGCCGGCTCGCCCGCCTGCAGACGGAGTCCCGGTCGCCCGCCTAATGAGCCCTTGTCTGCGGATGCAAAAGCCCGTCTCCGCGGCCCCGCCTTTCTCTGCCGTCTGTCATAACAGCCGCGAGCAGGCGCCGCCGCTGCCGCACGGGCGCAGACCGACTTCGGGGAAAGAGCTGCAGCCCGACAAACATGCCGGATAATGATGCGAGAAACTCTGTGTGTGTTCGTTCACAGAGAAACAAACTGTTCATTGATCTCGCGATGCCTCAGGAAAACAGAAAAATAGCGTGCCGCAAACAACGGTTTACCTCAAATTAGACACAGTAATTTTTGAGAACATTATTGGGAAATGCAGCGATCTGGTTAGGTAATTTCAAGTAGTAATCAGTCTTGATCGTAAAGTTTTTTTTTTTTTTTTTTTTTTTTTTTTTTAATCAGCTTCTAACAACCCTACCACAACAAAGGTCAGCATTTAATAACGATTGTGGTGTTGCTCACGCTGCTAAATACTGCATTTTCGGGCAACAACAGTCATATTATGTGGCAGGTGTCATTAGCGCACAGTTAATAAAGTCATTTCAATATAAACGTATCGATGTATCACAAATGAAATCAAATCTGAATGTTGTCTCAGAAATATGGTAAGTAGCTAACAGAAACACAGTAGAATATTACTGGTATCGAGAGGTTCGGGTGAGGTACCATAATGGTTAGGTAATTCAAGTGCCATTACAAGCTGTACGCGGCTACGCTTTGCTGTGGCTCAGACTGCTTGAATGGAAAAGAAAGAAAAGAGAAATAACACGTTTCCAAAATATATGGCATTTGGATATACGTCCTAATCTCCTTCTCTCCCCTGTCTCTCTCATCCTCCTTTCTCCTCCTTCCCCCTCTCTCTGTCCATCACATTATTCTCCTTCTCCCCCTCCTGCTCCTTCTCCATCTCCTCCTACTCCCTTTCCCACCACCTCTCTCACTCCATCACCTCCTTCCCCTTTCTCTGTCCTTCTTCTCTGCCCCCTCCTCTCCACTCCTTTTGCCCCATCCCCCCCCCCTTTCTGTCCAGCTCCTTCCCGTTTTATATGTCCATCTCCTTCTATCCTTCTGCGCATCTCCTCTTCTCCCCCCCCTCCCCACCCTCTCTCTCTGACCTTAGGCCTTGTTTACTGTTATTGCATAATCGTATTCTGTAGTAGTATTCTAATCATAAACCAATACTCTATAAATACGACTTCCCTGTTTCCTGACTACGTTTGTCTATTGTATATCTTATACAGGGTGGTCCATTGATCGTGACCAGGCCAAATATTTCACGAAATAAACGTCAAACGAAAAAACTGCAAAGAACGAAACTTGTCTAGCCTGAAGGGGGGAAACCAGATGGCGCTATGGTTGGCTCACTAGAAGGCGCTGCCATAGGTCAAACGGATATCAACTGGATATTTTAAAAATAGTAACCCACATTTTTATTACATATTCGTGTAGTACGTAAATAAATACGAATGTTTTATTTGGACCACATTTTTCGCTTTGTGATAGATGGCGCTGTAATAATCACAACCATATGGATCACAATTGTAGACGAACAGTTGGTAACAGGTATTTTTTTAAATTAAAATACAGAACGTAGGTACGTTTGAACATTTTATTTCGGTTGTTCCAATGTGATACATATACCATTGTGAACTTTTCAATTCTGAGAACGCATGCTGTTACAGCGTGATTACCTGTAAATACCACATTAATGCAATAAATGCTCAAAATGATGTGCGTAAACCTCAGCGCATTTGGTAATACGTGTAACGACATTCCTCTCAACAGCGAGTAGTTCGCCTTCCGTAATGTTCGCACATGCATTGACAATGCGCTGACGCATGCTGTCAGGCGTTGTCCGTGGATCGCGATAGCAAATATCTTTCAACTTTCCCCACAGAAAGAAATCCGGGGACGTCAGATCCGGTGAACGTGGTTCGACGACCAATCCACCTGTCATGAAATATGCTATTCAGTACCGCTTCAACAGCACGCGAGCTATGTGCCGGATATCCATCATGTTGGAAGTACATCGCCATTCTGTCATGCAGTGAAACATCTTGTTGTAACATCGGTAGAACATTACGTAGGAAATCAGCATACATTGCACCATTTAGATTGCCGTCGATAAAATGGGGGCCTATTATCCTTCCTCCCATAATGCCGCACCATACATTAACCCACCAAGGTCGCTTCGTCGCTAAATAGAACGCGTGCAAAAAAACTGTCGTCGTCCCGTAATTTCTCTTGTGCCCAGTGGCAGAACTGTACACGACATTCAAAGTCGTCGCCACGCAATTCCTGGTGCCTAGAAATATGGCACGGGTGCAATCGATGTTGATGTAGCATTCTCAACACCGACCGAACAATCTCACTGATTCCCGATTCTCGCGCAATTTGTCTGCTAGTGATGTGCGGATTAGCAGCGACAGCAACTAACACCTACTTGGGCATCATCATTTGATGCAGGTCGTGGTTGACGTTTCACATGTGGCTGAACACTTCCTGTTTCCTTAAATAACGTAACTATCCGGGGAACGGTCTGGACACTTGGATGATGTCGTCCAGGATACCGAGCAGCATACATAGCACATTCCCGTTGGGCATTTTGATCACAGTAGCCATACATCAACACGATATCGACCTTTTCCGCAGTTGGTAAACAGTCCATTTTATCACGGGTAATGTATCACGAAGCAAATACCGTCCGCACCGGCGGAATGTTACGTATACATTTGTGACTATTACAGCGCCATCTATCACAAAGCGAAAAAGTCGTCCAACTAAAACATTCATATTTCTTTACGTACTACACGAATATGTAATAATAAATAGGGGTTACTATTTTAAAAAAAACGCAGTTGATATCCGTTTGACCTATGGCAGCGCCATCTAGCGGGCCAACCATAGCGCCATCTGGTTTCCCCCTTCAAGCTAGACAAGTTTCGTTCTTTGTAGTTTTTTCGTTTGACGCTTATTTCGTGAGATATTTGGCCTGGTCACTATCAATGGATCGCCCTATATACAGGGCGAAACAAAATTCGCGCACATTGACTTCGCAGCGCGGTTCCTCACATACTAGTAATTGAAAAATGTCCCCATAAAATTTCGTCGTGCGCATATTTCTGGCAGTAAATGAACGCTAAAGACTAACAGTTTGGCAACACTGAAATCACATGTACAGTAACTATCCCTGACAGCAGATACCGTACTGCTGTACGGTTGGTGCAGTGGATATCATTTTGGGTTAGCATGGAAGAGGTCGAGGGCTCGATTCTAGGTTGAAGTTTATTTGTTTTTATTTGCTAAAATTAGTGGTACGGCATCACCACCCCTTCCTTCCGCCTCCTTGATTTCTATCTCACCATCTATGGCCGTCCTATCGCCCTCACCCCCACCCTTAAGTACCTTGGTGTCACCCTCGACCGTCGACTCTCCTGGACCCCCCATCTCCGGACAATCCAAGCCAAGGCACACTCCCGACTCCGTCTCCTCAAGCTCCTTTCCGGCCATACGTGGGGTCTGGACCCCTCCACCATACTTCACACCTATAAATCCCTCATCCGCCCTATCCTTTGTTATGCCCATCCGGCCTGGATCTCCGCCCCCTCCCCCCCACCTTTTATAAATCAAATCCTCGAACGTCATGCTCTCCAGCTCGCCTATCGCATCCGTCTCCCCTCCCCCACGCGGATCCTGTACGATCTCATTCTGTTCCCCCACCTCATCCTTATCCTTGAAAGGATACGGATCCTGTACACCTCCCGAAAACTCGATCCTCCTCATCCGCTTCTCTCGCCCATCCTCTCCCACCCCCTCCCGCTGCCGCGCCTGTATTCCCACGTCCCACCCAGTCTCCATGTCT
Source organism: Schistocerca americana (assembly GCF_021461395.2). Taxonomy (NCBI): domain Eukaryota; kingdom Metazoa; phylum Arthropoda; class Insecta; order Orthoptera; family Acrididae; genus Schistocerca; species Schistocerca americana. The sequence continues at coordinate 226,949,692 of NC_060121.1, forward strand.
CCACCCTCCTTACCCTCTCCCAAGGTGGCTTCCGGCAGCTCCCTCTCCCTGATGATGTCCTCCTCCCCTCCATCTACCCCTCCTACCAACTTTGATCCTCCCACCCTCGTCCTGTGTTTGCTCCTTTGGGCACCCTGCCTCCCTTCTCTCCCTCTTCCCCCCCCTCCTCCATTTCTCCCCACTCCTCCCCAGGGCTTCCACTCCCCTGTCCCTCTCCTCGTCCCCCCATCTCCTCAGCCATTGGCACCCTTGTTCTCCCCTTTCCCCCACCTCACCCTTATTTCCCTCTTGGCAGGTCCCCGGACTTGCACACGCTGAGTGGACATTCGCGTGCCGGAGATCATCGCCATCAGTGTCTCGTGTGTGCCGTCGTGTTTAGTGTTCAGTGTTCACCGTCACACTCCATTGTTCACCAGTGCCATCAACATCTTCAGTGTTTGTGCTCCGTGTCCACAGTTTGTAGTGTGGATTGTCATTGAGTGTGAACGGCTTCATGTTTTTTTATGTTCATGTGTCTACTGTTTTTTCCCCGCCGTTCTGTTCCAACTCATGTGTCTCCTCTGTTTTTATCATTGTACTATCTTTGGCTGAAGAGCGGAGTATTGTGCTGCTGCCAGTCTACCTGTTCTACGGGTTTTAAAATCACAATAAAGAAGAAAAACTGGTATGGCATCGGTGTTGTAATCATCATACAGAGATTACAGTGGATCTTCTACGAAACATTTGTAGTTACGTACTACGAACACAGAAATGGAAGAACAATTGTTTCCTTTGGTCATCGTGGAGGGGAATTGCTTTGCGCCACTGCAACTACGAGATTCCAAACCAGTTTTCTGTGTATCCTCCCCCAATGGTTCCATCGGATTATTTGCAAATCACGTTGCTAGCACTACTGGTGATGCAAGGCCCTAACTGAATGTAATGTACCTGAACGTGACAAAAATAATAGTCGGTATTAATCGATGGGTCCATTGGGGGAGGGTACACACAAGACAGGTTTGGAATCTAGTAGATGCAGTGATGCGAAACAGTTCGCGTCCACGACGTGCTAAAGGTTTCTTTAAAAGCTGACCACTGAAAACGATTCTATTTCCATTTCTGTGTTTGTAACACGAACTGCAAATGTTTTGTAGAAATCCACTGTAATCGCTGTATGACAGTTAAGACCCCAGATATCGTATCATGCAGACTAATTTTAGCAAATAAAAACAAATAAGCCTCAACCCAGAATCGAACTCTTGACCTCCTGCCAAAACGCTACTCACTGCACCAACTGAATAGCGTGCTGAATCTTCTGACAGAGTTAGTTACCGTACATGTGATTACAGTGTTGCAAGATTGCCAGTCTTTAACGTCCATTTATTGCCCCAAATATGAGCAGGACGAAATTTTGTGACAGACATTTTTGTATTGCCAGTATGTGGTGGATCGCGGTGCGAAGCGGAGTGTGCAAATTTTTCTTCACCCTGTATATGTACTTATAAATTAAAAAGTATATAGTGTATATGTGTCTGAACGTTTATTAGAGTAATATATATATATATATATATATATAACAAAGAATCTCAAAAGTTAACTTTCCAATACAGTTCATATATATATTAAATACCCAAAAACAAGCCCGTAATAGAATTCAACGTTGTGTAAAAATTCCAGAGCAATCGGTCAAGAACATTCGGAGATTAACGTTATTGAAGAAACGCGCATTCACATTTTTGTATGTCAATGGTAACCGGTATCGATCATATCTGGATCATCATCAGCCCATGTCTCTGGAGTGCTAAAAAGTGAACAGAGACGACGAGCGAGCACTGACAAGTGTCAGAAGACATCTCTGGCAACTGATAAATAATGTCAAAACGCTCTCGATCATTGGTGGCGAGGAACATGGCGCATAAGTGGTGTAGCACCAAAAGGACGCCATTCTTCAATATAGAGACAGGGATCGATGAATGGCGATAGGAATCGTAGATTTAGAAGTATGAAACCTAAAACTTGATGACAAAAACCTAATGGCGATGAAGAGATGTGTGGGCACATATCTAACTGGTCCCACATAAAACGATACAAATATAGTTCATCGAAAATTAGTGGAAAAAAGGACTATATGTTTTATTACAGACGTATCGCTTAATGTATTATCGGCTGCAGTGGCATTATTACCACCTTTACAGGCTAATACGTCATACAAAAGTTTGAGTATAATAGGAGGAGGGAGGCTGGAAAACAAAGACAATTTAAATATATGTTACAGAGTAAAAAGAAAATCAAAAAAGCAGGCATGCATTGCAGCAAATCGTCAAAAATATGAAATAAGTGTTTTTCCCTAAAATATAATTACTCATTTAATAGGGTACATGGCTGTTTTTTGTAACGGGTATAGATTTCAATTTCTTCCAAAGCGTTTAATAAGTGCCCCTCTGCCGTTACACCATATGGCGCGCGTAATTCCTCGCCACTGAAGCTCGAGTGAAAGCTTTTTGACGTTATTTAGCAGCTGTCGGAGGCGTCTTATGACACTTATCACTACTCTACTCATCATATCCGTTCCCCACCTAGTGGTATAAAAATCTTACGTTTTACTATTACCGTGTATCCATATTTTGTTATTCATAAATTGTATAATATTGCCGCCTTTTACTCTCTAAGGAGGATTTCTCTTTTGAATTCCAGAGATTTGGTCTGTTGATGACCTGGATATGACTGGAATCGGTAGCCAAAGACAAGTGATTACTAATTTCTCATCAAAATTTGTGATTAAAGCTGATTAATATTTCATACTGTAGGTTTGGTCATCGTCTGCTTGCCTTCCATCTATTCCCCTCTTACACTGCTAGATTTGATTACCCAGTCAGCAATCTTCAATACATTCATTTCCACTGCTATCTTGAAATGCCCGTAAGTATCAGAACTTGTGTTAATCTGATGTATTTACTTACTAGATATACTGTAGTGCGATTCTGATGCACTGAATGAGGACCAAATATGAAGCAAATTCTGCCTTCTGCATATAGCGAGGTAACAGATTATTAGAAAAAGGCATTGAACATGATATACATTTCTATTTACTGTAGTACTGATTTTTCAGATATATATATATATATATATATATATATATACACTGCAAAAATTAGAAATGTAAAAAAGAAAAATTATATGCCGGTTGGTTAATTGAACTGACGGTGTTCCGAGTGCTGTATGGGCTGTATACTTTGCAGGACACTGAAACATAGTTTTTTTTCAGTCTTGTGACTGGTTCAGTGCGGCCCACCACGAATACTTCTCCTGTGCAAACTTCTTCATCTCAGAATAGCACATGCAACCTACGTCCTCAGTTATGTGCTGGATTTGTTCCAGTCTCTGTCTTCGCTTATAGTTTTTGCCCTCTACAGCTCCCTCTAGTACCATGGAAGTCACTCCCTCATGCCTTAACAGATGTCCTATCATCCTGTCCCTTCTCCTTGTCAGTGTCTTCCACATATTCCTTTCCTCTCCGATTCTGCACAGAACCTCCTCATTCCTTGCCTTATCAGTCCACCTATTTCCAACATTCGTCTGTCGCACCAAATGTCAAATGCTTCGTTCTCTTCTGTTTCGGTTTTCCCACAGTCCGCGTTTCACTATACAATGCTGTGCTCCAAGCGTACAGTCTCACAGCCTCAGAAATTTCTTCCTTAAACTAAGACCTGTTTGATACTAATAGACTTCTCTTGGCCAGAAATGCCCTTCTGCCAGGCCCAGTCTGTTTTTGATGTCCTCCTTGCTCCGTCCGTCATTGGTTATTTTGCTACCTAGGTAACAGAATTCCCTAATTTCAGCTACTTCGTGACCGTCAATTCTGATGTTAAGTTTCTCGCTGTACTCATTTCTGCTACTCCTCATTATTTCGTCTTTCTCCTATTTATTCTAAATCCATATTCTGTATTCATTAGACTGTTCATTCCATTCAGCAGATCATGTAATTTTTCTTCACTTCCACTCAGGATATCAATGTCATCAGCGAATCGGATCATTGATATACTTTCACCTTGAATTTCAATTCCACTCTTGAACCTTTCTTTTATTTCCGTCATTGCTTCTTCGATGTACACTGAACAATAGCGGCGAAAGACTACATCCCTGTCTTACATCCTTTTTAATCCGAGGACTTCGTTCTAGATCGTTCACTCTAATTATTCCCTCTTGGCTCTTGTACCTATTGGTTATTACCCATTTCTCCCTATAGTTTACCTACATTTTTCTCAGAATTTCCAACATCTTGCACCATTTTAGATTGTCGAACGGTTTTTACAGGCCAACAAATCCTATGAATGTGTCTTGAGTTTTCTTTAGTCTTGCTTCCAGTAAGAGACACAACGTCAGAATTGCCTCTCTGGTGCCTTTACCTTTCCTAAAGCCAAACTGATCGTTATCTAACACTTCCTCAGTTTTCCTTCCCATTCTTCTGTATATTATTCTTGTCAGCAACTTGGATGCATGAGTTGTTAAGCTGATTGTGCGATAATTCACGGTCTTCGGAATTGTGTGGATGATGAAACTTCCTGGCAAATTAAAACTGTGTGCCGGGCCGAGACTCGAACTCGGGACCTTTGCCTTTCACGGGCAAGTGCTCTACCATCTGAGCTACCCAAGCACGACTTACGACCCGTCCTGACAGCCTCAATTCTACCAGTACCTCGTCTCCTACCTTCCAAACTTCACAGGAGCTCTTCTGCGAACCTTGCAGAGCGAGCACTCCTGGAAGAAAGGATACTGCGGAGACATGGCTTAGCCACAGATGGTAGAGGACTTGCCCGCACAAGACAAAGGTCCCGAGTTCGAGTCTCCGTCCGGCACACAGTTTTAATCTGCCAGGAAGTTTCATGTCAGCGCACACTCCGCTGCAGAGTGAAAATCTCATTCTGTGTGGATGATATTTTTCCGAAAGTCTGATGGTACGTAGCCAGATTCATACATTCTACACACCAACGTGAATAGTTTTTTTGATGCCAATTAATTTAGAAATTCAGATGAAATGTTATCTATCCCTTCTGCCTTATTTAATCTTAAGTCCTCCAAAGCTCTCTTAAATTCTGATTATAACACTAGATCCCATATCTGTTCTAAATAGACGCCTGTTTCTTCTTCTACCACGCCGGAGAAATCTTCCCCCTCATAGAGGCTTTCAATGTACTCTTTCCACCTATCCACTCTCTCCCCTGCACTTAACAGTGGCATTCCCGCTGCACTCTTAATGTTAACACCTTAACTTTTTTATCTCACCGAAGCTTATTTTGGCTTTCCAATATGCCGAGTCAGTCCCTCCGTCAATCATTTATTTTTCAGTTTCTTCACATTTATTATGCAGCCATTTCGTCTTAGTTTCCCAGCATTTCGTATTTATTTCATTCCTCAGCGAGTTGTGTTTTTGTATTCCTGAATTTCCCAGAACATTTTTGTATTTCCTTCTTTCATCGATCAACTGAAGTATTTCCTCTGTTATGCATGATTTCTTCGCAGTTACCTTCTTTGTACCTATGTTTTTCTTTCCATCTGTGATTGTCCTTTTCAGAGATAACCATTCCTCTTCAACTGTACTGCCTACTGAGCTATTCTGTATTGGTGTATATATAGTCTTCGACAACTTCAAGCGTATCTAATCACTCCTTAGTATTTCCATATCCCCCTTCTTTGTATATTGATTCTTCCTGACTAATCTCTTAAACTTCAGCCCACAATTATTCACTACAGCATTGTGATCTGAGTCTATATCTGCTCGTGGGTATGCCTTACAATGCAGTATCTGATTTTGGAAACTCTTTCTTACCACGATGAAAAACTAACTGAATTCTGCCCGTATCAACCGGCCTTTTCCAAGTATACCCCCTCCTCTTGTGATTCTTGAACAGAATATCCGCTATTAATAGCTGAAATTTATTACAGGGCTCAGTTAGCTTTTCCCCTCTCTCATTCCTTGTCCCAAGCCGATATTTTCCTGTAACATTATCTTCTACTCCTTCCCCTACATCTGTACTCCAGTCTCCCATTACTATCAGATTTTCATCTCCGTTTATGTACTGTATTACCCTTTCTGTATCCTCATATACTTTCTCTACGTCTTCATCTTCAGCTTGCGACGTCGGCATGTATAACTGGGTTGTCGTAGAGACATTTATTAATCGATGCACTCGCGTAATATGCTGACAAAAATGATAGTTTCACTTCATACCAGCAGGTGAAAATAAGGCGCTGTAAGAAGTCAGAATGTGAAATGTTTCTTGTTTTGACGTCGCTTGGCGAAGGGCGTTGATTTCTTTTGTGGAGCGGTTGCTGTTGTAAAGTGTTAGAACGGTTAAAGTTTTTCTTACGAAAGACATTGGCTGCTGAGAAGAAAGACCGTGCATTGCTGGTAAAGTTGTTTTATCAGAACGGCAGCAATAGGAGCGCTGCATTGCTGGAATATCGCCGACAGAAACAACTGCGAAGAAGCCCTATGCCAATAAATGGGCTAAAGAATATGATCAATAAATTTTAAGAAACAGATGAATTAGGTGGTGCAGCAGGGAGAGGGAGGCGGGCCATTCCCACAGCAGTTGTTGATGAAGTTGCTATAGCTATAGCCGAACGTGTAGCACATGCCTCAAATTCTACAGCCAGTGCTCGAGTTCCGTCGCGGAAATTGTCCCTCGTCTGGTCGATAGTTCAAAAGATTTGGCAGCGTATTTTACAATGGTATCCATACTGTGCCTCAAATGAAGCCCCAAGATAGACTATAATGCCCTGACTTTGTCATTCGTTTTTTTCGCAAGCACGAAAACAGACGACACGTGGCAAGGGAATATTCTTTGGATGAACGAGGCACGGTGCCGTGGATCGAACTGTCACACATGGGACTCTAATCTGCCATATATTGTGCAGGAACATTCACTGCCCTCATGTTATGGACTTCGCGGTGTGGTATCTCAAATTGCTTAAGTCTCGTCCGTATTTCTTCGAGGAGATGAAACCTCGCGGGCTTCTTGGGTGCACAGTGACATCTGCACGTTATAAAGGCCTCCTTGTGCCACACGTGATTCCAACTTTTCAAGAACGCAAATGTGTCCGCTCCACTACTTTCATGCAACAAGGGGCGACACCACGTGTCGCTTGCCAGGTGAAATATTTGCTTCGATAAACCTTTTGTATCATTTCTAGGCAATTTCCTGCTGTGTGGCCGTCCAGATCCCCCGACCGATATGACTTCTGGTTGTGGGGAAATCTCAAAGGTCGTGTCTATCAGGGAGTGAGCCGGCCGCAGTGGCCGAGCGGTTCTAGGCGCTTCAGTCTGGAACCGCGCGACCGCTGCAGTCGCAGGTTAGAATCCTGCCTCGGGAATGGATATGTGTGATGTCCTTAGGTTAGTTAGGTTTACGTAGTTCTAAGTTCTAGGGGACTGATGAACTCATATTTCAAGTCCCATAGCGCTCAGAGCCATTCTATCAGGGAGTGTTTGATGTCCTGGATAAGCACTTTGGAGACCGTATTCTAGATCTGGGATACCCAAAGACCAATGGCATGGGCCTCGATTGGCCGCCATATTCTCCGGATCTGAACACACACGACTCCTTTTCGTGGGGCTATATTAACGACAAGGTGTACAACAATAACCCCAAAACCTATGTTGGGCTGAAAACAGCCGTTCAGGTCATCGACAGCATAGATGTTCCGACACTTCAGCGGGTCATGCAGAATTTCGCTATCCGTCTGCGCCACGTCATCGCCAATGATGGCAGGAATATCGAACACGTCATAACATAAATTCAAATATCTGCATGACGTCTACACGTTGAATAAAGTATGTACATGCCGTAGTTTGCAACCAAATGGCTATAAGCACTATGGGACTTAACATCTGAGGTTATCAGCCCCTAGACTTAGAAGTACTTAAACCTAACTAACCTAAGGACATCACACACATCCATGCCCGAGACAGGATTCGAACCTGCGACCGCAGCAGCAGCGCGGTTCCGGACTGAAGCGCCTAGAACCGCTCTGGCAAAACGGCCGGCAGTTTGTAACCAATTTACAGTTTTGTTTGCATATAATTCAATAATTGTCACCCGGTATGTAATGCGGAACTGACCACTAAATGTCACGAGGCGGACCCGACAGCATCAAAGGAGACTTGGGGTATCGAGCTGTCGTTAGAGAATGACTTTGAACATGGGCTAGTTACTGGATATAAACAGAATAACAAATTCATCAGAGACATTCCAACCCTTCTGAAGCTGTTCAAGACGACTGCTGGTGACAGGCTTGCGAAATGGAAACGTGAAATAACAACCACAGCTAAAACCAAGAACAGGCAGACATCATCTACTGACGGACAGGGATCGTCCAGCACTGCGGAAGGTGGTTGTAAGAAATAGCATGAGTTCAGCGGAAGGGATCACTCACAAGTTCCAAAATGCTATTAGCAGTTCAATGTTAAAAAAGGAGTTAAAATAGGCTGGAACACAATGTTCGAGCAGTTAGCCATAAGCCCAACATTTCCATAGTAAACCCTACGTAACGCTTCAGGTGATGTAAAGACCATGGATGACTGATGATGTGTGATTATGAGTGACGAACGACGCTTCTGGGATAACCCAATGGAAGGGTTTTGGTTTGAAGTATTCCTGGAGAAGAAATAAAAACTTTGCGGCTTGCAGGTAACGTTGTAATTCTGTCAGAGGCAGGAAAGCAATTGAATAGAATGGATCGTGGATTTATAAGATGCATATCAAAATAAGTAAAGCAATGGAATGTATTCAGATTACATCAGGCCATGCTGATAAATAAGGATATGGGACACTAAAATTGGTGGAGTTTCACTATTTGGGCAGCAGAGTAACTGAGGATGACCTGTTTTGCCCGCATCTCGTGGTCGTGCGGTAGCGTTCTCGCTTCCCACGCCCGGGTTCCCGGGTTCGATTCCCGGCGGGGTCAGGGATTTTCTCTGCCTTGTGATGGCTGGGTGTTGTGTATTGCCCTTAGGTTAGTTAGGTTTAAGTAGTTCTAAGTTCTAGGGGACTGATGACCATAGATGTTAAGTCCCATAGTGCTCAGAGCCATTTGAACCATTTTTTGATGACCTCTTTAGAGAGGATATGAAATACAGACTGGCAGTAGCAAGAAAAGAATTTCTGAAAGAAAAGTATTTTCTTAACCTTTAGTTGTCAGGAAGACTTTTCTGGAGTTTGTGAGGAGAGCGTTGCTTTGCACGGAAGTGAATTTTGGACGGTAAACAGTTCAGTCAAGAAGAGAGAAGTAGTTTGTGAAATATGCTGAAGATTTGATAGGTACATCCTGACAAATGCTGAAGAGGAGCTGAATCGAAGCGACCAGCACAGAAATTTAAGGCACTAGCTGACTAAAAGAAGGGTTCGGTTGAGAGGACACATGCACTGGCAAAATAGAAGCATTAGTTTGCAAACTGAGGGAAGTGCGAGGGTCAAGATTGTAGATGGAGACCCATGCTTGAATACAGCAAACAGGTACAAAAAGATGTAAGTTGCGGTAGCTATGGCCGAGATAAAGAGGCTTGCGGTTGTACAGGATAGACTAGGGTGGAGAGATCTGTCAAAGCAACGTTCGGACTGAAGAACGTAACAGTATCAGGAATGCATTTTTAAGGTATTTGTAGAGTAATGATCCAAATAATTCGAATTAATCTGGTTTCTTTTTTCTTCTAAGACTTTAGAGCTATCACGTGAGAGATGTGCGATTTGGGGTTTGCTTGATTGTTTTCCTAACCTGTGCTGTTTTGCAAGAAGTGTATGTTTTTGTCTAGTAGTGGTTAATGTTTGAACTCTAATAGTGAAAGGTGGGCATGTCGTTTTGATTTTTGTAAGTTATCGATGTGCACGTCAGAGTGAGAGCAAGTCCTGTTAGTCTTAAACAATCTTTGGTCTCTTTGTGGTACGGTCTTTGCCTCTGCGCAGTCTGATACATTCTTAGTTGAAGTCTGGTAGGTGATGGACGTATTCAGGAATGCTGGGTTAGCTTCCGATTGTATCTGTCAGATGAAGAAAGATTTGTTGTAAACGACAGAAAGGATGAATGTGATGTGTCCATTATAGGGCGAAAACAATATGAATTTTGAATAATGTTATTATTTTGAATAGAAGAAGTTGGAGGTAGGAGTGCAGCACAGCGCAGCTAGTTTTTCGGAATGATTACTGTCAGCTACCTTTGCTCAGAGCTGAGAGAAAGACCACACCACTTCCCTGAGTCATGCATTAAGATATCAACTAATTAAGCTATTTGGTTTTTAAAGAAATTCCCTGTTAAAATTGTATCGTTTTCAGATCGTTGTCCACTTTGTTAAGGATAGTATTGTGCAGACAAATGTGACGTGTGGAGATCAAGCGAAACTTTACTCTGTCTTTTTTGAATGCATACACTACATTAAAATTGCTACACCAAGAAGAAATGCAGATGATGAACTGACATGTTATTACATTTTCACGCAATTTGGGTGCATAGATCCTCAGAAATCAGTACCCAGAACAACCACACATAGCCGTAATAACGGCCTTGATACGCCTAAGCATTGAGTCAAACAGAGCTTGCATGGCGTGTACAGGTACAGCTGCCCATGCAGCTTCAACACGATACCACAGTTCACCAAGAGTAGTGACTGGCGTATTGTGACGAGCCAGTTGCTCGGCCACCATTGACCAGACGTTTTCAATTGGTGAGAGATCTCGAGAATGTGCTGGCCAGGGCAGCAGTCGAACATTTTCTGTATCCAGAAAGGCCCGTACAGGACCTGCAACATGCGGTCGTGCATTATCCTGCTGAAATGTAGGGTTTCTCAGGGATCGAATGAAGGGTGGAGCCACGGGTCGTAACACATCTGAAATGTGACGTCCACTGTTCAAAGTGCAGTCAGTGCGAACAAGAGGTGACCGAGACGTGTAACCAATGGCACCCCATACCATCACACCGGGTGATACGCCAGTATGGCGATGACGAATACACGCTTCCAATGTGCGTTGACCGCGATGTCGCCAAATACGGATGCGACCATCATGATGCTGTAAACAGAACCTGAATTCATCCGCAAAAATGGCGTTTTGGCACTCGTGCACCCAGGTTCGCCGTTGAGTACACCATCGCAGGTGCTCATGTCTGTGATGCTGCGTCAAGGGCAACCGCAGCCATGCTCTCCGAGCTGATAATCCAAGCTGCTGCAAACGTCGTCAAACTGATAGTGCAGATGGTCGTTGACTTGCAAACGTCCCCATCTGTTGACTCAGGGATCGAGACGTGGCTGCACGATCCGTTACAGCCATGAGGATAAGATGCCTGTCATCTCGACTGCTAGTAATACGAGGCCGTTGGGATCCAGGACGGCGTTCCGTATTACCCTCCTGAACCCACCGATTCCACATTCCGCTAACAGTCATTGGATCTCAACCAACGCGAACAGCAATGTCGCCATACGATAAACCGCAATCGCGATGAGCTACAATCCGACCTTTATCAAAGTCGGAATCGGGATGGTATGCATTTTTCCTCCTTACACGAGGCTTCACAGCAACGTTTCACCAGGCAACGCCGGTCAACTGATGTTTGTGTATGAGAAATCGGTTGGAAACTGTCCTCATGTCAGCACATTGTAGGTATCGCCACCGGTGCCAACCTTGTGCTAATGCTCTGAAAAGCTAATAATTTGCATATCACAGCATCTTCTTCCTGTCGGTTAAATTTCGCGTCTGTCGCACGTCATCTTTCTGGTGTAGAAATTTTAATGGCCAGTAGTGTATTTCATTCTAAAATCATTCCATAATTTATTTGGAAATAGAAATTTAGCTTAGACGCTGCCTGCTTGCTGTTGTGCTTTTGAGAAATCTGAAATAATGTTTTCAAGACGCGAGGCAAGTGGAAATTTTGATAAGGGCCAGATAATTATTATACTTCAGTTGTGCGTTTAATATAAAGATGAGATGTATTCAGAGCAGTTACAATTTCATTTCAAATCACGCCTGTTTGGTCAGAGGTTAGTGTACGAGTTAACAGTTAGTGGGTACATAATTTTGGTGATAGGTAGGTTTTTTTTATAGAGTGGCACGTAAATTTGGGCTAAATTTCATGCAGAATCATGTAGTGGGGAGCTTACAATATGTTATAGTATTTTGCTAAGTAGAGGTGTATGAAATGAGGTGGTAGTTTTGTGGAATGGTTCTACTTTCTTTTCCATACGTCGGTGTGACCTGTGCTGTTTCCCGGTTAATGAACCTGTTGAGTACCTCGACGTATCACGGCGTTACCTGACTGTACCTGACGTCATTCCTGCACTTTGGGACCTTAAAGGCAGCTCACTTTAGGTGCCGAATGCCGCTTCAACCCACCTCACTCAAAAGGTCACAGGAAACACACGCAGCAGACCCCTCAACTGTAGTTCTGCAAAGGGATCGCGTGAGCTCGCCTTGATTAGGATCGCTTGGCGTACGCTTCAGTGAGATCTGCGCGTGTGTTTCGCATAAGCTCCGTCCTTAATGAGGAGCTTAGGCTGGGCTCGGTTGACGGTAGGACCGCGTCAATACGCAGCTCCTGTTGCGCGTATAGGCGTCTGTCACTTGTTACACAACGGCTGCGACTGACGTACACAGCCTCCCAGCGGATTCGCCAGACCACGCTGCGCGCTAGCCTCCCACACGGTTACTCGACTGTCAGCCAGTCGAAGAGATCGCTGAATCTGTACAGCGTACCCACGGTTGATAACGTAGCAGAAAACAATTGTCAATAAAATGAAGTTTTCACTCTGCAGCGGAGTGTGCGCTGATATGAAACTTCAAAAATGGTTCAAATGGCTCTGAGCACTATGCGACTTAACTTCTGAGGTCATCAGTCGCCTAGAACTTAGAACTAATTAAACCTAACTAACCTAAGGACATCACACACATCCATGCCCGAGGCAGGATTCGAACCTGCGACCGTAGCGGTCACGCGGTTCCAGACTGAAGCGCCTTTAACCGCACGGCCACACCGGCCGGCTATGAAACTTCCTGGCAGATTAAAACTACAGGGTGGCACACGAAATGTGTTACCATTTTGTTTTTGAATATAAACTTTATTGTCAATACAGTCTGAAAGGAGCATATACTACAATGAAGAGCCGTCCATGGAGATTTATTCTAACTCAGCACATGCTCAATATGTCCACCATTTCGTTTCCTAACTTCCTTCAAACGAACACTGAAGTTAGTGATTACCCTACGGCACATGTCTTCCGTAATTTCACTGCAAGCATGAAGAATAAGTCTTCTGAGCTCCATTAAATCACGTGGACGTTTAGGGATAATTTTTTCCTTTAGGTACCCCCAAAGAAAAAAGTCACATGGATTGAGGTCTGGACTTATTGGGGACCAATTTTGTCCGTCACTGAAGCGACCTGGAAACCTGAGTGAAATGATCCGCATGTCGAAATGCTCGAGTAAAAACTCCAACACAGTGTTTGCAGTATGTGGCCTTGCTCCATCTTGCATGAACCACTGCGTGTTGCCGGCCGCGGTGGTCTCGTGGTTACGGCGCTCAGTCCGGAACCGCGCGACTGCTACGGTCGCAGGTTCGAATCCTGCCTCGGGCATGGATGTGTGTGATGTCCTTAGGTTAGTAAGGTTTAAGTAGTTCTAAGTTCTAGGGGACTGATGACCACAGATGCTAAGTCCCATAGTGCTCAGAGCCAGCCACTGCGTGTTGAAGGGCAAGGCAGTAGCAAGAAGCTGTGAAATTTAATGGAGCTCAGAGGACTTATTCTTCAAGCTCGCAGTGAAAGTACGGAAGACATGTGCCGTAGGTTAATCACTAACTTCAGTGTTCGTTTGAAGGAAGTTAGGATACGAAATGGTGGACATATTGAGCATGTGCTGAGTTACAACAAATCTCCATCGACGGCTCTTCATTGTAGTATATGTACCTTTCAGATTGTATTGACAATAAAGTTTATATTCAAAAACAATTTGGTAACACATTTCGTGCGCCACCCTGTATGTGCCCGACAGAGACTTGAACTCGGGACCGTAAAGCTCTGAGGACGGATCGCAGTCGTGACTGGGAAGCTCACTCGGCAGAGCACTTGACTGCGAAAGGCAAATGTCCTGAGTTCGAGTTTCGGTCCTCTACATAGTCACAATCTGCAGGAAGTTTCGTAATTATCAGCAGAGTTGAAAAGAAGACACTTGCGGAGAAAGGTAAGAAAATGCGGATGACCATTCTTACATATTGTGTTTGCAAGTTGCCCGGTGCAATAACATAGAAATGAGGACCGAAAGGTGATGATGTACAGGGCGAAGATTAATTGGATTCGAGTAACTGTAAAGTAGGCTGAGATATATTCATTTTTAATTTTAACCATAACTAGATGAGATTTTGCCCGGAGGCTCCTTGAGTAAGTCTCGGGTTCCATATCCGTGGGTATAGGACATTTTCTGTCACTTGTAGCTTCTTTCGCCTCTGCTACTAACTATAATCTAACTGGGTTAGTCAACTAAACTGTCAGTGAAAGGCAAGAGCATAACACCTACAGTATGAACTTATCTAGTACCACACTGTGGTGTTTAAACCAACTCCCAAGTTAATGGGAGAATACATTAAACCAGGTGAGAGCGAGGTTCCATTAGTAACTGCGGACAATATTTTAGCAGCAAACTCATAGACGCGTTTCCGAAGAAGAAGCTCCCATCTTCAGCATCACAAGAAGCACAATATCTCATCGAGTAAAAGCTACTAATGAAGAAAAAACCACACTAGATAGTCTTCGTAGACTTTCCTTGCCAATTGCCTTGTCGATCATTATCCTCATTACCACCATACAATATGTTAAGCCTAGCAACGTCCTTGGTCAGTAGCAGGTTCAAAAACGTGATACGTTGAAATTATGGGCTGACAGAAATGGCAGTTACATATATCGATATGAGGCGTTACAGATATTCTTCTAGTTTCTTAGGTTTGTATACGGTGGGTAGTTGCGTCGCAATGTAATCTAAACTAGAGGTGGCTCGGTTACAACGAATGTGTGTGTGTGTGTGTGTGTGTTTTATACGCGTTGTGCTGAATGAGCAGGAAACAAGCTACTGGAAGCCTTTGCAACAACTCAAATGATACATGATGTTAACGAAGGATGCTTCACAATTCAACACGTTGAATCTTCAAGATGGTGATGGCAGCCGATAGGACTGAAAAAAAAAAATTAAACAGACGAATTATTGTAAAATTTATTTATCTATGAACAGACATTGTAGCTTTTATTCTGTTAGGTAAGCTCATTCTTGTGATGGTGTGATTTCGAAGATGGAATCTGAATCACCCAAAATGCGTCAGTTTTAAAGTGATCAGATATTAAGGCTATTACATTACAAGCGTGACTGGACCGATATATTCTCTCAAATTAATAGATTAATGGTGTTTTGTGGTTGCAGTATTCTTCAACTCTCAAATGATTCAAGACTGACATCTTCCAACCCCTAAAAGCTGCTATACGAATAATTTTAGTATTTACAATTAATTTGAGTTATAGATTACCATCAAGATGCCATGATACTGTAAATATATTCTGGAAGGGGAGTACTTCGACAGCAGACATACAAGCGAGATTAAGGGTGACCTGTATTCAGCATGATGGTTCTACAAATGCTTCGGTACATCTGATATCAATCGATTAAAATATTTTTAGCAACATGATGCTCAATACAGACGACTCTGTCTTATTTATATGTCTAATACTAACGCAATGTCATTTTCTGCTTCATTTACAATATTATGTAGCATTGATAACGCTCTATGTTGAAACCAGTCGTAAATAAACAATTATTGATGCAGTCTTTTCTGAAAAATAAATTTGATTTTGCGCCTAGCCGTAAACCAGTACGATGTTGTTGTTGTTGTCATCTTCAGTCCTGAGACTGGTTTGATGCAGCTCTCCATGCTACTCTATCCTGTGCAAGCTTCTTCATCTCCCAGTACCTACTGCAACCTACATCCTTCTGAATCTGCTTAGTGTATTCATCTCTTGGTCTCCCTCTACGATTTTTACCCTCCACGCTGCCCTTCAACACTAAATTGGTGATCCCTTGATGCCTCAGAACATGTCCTACCAACCGATCCCATCTTCTGGTCAAGTTGTGCCACAAACTTCTCTTCTCCCCAATCCTATTCAATACTTCCTCATTAGTTATGTGATCTACCCATCTAATCTTCAGCATTCTTCTGTAGCACCACATTTCGAAAGCTTCTATTCTCTTCTTGTCCAAACTATTTATCGTCCATGTTTCACTTCCATACATGGCTACACTCCATACGAATACTTTCAGAAATGACTTCCTGACACTTAAATCAATACTGGATGTTAACAAATTTCTCTTCTTCAGAAACGCTTTCCTTGCCATTGCCAGCCTACATTTTATATCCTCTCTACTTGGACCATCATCAGTTATTTTGCTCCCCAAATAGCAAAACTCCTTTACTACTTTAAGTGCCTCATTTCCTAATCTAATTCCCTCAGCATCACCCGACTTAATTAGACTACATTCCATTATCCAGTACGATGTACCCGATAATTTCGTGGAATTTCAGTATTTACAAGAATATGTTGAACATCGTAAGGTAGTACAATGCCGGAAAAAAATGCAACGCCCTCAAGCGCTGTGTTCGGTGGCACCACTGTTTAATATGTGCATACTGAAGTGTTTTAGTTTAGTGATTCATTTGTCACGGTAATCGGCGATCAGATAAGGCTCAGGAGGCCTTTCTGTGCACGCTCTGTTTTGACTCTTCAGGTAGTAACCGTGCTGATTTTAGAGGTGAACGGTTCATTCTAGGGTACAACCATGCCTACCGACGAGTACATACTCGTACTGAATAGCTTCAGCAATTTGAACGGGGTCGCATTGTGGGTGTGCGGGAAGCTAGGTGGACATACAGACAGATTGCTGCTCATTTCGGGCACAATGGTGTGTCATTGAATAACGGTCTCGACAACATTCCCACACCCGTAAACCAGATTCCGGATGACAGCGTCGTAGAGATGCACGTCATGATTGACACATTGTGCGAGCAGCGATGGTTGTCCGAACATCATGCAGGGATAAAATCCGAGCATGTGTTGCACCTGCTGTGTCATCAAGGATCATTGGGAGCAGTCTACTGGCAGCAAGATTAAGGTGACATGGTCTGAGTATCACTGACACCACGACAATGGCAAGCGCGAACCCTCTGGTGCCGTGATGGAGTCGACTGGAGAGAGGAATGGCGCTCTGTTGCCTTCAGTGATGAGAGTAGGCTCAGTCCGCACGCGAGTGATTGGCGTACACATGTACGCTGTAGACCTGGTGAAATGTCCATTCCAGAGTGCTTTCGTCCACGTAACATGGGTCCCATCTCAGGCTTCATGCTGTGGAGGGCCATCAGTTAAACCTTGCAGTCACATTTGGTATTTCTGCAGAGTAAAGTAACCAGTGCACGCTACGTTGGAAAGAGTGTAAACCTCACTACGGCCATTGCCTGGACAGGATGGTGATGCGCTTTTCCAGCAGGACAACGCAGCGTGTTCTGCGTGGTGTACAAGCTGACCAGCAAGATCACGAGATCTCTCGCCAGTTGAACACGTATAGAAGTTGATGAAATGAGAATTTGTTCTCCAGGGCCTACAAGAACTATTACCGAATGGCAACCAAAGGTGCAATATACCTGGGAGAGTCTATAGCAAGATGACATTCGGTACCTTTATGATCGTCTGCCTGCGAGAAACACGCCTGTATTTCCGCAAGAGGTGCTGCATTCAATACTGATGCAACTGTATGGGCACTCTTCACTGTGACATGTGTTTTCTATTTCGTCTAAATTTGTTATGTAGGTTCCCGCCCTCTGTTGGAGGCCAGACGGTATCGTTTAGTTGGCATGGTTGTGTTGTTTGTCTTCATCACGTGTTGTGTGGCGCCACTCGGTTTTGCAAGCGGTTGCCTGTCCGCTAGTGGCAGCAGCGGCGGTTATCGATGTGTGGTAACTGTTGCCCTGTCTTTGTGGCGACGTCGTTGTCTTTCTGGGTCGTGTGAGTGTGCCAGTTCGATTGGGGACTCAGGAGGAGCCAGGTCCGCGCAGCGTGAAAACACGCCTGGACTGCTGGCGGCACACATGGACTGTCGGCTGGAAGGCCTGTGGTCACGAGAGTGCACTACCTCGTCGTAAACCAGATCCTGCAGGCTTTAAGATGAGTGCATTTCGATCCAAGTAGAGAAACCTCCATCATTGTGACATCTCGCGATTCTCCAGTGACTTGGCCGGCCGAAGTGGCCGCGCGGTTCTGGCGCTGCAGTCTGGAACCGCAAGACCGCTACGGTCGCGGGTTCGAATCCTGCCTCGGACGTGGATGTGTGTGATGTCCTTAGGTTAGTTAGGTTTAACTAGTTCTAAGTTCTAGGGGACTAATGACCTCAGCAGTTGAGTCCCATAGTGCTCAGAGCCATTTGAACCATTTCTCCAGTGACTTGTGTTCATGTTGCTGCTCGTAGTGTCGCTGAGGTGAAGAGCAGCGAGTGGAGTGCTTGGGGAAGGCGGATCTGATTAGCTTTCCTCAACTTCTTGTTGCTATTTACTGTGTTAAACTTGTTACAATTTGTTAAGTTCAGCCAGCCGTAATTTTTCTTGGCTGGTGGTCAATAACGCCCTGGGAGTTAGTGTATGTAATGGCAGTGTACGTTTCCTCGCCTTGTCGTTTCTGTCCGGTAAGGCGTGTAGTTTTGACAGCTTTCTTGATTGTAGGCCGGTTGGTGATTCTTCTACTCTGGTGGTACTGCTTCCTTTCTCTAAACACAGTTTTCTAGACGTAGTGCAGACCACCGGTTTCGGCATTGGCGTATTGTTCCATCGTTGCATTTGGTTTATCGGGCGTCAGGTAGCTTCAGCAAGACTATCATTAGTCATTCGTTAGACTGCCACTAGTCTGAGTTACCATCTTGTGAAGTGAATGCAACTCTTGGCTGCCTATCTCATCACTCGTGAAAGTGTTTGTTGCCGGACCTTCTCAGAGGTCGATTCCTGGAACACTGTCTGGATCAGTTGCTTGTTTTTTTAACTAACTTTTACTATTGTATTTGCTGTTTTACAGCAGGTTTCAAAAAATTTTTGTATTATTGCCGTTCCTGGAGTGTAAGGCTTTCAGCCGTGATTGTGGTCATTTGGCTTAAAATTTTAATTTGGTATTTTTATTTTAGCAGTAAGCCTTAAAACCTTATGTACTGCCATTCCTGGCACCTGATGCCGTCTGCTATGTTTGTGGCGACTTGCCTTTAATATTTCAATACCTGTATTTTGTAAGTTGTAGCGAGTTTTAAACAATTCTCAATTTATTGCCATTCCTGGCGTGTAAGGCCTTCTGCCCAGATCACAGTGGCTTGCTTTTAAAACATTATCTGTTGTATCTGTATTTAATGGTGATTCGCTAAATTGTAACTCACTGAAAAACTATTATATCCACTGTTGTTTATTCCTTCATTAATAACGTGTGGTATTTTTTATTTATTGTTGAGTGTGGAATTACTGGTGCGTAATTGTAAAAGGCAACCAATAGTAGCCGGCCGGAGTGGTCGCGGTTCTAGGCGCTACAGTCTGGAACCGCTCGACCGCCACGGTCGCAGTTTCGAATCCTGCCTTGGGCATGGATGTGTGTGATGTCCTAGTTTAAGTAGTTCTAAGTTCTAGGGGACTGATGACCTCAGAGGTTAAGTCCCATAGTGCTCAGAGCCATTTGAACCATTTTTTTTAAACCAACTAATAGTAACTGATTACGGATCCGTCCACAGTCGTAACCGAACTCTGCCTTCCCTTGACTACCACAAGATTCCATTGTCCTTGTGGGGTGCTGCATGTTTTCTGGCAGTGTATGATATTTTAGAAATCCTGGGAAGTAAACGTACGGTGACAACAACCAAGTAAAGCACTGTATAAAAAAGGTGGACTAATAAAAGAAGAGAATTAAGAAAGATAAATTAGTGTTGACAAGGTTCTAAATCAGCAATGTAGATTAGCACAACTGTTGCGGCCTGAGAGGCAGGCAAACTTTCACAGCCAGAGAAGAGACATGTGGGCCAGCAACGAAGATAAGTATGCTGCTGAGTGCTTTTGCAGCACCCTGTAATGGGGTGTTCTGTTACAAACAGTTGAAGGCGCAGCACGACGCAGCATTTCTTAGCCGAGTGTTTCACAGGCTCCCTGCTCAGCCGGTAGCATCAGTCCGTTGGCACAGTACCTACACCAGTGATCCACCGAATGTGTGGCTAAACTGCTCCAGTTTCATCGAGCAAAGTCACCAATTAGGCGCAGCCACTGGTCTAGGAACCACTGATCTACTAGCCCTGATCATTCCGGGCTTAGAACTGCGTTGAGGTGACACCGCTTAGTGGGTGCCACCATCTGACGTTCCAGTCAGTCTATCTGGGCTTGAGTGGTGCCCGCGCACTTACCGCCCACGTCACAGAGCGCCGGCGGTACGTGGCTGCCGCCTGGATTGGTCTTACGTCACCAAACTGAGGAGGTGACTTGCATTAGCAACGGCGCTGCCCTCTGCTTACCGCTGCGTACTAGCCAAGACAGGCATCTACGCCCCTATCGCCGAAGTACTTCACTCGCGTTGGTACCTGATAACCCATACCACAGCCACTTGCATACGCAACTCTGCAGCCAGTACTGCCTAGGCTGTAGAGAAGCACTCCGTCTTCAGGCCACAAGTGGCCCATCGGGACCATCAGACCGCCGTGTCATCCTCAGCTGAGGATGCGGATATGAGGGGCGTGTGGTCAGCACACCACTATCCCGGTCGTTATGATGGTTTTCTTTGACCGGAGCCGCTACTATTCGGTCGAGTAGCTCCTCAATTGGCATCACGAGGCTGAGTGCACCCAGAAAAATGGCAACAGCGCATGACAGCCCGGATGGTCACCCATCCAAATGTCGGCCACGCCCGACAGCGCTTAATTCGGTGATCTGACGGGAACCGCTGTATCCACTGCGGCAAGGCCGTTGCCCCTGTAGAGAAGGCAATGACAAAAAAGAAAGAGAATCTGGACAAGGAAGGCAGGAAGGAAGACTTGAGTTTAACGTCCGGGCGACACCACAGTTATTAGAGATGGAGCAGAAGCTCGGATTGCGAAAGGCCGTGGAAGGAAGTCGGCTGTGTCCTATTAAAAGGGACCATCCCAGCATTTCTCTGGAGTGATTTAGCAAAACCACGGAAAACCTAAACCTGAGTGGCCGGATCGTGATTTGAACCGTCCTCCCGAATGCGAGTGCAGTGTGCTAAATACTGTGCCACTTCGCTCGGAAGAATTGCGGAAGAGGAATCCATGCATATTATACAAATGGATGTATATAAATATGCTTGCATTTATTTGTGTTCCACATCTCCAAAATCACTGTGCCGATTTCAACCCAACTTGGAGTACATCATAATTGTGGGGATAAAAACCACCGCAGGCCGGAGTGGCCGAGCGGTTCTAGGCGCTTCAGTCTGGAGCCGCGCGACCGCTACGGTCGCAGGTTCGAATCCTGCCACGGGCATGGATGTGTGTGATGTCCTGAGGTTAGTTAGGTTTAAGTAGTTCTAAGTTCTAGGGGACTGTGACCTCAGATGTTAAGTCCCATAGTGCTCAGAGCCATTTGAACCATTTTTTAAAAACCACCAACCTCTCAAAAGTGTGGGAATGGGGTTGAAAGTGCAGTATAGTCCACGGCGCTCTAATACCTTTACTTTAATGAGCCAGTATTTGACGGTAAGAGCACTTAGAGCCTTGCAACAATCTTTACACACAATTTCAAACCTTTAAGAATTTTTTTCTCTCTGACCAACCTACGTCCCCCCCTCCCAAAGAGATATAAGGAAAAAGTACGTCGATTACCACGATTTCGATGTTCACGGAGGAAAACCGCCGCATGAAATATGACGATGTGATTTATTACTTCCTCCCTCCCAACTGTATTCACATGTACCAGTGAATGTGCTGGAAAAATTTTATCATTGTACGACACATATTTCAAGAGATAAGGTGTCATACAGAACGAGATGCATGAGAAACTGCCGCATTACGCAAGACGTTTTAATTTATTACTCCGTTGCCTCTAATTCTATTCGCAACACAGTTTGCAAACAGTATCCAAATATCTCGCTGAATGTACCTTCAAAACTACATCATTGCATGGCACATAATTCAGAAGATATGAAGTCAAATACTGAAATGCGTGAAAAACTGCGCCATTACTTACAACGTTTTAATTTATTACTTTTTTACTAACCATATCTGTTCACAACACATTTTACAGATAATAGTCACATATACCACTGTATGTACCTATAACTGCAAAATTGTATTATTATACAGCACATATTTTAGGAGATACGATGAAATAAACCTCGAGCTGCATGAAAATGAAACTGCAGGCGAAATTCACTAGAGAAAAGGTGAAATATTCGTCCAAAACGTGTGAAATATGTCAGTTATGTGTGGAATATATTTGACTTCTGCATACATAGGCAAGATCATGGGAAATAGCTCATCATAAACCCCTGGAACGATTTCAACCAAACCTGGTACACATATTAGTTACAATCTGGGAAGAAACACTGCGAGGGTAAGAATAAGTAGCGTTTTATTGGGGTGAACGTGATAGCGTAGAGAGGGAAGGGGTGTGGAGGAGATGGACTGACAGCGTGGAGACAGGAGATGGGCACAGACGCGGGGTAGGAGAAGATGGATTAAGAGAGGAGGAGAGGGAGAAGAGGAGATGGACAGAGAAAGGAAAGAGGAGGGCTGGAACAGAGAGTAGGAGGAAGAAGAGATGAACAAAGCGAGGGAGAAGGAGGGGATGGAGAGAGGGGAAAGGAGCAGGTGGACATAGGGATGAGGAACAAATAGACAGAGTGAGGGGAAAGGAAGAAATGGACAGAGAGTGGGGTTGGACACAGAGAAGGTGAGGGAGGAGATGACTAGAGAGAGGAGAAAGGAGGAAATGGACTAATAGAATACTGGAATAAACGCCAGGAACTCAGCTAGTAAAAGTATAAACGGAACATATACCAATAATATGACTCACAGACGACATAGCGAAATAATTGTACTATCTAGGAGGCGAAATGGTCGAAGTAAGGGTGGTATCAGAATGAGTAGGTGTAGGGCTGGGGAGGGGGGAGGTATTATTTCCAATGCTACCGCTTCTTTTCACTTATGTTGCTCGTTCCTAACTACGAAAGAGTCTGACTGTGAAGCGCTGGACAGAAACGACAGGAATCAAGTGTAGCAGATACTTGAAATGCCACACTATAATAAGTATCTTATGCTAATACGAGGGTCACTCCAAAAGAAATGCACACTATTTTTGTAAAAATACAGTTTTCATTCGGCATGTGTGAATGTTTTACAGTGTGTAAATACATCCTTTCCGCTTGTTTTCAAACTTAGTTCAACCTGTTCCCGTGAGTGGCGCGTCACAGCATATCTTCAAGATGGCTGCTACACTTGACGTTCGTCAGAACCAAAGTGCTGTCATAGAACTCCTGTGCTGTGAAAACGAGGCAGTGGGAAACATCCACAAGAGGTGGAAAAAGGTGTATGGAGATGCTGCTGTCGATCGCAGTATAGTTAGTCGGTGGGCAAGCAGGTTACATGATGAAAGCGGGCACGGCAGTATTGAGGATTGTCCTTGCAGCAGCAGGCCTCGTACTGCACACACTCCAGACAATGTGCAGAGAGTTAACGAATTTATGACTGCTGACAGACACATCACAGTGAACGAATTGTCACTCTACATTGGAATAGGGGAAGGAAGTGTTTGCAAAATACTGAAAGTGTTGGTGTTAAAAAAGGTTTGTGCCAGGTGGGTTCCCAGGATGTTGACAGTGGCTCACAAAGAAACAAGAAAAACGGTATACAGCGAACTTCTGGAACAGTACGAGAATAGTGGAGATGAATTTCTTGGAAGAATTTTGACAGGTGATGAAACATGGCTCCATTATTTTTCACCAGAGACGAAGAGGCAATCAATGGAATGGCATCATGCAAATTCACCCAAGAAAAAGAAAATTCAAACCACACCTTCTGCTGGAAAAGTTATGGCTACGGTGTTTTTCGATTACGAAGGACTCTTGCTTTTGGACATCATGCCAAGTGGAACCACTGTAAATTCTGGTGCATATGCGACGACACTGAAGAAACTTCAAGCTCGACTGAGTCGTGTTCGACCGCATCGGCAAAAGCAGGATGTTTTGCTGTTAAAACCATTGACGCGATCACGAAACTCGGATGGATAACACTGAACACACCCGCCTTACAATCCTGACCTGGCTACATGTGACTGTCATCTCTTTGATAAACTGAAAGACCCTCTTCGTGGAACAAGGTTTGAAGATGATGACTCCCTTGTGTACGCTGCCAAACAGTGGCTCCAACAGGTTGGTCCAGAATTTTACCGTGCGGGTATACAGGCGCTGGTTCCAAGATGGCTTAAGGCAGTTGAGAGGGATGGAAATTATATGAAGAAATGAAAATATTGTTCGTAAAGGATGTACAGGGTGTTTCAAAAATGGTCGGTATATTGGAAACGCCAATAAAAACTAAACGAGCAGCGATAGAAATACACCGTTTGTTGCAATATGCTTGGGACAACAGTACATTTTCAGGCAGACAAACTTTCGAAATTACAGTAGTTACAATTTTCAACAACAGATGGCGCTGCGGTCTGGGAAACTATAGTACGATATTTTCCACATATCCACCATGCGTGGCAATAATATGGCGTAGTCTCTGAATGAAATTACCCGAAACCTTTGACAACGTGTCTGGCGGAATGGCTTCACATGCAGATGAGATGTACTGCTTCAGCTGTTCAATTGTTTCTGGATTCTGGCGGTACACCTGGTCTTTCAAGTGTCCCCACAGAAAGAAGTCACAGGGGTTCATGTCTGGCGAATAGGGAGGCCAATCCACGCCGCCTCCTGTATGTTTCGGGTAGCCCAAAGCAATCACATGATCATCGAAATATTCATTCAGGAAATTAAAGACGTCGGCCGTGCCATGTGGCCGGGCACCATCTTGCTTAAACCACGAGGTGTTCGCAGTGTCGTCTAAGGCAGTTTGTACCGCCACGAATTCACGAAGAATGTCCAGATAGCGTGATGCAGTAATCGTTTCGGATCTGAAAAATTGGCCAATGATTCCTTTGGAAGAAATGGCGGCCCAGACCAGTACTTCTTGAGGATGCAGGGACGATGGGACTGCAACATGGGGCTTTTCGGTTCCCCATATGCGCCAGTTCTGTTTATTGACGAAGCCGTCCAGGTAAAAATAAGCTTCGTCAGTAAACCAAATGCTGCCCACATGCATATCGCCGTCATCAATCCTGTGCACTATATCGTTAGCGAATGTCTCTCGTGCAGCAATGGTAGCGGCGCTGAGGGGTTGCCGCGTTTGAATTTTGTATGGATAGAGGTGTAAACTCTGGCGCATGAGACGATACGTGGACGTTGGCGTCATTTGGACCGCAGCTGCAACACGGCGAACAGAAACCCGAGGCCGCTGTTGGATCACCTGCTGCACTAGCTGCGCGTTGCCCCCTGTGGTTGCCGTAAGCGGTCGCCCTACCTTTCCAGCACGTTCATCCGTCACGTTCCCAGTCCGTTGAAATTTTTCAAACAGATCCTTTATTGTATCGCTTTTCGGTCCTTTGGTTACATTAAACCTCCGTTGAAAACTTCGTCTTGTTGCAACAACACTGTGCTCTAGGCGGTGGAATTCCAACACCAGAAAAATCCTCTGTTGTAAGGAATAAACCATGTTGTCTACAGCACACTTGCACGTTGTGAACAGCACACGCTTACAGCAGAAAGACGACGTACGGAATGGCGCACCCACAGACTGCGTTGTCTTCTATATCTTTCACATCACTTGCAGCGCCATCTGTTATTGAAAATTGTAACTACTGTAATTTCGAAAGTTTGTCCGCCTGAAAATGTACTGTTGCCCCAAGCATATTGCAACAAACGGTGTATCTCTATCGCTGCTGGTTTAGTTTTTATTGCCGTTTCAAATATACCGGTCATTTTTGAAACACCCTGTATCTACACACTGTAAAACTTTTTCAAATATGTAGAAGATAGATTTAAAAAAAAATAGTGTGCATTTCTTTTGGAGTGACCCTCGTATATTGTATTTAGCCTCCTACGTTTCTGGAATGGACGGTATACTGAAAAACAGTGGAGGAAGGAAGGACAAACAAGTCGCTACTTGCACTGAAGCCCTCAGTCCAGTGACTAATACTTAAGATTAGAGGGAAAATCATAGAGAGGAGACACTACTTTGGAGAACACTGCCTGCTGATAGACAAACTCACACACATAAGCAGCCTACACATCAAGCACCATGAAGTAGAAATAACGGGAAAGGTAGCACAGTAAGTTAACGTTTGAGATAAATATCTGCACTGTACAAAATGTACAGTGTATACGTGGTGGTTGGTTATTACTGCAACAGAATAAACAATATTTAGAATCGTTACTAATATATCTTACTTTAGCAGTTTCCTGATACCAGTTGTTGTAAACAGAAGGTTGATGAAATGAGTCAATTAAATGTAAGTTTTGAGAACTGAATGATTCGAATTCATTACAAGTAACTGATAAGAGTATTTTCACTGTAATTAGTATCACTAGTCTCACCATAGTGCGTAATCTGAGTATTTATTAGCGTGAACAGTTAGCTGTTATAGTCAGAGCTGTTGTATTAGTCACTCACACGTATTTCCCCATTAACAAGACGCTGGTTTTTGATGTATTCCATCAAAATAAGTTACCTGACTCTGAATATTACAATCTGCCTTATACCAGCATCAACATATAGAACTGCGTGCAGTAACATCCCGTGAACATTTTCACCATCTAAATCAGCACGTGTTATAAAAATATTTATCTCAGTCTTTCAGTCCCGCGTCTCTACAGTGATTCCTACTAAAATACACCAGCTGCAACAACTTCAGTGTGTTTTGCTGTCCAGTGGTTGTGATTCCAGACAAACTATTGCTTGCCTTGTGCTGTTAACCAATCAGCGAACCAAGCGAAGCTGTGGTTGATATATTGTTGATGCGGTGAAAAGAGTCTCGCTTTCAACAAAAGAGTTCTACTCATATGTAATATTTACACAGAACTGAAGAAGAACTTACTCAAAATATATGCTTCGATAGCAACTTTATATGGATGTGCGACATAGAATAAAGCAAAAGTGAATAGAGGGAAATGTAGGCCGGTTACTTTCCATTTTCTATAATGTAGTCGAATTAAGTCGGGTGATGCTGAGGGAATTAGATTAGGAAATGAGACACTTAAAGTAGTAAAGGAGTTTTGCTATTTGGGGAGCAAAATAACTGATGATGGTCGAAGTAGAGAAGATATGAAATGTAGACTGGCAATGGCAAGGAAAGCGTTTCTGAAGAAGAGAAATTTGATAACATCGAGTTTAGATTTAAGTGTCTGAAAGTATTTGTATGGAGTGTAGCCACGTATGGAAGTGAAACATGGACGATAAATAGTTTGGACAAGAAGAGAATAAAAGCTTTCGAAATGTGGTGCTACAGAAGAATTAGATGGGTAGATCACATAAGTAATGAGGAGGTATTGAACAGAATTTGGGTGAAGAGGAGTTTGTGGCACAACTTCACAAGAAGAAGGGACCGGTTGGTAGGACATATTCCGAATCATTAAGGGATCACAAATTTAGCATTGGAGGGCAGCGTGGAGGGTAAAAATCGTAGAGGGAGACCAAGAGATGAATACACTAAGCAGATTCAGATGGATGTATGTTGCAGTAAGTACTGGGAGATGAAGAAGCTTGCACAGGATAGGGTAGCATGGAGTCTGCATCAAACCAGTCTCAGGACTGAAGACCATAACAACGACATTAACTGAGAAATTTTTTTTTAAATAAAATATGTTCCTTTCTTGCCTTAGTCTTATCAATCTACACTCGCCCAAGTTACCTGTACAGACAGCGGAAGTAACCTAGCTGTTATTCTGTGGAGGTAAATGAGAGCTCGTATGGCGTTTGGTGACTGGAAGGCTTTCTCGGGTCGTCTTGTGGCACGCAGGGCAGCCAACGTCGGCGATGGCAGAATGCAGGGCAGCCTGATTCTTTAATGGCCCGGCTCTCGGGGGCCACGGCAGCGCAGTGTGGAAGAACGCGTGCTGGGCCTTGCGGATTTCAGCAGGCTGCTAAACATGTAACGGATCTCTTTGCCTGCCTGACCCGGGGTGCTGAGCTGCACTGCGGGCACAAAACTCCAACGCAATGAAGTTAGTGGGTGGTTTGACAAGTCTGCTAAAAAGTAAGGAAAAAATGTTTATTTCGTAATGAAGTCACCTTACATCTCGACATACTCTCCTTTGAAAGATACACACTTGGTCCAGCGATCCTCCAGCTTTTTCATCCCACCGGAAAAATAGGTTCTCTCAAATTCTGCAAAATACTTTTTGAGTGCAACAGTCACTTTCTCATTTGCTAAAAATTTATTCCCGGCAAGCCAGTGTTTCATGTTATGGAACACAAAGAATTCTCATGGTGTTAAGTCTGGTGAACAAGGTGGGTGAGGAACCTGTTAAAACGCAATTCATGCACTTTCGCCCTTGTTATAGCTGATATGTCGGATGGTACATTATCGTGGTGAAAGAGCTCTTTTTGCGTGCGTGTTTTTTTCAGTCAACACAAGTTTCAAACTATCCAACAATGAAGCATAATAGGGAATAATGTAGCATAATAGGGTACAGTTACGGTACTGCCTCTTTCAAGAAATGTATGAGGATTATTGTACCTTTTTCCAAGAAATCTATGAGGACTATTCCTTGGGCCATCACCTTACCATCTGACAAGATTGTCCTTACGTAATTCCAAAATTGTGTAGGTATCCGTATCAGCAACTCAATATTTAATGTATTAAAAAAGTTTTCTGTCAGAGTTGCAAATAATATTTTTATTGGAGAGTAGTTTCGAACGTATCGTTCATTAGAATGAAATTTTCACTCTGCAGAGGAGTGTGCGCTGATACGAAACTTCCTGGCAGATTAAAACTGTGCGCCGTGCCGAGACTCGATCTCCGGACTTTGCCTTCGCGGGCAAGCGCTCTACCAACTGAGCTACCCAAGCACGAGACGTGGTACTGGCGGAATCAAAGCTGTGAGGAGGGAGCGTGCGTCGTGCTTGTGTAGCTCAGTTGGTAGAGCAGTTGCCCGCGAAAGGCAAAGTTCTCGAGTTCGAGTCTCGGCCCAGCCTACAATTTTAATCTACCAGGAAGTTTCTTATCGTTCATTCTCAAACCATTACTAATATTAGAAGGTAAAAGGTTATTCTGAATTTCTCAAGATAATCCTAATACAGTCAAGTAATATGTGTTATCCTGATCTCACGTGAAAACAACTGTATTATGAACAGTGAAATATTACACATGCAGGTATGACGCAAAAGCTTTGTTATAATGCTGTAATGTACGCACACACAATATTTGTATTTCATGTTTTGTTAATAACAGTGTATCTTCTAAAATAGATAATGGTTTGAGAATGAACGACATTTTCAGAACTAGTCACTAACGAAAAATTACTTGCAATTCTGACGGAAACCTTAATTAACAAATTGTCTTTGCCTCCTATGGTGCACTTCCGCCAACCTTTGTCCACTGTTTTGACCGCCATTTTGTCTCTGGGTATAATGACGGCTCCAGAGTTCATCAACACTCATAAATCGGTGCAAGAAGTCTTGCAGGCAGCGTTTAAATGTCGCCAGACATTGTGTTGAAATTGTGTGCCTGATGCGATTTTGGTCGACTGTGAGCAGTCGCGACACCCACCTCACACACAGCTTCTCTATAGCCAATTTTCCGTGTAGGATATTACTCATTCGCTCAGTTGATGGGGCTATAGTCTCAGCCAACTCACGAATTTTTATTCGGTGGTCTTGCGTTACCATATCATGGATTACGTCAGCAGTTACTTTGTGGTGACTTTTTCAGTTATACAGCTGCAGCAACTTCGGTGCTTGAGTTCAAATTCACTAACCCAAAAGTAAATGGTCTTCAGTGCTGATGCAGAGCCCGCGTGAACTTCAACTATTTCCTTCTGATCTGTGCGGCAGTTCAACCCTTCAAATGAAAATGCTTAATAACAGCACGAAATTCGATTTTCTCCATTTTCAGTCGCAGAGACACTCAGACCAATTCAGATAGTTGTCAACAATAAACTGTCCGCTGTACATTGTTGAAATTCTTTATACGACGCTTGGAATAATCAGCTCACCGTGGAGGGGCAGCGAAAAGGTTTCAATCTTTCATGGAAATTTACCAGATCTATCAAACCACGGTCGTAAGCTCGGGATGCATACCACATGTGCATACTATTTATAAACGATACATTCAATCTAGAACGTGCAGCCGCATAAATTCTGTTTCTCCTTCTAATATTTCGGCCGTATACCTTCCGACCGTCTTCAGAGTGAGCCGACCACAGAACACCACGTTATAAGAGATGGAAGACTCCTGTTCGGTACAGAAACAGAACGACAGTAGCGCTCTTAGTGGCCTGGCAGTGAACTTCGAAAACGGGAAAACATCCGTATTTTTGTATGAATACAGAGTCTCGCGGCGATAACATTGAATAAAATGTTCTCGGGTTTCCAACCGCGTCAGTTGCTTAAAACTACACGAGCTTTCGGCCAAGCACTCCTTGGCCATTGTCAAGTAGTATGACTGCCAGTGGGCTGTTGGTGTGCCCTTATATACGCTAGCTGCCGGCTGTGACGTTACTGGTGCCCGTGACATTGCCATATATGGGCAATTGACGCGGTTGGTAACCCGAGAACATTTTATCCATCCATATTTTTGCATTGCGAAATACAAGTGTCACATGATAATATTTTTTTTTGTTGTACCTTATGGGTGAGCGTCATAGCATAGTAGTAAATTTTGTACGTGGAAACGTTTTTGTGATCATACAAAGTAATATAATCGAGAAATTTCAGTCATAAGCTAAGAGTAACTTCACACAGCTTGGGCTTAGTAATGTAAAATCTTGTAAATAACGTCGTGGCCACACTTTGACTACAAAATTATTTATTTGTAAAACCCAATATTGCAATTTTGATTGTGTGGCCCTTATCAAGTGGAAATAATTGCGCTTTAGCACTTGTCAAAATCTAAAAACCCTCTGACATGACGCCTGGCAAAAGCTGCTTTCATCGCATTTTGTTCCTGATTAAGACCTTTTTGTGTGTATTGCACTCTTTGAATTGCATTGCAAATGTGTTGCTTGTACTTTGCTTAATTTTTGTCCGCATTTGTAATACAGTACTGGGTGGAGTAAATGACTGCATGTTTGTTTTTCTTTAATTTAAAAGAGAACATTCGGTTACAAGCTGTAATAAAGTTGAATACCAATTCTGTCGTCCGCAGCTCGTGGTCGTGCGGTAGCGTTCTCGCTTCCCGCGCCCGGGTTCCCGGGTTAGATTCCCGGCGGGGTCAGGGATTTTCTCTGCCTCGTGATGACTGGGTGTTGTGTGAAGTCCTTAGGTTAGTTAGGTTTAAGTAGTTCTAAGTTCTAGGGGACTGATGACCATAGCTGTTAAGTCCCATAGTGCTCACAAGGGAACCTCCCCATCGCACCCCCCTCAGATTTAGTTATAAGTTGGCACAGGGATATGCCTTGAAAAACTGAACACAGATCAATCGAGAAAACAGGAGGAAGTTGTGTGGAAGTATGAAAAAAATAAGCAAAATATACAAACTGAGTAGTCCAAGGGAAACGTAGGCACCATCAAGGAGAGTGTTAGCTTACGAGCGCCGTGGTCCCGTGGTTAGCGTGAGCAGCTGTGGAACGACAGATCCTTGGTTCAAATCTTCTCTCGGGTGAAAATTTTAATTTTTTATTTTCAGATAATTATCAAAGTTCAGGCACTCACACGTAATCAACTTCGCTCTCCAAAATTCCAGGACATGTTCAGATTTGCTTGGACATATACAGAATTTGACGGTCTACGCACGGAAACATTTGAAAACGTAAAAAACGTATGTTTTGACAGAGCACAGGGAAAATTGTGCGACTCTGAAACTGTTGCATTCATTTGATGCAGTTTATGTGGCAAACTCTTATGTTTTCATCACTTTTTTTGGAGTTATTATCACATCCACAAGAAAACCTAAATCGGGCAAGGTAGAATAATCTTTTTATCCATTCGCCAAGTGTGCAAGTTAGGTGGGTCGACAACATATTCCTGACATGTGACGCACATGCCGTCACCAGTGTCGTAAAGAATATATCAGACGTGTTTTCCTGTGGAGGAATCGGTTGACTATGACCTTGCGATCAAATGTTTTCGGTTCCTATTGGAGAGGCACGTCCTTTCGTCTACTAATCACACGGTTTTGCGGTGCGGTCGCAAAACACAGACACTAAACTTATTACAGTGAACAGAGACGTCAATGAATGAACGGACGAATCGTAACTTTGCGAAAATAAAGAAAGTAAAATTTTCATTCGAGGGAGAAGTTGAACCAAGGACCTTTCGTTCCGCAGTTGCTCACTCTAACCACGAGACCACGGCGCTCATCAGCGAACATTGTACGTTATGTTGCTTATCTTGCACATGGACTACTCAGTTTGAAAATTTGGCTTATTTTTTCATAGTTCCACACAACTTCTTCCTGTTTTCTCGATTGATCTGTGTTCAGTTTTTCAAGGCCTATCCACTGTGTCAATTTATAACTAAATCTGAGGGGGGTGCGATGGGGAGGTTCCCTTGTCAGAGCCATTTGAACCATTTTTGAACCAATTCTGTCAAAAGCTGCTAACATGGAATGCTCCATTAAATGCGAGAATTTACGAGATATGGATGTAAAGTCCGCAGAACACAACGTAACGAAACCTGCTTCTGTTTCATATGAAACAGAAATAAATACAGAATCATTTACTCCTCCCAGTATTACGGATGCGAGCAGAAATCAACCAGAATAGTTACGAGCAACGTATTTACAATGGAACTAAAAGAATGCAACGCACAAGAAGTCATAATCGGAAACACAATGCTTTGAAACCGGCTTCTGTGTAATACGAAACTAAAACAAATATAGGGCACTTTTAACAACCCAGCAAGAAAACGAGATATGAACGACTGATAAACTTGCAGCGCTTCGAATAGCCTGGTGAAGAACGAAGGTCGTTTTACTGGAAGCCCCTATATGAGTTTCACCCCTGTGGATCCAGCAGCTGACACTACAGCCACAGTCTAAGGCAGGCTCATCCAAGAATTGCGCCCTGCGGGCTCACCCGCGCCCCGCGGGCGCAATGCAGTGTAGTTCAGCGCCCCGTCCGCGACCGTGTGTCGCTAGTGTCGCCATAGGAGCGAGAGAGAGAGAGAGAGAGAGAGAGAGAGAGAGAGAGAGAGAGCTGCGGAGCGAGTGAGACCGCACAGCACTGCTCTACGCTGGACTGTCCCGCGGTCGGATCTAACGAAAACAAAATATTCTATTTTACAAATAATTTATGTAAGGGATATAGAGTCTCATTCTTACTGTTACTAGTTACGAATAAATATTTTTTGTTATACTTCGTGCTACAGCTTTTTGTGTCCCTTTTCAGAGTTTAGATATCGGATCCTGAGTTTGCTGTTTTGTACGTAATAATTTTAACTGACCAAGTTTGAAAACTTATTAAAAATAGAATTATGGCTATAAAGCTCTTTAATTCTTACAGTCAACATTGTTAAAGAAGACAATTAACATTTTACACGTTTTTCTTTTTCGAGGAAACGATTTTGTCTTGGTTTGGTACGATATTCCGTGAGACTGCTAACCTCAAAGAATTAGTCAAATTTTTATCGCCAAGTAATGAA
Source organism: Schistocerca americana (assembly GCF_021461395.2). NCBI lineage: Eukaryota > Metazoa > Arthropoda > Insecta > Orthoptera > Acrididae > Schistocerca > Schistocerca americana. The sequence continues at coordinate 226,983,597 of NC_060121.1, forward strand.
CGGTTCTTAGTTTTATCAAGCTTTAAAAGAGAGAAAAAGCGCTCACAAATATACGTCGAACCAAGCATTGAGAGAACTTTAGCCGTGTGCTTGTGCAAAAGACGATATTTCTCTCGTGGAAGACAGCTGTAAAAGTCATCCAAAGTTTTACACGTAAGAAAGCGGTCCTTCAGGCGGATATCGCGCTGCAGGTCAATCAGCTCTAGTTGAAGCACTTGTGAGGCGTCCTCTACCCGAAGGGAAAACGGGAGAACAAATATATCGGAGGCCAGCTGAAGCTCACTTATCTCCAAAAATCTGTTTCCAAACTGTTCTTGTAATTCGCAAATGATTTGAACATAATCTGAAAAATCCACATCTTGTTTAACACTGTCTAGTGCAGGAAAGTGTCCACAATTCTTCTCGCGCAACTGTTTTTCCCACAAAATAAGTAATGTTCAAAGTATTTAAATGACCAGTAAGGTCACTCAAAAAAGCCAAATTCGCCACCCACTTAGGATCACAAAGTAATTTTTCTGGATGTCCTTTCGTTTCCAAAAACGTATTTATTTCACCCCTCAAGGAGGGGTGGTAGGGGATGTCCGGGTATTCTGCTCCGATATCAGCCAGAAATTCTTTAAATTGGCGATGTGTGGGTCCATGGCGCGGCGGTCTGTCGTCCTTACGAAGCGCACGTACAGGGGCATGGCAGGCGCGCCCGGCGGTTGGGCGGTCCGCACGGCCAGCTGAGCGACACGGCTCGGCCACTGCGGCAACATACGAATTCGCCCGGGGCGCTGGCCGCGGGCGATAGCGGGCGCTAGCGCCCCAGAGGCACAATTTGGACGAGCCTGGTCTAAGGCAAAAGAGTCGCGAAATTCTACACGGCAAAAAGTCAATCTTTTGACAACTGAAGCGATGCTAGCGCTCCAAGCTGCTAGCCTGTGGTAACAAAAGAGTGGCATTATACAAACGGAGAACTTGGCATTTTTAATGCTGTTACTTCCATATCTCCTAGTCACTAAAGGTAGTGGTGAGTTTTGGAATAGGAATAGGGAAATATAATTAAAATACTATTCCACCTCCTATTAATAATATCAGTCTATAATAATAAATATGGCTGTCTACAACAGTCTCGTAATCGTACCGTCGAAAATCGTTTGAGACAAGACATGAATTATAACGAGATGTGCTTAAGTTAAAAAAGAACTGTTTATGATTATATCCACGTGCTTGGAGTGCACTTTCCGGTGCTTTACGCCGATTGTAATACCGTTCGTGATGTTTTTTATTGGGTTTCTGGCCCATTTTATTATATTCAAACATAGACGCGAGTTTTACATTCTTGGATGTTAAGTGATGCTTGTCCTTACAAACGCACTTTTCGCCTTGTCCTTGCGTCTGTGCCTTGCGTGCACCTATCATGTTTCTCTTTCCTGCAGTTAGCACATGTTCCATTACATTTAGCACAAAACCCAATTCCTGTACACTTTCGGCTACCACGGTTGCATTATCAGTTAACTTTCTGTTCTCGATAATATTCCATTACTTTCCTCATTTCCTTTGCAAAGGACAAAATAAACACCAATGATGACAATGAACCCCCTTGCGTAATACCCTTCCTGAATTGTTTTCGATTTCTCATACAAATCTTTGAGTGTATACTGTTAAAAGCGCTTTCAGGGCTGTTATCGATGCCATACTGCCTAAGAAAGGAAAAACACCTTTCCACATTTACAAGGAAAAAACACCTTTCCACATTTACAATTGCGCAGAGGCGTTATGTAGTCAAGAGAAGGGGAAATCAGTTGGCATTTTTGTGGTGACGAACACAGTGAAGTCGTTTCTTAAATTTCATTAGGGTAGCATGCCTTTGATTACCCTAAAGGGTGGACGAGTGTATCAGCACAACCAGCAGAGACGTCCAGTTGAACACCGAGGTATTTGATTTTGAACCGTCGATCATCTCGAATGAGAGTGTCCGCACGTTCATATATTGCGCAGCTACGTGCGGCCGGACAACACGCGGGGGGCCGGACAGATTTACGCGACCTTGTTGCAATGATGATAGACGCCAACGACTCACCGTGCTTTTGTTCACTGCCACGTATCCGTAGACATTCTGCAAGCGACTATGAATGTCTGCGATGCTCTGGTTTTCCGCCAAAAGAAACTCAATAACAGCTCTCTGCTTGCAAGGCACCTCCGACACTGACGCCATTTTGATGTAATGCTCCGTCGACGACGAGGTCATTAGAGACGCATCACAAGCCCGGAATGGAGATGGATGGGGAAAGAAGTATACTAACTACTTTTCGAAGGAGCCGTCCTGCCCTTTGCCTTTTACGACATAGAGAAACCACTGAAAACCTAAATCGAGGTGGCTGGTTGAGCGTTTGAACCGACATTGTTTCGTATGCAAGTACAGCATCTTAATCGACCTCCGTCGGTCAGAAGTAAATACACTTTTAAACCAGCTTGAGCACCTGTGCTGAAGCAGTAAATGTCATTACCGTATGTAAAACTTTTTCGATGGTATTGATTCGAAAAGAATCAGGGATTTCGTCAGAGCTTAGTTATAAATGGAGTGCCCTACAATTACAGCGACGTAGAACGGCTTTGAGTCGAATGGCCACGTAAATTTAAGTCCAGGACCTTAATGGAAGGCTGCTTTTGATTGAGGGGTTACTGGTAAGCTTCAGTTTATCTCGCACTGCGACTCCATACGGAGAAATGTCAGATGTCCGCTAACTACACAGTATCAGAGTGTTTCGTTCATTGATGTAAAGTGTTTGAAACTTATTAGTCTGTAAATTATCAATGACATTTATTGTAATAAATTAAAGTTATCTATAAAGAAACGTAGGAGATGTAGTTTCCCAGTAACAAGTAAAATCAGATAAAATAGTATATTAACCGTCAATAAAAAAAGAGTGGAGGTAAAAAAAAAGAGTTACGGCATTGAAATGTATTAACTATGGCGAAGAGCAGGTCCAGGTAACATTCTTGCTCATGCGACACATTGTATGTTGTGGCATGGAATGAAGAGAACGTTACCAGCGAAATAATGGATACGATCTGATTAAGACGTCAGAGTCGCTGTTTCACGCTACTGAACAGAAATTGCTGTGTTCAAGTACTGCTCGGTCTACATTTGACACTCGATGGTAATGCTCTTGATTACGCCCTCATCGCTGGGAGCAAATGGCTGAGCTTGACCTACCACTGCTTGTACTCGCACACTGCCTTTCTACCTCCTTCCCAGTTAACATGACCCAGTGTGTCTATGCCGAAGTCGCTGCGTATAGGAGGATCTTCCGACAGGACGCTTGGAAGCGATTTCATCGCCACGAGTTGCCAAATGCTCTCGTGCCCTGTCTTCCAAACTTTTGAAAGAAGAGGAGGATGACGTGGATAGTACTGACTGACTGCTCTGTAGGGTACAAAAAGGGGATGTCTTGAAGTTAATTTGTGGAGTCAGAGCAGATGAGAAATTTCATAGCTCGATCACATCCAATTTACTTCATTATCCTACTGTCGATAGATGCCTTATCTTTTGTTATGTTCCCATCCCTTTTCCTGGGTAGCCTCTTCCGCCAGCTACGTCTTTCTGAGCAACACTGCACACAAAGGCCGAATCACAAGGATTACTGGGTTGGTAGAAAGAGCTCATACGTCGTCGTGAAGGCAACCCAGTTAAGGGAGGGAAACTCTAAACGGCCCTGAGCTTGTGGATTACACGATGGGCTGATATCTACGTAAAAAATTAAAATACTCATGCGGGTCGCAGGAAAACACAAACGGCCTGGCAGAAGAGTTACAATGAAAGTGGCCATGTGGAATACAAGAGATTTAACATGAGGGACCTTGAGTTAGAAAGACAAATAAAGCCTGAAAACATAAATATGGCAGTGACTAGGAAACTAAGAAAAAATTAAAATCTACCAAAGTGTGGACTGAGTGTATACTGACACATAATGGCATAGAACATCAAAACAAGGCAAGTGCTGGAATTGCAATATTAATGGTAAGAAGTGGAAAATGGCCATCACATCATAGAGATATGTAAATGAGAGAATAATTATTGCTCGATTTAGACTGAAAAAGGGTACCTCATCTCGACTGGCCTACATGTACCAGAGGAAGGAGGAGAGAAGGATATAGAGGAATTCTATCATACATAAATGTGGTGCTACAGAAGAATGCTGAAGATTAGATGGGTAGCTCACATAACTAATGAGGAGGTATGGAATAGAGTTGGGGAGAGGAGGAGTTTGTGGCACAACTTAACTAGAAGAAGGGATCGGTTGGTAGGACATTTTCTGAGGCATCAAGAGATCACCAATATAGCATTGGAGGGCAGCGTGGAGGGTAAAAATCGCAGAGGGCGACCAAGAGATGAATGCACTAAGCAGATTCAGAAGGATGTAGGCAGCAGTAGGTACTGGGAGATGAAGAAGCTTGCACAGGATAGAGTACCATGGAGAGCTGCATCAAACCAGTCTCAGGACTGACGACCACAACAACAACAACAACAACATACACGGCTGGCAGAAACAGGCCGAACGAATAAAGTAGACAGTTTAGTCCTGGCAGGAGATTTAAATGCAAGAGTAGGGACTATAGAAATAGAAAACGAGGTGGGAAAAATATGGAGAGGCACACCTTAACAACAGAGGAATAAGACTTACAGAATTCTGTAGCTACTACAAATGAAAAATCGCAAGTACATTTTTCCGAAAAAAAAACTGACTCGGGTAGAATTTTCTTCGGTGATGAGGCATGCTTCGAAATGAGCTTCTATGACAGAGAGGACTTATCTGGAGACGCCCCAGGCAGTGGTGAGCTACCAACCCGACTGCCACCTTCCATGCGGCAGACAATGGGATGCCATCTCCTTTCACAGCAGTACTGCTTTGGTTTACATCCGCGGCACCCCTACAGCACAGCTGTGCATCGACATATTCTACGCCCAGTTTTGTTGCCCTACGTGGCAAGAAATCCTGAGCTTACATTTCAGCAATATAATGCCCGCCCGAACACGGCGAGAGTTTCTACTACTTGTCTTCCTGCTTTCCAAACCCCGTCTTGGGCAGAAAGGACGCTGTTGAGAACTTTTGGAACTATGGGCACGGCCCCCGACCAACTTGGGATTTTGACGATTAAACGCCCCAAATCGACAGAATTTAGTGCGATATCCGTCAGAAGGGCATTCAATAACTCTTTCAATCAGTGCCAAGCCTTATAATTGCTTGCATTAGGGTCATAGGTAGACCAGCGCGGTACTGACTTGCTCAGTCTGTGAAGCTATTTCTCTTCAATAAATCATGCAATTTTCTGAAACTGTAATGATTTGTTTGTCAATACAAGCAAGTCACATCTAACGATTTCCGTCCCATTTGTATAGCTCCTTCGTGGTGCATTTTTTTTGTCTTAGAAAATATATATTGGAAATACCAACAGCAGAAGACATGCATATACACTCCTGAAAATTGAAATAAGAACACCGTGAATTCATTGTCCCAGGAAGGGGAAACTTTATTGACACATTCCTGGGGTCAGATACATCACATGATCACACTGACAGAACCACAGGCACATAGACACAGGCAACAGACAATGCACAATGTCGGCACTAGTACAGTGTATATCCACCTTTCGCAGCAATGCAGGCTGCTATTCTCCCATGGAGACGATCGTAGAGATGCTGGATGTAGTCCTGTGGAACGGCTTGCCATGCCATTTCCACCTGGCGCCTCAGTTGGACCAGCGTTCGTGCTGGACGTGCAGACCGCGTGAGACGACGCTTCATCCAGTCCCAAACATGCTCAATGGGGGACAGATCCGGAGATCTTGCCGGCCAGGGTGGCACGTTGGGTGGCACGGGATACATGCGGACGTGCATTGTCCTGTTGGAACAGCAAGTTCCCTTGCCGGTCTAGGAATGGTAGAACGATGGGTTCGATGACGGTTTGGATGTACCGTGCACTATTCAGTGTCCCCTCGACGATCACCAGTGGTGTACGGCCAGTGTAGGAGATCGCTCCCCACACCATGATGCCGGGTGTTGGCCCTGTGTGCCTCGGTCGTAAGCAGTCCTGATTGTGGCGCTCACCTGCACGGCGCCAAACACGCATACGACCATCATTGGCACCAAGGCAGAAGCGACTCTCATCGCTGAAGACGACACGTCTCCATTCGTCCCTCCATTCACGCCTGTCGCGCCACCACTGGAGGCGGGCTGCACGATGTTGGGGCGTGAGCGGAAGACGGCCTAACGGTGTGCGGGACCGTAGCCCAGCTTCATGGAGACGGTTGCGAATGGTCCTCGCCGATACCCCAGGAGCAACAGTGTCCCTAATTTGCTGGGAAGTGGCGGTGCGGTCCCCTACGGCACTGCGTAGGATCCTACGGTCTTGGCGTGCATCCGTGCGTCGCTGCGGTCCGGTCCCAGGTCGACGGGCACGTGCACCTTCCGCCGACCACTGGCGACAACATCGATGTACTGTGGAGACCTCACGCCCCACGTGTTGAGCAATTCGGCGGTACGTCCACCCGGCCTCCCGCATGCCCACTATACGCCCTCGCTCAAAGTCCGTCAACTGCACATACGGTTCACGTCCACGCTGTCGCGGCATGCTACCAGTGTTAAAGACTGCGATGGAGCTCCGTAAGCCACGGCAAACTGGCTGACACTGACGGCGGCGGTGCACAAATGCTGCGCAGCTAGCGCCATTCGACGGCCAAAACCGCGGTTCCTGGTGTGTCCGCTGTGCCGTGCGTGTGATCATTGCTTGTACAGCCCTCTCGCAGTATTCGGAGCAAGTATGGTGGGTCTGACACACCGGTGTCAATGTGTTATTTTTTCCATTTCCAGGAGTGTATAATGGAACAACGCACTATAAGGACAGCTACAGGAGTAGTGAGGAAAAGTTGAGTAAATAAAAACAATGGACAGTTAAAGATATGGAATACAGAAATAAAAGAAGCATTAAGAGCGAAACAAACAGCCTACTTGAATTTAATGTATGGTGCGTCAGAAGAGTCAAGAGCAAAATAAACAAGAACGAAACAAGGGTAAACGAATAATAAGCAGTGCGTACATCGTTGGTGAATAAACAATACTGCATAAATGACAAATTAACGGTTTTGAGTTTTTCAATCCGTTTACAACCTTGATTCTCAGCGCATTTGGTTTTAGCTCCAGAATGCCGATTTCTTAATTTATCTAAAATGAACTAAAACAATAGCGAGTATATTAGAGCGAAAAAATAGATGGTAATACAGCGTAAGTCCAAAAGAATGAAATACTGCGTAACTAGACTGTTATAGATGTGGTAAATAATGCCACGTAAATTCAAAACTGCACGCAGTCACAGCACATTGATATTGCTTACTGCGCATATTCCAGTTTTCGAAAGTGGTTCCTTGGTTCCACCTTCAGTTAATAAAAATGGACAGTGCTTTACAAGATCATCTCTTTAATGAGGAAGAAATTGTTTCTCAGCTGAACTTAGCGCTTGAAAGTGGAGAATCCTTCTTGAGACTGATTTGCTGTGCTAAGAAAATTGTTTTGTTATTTATCTCGGTTTAACAGCAGCCCGATGAAACTCAAAAATTTTGTGGTACCACTGCTGCTTTATTCCAACGCCAAACTTCACTTACTTCCTTCGCTTTCCTTCCCTAATCTGATGGGACCGATGACCTCGCTATTTGGTCCCCCGCCCCCAATCAACCCACCAAGCATCCTCTGATCCCATGACATCGTTTCCCATAAAGGTTTAAAAATTGCCTGCCCGTCACCGCAGAAATTTGATGCCACAACCTCTGACCGGATTGCTGACACATCTTTGAAGTACACGTTGGACCTCATTTTCGTACCTCGCTTGGACTACTATGAGGAATTTTGCCACTTCGACTTGTTTTATATCCAATATACGCTTGTCTGGGCATTCTCAGAGTTTTGTTGGTGTGTTTCTTCCAATCTTCAGGACTGTCTTCAGATTTCATTATCCTCTAACTGCTTAAGGCATCACAAAATTCTTAGCCTCCACTTTCAACATCCTTACTTGCGTCAACTTCTGATAAGTTATCCGAATTGTCTGGTAAAAAATCGACAACATCGTTTAGCAATAAATTGGCAACGATGAAGTGGGAATTTTCCCGTACGAGCACTCACGAGTGTACCGTCAATATCAGGAATCCGATAAAACATCAAATCTGTGACATCACTGCGGCAAGAAAAAGATCCTGCAAGAACGGGACTAACGACGACTGAAGACAATTGTGCAACGTCACAGAAGTGCAACCCTTCCGTAAATTGCTGCAGATTTCAATGCTGGGCCATCAACAAGCGTCAGCTTGTGAAGTATTGTACGAAACATCGTCGATATGGTCTTTCGAAACCGTAGGCCCAGTCGTGTACCCTTTATGACTGCACGGCTCAAAGCTGTACGTCTTGCGTGTGCCCTCCAACACCGACATTGGACTGTTGATGACTGGAAATATGTTGCCTGGTCTGACGAGTCTCGTTTCAAATTGTATCGAGCGGATGGACGTGTGCGAGTATGGAGACAACCTCATGAATCCATGGACACTACATGTTAGCAGGGGACTGTTCAAGCTGAGGGAGGCTCTGTAATGGTATGGGGCGTGTGCAGTTGGAGTTATATGGGACCCCTGATACGTCTAGATACGACTCTGACAGGTGACAAGTACGTAAATATCCTGTCTGATCACCTTCATCCATTCAAGTCCATTGAGAATTCCGACGAACTTGGGCAATTCCAGCAGTTCAATGCGACACCCCACGCGTCCAGAATTGCCACAGAGTGGCTCCAGGAACAGTCTTCTGAGTTTAAACACTTCCGCTGGCCACCAAACTCCCCAGACATGTACATTATTAAGCATAAATGCTTCAAATGGCTCTGAGAACTATGGGACTTAACAGCGGAAGTCATCAGTCCCCTAGACTTAGAACTACTTAAACCTAACTAACCTATGGACATCACACACATCCATGCCCGAGGCAGGATTCGAACCTGCGACAGTAGCAGCAGCGCGGTTCCAGACTGAAGCGCCTAGAACCGGTCGGACACAGTAGCCGGCTTATTGAACATATCTGGGATGCCTTGCAACGTGATGTTCAGAAGAGATCTACACCTTATTACTCTTTCGGACTTATAGACAGCCCTGCAGAATTCATGGTGTCAGTTCCCTGCAGCACTACTTCAGACACCAGTCCCCATGCCACGTAGTGTTGCGGCACATCTGCGTGCTCGAGGGGACTCTACATGAAATTAAGCAGGCGTACCAGTTTCTTTTGCTCTTCAGTGTACTAGATTTCTGAATGAGAGACTCGTTGCCTAATCTTTCCTTATGTTCAATATGAAGGAGGGGCTACCCCAACTTATTGTGTGTGCTAGCACTGAAATATCCATCTTTTGGATATGTAAGTTTAAACAAACTGTAAATAGTATTCTGGAGAAGTATGTGCCGAGAAAGTGGATTAACAACGGAAAAGACCCACCATTGTTTAACAATGAAATAAGAAAAATGTTGAGGAAGCAAAAGCTGTTGCACTCCCCGGACAAAAGACAACGGGTAAATGACGGCAGGCAAACTTTAATAGAAATTCGTGCTTCTGCTAAAAGAACGATGCGCGAAGCTTACAAAAACTACCAGAGAGAACCCGAAAATCCGAGAACCCGAGAAAATTCTGGTCCTACGTAAAATCGCTAAGTGGGTCTAAGGTTTCTGTGTAGTCATTCGTTGAACAGTCTGGTGTGATAGTAGAAGGTAGCAAGAGAAAAGTCGAAGTTTAAAATTTCACGGTTAAGGAATCATTCACGCAGGAGAATCTTAAAAACATACCGTCGTTTGACCATTGCACTGAATCCCGTATATTGGACACAAAAATAAGCATCGCTTGTGTAGGGAACCAACTGAAAGAGTTGAAAGCAAGTAAGTCCCCAGGTCCTGAAGTAATCCCAGTTCGGTTATACAAAGAATACTTTTACAGCATTGGCCTCTTAAATAGCTTGCATTTATCTCGAATCTCTCGCCCAGTGCAATGTCTCGGGAGTCTGGGAAAAAAATGTTCAGGTGGCTCGTGCAAATAACAAGGTAAAAAACGGCCCCGCAAATTCCAGACCAATATCTTTAACATTAGTTTGCTGCAGAATCCTTGAACACATTCTCAGTTCGAATTTAATAAATTTCCTTATGACGGAAAATCTTCTGCCCATAGATCAGCACTGTTCTAGATAACATTGCGGTTGCACTTTTGTCACATGAGATCCTGCGAGCCACGATGAAGGGCAACAGGAGGATTCTATATTGCTAGATGTCGGTAAATTATTTGAGACGCCGCCACACTGCCGACTGTTAACGAAGGCACGAGTATACGGCATAAGTTCCCGGGTATGCGTGTGGCTCAAAGACTTCTTAAGTAACAGTATCTAATGTGATGTCATCGACGGCTGGTGTTCTTCAGAAACAAGGCTATCATCAGGAGTGCCCCAGGGAAGTGTAATACGACCACTGTTAATTCCCATATTCATAATTGATCTGGCGGACAGGGCACGCTGCAGTCTGCAACTGTTTGCTGAGGATGCTGTAGTCTATGGGAAGGTGACATCGTAGAGGGATTCTAGGAGGATACGAAATGACTTAGACAATATGTGATGAATGGCAGTTAGCTCTAAATGCAGAAAAATAAGAGTTAATGCAGAGGAATAAGAAGAACAAAACCATAATGTTCGAGAACAGCATTAGTAGTATGCTGCTTCACACCGTCACGTCGATTAAATATCTAGGCGTAACATTAAAACGGAATGTGAAATGGAATGAGCATGTAAGGATTGTGCTACGGAAGGCGAATGGTCGACTTCGGTTTATTGAGACAATTTTAGGCAAGCGTGGTTCCACTGCAAAGGAGACCGCATATAGAACGCAAATGCGACCTATTCTTGAGTACTGCCCGAATTTTTGGGATCCATACCTGTTCGGATTGATAGAAGACATCGAAGCAATTCAAAGGTGGGCTGCTATAACCGTTGCCGGCACGTTCGAACAGGACGCAGGTATTACGGAAATGCTTCTGGAACTCAAATGGCAATCACTGGAGAGAAGGCGACGTAGTGCTCGAGAAGCACTATCGAGGAAATGTAGAGAACCGGAATTTGAGGTTAACTGCAGAACGTTCTACTTCTTCCATCGTACATTTAGCGTACGGGCCCTGAAGATAACATTAGGACTCGTTCGAAGGCAGATAGACAATCGTTTTCCCTCGGTCTATTGGGGAGTGGAACAGAAATCACTACTAGTGGTGCACGATACCCTCCGCCACGCACTATATGATGACTTAGGAAGCATTTATGTAGAGTTAGATGTAAGCTTGTAGTACCATCATGCGAAATTAAACTTCATTGCATGCCCCCCTTCATGACCTTGAAATTTTAATGGTCAGCAATGTAGCATATGGCAAATGCTGTTGTGATTCCTTTGAGAACAACATGGTCATTTCTCTTCGTTATTCATCCCCAATCTTACGACCATATGTTTCGTTTTTATGACCTCGCAATCGACTTGATATTATCCCCTCATCCTTCCTCCTTTTACCTGATACCAATTGGTAACTTTCTTTAGTGTCGCACGTGAGATCAGGCGTCCAGAAACATACCTCGCACAATTTGAAACCTCAGTAACGTTACACACTAAGATTTCGTGCCTCTTACGCAACACAAAATAGATGGTAATTATGTGTTCGGGCTACAGTCTCTCAAAAAGTCCATAAACTTTTAAAAGTTTTTGCATTTTGTAACGTGAAGGTAATGGTGGATCCACAGGAAATTGGTGTTTCTGTATTTTTATTCTTCGCTACAAACTTGCTTGCTCATCACATATCGCGCACACAAAAATGTAGGCGATTTAAATAACCTTCTACCGTTGAGAACCATGCAGATGTGGGGGAGTCTCTGATACCTACCTTCCGAACTACATATGCATCTACATTGTTATTCTTTTGTCCACGCTTCAGTGTTTAGCAGAAGGAGAAGGACACCACTTTCAAACAGTATTTGTACATTGCCCTCGCACATAGAATGTTGATGTACAGAATTAAAGCATTCCGTTCAAGTTATGATTTCTCTCATTTTATGGCGATGGTCGTTACTCTCTATGGAAGTTGTGTGTTGTTGTTGTTGTTGTTCTTGTGTTGTGGTCATTAGTCCGAAGACTGGTTTGATGCAGCTCTCCACGCTGCTCTATCCTGTGCAAGCCTCTCCATCTCTGAGTAACAACTGCAACCTACAACCTTCTGAATCTGCTAACTGTATTCATTTCTTGATCTCCCTCTGCGATTTTTACCACCCACGCTTCCTTCGAGAACTAAATTGGCGATCCCTTGATGTCTCAGAATGTGAACCAACCGATACCTTCTTCTAGTAAGGTTGTGCCACAAGTTTCTTTCCCCCCCCCCCCCCCCCCCAATTCTATTCCGCACGTCCTCATTAGTTGCTTGATTTACCAATCTAATCTTCAGCATTCTTTGACAGCACCACATTTCAAAGGCTTCTAATCTCTTCTTCTCTAAAGTATTTATCGTCCATGTTTCACTACCGTACGTGGCTACGCTCCAGTCAAATAATTTCAGAAAAGGCCTTGTGACCTTAAGTCTATCCTCGAAATAAACATATTTCTCTTCTTCACAAACGCTTATCTTGCCACTGCTAGTCTACATTTTATGTCTTCTCTCCTTTGACCATCATCAGTTATTTTTGTGTTGTTGTTGTGGTCTTCAGTCCTGAGACTAGTTTGATGCAGCTCTCCATGCCACTCTATCCTGTGCAAGCTTCTTCACCTCCCAGTACCTACTGCAACCTACGTTCTTCTGAATCTGCTTAGTGTATTCACCTCTTGGTCTCCCTCTACGATTTTTACCCTCCACGCTGCCCTCCAATACTAAATTGGTGATCCCTTGATGCCTCAGAACATTTGCTACCAACCGATCCCTTCTTCTAGTCAAGTTGTCAAGTTGCGCCACAAACTTCTCTTCTCCCCAATCCTATTCAATACCTCCTCAATAGTTATGTGATCTACCCATCTAATCTTCAGCATTCTTCTGTAGCACCACATTTCTAAAGCATCTATTCTCTTCTTGTCCAAACTATTTATCGTCCATGTTTCACTTCCATACATGGCTACACTCCATACAAATACTTTCAGAATCGACTTCCTGACAGCAAAACCCATCTACTACATTGTCACATTTCCTAACCTAATTCCCACAGTATCACCTAATTTAATTCGACCTCATTCAATTATCCTCGTCTTGCTTTTGTTGATGTTCATCTTATATTCTCCTTTCAAGACACTGTCCATTCCGTTCAACTGCCCTTCCAAGTTCTTTGCTGTCTCTGACAGAAGTACAATGTTATCGGTAAACCTCAAAGTTTTTATTTTTTCTCCCTGGGCATTAAGTACTGCTACAAAATTTTTCTTTCGTTTACTTTACTGCTTGTCCAATATACAGACTGAATATCATCGGGGATAGGCTACAGCTCCATTCGCAACCACTGCTTCCCTTTCAGTCCCTCGATTATTATAACTGCCATCTGGTTTATGCAGAAATTGTAAATAGCCTTACGCTCCCTGTATGTAACCCCTGACACCTTTAGAAATTGAAAGAGAGTATTGCAGTCAACACTGTCAAAAGCTTTCTCTAAGTATGCAAGTGCTGTAGGCGTAGGTTTGCCTTCCCTTAACATGTCTTCTATGAGAAGTCGTTGGTTCAGTATTGCCTCACGCGTTTCTACATTTCTCCGGAATCCAAACCGATCTTCCCCGAGATCGGCTTCTACAGTTTTTTCAATTCTTCTGTAAAGAATTCGTATTTGTATTTTGCAACCGTGACTTATCAAACTGATAGTTCGGTAATTTTCACATCTGTCAACACCTGCTTTCTTTGAAATTCGAATGATTATATTATTTTTTAAGTCTATAGGTACTTAACCTGTTTCAAACATCTTGCTCATGAGATGTTTTCAGCGCTTTGTCAAACTATTCACGCAGTATCATATCTCTCATCTCATCTTTATCTACGTCCTCTTCAATTTCCATAATATTGTCCTGAAGTATATCTCCCTTGTATAGACTCTCACTATACTCCTTCAAACCTTCTGCTTTCCCTCATTTGCTTAGGAGTGATTTTCCATCCGAGCTCTTGATATTCATGCAGGTGGTTCTCTTTTCCCCAAGGGTCTCTTTAATTTTTCTGTAGCTGGCATCTGTTTTTTCCCTAGTGACATATGCTCCTAAATACTTACATTTGTTCTCTAGGCATTCCTGCTTAGCCATTTTGCACTTCCTGTCGATCTCATTTTTGAGACGTTTGTATTCCCTTTCGCCTGCTTTATTTACGGCATTTCTATATTTTCTCCTTTCATAAAGTAAATTCAGTATCTCTTGTGTTATCCAAGGATTTCTACCAGCCCTCGTCTTTTGATCTACTTGATTCTCTGGTGCCTTCACTCTTTCATCTCTCAAAGCTACCCTTTCTTTTTCTATGGTATTTATTTCCCCTATAATTGTCAATTGTTCCCTAGTGCTTCCCCTGAAACTCTTTTCAACCTCTGGTTCTTCAGTTTATCTAGGATCCATACCCTTAAGTTCCTACATTTTGTTGTTTCTTCAGTTTTAATCCGCAGTTCATAACCAATAGATTGTGACCAAAGTCCACATCTTCCCCTGGGAATGTCCTACAAGTTAAAATCTGGTTCCGAAATCTCTATTTACTATTATATGAACAATCTGAAACCTTCCAGTGTCTCCAGGTCTCTTCCACATATCAAATCTTCATTCATGATTCTTAAACCAAGAATTAGATATGATTAAATTGTCTGTTGAGTCTTGTACCAAGGGAGCAATGGAGAGGATGTTTTTATGGGTGTCCAGTATTATCTTTCTACAACGCAAATGCACACGTGGATTAACACAGTTCTTTACTTACTTGTACTGGATACTTAACTTGATTAGCGTCCATGTGTTGTGGTAGAAGCTGATAAGCAATAGTATTCTTGCAGACACTATCAGAAAACTCACTATTCCAAACTTTAGTCACTAATATAGTCGCTATGTACTGCCGCAGCCTGAGTGAGTCAGTGAGCTGAGTCCACTCAGCGAACGTGCTGACGGACGCCAACTGGAATGTGAGTTAGTGAGTCGAGTGTGACCCTCCGGTCAGCGTCGGCGGCCAAAATACTTGCTGTCGAGAGGTTTAAAAATGGCTCTGAGCACTATGGGACTTAACTTCTGAGGTCATCAGTCCCCTAGAACTTAGAACTACTTAAACCTAACTAACCTAAGGACATCACGCATACGCATGCCCGAGGCAGCATTCGAACCTGCGACCGTAGCAGCAACGCGGCTCCGGAGTGGAGCGCCTAGAACCGCACGGCCACCGCGGCCGGCGCTGTCGAGAGGGTGTTGGCAGCGTGTTAGTAGTCAGTGTGTTTCTGGCCTCTATAGTGACAGGCGCACTTGATCCAACGCCTGTTATCGATTTCGCGCTACATCATTGCCGACCGGTGTGGCAGCTTACGCCAGCACATTATGGTGTGTGCAAAATTCTACCAAGTGGGTTCCTCTTTCATTCTTCCCCCCTCACCCCCCCCTCCCTCAGTCCATATTCACCTACTATTTTTCCTTCTCTTTCTTTTCCTGCTATCGATTTACAGTCCCCCGTGATTATTAAATTTTCATCTCCCTTCGATATGTGAATAATTTATTTTATCTCATCATAGATTTCTTCAGGCTCTTCATCACCTGGGGAGCTAGTTCATATATAAACTTTTACTACTGTGGATGGTGTGGGATTCATGTCTATCTTGGGTAAAATAATGCGTTCACTATGCTGTTCATAGTACCTTACGCCTGTTCCTGTTTTTTAAATTCATTACTAAACCTACTCCTTGCAATACCCCTATTTGATTTTGTCTTTGTAATCCTGTATTCACCTGACCAGAAGTCCTTTTGCTTCTGCCACCGAACTTCACTAACTCCTAATCTATCCAATTCCCTTTATAAATTTTCTAACCTACCTGCCCATTTAAGGGATCTCACATTACACGCTCTGATCCGTACAAAGCCAGTTTTGTATCTCCTGATAATGACATTCTCCTGAGTAGGTCCTTCCTGGAGATCCGAATGGGGGAGTATTTTACCTCCAGTATATTCTACCCAAGAGGATGCCATCATCATTTAACCATAAAGTAGAGCTGCATGCCCTCAGGAGAAATTACGCCTGCAGTTTCCACTTGCTTTCAGCCGTTCGCTGTACCAGAACAGCAAAGCCGTTTTGGTTGATATTAAAAGGCCAGTCTATTATCCAGACTGTTGCCTCTGCAACAACTGAAAAGACTACGCCCCTCTTTAGGAACCACACGTTTGTCTGGCCTCTCAACAGATATACCTCCGTTGTTGTTGCACCTACGGTGCGGCTATCTGTATCGCTGAGGCACGAAAGCCTCCCCACCAACGGCAAGGTCCATTTTTCATGGGGATTATGCAAGTTACCGGCAAAAAAAATATCTTGGCATTTGGAGGAGAAAATTATTGTCTGAAACTTTGTGAAGCGCCTTTGTTTCAATGACTGCCGTCTCATCTCGCATTTGTATCAGTGACATATTTTTACCTGTTAAATGACAAAGCAAAATCAGCCGCTCTTATTCGAATTTTTTCGATGTCTTCTGCCGATACTATCCTGTGACGATCTCTTACGCCCTACGATACTACAGAAGAGGAGGGTAGTATAGGCAGTTTAGTGGATTTCTCACACCTTGTACGAGTTCTGCCAATAAAATGCTGGATCTGTTAGACCTTCCTTGCAAAATTTTCTGTATGATTGTCCCAACTGAAGTAGTTCCTGACTATAATATCTTGATATTAAACTCAGTTGAGAGCCTGTAAGTTTTATGTCGATTATGAAGTAACATAAATTCTATGGATTCCTCTTAGTACTCATGTGGAGGACCACACACTTTTTAATGTTCATGGTCAGCTGCCACTTTCGTGTGGTTCATGTACGTTGTACTTCGTTTTGGTACTTTTTTGACTTCACTAGACGGTAAATAACGTCATCTGCGAACATTATAAGAAAACTAAAACACTAATACAGATCAGTAAACGCAAAGGTCCTACTTTATGGAACGCCAGATATAGCTTCAGTTTTAAGTGATCATGTTGTTGTTGACTTTAGATATCGCCTGCCGCATGGCCAACTCATAAACCACGATCGTCTGGAGCGTAACTGCAGCGCATCTTTTTCCCATTCGTTATACGCCCTCGCTTCATGTTGAGAAAGAGGCTGGATTCTGTGGAATGGAGACAAGTATGTGCCCATTGTGCGTTGTGTCCATTGTGTGGAAGTTATTTTGTTTCATTCGATGCACTGGTGGGAGTGAATCAAGAGAAAGTTCATGGAAGTTCCATACCGTTGCAGGTCAACCATATACTGCATCATATTCGTAAGATGAAGATTGTGGTCTCTCAGCACTGTCACGATGTTCAGCGCTGCCAGTAGTCTTAATGCATCATGTTCATGTTCATGGTAAATAAATCACCCAACAGTTGTAAAGTACTTCATTGACCGAAGTCTTACTCGACAGAAGTTGCTATAAACTATCACGGTTTCGGTGCCTTAGCCCCATCATCAAGTGTATCTGGATTTACGCTGTAAATTAGTCAAATGTTGTGCTATATAAAATTAAATAAGAAATATTTGGAATGGACATAAGTTTACAGATACGCGTGATGACGTACCAAGACCCCGAAACTGTGTTAGTGTATAGCGACTACTGTCATGCAGGTCATAGTTGAAACTTATTTATTCGGGGGAGTGCTATGCCTGGCGCCCCAATTATTAACGGTACAAGTCAATTACCAAATCCACCAATTGTAATAGATGTTACCGTAAATAAAAATAAAAATGAATGGGCTGTAATAAACTGTGGGGAATTTCTTTGCAATGAAAATGTTGGAGAACAGTTGTGGATGTACCACAAATAAAAATTTATTTTATTGTCTTGTTTAGCCCAAGCAGCCTGATAAACTGCAAAACTTGCATATGGCCATTATCTCTGCAGAAAACACTGGTGTGTTCTGGAGGAAGAACTGTGATCGTTCTGTTTGTGATCCAGTACAAAAGAAGGTGCTACACACAGACGATTCATCAGTTGCTTGTGACCCACGGATGAATATTTTAATCACCTATGGCCACTTCATGTGCGTCGTTGTCTATAATGCCAAGTTAATATTTCGCGTTTCACTTTTCGGAAGCATAATGGTGTTCCAATAACTGAGTTACTGAGAAAAAGTAATTTTGAAGTGCTGGTTAGGCCCTTAAAGCGTGTAGTAACGAAGTGTTCCGATTCATTAGCTGTTTCTATTCAGAAGCGCGCTTTTTGTTTCCAGGGAGAAACAATAATTGGTTTGGAGAAGCTCCTACAACTCAATTAATTTCTGAACAATGGGAGACTAAGGGGTTAGGATTCTCCGCAACAAAATTTTATCTGCCAGAAACTAACACCGAACATGAAGAGGCGCCTCCCCCGTCTCGAAGAACAGAGCACTGGATGGTGTTGAAGGCATCATTCCGGATCAGATTCTAAATGCAGCAGTGCTTTATTTTGTGTTATTTGATGAGTGCCTTGACACAAAGTAAAAGATCGCATAATAATTCAGTTGAGTTCGCACATACGATCAGTCCAAGATAAGCAGTATTTTGGCATGGACTTCCCACCAAGTGCTGGCGAAAGCTTTCGGAACGTTTACCATTTATTCTAACCCTACCAGCAGATGTTTGATCTGAGCACACCACGTCAGTCATGAGTGAGTCATAGATTAGTACCAAGAATCGTTCAGCATAAGTTACTGATGTCATATGGTCTCCCAACTGTATCTGAAAAACGATTCTACATACGTTTGCACATAGACACCACCACTATGATATCCGGGGTGATATTCTTAGCACATTTTTTATCAGCGAATTACCAAATAATAAAGCGGCACCGTCTTCTCTGTGGCAGGTATCCTGGAGCGACGTACCTGTCGACAATAGGAATACGTCTTCCCCAGTTTGCAATGGTTTATTAGCTAGTGGTAAATAAGTTTCTACGTTTTATTTCGAGAAATGTTCAACATATCGAAATGAGGCTTTCGGTATATGAAACTACGCGAAGGGTACGTATTTTTGTTCCAGTGGAACGATGTACCTCACTTAACGGTAGGGCCTACTCTAAATCTCTTGAAAAGAGGAGTACAGTGCCATAACACTTGTTAATGTCTAGCATGGAAATATTCGCAAAAGTATCCGAGAAATGAGCTAAAATTGAAAGGCAAGGGGTCTGGCATCGGCTATTGCGGTGTAAGCAACAAGAGAGGCTTTTATTCCAGGCTATGTCGTTATATGCAACGTTACGATGATTAAACATAATTGCTCGCTGGTATTCTGGTTTTGAAAAATACATGTTTAAATCGTATGTTTATAGTTCTCTAACAGGGTGACAGTTCAGCTAATTGATTTAAAAATTACCATATGAAACGTTAGAAAACAATTAATTTTGCTAAATGAAATACGGATTTTCAGTAAACACCCTCATTTGGTTTTTAGACAACACTTTTGAAACAATAGTGCGGTGTTATTTGCGTGGCCAGCATTTATTTATCGGGAAGTGCGCATCAGAAACTGCTTCAAAACTGTCACATACACATGCACACACAAGAATACATTAAGAAATGATGGCCGGCCGTTGTGGCCGAGCGGTTCTAGGCGCTTCAGTCCGGAACCGCGCTGCTGCTACGGTCGCAGGCTCGAATCCTGCCTCGGGCATGGATGTGTGTGATTTCCTTAGGTTAGTTAGGTTTAAGTAGTTCTAAGTCTAGGGGACTGATGACATCAGGTGTTAAGTCTCATAATGCTCAGAGTCATTCTGAGCCAAGAAATGACGTCAGAAGACTTTTTAAAAATACTGTTTCCAAAAACTTCTACATGGTACAATTTTTTGTGTTGGTCAGCGTTATATTATTAAGTTAATGGTAAGAATGTGCTTTTCTACGTTTATTTAATCTGCTTTATATTAATGATTACTTAATGGACTTCATTGTATTGATCAGAAATAATATACAGTTTGTTAAAATAACACACCAACGACTTTTATAACAAGTTACTTGAAGGACTTCGGCACAATTCTAGTCTCACTTCTCAAAGTAAAAATGTTAAGGTACTGTTACTTAATATGAGTGCTATCCTGAAGTCTGTAGACGTTCCTCACAGCATTACGTACGAAAAATAAAACTACGTTTCTTCCGTTATTTACACTACTGTTTGGAAAAAGTGAAACACCAAGACTGAGAGGTGTGATCACAGTGAAATTTATTCCACGGATTATGGACATGACAGTATACAAATGATCAGCATCGCAGAGCTCTGCATGCACTGCAAAGTGGAATTCCGTACGGAGTAGCACCACCACGTGTTGCAATCAGAGCCGCTAGAGGTCTTGGCATGGAATCAAAGAACGCCTGAATATGCTGCTGAGGAATACCCTGCCACGAGGTTTGTAGGCGAGGCGGGTCCATAAAGCATCAACTATTGCTGCAAGAGGACCTGAACGAACAATTGCCGACCCACCATACCGCAGACGTGTTCTAAGTGCGACATGTCCGACGAATGGGTAGTCCAGGGAAGCAGTGGTACACATCGTTCTTCGAATAAGGCTTGCACATTCCTCGCCACGTGCGGCCATGCGTTGTCTTCTTGAAGTATCGCATGTGGACCGGCGTGCTTGAGGAACAACGCCTCAGGCAGTAAAACCCCCCTGTTGTAGCGGTAGCTGTTCAGATCGCTCTCAGGGAATAGGAGGCGAAATCGTGTATTATAGGGAATGGCACCTCAAACCATCACACTTGGCTTTTGTCTGCGCCAAAGGGCTTCGGGTTCCGCTGAATAGATCAGGTGTCCACTATACACAGGAGGTGCCTACACGGGTATCAGTGGCTGTGTGGCGTGGACCGGGCGCTTTTTTAGGTTAGAGGGTCTCGGGAAAAAATAAAAAGGAACCATTGGTATAACAGTTGTAAACAGTCGTAGCTGTGTTGGAAAAGTACCAGAGCTAATAGAGAGCACTGATGCTCAAATCGATATAGGCACTGAAAGATGGCTAAAGCAGGATATAAGCTCAGCCGAAATTTTTGCGAAGAACGTAACGGTGTTCCGAAAAGATAGGCTAAACACGGTTGGCGGTGGCGTGTTTCTTGCTGTCAGAAGTAGTTTAGCTTGTCGCGAAATTGAAGTAGATACTTCCTGTGAGTTAGTAAGGGCAGAGATCATTGTTGGCAACCGGAATAAAATCATAATTGGATCCTTTTACCGATCTCCCAGTTTAGATGATACAGTTGCTGAAAGGTTCAAAGAAAACATGAGTTTGATTTCAAACACGTACCCGACTCATATGATAATAGTTGGTGGTGACTTTAATTTACCCTCGATATGTTGGCGAAAATACACGTTTAATTCCGAAGGTAGGCATAAAATATGATCCGAAATTGTGCTAAACGCATTCTCTGAAAATTATTTCGAGCACTTAGTTCATAAGGCCACGCGAATAGTAAACGGTTGTGAAAGCACACGTGACCTCTTAGCATCATATAATCCTGAGTTAATAACCAGCATCACAACCGATGCAGGGATTAGTGAACACAGGGCTGTCGGTGCAAGACTGAATATTGTAATCCCCAAATCCTCAAAAAATAAGCGAAACATATACCTATTCATAAAAGCAGATAAAAATTCACTTAACGCCTTCCTGAGAGACAATCTCCACTCATTCCAAATTAATAACGTAAGTGTAGACCAGATGTGGCTTAAATTCAAAGAAATAATATCGGCAGCAATTGAGAGATTTATACCAAATAAATTAACAAACGACGGAGCTGATCCTCCTTGGTACACAAAACGGGTTAGAACACTTGCAGAAACAACGAAACAAACATGCCAAATTTAAACAGACGCAAAATCCACTAGATTGGCGATATTTTACAGAAGCTCTAAATTTAGCGCGGGCTTCAATGTAAGATGCTTATAACAGTTTTTACAACGAAACTTTGTCTTGAAACCTGTCAGAAAATCCTAAGCGATTCTGGTCCTATGTGAAGTATGTTAGCGGCAAGAAATAATCAATGCCTTCTCTGCGCGATAACAATGGAGATACTATCGAACACTGTGCTGCCAAAGCGGAGTTGCTAAACACAGCCTTCCGAAATGCCTTCACAAAAGAAGATGAAGTAAATATTCCAGAATTCGAATTGAGAACAGCTGCCAACATCAGTAACGTAGAAGTAAATATCCTCGGAGTAGAGAAGCAACTCAAATCACTTCATAAAAGCAAGTCTTCTGGTCCAGACTGTATACCAATCCACTAAATTATAGGCCCATATCGTTAACGTCGATATGCAGCGGGATTTTAGAACATATATTGCGTTCGAACATTATGAATTACCTCGAAGGAAACGGTCTATTAACACACAGTCAACATGGGTTTAGAAAACATCGTTCCTGTGAAACACAACTAGCTATTTATTCACATGAAGTGTTGAGTGCTATTGACAAGGAATTTCAGATCGATTCCGTATTCCTGGATTTCCGAAAGGCTTTTGATACTGTACCACACAAGCGACTCGTAGTGAAATTGCGTGCTTATAGAATATCGTCTCAGTTATGTGATTGGATTTTCAATTTCCTGTCAGAGAGGTCACAGTTCGTAGTAATTGACAGAAAGTCATCGAGAAAAACAGAAGTGATTTCAGGCGTCTCCCAAGGTAGTGTTATAGGTCCTTTGCTGTTCCTCATCTATATAAGCGATTTGGGAGACAATCTGAGCAGCCGTCTTCGGTTGTTTGCAGATGATGCTGTCATCAGAAGATCAAAACAAACTGCAAAACGATTTAGAAAAAATATCTGAATGGTGCGAAAGATGGCAGTTGACACTAAATAACGGAAAGTGTGAGGTCATCCACATGAGTGCTAAAAGGAACTCGTTAAACTTCGGTTACATGATAAATCAGTCTAATCTAAAAGCCGTAAATTCAACTAAATACCTAGGTATTACAATTACGAACATCTTAAATTGGAAAGAAGTCATAGAAAATGTTGTGGGGAAGGCTGCCCAAAGGCAACGTTTTATTGGCAGGACACTTAGAAAATGTAACAGACCTACTAAAGAGACTGCCTACACTACGCCTGTCCGTCCTATTTTAGAATACTGCTGCGCGGTGTGGGATCCTTACCAGATAGGACTGACGGAGTACATCGAAAAAGTTCAAAGAAAGGCAGCACGTTTTGTATTATCGTGGAATATGGGAGAGAGTGTCACAGAAATGATACAGGATTTGGGCTGGACATCATTAAAAGAAAGGCGTTTTTCGTTGCGACGGAATCTTCTCACGAAATTCCAATCACCAACTTTCACCTCCGAATGGGAAATATTTTGTTGACACCGACTTACATAGGAAGAAACGATCACCACGATAAAATAAGGGAAATCAGAGCTCGTACGGAAAGATACTGGTGTTCATTATTTCCGCACGCGTACGAGATTGGAATAATAGAGTATTGTGAAGGTGGTTCGATGAAACCTCTGGCAGGCACTTAAATGTGATTTGCAGAGTATCCATGTAGATGGAGATGTAGATGTCCGCTATTCCGCTCAACAGTACAGTCTGCCCGATTGCGTTCACCACGGCAGCGTCGAACGCGTGTGCGGCCATCACTGTGGGACAAGATGAAGTGGGACATCTACATCTACTTCTATATTCTGCAAATCACCGTGAGTTGCTTGGTAGAGGGTACGTCCCATTGAACCAGTTATTACAGTTTCTTCCCGGTCCATTCACGTATGGAGCGCGGGAAGCGCGTGTGTTCGAATGCCTCTGTGCGTGCAGTAACCATTCTGATCTTATCCTTACGCTCCCGATGTGAGTGACATGTAAGGGATTGTAATATATTCTTAGAGTCACCATTTAAAGCCGGCTCTTGATACATTGTTAGCAGACTTTCTCGGGATAGTTTACGTCTGTCTGCAAGGGTCTGTCAGTTCTGTTCCTTCAGTACCACTGTGACAGTCTCCCACGGATTAAACAAACCTGTAACCATTCGTGCTGCCCGTCTCTGCATACGTTCAATATCCCCTGTTCGTTTTATTTGGATCGGGTCCCAAACATTTGAGCAATATTCTAGGACGGAACGCACGAGTGATTTGTAAGCAATCTCCTTTGGAGACTGATTGCAGATCCCCTGTATTCCACCCATAAACCGAAGTCTACCACATGCTTTACCCACGACTGAGCTTATTCCAAGTATTACACCCAGGTATTCGTATGAGCTGGCTGATTCCAACTGTGACTCATTGATATTGTAATCATAGGATACTGTTTTTCGTTTTGTGAAGTGCAGAATTTTACATTTCTGAACATCGAGAGAAGATGCCAATCTTTGCACCACCTTGAAATCTTATGAAGACCTGACTGAATATTTATGCAGCCTCTTTCAGATAGCACTTCATTACAGACAGCTGCATCATTTGGAAAAATCATGATGTTACTGTTAATATTGCCTGCAGGGTCATTAATATACAACACGAACAGCAAGGGTCCCAACACACTTCCCTGGGACACACCCGAAGTTACTTCTACATCTGACGACGACTCTCCATCGAAAATAACATGCTGCATCCTGCCTACCAAAATGTCCACAATCCAGTCACAAATCGTACTTGGTAGCCCATATGATCGTTCTTTTGACAATAAGCGAAGATGTGGTACCGAATCAAACGCTGCATCGACCTGATTGCCTTGATTCAAAGCTTTCAGTATGTCATGTGAACAAAGTGCAAGTTGAGGTTCACATGATCGATGTTTTCGGAATCCATACTGGTTGGCATTGAGGCGATCATTCTGTTCAAAGTACATCATTATGTCCGAGCTCAGAATTTGTTCTAAGATTCTACAACTAATCGATGTCAAAATATTGGACGACAGTTTTCTTTATCACTTCTGCTATCCCTCTTGTAGATGCGTGTGATCTGTGCTTTTCTCCAAGAACTGGAGACTATAGCTAAAAGAGGGGAACTAATAGAATCTGACAGGGATTCCATCGGGACATGGAGCTTTGTCCAGTTTTAATGATTTCAGCTGTTTCTCAACACCACTGACACTAACATTTATTTCATTCATCTTTTCAGTAGTACAAGGATTAATCTGGGGCAATTTTCCTGGATTCTCCTTTGTAAAGAAATATTTGAAAACGGAGATAGGTATTTCAGCCTTTGCTTTGCTGCCCTCAATTTCAGTTCCTGTCTCATTCACTAGGGACTGGACACTAACTTTGGTGCCACTAATAGCCTTTACATACAAGCGGAATTTCTGTGGGTTCTGTGAAAGATCATATGACAGTATTCTTCTACGGTATTAATTGAAGGCATCACACATTGCGCTCTTGACAGCCAAACGCGTTTTCATGCAGCATAACCCTTTATTTTACACCTGTTATGCAGTAATCTCTGTTTCTTCAGAAGCTTCTTTAGAGTGACTATACATCATAGAGGTTCCCTCCCATTCTATTACTAGCTACATATCTATCCAGTGCGTGGTCAATTATTCTTTTAAAGTTGAGCCATAGTTCCTCTAACTACATTTTGTCACTCAGCACAGCAATGTCGGCGTTCACGTGCACGTTGCAGTCTGCGGCGTTCGCGGGTTATGGTCAATGGAAGCTGACGTAATAGCATATGCGCCTCTAGTAAGCCCGTAGAAGAAGGCGTCGAACCGTCGACGCAGACACGTCAACACCTGTTGCAGTGCTCCATCATCGCCCCAATACTGTGGACGAAGCTGTTCTCCCGGTTACGACCAAGCGGACAAAATGGCTGTCATCTTGCGCTGTGATCACATGTCGGTGCAGCGTACAGCCCTCTCTTCTCCACTGGTTCCACATACGCCTCACTGTGGAAGCAGCTTGGCCTGTACGAGCTGCATTTTCACAGAACGACGTACTCGCGACCCGGAGATCAATCATTCTGCCCCTTTCAAACACATTTAAAAGCCGATATCCAACCCTGTGATGTCAGCGAGGCGTAGTGGGACTTCGTTACAAGTTTCCATTTCGGATGGTGCCTCCGCACCATCTGAGCCTTGCGTAACACTGACCCGTCCGGTCACACACATGAGGGCGCTATTGGGCCTACGTGAATACGAGCACGCCACGTGTCTGCCATTTAAATCACTTATTACTGTTCCACTGTTCAACATGTACTCTTATCGTGGCGTGTTGCAGACCATGGCTTCTCGACGTTTCACTTTTTGGAAATGCGTATTTCATTTGAGTTATATGTACTGTGAATTTGAAATCGTAGCTCTTGGCTTAAATCACTTCTCAGTCATTTCACATTTAATTAAAGAGATAATCGCAAAGAGATTCCACTTATAAAGACAATTGTACTTCATACCAGTTCCACATTGTCGCAACTATAACACTTGCTGCTCAATACAATATATATAAAATGAACAATTTTATGTAAGAGGAGAAATTCGGGGATATTGTAAATGATTCACTTGTATTCAAAGTTTTGCATTTTCCAAATTTTTACACTTACAAACATGAGTGATGCATGAATAGAAACGTAAACTCACCGAGTTTACATTATGCCCACCAGTTGGGGATACGTATGCAGTGCCTTGAAAACAGTTTTTGTATGTTGGAATATGCGAGATGTTTTGTCTGTAGTGTACATTCAGAAGGAATTATAGAAAAGAATGGCTTTTTAAATAGATCATAGTGCGTTGCTATTCACAATTTAGGTCGGTTGTCTCTGTAGAACAGAAAAGTACTGGTCGACAAAGTGTGTCACGTGCAACGGAGAGACTGAGGGAAATATCCGTGCCCAGTACAAAAAAGCCAACGCTCTGCGCAAGCCCCGAAGTTGGAATGCCGCAGAAAACGGCGATTACATTGCAGTCGTGCCGTCTGCGTTTCGAGCAACAACTAAAACGCGAAGATTTTGGCCGGTGCGTTGAATTTTACGTCACAATGCAGGAAGCACTTGACCATGAACTTCTCGCCTCCAAGTTAATACTCAGCGACGAAGAAACTTTCCATTTATCTGCAAAGGTCAACGGCTACAACGTAAGAGTGTTGGGCACTGAAAATCCTCATGAAATTGTGAGATATGAAGGAGCGTCACCGAAGGGTAATATTTTCTGTGCAATGTCACAGACTAAGCTGTATGTGCTGTTTTTCTTCTGTGCCAGTAATGTGACGCGTACAGATTCACCTTGATATGTTGCAGCTGCAATTGTTTCCACATCTTGTTTTGTAGGGCGGGAAACCACAGCCAAATTTCCGCGTTTTTCCAAAGAAAAGTCCGCACTAACTGTATGAATGATTTTTATTAAATCTGCGACCGGTTTCGCACCACTTATCGGTGCATACTCAGACAATCTGTACAAAAAATAATATAGTTAGAGCTCATATAAACTATTCGATCCCCCAGTTCTCCTCAGAGTTCAGACACAAAGAAGCTGCAACATGGAATAGTTTCAAGCCGTCGGAGGTATATAGTATCGCCAGTGATGAATGATGCGGAGTACGTAGGCCAGACAGGAAGAAGTTTTGAGACCCGCTTTAAGGAGCGCATCAGCGACCCAGGCTCAAAATCGGTCGTAGGTGCGCATTTGCGGGAAACGGGTCACCATATCACCGGTATCCAGAGCAACATGCGGGTGTAACACTTCGAAAATAAGGACAACACCTTTAATGTTTTGGAAGAGGTTGAAATCTTCAGAGTTCTGAAGAAATCCCCTCGCTCCTCACTTAATGCCCAGACCGATCTGAGGCATAAGGGTCTTTTAGAAAATTTTGATTACTGAAACAGGTAGCCTTACCCGTATAGCTTATTTGTTAGTAGGTTCTGTCCTATATATTTTTATGCGTACTCCGGGCCTTACGCATTGAGAACCATCGCATTTATTATTCTTATGGTTATAACGAACTGCCATGTTTTATATTGGCCACCTAGTATGGTATTAGACTACTTAAAAAAAAACCTTAAGGAATTGTTTAGCAAATGTTCAGCACCCCCCCCCCCCCCCCCCACTCTTCACACCTTGTACACGTCATCCGGCCTCTGGCGATTCTCGCGCCACTGCGTGAGCGCTTTCCCGGTTTCGGCCAGTCAGTCAGGCCGTGTCCGCTGCCGCGAGGCTCCTCTCAGCTTGCACGGTATGTTCTGATATGTTTACGTGGTCCTAAATCCACTGTTTGTTCATGCTAACGTTCCGCTCTTCGTCGTTCGTGGTTAAGGGAGTTTTATCAGCATCGTATTTTATTTTTATTTTCTAGATCACTGCCGCTCCCATCATTTAAAAAAAATTTAAAAAAGATTTTAAAATTTTAGCTACCGGATGACGGTATATTGGACGTGAATGGTGGGGAGTGGCTATAGGGCAATGTTCAACGTTACTATGTTATAAACTTTCTTGTTTCATTAAAAAAGCTAATTGTTTAAAAGTTTAATTTATACCTCAAAATTGGGGGATCGAATAGTTTAAATGAGCTCTTATTATATTATTTTTGTACAGATTTTCTGAGGATGCACCCATAAGTGGTGCGAAACCTGTCGCGGATTTAATTAAAATCATTCATACAGCCAGTGCGGAATTTTCTTTGGAAAAAGTTTTCACATCTGACTTGTTTTCAATGATTTTCATCCTCCAGGAAGACAGGGCACCCCATCACTGGAGCAGGGTTATTAGTCGCATCCTAATCGATGAACTTTGACATCTCTTGATTGGGTGTAGTAGTGAAGATGATATTGCTCTGTTCACTGGGCTCTTAGTTCGCCTGGCCTAACATATCGCGATTTTTCCTTTTGGGGTATGTTAATGAGCGTGATTAGGCCCTCTCACGGGCAAGAACACAGGAACATCTCAGAGAACGCATCAATGCTGCTGTGATAATCACTGACAAGATGCGAGTCCTCCCTCGGGCATGGGTGAGTGTGTTTGTCCTTAGGATAATTTAGGTTAAGTGGTGTCTAAGCTTAGGGACTGATGACCTTAGCAGTTAAGTCCCATAAGATTTCACACATAGTTAAACATTTTGAACTGACAAGATGTTGCTGCATTAAGTATGGTCGTGTAACCAGACGACGACTCATAGAATACTTGTAGAGTGCGAAATGCAAACTTGGTAAGCTTGCAGTTCTATTCATGCATCAGTCACATTTGTACTGTGAGACTTTGTTAAACATACAGCTTTGAAAACGAATGAATCGCCGGCCGGGGTGGCCGAGCGGTTCTAGGCGCTACAGTCTGGAACCGCGCGACCGCTACGGTCGCAGGTTCGAATCCTACCTCGGGAATGGATGTTTGTGATGTCCGTAGGTTAGTTAGGTTTAAGTAGTTCTAAGTTCTAGGGGGCTGATAACCACAGATGTTAAGTCCCATAGTGCTCAGAGCCATTTGAACCATTCGAACGAATGAATCATTTATAGTGGGCCCTGTGTTTTCATTTTCAGTAAGTTTTCACTCGGGGTTCGCGTCGATCATTCTGTTCATAAAATTCGGCGTATTTTCGTGTAACCATTAGCACAAAAGTTAGATACAATTAGTACTGACCAGTATTTCAGTTGTTCATTCTTGTTCTAGAGAAAACATGCGTTGACAGCCCTAATGAACCTTATAAATTACCAATATCTGCTCGGCTTTTACACCCTCTGACCTCTTCGCACGCCACTTGAAAACTGTTTTATTGCAATGTTCCTTGCCGTTTCGAGTGCATTCATGTTCCATGCAGATCACAAGTGTGCCATCATTACTGCAATGGTATTAACAGTGAAATTAATTTTAGTAGTACTTTCATAAAAAGTTATAAAAGATGGTTGATTGTTATATATGTAACCTCAAAAATATTGCAATTGTTTTAAAAATTGCACCCATTTGAAATACATAAATACTAACAAACCCAGCAATTCTTCGCAAGTAACAGCTATGTACGGGAACGGGATACACTTCCTAATCTCCTTTCCCCACCTCTCTTTGCCGTCTCCTCTTGGGTCATCCTTATTACTATTGAAAATTCTGATCTCATAGTACAACTTAAATCATGAGCCGTAAATATTTCCTGTTTTCTGTGAAAACGACTGCGAGAAAGAAAACAAAGGCACGTTGTTATATAAATGGGAGAAACAGGTTTGTGTAATGTTTTAAATTCACTGGTTTCGCAGTTAAAGTTTTTGTCTTACTATCGGAACCCCACTTCGCTTAAACTTGTAATTTTATAAAGTTATATCAAAAATATTAAAAAAAAGTTAAAGCCACTACTGCGCAGTGTGCTGTATCGTTATAAACTATATCCTCTTGTTTAAGTGAACAGGTTGTGTGGAAACAAATAAGCAAAAGACTTGACACAACGATGGAGCCTGGCACGTGAGAGCAACTTGAACTTGTTTACACAGCAATAGCCGATCTAGCCGCCTTGTCTGTCAATTTTAGCTCGTTTCTTGCATGTTGTTGCGAAACGCTTGAAAGGAAACATTAATAACGACAATATAAAAGGAGTTCACTATGTCGATACAGCAATTAATTGAATTAAACTTGCAACTGACTTGTGTGTCTCTCTATGTACTAGCCCATACCGAAGACCTCGTTTCAATATGAAACTTCCCCGCAGATCAGAGCTGTGTAAGGAACCGGAACTCGAACCTAGTCCTAGGAACTAGTCATGCAGGAGAACTCCTGTGAAGTCTGGAAAGATGGAGAGGAGGCATTTGCCGAATTGGAGGTGTGAGGATGGATCGTCAGTCGTGCTTGTATAGCTTCCAGTATGAAAAAACAAATAAGTAAAATATATTTTTAACATATATATATATATATATATATATATATATATATATATATATATAGTGTTTCATACTAAGGTCATAAGTCCGTAAGCGTACACACTACTTAACCTAAATTATCCTAAGGACAAACACACACAACCATGCCCGAGGGAGGACTCGAACCCCCCGTCGGGATGAGCCGCACAGTCCATGACTGCAGCGCCCAAGACCGCTCGGCTAATCCAGCGCGGCGGTTTTTAAGACCTAATGACATATTTTCCTTGTTGCAGTATAGACACAGTAATACTGTATGATCCAAGTTATATAGAGAGATTATGCAGTACATAATTCGCAAGGTCGCATAGCACATTTTTGCAGTACATTTAATAGTAAATTCACGTACATTGGAAGTATGGAATTTGAACGAATAGTAACAGTTTCCACAGCCGTTGCCGGAATTAGAGGTTAATATGTGTTCCGGTCAGTGGCATAAAACGTAATGTATGATGTCAAAGAAGGTACTGGGGGGAGCAGGTCAAACAATTAAGAGGGTTTGCACACAAAAAAGTTAGAGTACTATGTGTTTAAATTTGCTTATCGCTGTTTTAAGTTTCCCGATGCATAATTTGCTGGCGGGCTTGGTGTGTCAACGGCGAACATTCCCCGTCTGACATCCAATGAGGGACCTATGACAACCACTGAAACGTCCCCTTTGAAAAATTAAGCATGGCTGTGCTGGTAAATTTCTACGTTATTTGATTTTCAAACAGCTTAGCAAAACTCAGCGTACTCAGATAGTTTACTTATTCTGACCATCACTAAACTGACACACAATATTTTTAGCGCAACGCAATCTGACTTTCAATAATCCCTATAAAAGAATGGCCCTGACTAACAATAACCTATACCTTTCATGAACCACTTACCCCACAAAAATCTTCGTTACTTGAACTACTGCAATACGGCAAGCACCAATACTGCCATCTAAATAAAAGATTCTAACTACTGAAGGCACTAACTACTGATACGCATAGTTAGCAACTGAAAGATTTTGAAAGAGAACGAACAATGTATTTACCTTCATAGCGTTCAAAAGTCATATGTATATATACAGGGTTATTACAAATGATTGAAGCGATTTCACAGCTCTACAGTAACTTTATTATTTGAGATATTTTCGCAATGCTTTGCACACACATACAAAAACTCAAAAAGTTTTTTTAGGCATTCACAAATGTTCGATATGTGCCCCTTTAGTGATTCGGCAGACATCAAGCCGATAATCAAGTTCCTCCCACACTCGGCGCAGCATGTCCCCATCAATGAGTTCGAAAGCATCGTTGATGCGAGCTCGCAGTTATGGCACGTTTCTTGGTAGAGGAGGTTTAAACACTGAATCTTTCACATAACCCCACAGAAAGATATCGCATGGGGTTAAGTCAGGAGAGCGTGGAGGCCATGACATGAATTGCTGATCATGATCTCCACCACGACCGATCCATCGGTTTTCCAATCTCCTGTTTAAAAAATGCCGAACATCATGATGGAAGTGCGGTGGAGCACCATCCTGTTGAAAGATGAAGTCGGCGCTGTCGGTCTCCAGTTGTGGCATGAGCCAATTTTCCAGCATGTCCAGATACGTGTCCTGTAACGTTTCTTTTCGCAGAAGAAAAAGGGGCCGTAAACTTTAAACCGTGAGATTGCACAAAACGCGTTAACTTTTGGTGAATTGCGAATTTGCTGCACGAATGCGTGAGGATTCTCTACCGCCCAGATTCGCACATTGTGTCTGTTCACTTCACCATTAAGAAAAAATGTTGCTTCATCACTGAAAACAAGTTTCGCACTGAACGCATCCTCTTCCATGAGCTGTTGCAGCCGCGCCGAAAATTCAAAGCGTTTGACTTTGTCATCGGGTGTCAGGGCTTGTAGCAATTGTAAACGGTAAGGCTTCTGCTTTAGCCCTTTCCGTAAGATTTTCCAAACTGTCGGCTGTGGTACGTTTAGCTCCCTGCTTGCTTTATTCGTCGACTTCCGCGGGCTACGCGTGAAACTTGCCCGCACGCGTTCAACCGTTTCTTCGCTCACTGCAGGCCGACCCGTTGATTTCCCCTTACACAGGCATTCAGAAGCTTTAAACTGCGCATACCATCGCCGAATGGAGTTAGCAGTTGGTGGATCTTTGTTGAACTTCGTCTTGAAGTGTCGTTGCACTGTTATGACTGACTGATGTGAGTGCATTTCAAGCACGACATACGCTTTCTCGGCTCCTGTCGCCATTTTGTCTCACTGCGCTCTCGAGCGCTCTGGCGGCAGAAACCTGAAGTGCGGCTTCAGCCGAACTAAACTTTATGAGTTTTTCTACGTATCTGTAGTGTGTCGTGACCATATGTCAATGAATGGAGCTACAGTGAATATATGAAATCGCTTCAATCATTTTTAATAGCCCTATATATATATATTATCAGTTCATGACATCCATCTTTACAAATTTCCTTTTTCTGGCGGACACACATCCAGATCGTCCGCTTATAGTAACTTCTCAAAACTCTCTCTCTCTCACTGCTGGCGGCTCACCTCCAACTGCCCAACGCTACGCGCTGTTCACATCCAACTGCCCAACACTACACAAGTGAGTATTCCAGCAATGAGTGCAACCAGCCACAGGCAGCACACAGCGCAGTCAGCGATTTTTATATAGAGCACTACGTGGCTTTACCAACATAAATACACAAACAGCCTACTTACATCACGGTTACCTATCGCGAGTGCTTCTTTCCTCAGGCATTCTGACTGTCCTAGGTGTATTCTCACATTTCACCGCCACTGTACGTAAATTTGTTGTTCAACCAATATATGTAACGTATTGTATTAATGCAGCTTCATATACTCGTCCATATGGAATAAGTAGTTCACAAATCTATTTCCCACCCATGTTAAGTGACTCAGAGTACTGGGCAGTTGCTTAATTTAGTTTTTTCATGAAGGACACAGAATAATGTCGCATGTATTTGTTTTAGATTTCGTGTTTAACTAATATCCACTTCTTGTTTGTGAAATCTGTTCACAAATCTCTATCATGATCATTTTAACTTCAGCAATAGAGGCCCAAGTATCATTAAAATGATCAATATAGAATTGGTTTCCCATCTGGGTCATACAAAATTAACCACCAAATTGCAAATTTTTAGGATCATACTATCACTGTGTACAGCTAAGTATCGTAGTGGCAGCAAATTCGCAGGTTCCACAACGCAAATCTCTTTTGTAACATATACTGTATAAGAATCAGTTAATGACTACTGTCAACAAAAACTACACACTTAGAGAAAGTCGTCTTTTTTTAACACAAGAACTGTCGAAGTGATGAAAATTAATTATTGTTACAGGTAACTGAGATGCTGGCAAATCCTTTCTGTGGTTGGACCATGAGAGATTTCTTCAGCATGGACGCAGCATGAAGTCGATGTGACGTCGGGAAGCTACAAAGACCTACTTCAAATCCGTACGGTGTCACTGTATCTGAATAATGAAGTTCTAATCAACCATCTGTGAAATTTTTACACAGCGCTGTAACTCGTGTTTTTAAAAATATTCTCCTACTGGGGTAACTCGTGCAACGTGGTAAATCCAAAAGGAATATGTAAATGATCCCACTCCGAGCGCCAAAATGTGGTGAATGGGAATTTTTAGCGAGTATGTGGGGAAAAATAATCGATACATCATTTGCTGAGTGTCAGGCTTCATCAATATTAATCATCTCTTTACTGGATATGTGCAAAACATTTGAGTGACTAAGAACTCAACACGGACAACAATTTAAAAACAGTTTATTAAACCAAAAAAGAAGACAAAAATCACTGAGCAAAGGATCTGTGCTCTCTGACTGGCCGGACACGGGGAATACGCGGCAGAGAGATCTCACTAAACTCTTGAATAGGCCGTCGGCAGTGGAGAACTGTCAGACAGCGGGCGTGATACACGGCGGTGTGTCTCATGTGCTGTTATGTTCTCCTTTATCTCTGCGAGCAGGCCGGGCGTGGCGAATGACCGACATCTGTCAGCGATTGAATAGCCTGTGCCATTCCTGCAGACCGAACACATTAGTGCCGCAGTCTACAGACAGTGATACACGACCGCTGCGTTCGCCTCACGTAGCTGCTTTACGAAGGGTCTGCTCTCTAGACGGGATGAAATTCTGCACGCGGTCGAATTACAGAGGCGGCGCCCGAGGGACAGGCTTTCAACCGGATGACTGTGTTTATGTGAATGAGTCGTTGACAGCAGAGTCAAATCTCGGAACAGAATTAGAATCAGACTGCAAAAGCGCCATCAGGCGAGGGACGGTAGACTGGGTTCAGAAAAGGAAACAAATAATAATGATCGTCGAACAAGAATTAAATCCAGCAAAGACTGTATTGGGAGTCAGAACATCATGGTGTACACTCATATCTCAAGAGGGTCAGCAGCAAAGTCAAGTGCAGGCTAAGTCCTAACCTATAAGTCTTGTTATGAAATGCCAACAAACAGTTTCCCAAAAAGACGATCGCAGTCTCACTCATTACTGGGTGACTCTACCGAAAAAGTCCAGTTGTGTTCATTCAACCTACTATCGTAGTTCCTCCGTCTTCAACTTCTTAGTTTTGATGCAGTTCTCCTCTCTTGCTCTTCCACAGTGCTGAATATTGTGAACACTCCTCATCATTGGGCGAAGAGACATCAGTGGCACGCAATACATAATTCCTCCTTGGTATTTCTCCTCTTCTTGATCCCTCATTACAGGATGCCAACTTTCCGCTGAAGTCTCCAAAAAGCCCCTAAAATATTTACTTCTTGGTCAGTTGTCGTGTATGGACTTTAGCGTACAATCGGCCAGCAGTTGTCTTCGTGGTTTTGTGCTGGTGGATGATGGCACACAAAAGAGCTTATACCTTCGAGAAGTCCTCAGGTGATTTCAGTGTGGTCACACACCGACATGAAGGTTGTATCCCCCTTTGTGCTTCTCAAGGAGTCACAGGTTTAGCGAAAGAACGAGTTTTCCTGGCGCACCAATCCGACAGTTCCACGAGTCCTCCCTGTCAGTCATAAGCCTATCACAATAAAGTCTCTCCAGTTGAAAACATTGCTCTTCTCCAACTTTCCATCGGTTGAGTTTCGAGGAAGGACTTCCAACACCGGCAAGCGCTTACCGGTTCCTTTCGAGCGTAACGCCGGAGGATCGAATTCATCCAATCTGTTATAGCGCGGCATTCATTACACTACTAAAAGTTCAGCCGATTTCATATCTCTCCTGTTTCGTGCTGAAGATATTAAGAAACGGTTATTATGGGATCAGACACAGTTCTGCACAAGGGTGTGTAGTATAACTGTGTAGCGTCGTCTATGTAACTTACTGACGTAGTATTTTACGAAGTTTCAGACAGGCATAATCATAGGAAGTACATGTAAAATGGAACTCCTGTTGTATCTCATTGTTTTTGTATCTCTTTCGTTTTTCGCAAGATTTCAAGAGATCAAAATTTTA
The DNA here is from genome assembly GCF_021461395.2 of Schistocerca americana. NCBI lineage: Eukaryota > Metazoa > Arthropoda > Insecta > Orthoptera > Acrididae > Schistocerca > Schistocerca americana. The sequence goes on from NC_060121.1 coordinate 227,020,032, forward strand.
GATTAGAATCGTTGGACATCCCGAAGCTTTTAGTAAGTAGCAGTGTAAGAAAATTATTTTGGCAAATGTCATATTCATTCTTAACATTCATTCACTGCTACAACAAAAGAGCATTTCTTCTCTGGCTGCTTTATTATGCCTGTTAAACATTCTCAAGTGCGGAAGTACTGCACCCGATGTGTATTTCATATACACGTTTTATGAAATGAAATGTATCGCTTTACAACACCTTCAATAACAATCGGACCAAACGTTCGAGGTTTTCCCATGTGATTACAGCGGATATAACCTCGCGCATCCACCGAGCTTATGCGTCTCACTTAACGTAGTACTGGGACGATTTTTCCATCAGTCTTCATCGAGTGGTAGGAGCAATGATGTCGGTTGTGCTGTTCGTGTCTGAGGGACTATGATAGTTCGTGAACTCAGCAAAATGAATATCTGAAATGTGCCTATGATAAATATAAACCATATGAAACTATATCATTCCAGAGAACTTTTAAAGTCTCAAACATACAGGGTGCGGCAGCGTTTATAGTAGGATATTAAAAACACACCATCAGGCAGTAACTATAATTTATTTATTACCTCTTATGTCAATTAAAAGTTAAAGATATGTCATTTACTAATGTGTAAGTCATTGTCCATTGCGGGGATTACTTTTTGAATATGACTCCTGTCAAATGATGCCCCCTCTGCACGAGACATTCATCTAGGCGGCGTTGGAACCGTTCCATAACTCGGCGTAACGTATTCCCTGGGACACTGCCGACGGCAGTTCTGATGATGAGATGCTTCAGCTCAGGAACGGTGCCACAACGTGTTCGGAACACTTTTTGCTTCAGGTAGCCCCAAAGGAAAAAGTCGGCACATGAAAGGTCAGGTGAGGGAGGCGGCCAGGAAATGTCACCAAAACGGGAAATTACTCTACCCGGAAATGTCTGTCGCAAGAAATCCATGCAAATTCTGGCTGCATGCGAGGTCGCTCTGTCTTGTTGTAACCATAATTGTTCCACATCGACCTTACCCACTTGTGGAAGAACGAAGTCTTGCAGCATCTTTAGACAGCGTTCACTGAGGGGGTATCATTTGACAGGAGTCATATTCAAAAAGTAATCCACGCAGTGGGCAATGACTTACACATTAGTAAGTGACTTACACATTAGTAAGTGACTTACACATTAGTAAGTGACTTACACATTAGTAAGTGACTTACACATTAGTAAGTGACTTACACATTAGTAAGTGACTTACACATTAGTAAGTGACTTACACATTAGTAAGTGACTTACACATTAGTAAGTGACTTACACAATAGTAAGTGACTTACACAATAGTGACTTACACATTAGTGAGTGAGTGAGTTACACACTAGTGAGTGAGTGAGTTACACACTAGTGAGTGAGTGAGTTACACACTAGTGAGTGAGTGAGTTACACACCTTTAACTATTGACATAAGAGGTAATAAATAAATTACAGTTACTGCCTGATGGTGTGTTTTTAATATCCTACTATGAACGCTGCTGCACCCTGTATATGATGTACATATCCAGAATGAAGCGACGAATGAAAATAAGTCACACGCCGCTAGGCAGGTGAGCTAACCACTACGCCACCCGGGCACAGTGGCTTTGCACAGCTGCACGGACTACCCTATCGCGCTCCCACCTGAATCCAAATTTCCATTCACACCTCAGTCCACTTTTTATTCCCTATAAACTCGAATAGTATTGCAGAGGCTCTTCAGCTGTACTGGAACAGCTCCCCCACATCGAACGAAACGGTGAATCCTGCCCGAAACCCAGGAATAGGTGCTTTAATCAAATGGGACTATATGGTTCCACTGACCTTTTCACCTCTCTAACAGCCATGATATATATAGGCAGACTGAACCAAAGAAAGAAAATTTGTACCAAGTCTGGGATTCGAATCTGGGTATCCAGTTCACTAGGCAGATGCAATAACCCTTGTACCACACTGGCACTGTGGCTTTGCACAACTGCATGTACTATATTGATTAAAGCACCCATTTCGTTCGATGCGGAGTTGCTATTCCAATACAGATGGAGAGTCTTTACAGTGTTGTTCGAGTTTAGGGGGAATATCAAGTGGAGTGAGGCATGGATGGGAATTTGGATTTAGGAGGGAGGCGTGCCAGGGTGCTTAGTGGTCAGCACATCTGCCTAGTGAGCTGAAGCTCTGGGTTGGAACTCCGACCTCGGTACAAATTTTCATTCGTCACTTCAGACTGCATATACACATCATAAACATAAACGTTTGCGATACCATATGAATGGCTTCAGTAAGGAGCAACCTAACTTTTATACAATTGTTGTTGTTGTTGCTGCTGTCTTCAGTTTGAAGACTGGTTTGATGCAGCTCTCCATGCTGATCTGTCCTGTCAAAGGCTCTTCATCTCCGTGCATAGCTACCACAACCTGCATCCACTTAAAACTTCTTTCTCTACTAAAACCTCTGTCTGCCGCTACTATTTTTACAGCCCCTCCCACCAGAATTAATCCTATTAACAAATAGAGGATCTCTTAATGGCTCAGTGTGTCTCCTATCAATCGGTACTTCGTTTTAGTCAAGTTGTGCCATAAATTTGTTTTTCCTCATTTCGATTCAGTGTATATTTATTATTCGCTGTACCCATCTAATCCTCAACATTCTTCCGTAGCACCACATTCAAAAGCTTCTCTTCTACTCTTGTCTGAACTGCTTATCATCCATGTTTCATTTCCTTACAAGGCCAGACTCTAGACGACTACCTTCAGAAAAAGCTTCCTAACATTTCAGTTGATATTGAATGCTGACAAATTACTTTTTTCAACAACGCTTTTTCTTGGTACTGCTACACAGGATTTTGCATTACCTCTGCTTTCGCGTACTCCTCATCAGTTATTTTGCTGCCCAAATAACAAAGTTCATCTACTAATTTTAGTGTCTTATTTCCTAATCTAATTCTCTCTTTACGGTCCGATTTACTTCAACTACGTTTCATTATCCTTGTTTTACTTTAATTATTTTGATCTTACAATACCATTACAAGACAATATCCATTACGTTCAACTACTCCTCCAAGTCCTTAGCCATCTCTGACAGAATTACAGTGTCCATGGTAAATTACAAAGTTTTTATTTCTTCTTCCTGAACTTTAAGGAGAAATTTGGAAAAGGAATTAATTTCCTTCGCAGCTAACTCAACGTATAGACAGAGTAACATCGGGGATAGGCTAGAACCTTATTTCATTCGTTTCCCAACTATAGTTCCCCTTTCATGTCCTTCGACTCTTATAGTTACAGTATGGTTGCGCACAATCTTTCGCGCTCTGTATTTTATCCCTGCTGCCGTAATACTTTCAAAGAATGTAGTCCAGTTCACATTGTGAAAGGCTTTCTCTAAATCTACAAATGCTGTGAACGTAATTTGGCCTTTTTTCAATCTGTCTTCTAGCAACGAACCCCTTGAGTGAGAGGTCGCAAGTTTAGTCTTTTAATAAGGCTCATTTGAAAGTGTTGTCTCAACAACTATAACAGGAAAAAAGTTAACTGCTAATAACTCACCGTTTGTATGAGGAGGGCGACAAAAAATGAGTGTCCGGGACGTGTAGAGATCAACCTTCTATGGGACATACGTACACAAAATTGACATTGTCAACATTCAAGAAATGCTCAAACAAACCATTGAAACGTCCCCTTTGAAAAATTGTACCTGACTGTGCTTAAACTGACACACAATATTTTGTTAGCGCAACGCAATCTGACTTTCAAAATTCCCTACAAAAGAATGGCCCTGACTAACATTAAACTATACCTTGCACAAATCACTTACCTCACAAAAATCTTCGCTGCTCAAGCTACTGCAATACAGCTAGCGCCACTACTGCCAGCTAAATAAAAGATTCAAACTATGGAAGGCACTAACTACTGATAGGGATAGTTAGCAAATGAAAGATATTAATAGAGAACAAACAATGTATTTACCTTGATATCATCATATATAAATATAGCAGTTCATGACAAATTTCAAAACTCCGCCATCTCTCTCCCCACATCCACCACTGCTGGCGGCTCACCTCCTACTGCGCAACGCTACGCGCTGTTCACATCCAGCTGCCGCTGCCCAACACTACAATGGCAGACAACAATGCAAACTAGCCACAGACTGCACACAGCACAGCCAGTGATTTTCATATTGAGTGCTACGTAACGTTGCCAATAAGAAAACATAAACAGCCTACTTACATAGCCCCCATGCTCCCCACAAAAAATTTTACAAATTTTTTTTGGGCAGTGGCCAATAATGATTTGATAAAATTTTTCATAATTACAATAACAAAGAAATCAAATGCACACACTTACTGATACAATGTTGGTCAAAAGCTCAAATTTTCTCACAGTCCATAAAGACAGTCTTGATCGTTCATAGTAGTGTTTTTCTCAAAGTCTGAGCACTAGAAGAAAATGCACACGGAAGTAGTGGATTTCCATGCAGTCTTGAAGAAGTAGTGTTGTCCTTCCAACGGAAAGACAGTGCTGACTCTTGACATGCATACAGGTAATGGGCCACAACAGAGCAAACCCACAGCAGAGTCAGTCGAAATTTTGATGAGTATTGGTAGGTAGGTCATCACAGAGCAGACCCACTGTAGTCCTGGTAGAGATTGTGGTATTGGTGGGCCACCAGAGGTGCAGACCCACTGCAGTCCTTGTAGAAATAATGGTACTGATGGATCATCAAAGCTGTAGACCCACTGTAGTCCTTGAAGAGATGGCCAGCAGCCATCTGTTGTGACTGTGCAGGTGCACAATCACCACTGAAGAGTCTTGCGGATGATGTAGCAAGTCCATAAACCACCACTTGTGCACTCACAAAGTTTTTGGAATTGTCCTTAGAACCAGCAATGCTGTTATCCAGTCCCTTGCTGAATCATCAACACACGTGCAAACACTATCAGTCCCTACTTCTCACATATTGTCCATATACTATGACCAACAGAAACGTGTGCAGTGAAATGTAGCTAACAAGTTAATAATATCATGAACTGGTGACAATTACAATTTTATAACATAAGAATACAATTACAAAGGTACAAAATACATCATTAAAGAACATAACAATACAGATAACATTTGTAGTAAAACAGGCGTTACAAAAGAATAGAAATAGACATATACGTCAGTGGAATTATGACATGAGTACATACATAAAAGATCACAATAACTTTTGAAATATCAACTTCACACATGAGCATTAAACAGAACAGAATTAATAATGTGTAACATCTTTACAAAGTAAATAACATATTATTAATGCCAATTGTATTTGAGGATAACAGTATTCCTCATCATAGTGAATGTAACTTAATATTAAAAGAAGAAAAAAAGTCTATGAAACTACACAGAGACAGGAAGAAAACAACTATACAAGGGTACACAAACATATAGTGGGATAACACAAAAGGGAAAGGACAGGGTTTGTTTTACTGCAGTATTTTGCATGGAGATCTCCCTTTGTTCATCATTATTCCCAAAAAGTCCTATCTAAGCCTGCCTTCTGTATTTTGTTCACATCCTCTGTCAATAATAGTTTTTCTCCACTGTACAGTATCCTATTTCTTATAAATTTATAATAGTTAGTTTCTTATATAGTCTACCCCCTCTTAAGCTAACTTAAATCTACTGAGCTCAGATGCTAAACTAAGGGACGAGGCAATGCAGCAGCACATAAAACAATTAATATAAACAGCAATGACACAAAAAAATGGAAATTGGCAAAGCAAGCAGCAGTAAATGTAATAACTTATATCTAAACATGACAAACCCACAAGCGGAAAAAATAGTACACTAAAGACAACAATGCAGTTAAAGGAAATGTATAATCACATCTTAATGTCTATGTAATTAAAGTGGTGCACCACAACAACTTATTGTAAAAAAAAAATATTACCATGTACTTGAAAAGAATATTATGTATGCAATTACTGTTACTAGTCCCTTCTTATTGTTCTTTCCTTTCCAGGTGCTCCTTTTTTGAAGAATGTGGATCACAAAATTATTATTTAATAGATCTGTTGACAGAAAGTGTTCACATTAGCAAATGCATTTAATTTTATTTTATGAAACCTAATGCTGTAACACAGCTGGAAAACAGGTATCAAATGAAATAAGCAATTACGCAAACCAAAGCATAAAAACATCATTCAATAGTCATGTGGCATTTCGTAAGTCAGTAGCTCTCAACTCTCATAGAAAGACACTTGTCATAATCAGGTGTGCAGATGTACGAATATTTCCCATCAATTCATAAGCATTGCAGTAATTAACACAAAGTACGAGTAATCATATGTTTTCAGGTAATGAGCGTGTAATATTTGCGATGCTTTCTACAGAGGAATGTCAATAGCAAGGTTAATGGAAGTAATGAGGGTGTCGCATTTGCAATATTTTCTCTAAAGGAATGTCAATGGCGAGGATTAAGGCCTGCCTTTTTTTTCTACCTGTGCTTCCGGAAAGGCACACCCTAATGGCTTGTTCTCCAGGTGTTTGACACAGCTGTGTGCCCACGACGCATTACATGCAGGTGGTCACTTAACTTTCTTACGGAAATATTTACGACAGCAGTTTCCGCTACAGTGACAGTCTCACATAAAAATATTTCACAGGTCAAGAATTTGGGTTACAAATCTGTAGAAACAAAATCCTATAAATATAACAGCGCTCAAAAAATTTTCGTTGGCATTGTGGTACATTCACACATTTACACACATTTCGTAACTCTTAAAGTACGATTCTTGGTTTCCAACATCCTTTTCCACAAATCAGAGTCCCTAACCACTATTCATTATTCATATATGTATTCGTCGACACTTCTTCAACATTTGATCAAAATAAATACGTTGCATAATCAAATTCCTCATTTATGGTAGCATCATCTTATTGATCATAAACACACCTCAACAGCATAATACACATCATCATCGTAATAATAACATCATAAAACCTCAGTCAAATCTCAAAATCGTCGTAGCTTCCTCCAATAGTGTCAAAACATAAAAAAAATTCTCTGCTCATGTCAAAAGTGTCATCTGCCTCAAACGTATTTTAAAAATCATAATCCCATACCAAATGCATCATTCAAAGCTCTCATAGTATCACAATGGTTCCGAAAAAATATGAACAGTTTACAAAGTACAGACAAAATAGAGTTTCATTGCGTAAACATCTGTCACTGATGTAGTAAAAAAAATGTTTATCTCTCAGTTAAATGATCAGATAGCTGTGTAATTCTGTGTTTGAGAAATATGGTACCAATGTGTAAAGTTGTATAAGCAAATACCATATTAGCTAGGGTTCCTTGTGGTTGCCACACACATGGTACACAAAGTAAGCGTGTACCCCCCTGAGGATTAATGTAATTATACCCTCAGGTGTTACAGATTACAGCAATGGAATGAAATGTATCACGGAAAACTTTCTGTGTAATTCAAAAATCTTTAAAAATAAATGTTTTAAGTACAAAATTAATCACTCAAATACGTGTACTGTAGCGCTAAATGTGCGTCTTGTTGCAACATAATCTGTGTGGAAGTGTCGTAGTTATCGTCCTCCGAAAGCTAAGTTCTGCAGAAGTCAATGTACTTACCTCATAATACACAAAAGTGAAATGCTTTGCGTATAGATATCGTAGTTATTATGCTTATTGGCGTGATGAAGAAAGTACTGTACAGTAACGTATTGTTATGCCACGAAAAAGGCTGTCTCATTGTTGCTATACCACAAACGTTACTACTAAAACATGTTTTTCTTCCTAGAAGAATTCAGAAAACTGTGCAGATATAAAACAGATACACTGCAAAAGCAACATTGTAAATTGTCACTCATTAGTAGTGTCGTGATAAAATCGTGTAGCTGTCACATAAACTAACCACTGTGCCATCTGGTATCTCACTGAAAGTACTTTAAATCCAGAATATATTTTCAAGTAAACCAAAATGTTGCATTAAAATCTCATTAGCAGTACTGGTAAATGTTCTAAGTATGTAAGCCTTATAGTCGTTCCATAATCGTGCAACTAACAAGCAAGAATGTACAAATACAACACTGTGTCGTCTGTTCACTATAACAATGCATTCGTAATTTCTGTTTAAAAATGTTCCCTAGGTTCTTGACTGGATATTTCACTTCAAACATTGTTACATGTTAACAGATTCTAAATCTGACAAAGCATACTAGAAATGTGAAGTGAAAAGTTTTATGGCAAAGACAAAGTTAAAAAGCAGATTATCTTTCAATAAACGGTTTTACATGTGAAATGTGGTGTAAACCTTTACTCTTCCTAGTACGCAGAGTTTCAACTTCAACGCAATTATCATGTGGTATACGTCGGATTCTGTAAGGTCCATTGTAAACTAGAAAGAATTTGTGACTCAAGTGTTTCTTCTTATGTGACAATGAATGAGCTTTAATGAGAACTTTCTGACCAATATACAATTTCTTTGCATTTGCTTTACCGTGTTGTTTTCTCCTTTTGTCTGCTGCAGATTTTATATTTTTAAGAGCCGAATCAATTACGTCTTTGTGTCGAAGTTTACGTGTATTTGGGAAAGGTACAAGCTCTCTGATTCTGTTCGGTGGTTCTTCATTCTTTAGTACAAGAGTAGGTGGTAAAGCAGTGGAATCATGAGGCATTTCATTCAGCACATTTTGAAATAAGTGTAGATATCTGTCCCAATGCTGATGCTTTCTGTGACAATAAAGTCTGCAAAGCTTATTGATTTCTTTCATAATCCGTTCAGACGGGTTGCAATGTGGTGAGTACAATGAAATAAAAACAGGTTTGATTTTATGATTCCGAAGCGTGCGTGACCAAACAGCAGATCTAAATTGCGGTCCGTTATCTGAAATTACTTTAGCAATGTGGCCAACTTCACGTAAGAAATTTTTAACAAAGGCGTTGGATACAGATCGTCCAGTGGCTTTACGTAACGGAGTGAAAGAAACAAATTTTGAATTGAGTTCAACAGCGACTAGAACGTACGAAAATCCATGGGATGTTCTGACAAGCGGTCCCAAGAGATCAACAGCAGCAAATTCTTTTAATTTAGAAGGAATAATAGGAAACAACGGAGCACGATGTGAGACAGTAGATGGTTTCGCCTTTTGACAAAGTTTACAAATAGACAAGACTCTTCGAATTCTTTTTTCCATATTGTTAAAATAACAAGTCGTTCGAAGAATATGATAACATTTTCGTGGACCAAAATGTGCGTAGCTGAAATGAATGTACCAAATGAGCTTATTAACAAAATCGTCAGGAATGCAAAGTACCCATAGCTTGTCATCAACAGTGCAGCGTTTGAACAGTATGTTGTTTCTAACCAGATAATAATGCTGAATCTGTGTGTGTGTCTTTTCATGCCATTTGCTCTCGATGTCTTTCCAAATCGGATCTTTATCTTGTTCATGAGCAATGTCCTTTAAAGATGTGGTGATGAAGTTTTCAAAGGCGACTTTCTGAATGTAAAGAATACTGAAATTTTTCTCGAGGTTGCCTTCTGTGGTACTTTTCTCAAGCCCAGCCGGTGCGCGTGACAGTGCGTCCGCAAAGATGTTCTCCTTGCCGGGAATGTAGACTATTGTGAAGCGGAATTCTTGCAGAAACAATGCCCAACGTTTTAACCTGTCATGATTTAATTTTGAAGACATAAGAAATTGTAATGCACGATGATCACTGTATACTTTTACGTGCTTACCAGAAAGAAAGAAACGGAATTTGTTAAATGCCCAAACGATAGCTAAAGCTTCTAATTCAGTAACGGAATAATTTTTTTCAGATTTTGTTAGCACTCGGCTAGCAAAAGCAATGGTTTTCTGAATGGTAGTGTCATTTTCTATGGCTTCTTGAAATTAATGGGCACCAAGACCGACTTTAGAAGAATCCGTGCTAAGGCAGAAATCTTGTGACAGATCTGGATGAGCTAAGATTGGCGCGTGAAGTAACGCTTCTTTCAAAGAATTGAATTCCAATTGTGCTTGTTCGTCCCAGTTCCAAATAGTATTTTTCCCAGTGAGAGAACAAAGTTTTGGTGTAACAAGAATTTGCATATTCAGAAAACGACGGTAAAAATTTACGAGACCTAGAAAACTGCGGACTTTTCTTTTTGTGGATGGAACTGGAATGGCTCTGATTGCTTCTAACTTTTCAGGATCCGGCTGAATGCCTTCAGAAGAAATAATATGTCCCAAAAACTTCACCTTTGTCCTCCCGAATTCAGACTTTTCCAAGTTAACTGTAATTCCAGATTCTGCAAAAATATGTAACACGCTGTTGAGGATGCGATTGTGTTGTTCCCATGAGGCTTCTGCTATCAGAATATCGTCTACATATAAGGTGATGTGACGTTTTAAGAATTCAGGTAATATGGAATTTAGCCCGCGAATGAATGCTGCTGAAGAAATGTTCAAACCAAAAGGAAGTTTCCGAAACTGATAACAAACGCCGAAACAAAGGAAAGTTGTGTATTTTCTACATTCTGGATGAAGTTCGATCTGATAAAAGCTGGATCTGAGATCAATGGAAGACAACACTTTTACACCATTAAAAGTTTGAAGAAGTTCTTCCATCGTCTGCGGCCTGTCTGTTTCAGGAATAATGATAGTATTGATTTGTCTCGAATCTAAGACAAGCCTGATCGATCCATTTTTCTTCTCAACAACATGTAATGGATTGTTGTATGAGCTTACTGCAGGCTCAATAATGCCCTCGTCGAGCATAGATTGTATTTCTGTTCTAACACGGTCCCTATAATGTGCTGGAATTACATATGGTCTAACACAAAATTTAGTATGCTCACGAACACGAAATTGGTATTGAAATCCCTTGATTGTTCCTGTTTTATGAGTAAAAACTGTGGAATGTTCTTGTAAAATCTCAAAAAGGTCCTGCCTATCAGTGTCATTACAATTCTCAATTGTTTGAATTTTATTCTGAATTAACTTATTAGTGTCAAATGCGCCGTCGACATCATCCCTGTCAGTACTTGCAGAGTGATTGTTAGTGTCTAGTTCCGTAGAAAATTCCGAACTGTTGTCTAACAGAAGGTAAAGCCGATTGATTTCTTCGTCATGGTTTGAGAGCCAATCTTCAAATTTCAAAGCTATTGACTTACCTTCTTTCTCTAAACTTATTTCAGCATCGTGAAAGTTTAAGATTGCTTTGTATTCATTCAAAAAGTCTACTCCCAATATAATTTCCGTCGACAATAATGGAACAATGAGAAAGTTCATAGAGAAGCTGTGGCTTTGACAAAAGAATTCTAAATTGGTTTGTTGGCGTACATCTACACTTTTTCCAAAGATTGCACCTTGTAATTTAATCTTACGTAACGGAAGTGTGGGGCAATCGTTCGATTTGTTGCATTTGCTAAAGGCTGTTTCACTGATTACTGAAATGGGACTGCCAGAGTCAAGTACTGCCGTAAATTTTACGTCATTTACTGTAATGTGAATCACAGGATATGCAATGTTGTTATGTTTTACGTCGTGTTCTTGGAGTAAGATGTCCCTAATGTCTTCCATTTTTACGTAATTACTAGCTACGGCAGCTGCGTCATCAGTTTCATAAGTACGTTTTGTTGCTGCCAGCGGTGTGAGTCATTGCTTATTGTCTCTTTGTTGGCGCGCGTCGTTATTGGGATTTGGAGACCTAACTTCTACAAATTCACCGTGACGAGAGGGCCCTGCTCTGTTTGAATCCCGCCAGTTCTGATGCAATTCAGGTCTGTCGTTACGATCATATCGTCTGTCGTCATGTCGGTAGATTCCATAGTTTCTTTCTTGTCGGTCACATGGTGGAGAGTTTCTCCCTGAATCGTAACTGCGCGTTGGACCGTTGCGTCTAAAGTTATTCTGTCTCCCTTGATAGTATTTATTTTGGTTCCCATATTGTCTGTTTCTCTTATTGTCTCTGTGATAGTCATTACCACGGAGAGGTGATCTTTCCCTGTAGTTATTACTACTCTGCCAACGGTTGTCATACGGGTGGTGTCTGTTTTGGTCACGATTTGTGTTGTGAGTATAGCCTTGTCGTGTCAAGTTATTACTTCTTTCATCGCGGAATTGCGACGGATGTGACCTGTAATTGTTGTGTTCCTGGTTTCGCGTTCCGCGATTGTCAGTGTCAATTTCTAATTCTTGTAAGAGTCCCTGAAATGCTTCAATGTCGTCTTTGCAACGTCCTGCCAAAATAATATGTCGTAAATGTTCAGGCAGTTTGATTAAGCAAATGCGGATGAGTTCTGAGGGGCTGTATGGGTTTGAAAGATACTGATTCTTATGCAACATGTCTTCAAAATATTTCATAAGACTGGAAAATTCAGATTGTTCGAAACGTTTCATCATTATGATGCTATGTTTTACTCGGTCTTGTGTGGCTTGAGACCAATATGCTGAGAGGAAGGCATGGTAAGACTCTCCTTCACTGTGGCAATCGTGAATTACCGATCGCATTCTTACAGCTGGTTCATTCTCCAAGTAGCCACACATAAATTCTAATCTGTGTTCTAACGACCAGTTGGGAGGAAAACAATGAGAGAATTGATGGAGCCATGCTTGTGGATGAATGTCGTTGCCAGAATTCTTAAATGTTTTGAATTTACGTGTAGTAATGAACAGCTTATAGTCAAAATCATCATGTCGGCGAGTCGCATATCGGTCATTGTTAGGTCGTGTCGGCCGTTCCATATCAAAATTCGGTGCACATTGCCAATTTCTTTCATAACTTCCGAAATGCCCTGTGTTATTATTTTGTGGCTGTTCCGTATTTCTGTGTCCCTCTTCCCGTATTGGGGCGCGAGTATCCTCTGAAATACGTAATTCTTGTATTACCTGTGTCAGCTGATCTTGTACTTCCCGGATTTCTCTTTTGTACTGTGTATTGATTTGATTTTGATTCTGTTTGAATTTTCTAATTTGTTCATACTCTTCTGTGTCAGTGAAGGCTACAGGTCTTGTGTCATTCAGATCGTCATCTACCTTTGTAGATAAGTTAGTAACCTGATCCGAAAGTTCGGCTACTTCCTCCGATAGTGAACACATTTCCTCAGTGTGTTTTTCTGAACCAAGTTTCAGAGTGTCCATTTGTGTTGAAATCGAATCTACTGTGTCCTTTAAGTTTTCCTGAGTTTTTGCAAGTTGCTTAACCGAATCGGTAGATGCAACTGAGTCAATTTTAGCCCACAAGGTCTCATGATTTTCATGAACAATGGTTTGCAGTTCTTTTATGGCTGCTTCGTGATTCTGTAATGCATTTTCATGCCGCGAAAAAATAGGTTGAAAATGCTCACAAATTTGTGTTTTTACGTCATTACAGACTTTTTGACATTTCGATTCAATGTTATGTAACTCAGTAGTTAAATCTTCACGCGTTTGTTCAAGAGTTTGTTCCAATGAGTCTAACTTTTGAAGCTGTTGCTGTGCTTGTCTCTGATTTTGTTCCAGTGTGTCTAACTTTTTAAGATTTTGTTCCACTGTGTCTAATTTTTGAAGCTTTTGCTGTGTTTGTCCCATTTGTTGTATTAATTGTAATAACAATGCATTGGTGTCTGAAACATGTTCCTCAGTGCTTTTCGGCAGTGAATTTGCACCGGCAACATTCACATTTTGACAAGCAGAAAATGTGTCTTGACTTATTTGAGAAAATGGTGATGACCCAAAACCTGAATTTACAGTATTTGCGAAATTGTGTCCTGTTATTTCGGATTCCTGAGGCGATCTGTTGCCGACCGATCGATCGATAATGCTTCCCTGTTCACTACCTGTTTCACTGTCTACACCATTGTTTGCAGCCCGCTCCATTTCCCTATGCACAATTACCAAATTACTACTTTGAACATCAGTTAATTCATTACTCGGTGGCGCTAACACACTGCTTTCATTTTCACTGTCATTTCTCAGATTACTTTGAAGCCTAGTATTACGTTTTTCACACGCCATTATTGTCACAGTATTTCACACGACAACACAGAAAAACACAATTTGAAGATCAAAAATAAGAGAACACATTAACATAGCACTGAAAATAATATCTAGTTAATTGCAGCTGCGAAATACTTGGTGCAAATCTACATGCATGCCACAACTGTTCTACTGTACAACAATGAAAGGCTACAACTACAAAGGAGATTCTCTCTACAATTACGCGCTAGCAATAAACAAAAGCTACACTAAATACACAAACTACAAGAAAAAATCAGAAGATTCCAGTGAGGTATCCTAGGCTAAGGGTCGACATATGAAACGTCCCCTTTGAAAAATTGTACCTGACTGTGCTTAAACTGACACACAATATTTTGTTAGCGCAACGCAATCTGACTTTCAAAATTCCCTACAAAAGAATGGCCCTGACTAACATTAAACTATACCTTGCACAAATCACTTACCTCACAAAAATCTTCGCTGCTCAAGCTACTGCAATACAGCGAGCGCCACTACTGCCAGCTAAATAAAAGATTCAAACTATGGAAGGCACTAACTACTGATAGGGATAGTTAGCAAATGAAAGATATTAATAGAGAACAAACAATGTATTTACCTTGATATCATCATATATAAATATAGCAGTTCATGACAAATTTCAAAACTCCGCCATCTCTCTCCCCACATCCACCACTGCTGGCGGCTCACCTCCAACTGCGCAACGCTACGCGCTGTTCACATCCAGCTGCCGCTGCCCAACACTACAATGGCAGACAACAATGCAAACTAGCCACAGACTGCACACAGCACAGCCACTGATTTTCATATTGAGCGCTACGTAACGTTGCCAATAAGAAAACATAAACAGCCTACTAACACCATTAGCTTCCACCGTAAACACCGAGTAAATAAAGACGCGCAATAATGACGACAAAGGTTCACACTATAAATATAGAAGGCGAACTCCTTGAGAGCTACAAAGCGTGCACGACATTCAAGTAAGTATCCACTCATAAAGAATACATATAGCATCATATTGGTGTAATGGGGTGATGAGAACAGATGGAATATGATGCTACCGAATCCGAAACAGTTTGTTGTGGAGTTTATCGTGAAGCTGGCTATCCTTTAATGCGTAGCTGCCGATAATGTGTTTTATAGGCACGGAAAAGATAAACATTCAGAGTCTGAATTTTTTCATTGGTTCTAGGAGGTACGAATGGCAATGCCACACACTTTTAATGACGCAGACCAGAAATCAAGCAAAAGGAAGTTATTTTGACCAGCTATTGGCCAAAAGCAGTGCTCATTCCATAGTTTTCTCTTACGCCCATTTTCCCACTCTTTTTCTGTGACGTAGATATTCACTACTGCCCTAGCAAGAGCACACACACGAGAATGAATCGTAGGAGACAGAGCACCTCCACCTTTTCGCACCACACTAAATAACTTTCCAGCCAATTTATCATCCAGATTAAAAGTCATCATATCTGTATACGAATGCGTTAAGGCATTGATGCTCGTTGATCTTGATACAACTCTCTTGGTGCCTCTAATTTCCAGAGTGCCTCTCATATACATTTCCTTTTCAAATCCCGAATCGTCGTAGTTAAAAAAAAAAATCCTTACTTAGCGATGGGACAAGTTTGTTTAGCTCATCTCCAAATTTTTCGCTCCATGTCTGTAGTTTACTGTGCACCGTCAAGTTGACGCTTTGTTTAAAATTTCATTACCTTACGCCTTCTAATTCTGTAACTCTGAAGTTATGCTGCTTCCCTTGAAATCACTGTAATCTACAGGGTGATTCAAAAAGAATACCATAACTTTAGGAATTTAAAAGTCTGCAACGACAAAAGGCAGAGCTAAGCACTATCTGTCGGCGAATTAAGGGAGCTATAAGGTTTCATTTAGTTGTACATTTGTTCGCTTGAGGCGCTGTTGACTAGGCGTCAGCGTCAGTTGATGCTAAGATGGCGACCGCTCAACAGAAAGCTTTTTGTGTTATTGAGTACGGCAGAAGTGAATCGACGACAGTTGTTCAGCGTGCATTTCGAACGAAGTATGGTGTTAAACCTCCTGGTAGGTGGTGGATTAAACGTTGGTATAAACAGTTTACAGAGAATGGGTGTTTGTGCAAAGGGAAAAGTTCTGGACGGCCGAGAACGAGTGATGAATATGTAGCACGCATCCAGCAAGCATTTGTTCGCAGCCCAGGAAAATCGACTCGCAGAGCTAGCAGAGAGCTGCAAATTCCACAATCAACTGTGTGGAGAGTCCTACGAAAAAGGTTAGTTATGAAACCTTATCGTATGAAATTCGTTCAAGCACTGTCTGCAGCTGATAAGATTAAAAGAATCGATTTCTGTGATTTTATCCTTGCTCAAATGGAAACAGATGAATCTTTCGTTTCAAAGAATGTGGTTAGTGATGAAGCAACTTTCCACACTAACGGGAAAGTCAACCGTCACAATGTCTGTATATGGGGCACTGAGAATCCGCGGGAAACAACTCAGTATGAACGTGACTCGCCTAAGGTGAACGTTTTCTGTGCCATTTCAACCAATAAAGTTTTTGGTCCCTTTTTCTTCGAAGGTGCTACTGTAACTGGACTACAGTATCTGGAGATGTTAGAGAATTGGCTGTTCCCTCAGCTCGAACAAGAAGCACAACAATTCATATTTCAGCAGGATGGAGCGCCACCACATTGGCACTTATCTGCCCGTAACTACCTGAACCTCAACTACCCGAGGCGATGAATCGGCCGCCAGGCAGTCCGTGACTGAGCACTTCATCACTGGCCTCCAAGAAGCCCTGATCTTACCCCTGCGATTTTTTCTTATGGGGGTATGTTAAGGATATGGTGTTTCGGCCACCTCTCCCAGCCACCATTGATGATTTGAAACGAGAAATAACAGCAGCTATCCAAACTGTTACACCTGATATGCTACAGAGAGTGTGGAACGAGTTGGAGTATCGGGTTGATATTGCTCGTGTGTCTGGAGGGGGCCATATTGAACATCTCTGAACTTGTTTTTGAGTGAAAAAAAACCTTTTTAAATACTCTTTGTAATGATGTATAACAGAAGGTTATATTATGTTTCTTTCATTAAATACTTATTTTTAAAGTTGTGGTATTCTTTTTGAATCACCCTGTATATCGCACGCAGTCTGATGCTCATAACGTAATGGGTCACTATCATGCACATCCAATAAAATTGCGTTGAGCATAGTTGAAAGATACAAACACCAGTTTTTGTAACAAGTGCGCCTTGTTCTCCCTGGAATATCCGTAGTTTTTCTTACACTCTACACGGTCATACTTCTGCGTACTTATTCATAACATTTTTTTTTGCTGTGGACGATATTTCATGTACGTAATTCTACCTTTAGTAACCATTCCTTGGACAACGAGTGTCTTTTATTGTTTCATTGGGGATGGGAGCTGCAGCTCACTGTCCGATGAGGATGATGAACTACATGGCTCGGCACCTGTTTCAATATCACTTTCACTTGTTAAGCTCGTATCTTTATCGTTGTATTGTATTCCTAATGTACATTTTCCGGACAGTTGAGCGTATACAACACGAATTCCACTGAATCATCTTGCAGAAACGCTAGTATTTCATCTGACACTTATTCCTAACTCTGCGAAATTCCTTGGGTCCCTTTCTGACGAAATGTCAACTTCGGCAGCTGTAGATATAGCGCAATTTTTGCTTCGTTTGTCATTGCCATTGCTCTGCTTTTTACCAACACCACTAGCACTGTAGCATTGTTGTGGGTTACTCGTCCACTAAGCAGTTCAACCATGGCCCGTAGCCTTTTGCTGTTCTCGCCATCGGATACCTGCAGTCCCGTCCGCTGTTGTCGTTAGCAGCCAATACTGTGGTTCGATGGCAGACATGTGGGGGGATCGAAAACCGTAAACATCATTGGCCTTTTTGCGACATCGCACTCAACGCTTGCTTCTAAGTTTAATCGTGTGGCCTGTATTTCTCCGTAACCGAAACAACCTACCCCACAGCCGGACTCTACCAGTTTTTCTGTACTTCTGTCAACAATTCGTGTCGGTATTTTGCAACCATAACTTATTAAACTGATTTTTTACAATAATGAACTTGTTTCAGATATATAGCACTGATGGTATTCGAATAGTTAAAATGTTTCCAATGGTGGATCCAGTGTAATAGTATATTTACACGACATTAAATTATCCGAAAAATATTTGAAGCCCATGTATTGATCTCTCTTGTCTAGATCATCATTTCATTTATTGTAGAGTGGGAGAGTGAGAAGGAACGTCACTTGTATATTCCCACAAATGCCATAGACGAAAACTTCTTGCGTCGCATGATTGTTAGTTAAAAGCGAAGCTGGTAACAGTAATAAAGATTTTCGTAGCGGCTGACAATGTTCAACATGATTTTCGACAAATATCTGCAAGTTGGGAGGCATGAACTAATGATAAATACTCGATACTTCCTGTAGGGACTGTATTTTTTACGTAGCTGGACATATAATTATTATAATTTTATTTATTTTTATTTTAAAGCTTCATTGGACCACTTTGGTCAGTTATACAAGTGTTAATGCAAGTTGTTGTTATTAAATAATACAATACAGTTCAATAATACGTAATTCAGTTAGACAATTCAATGCTATGGTGGTTATACAAGGATTGTTGTAATTTACGATTATATGAAGTGTTTTTTGCTCTTCCGTCTGCCCAGTACCTATTCATTCTTTCATATATTTTTTCTTTCTTTATTTCTTCGTCTGAAATCACTCTCCGTGTAGTACTTTTAATGACCTTCGTTTGTAGTCTGTTTTACGTGTCTCTTATGGTTTTCTCTTTCTTTTTTAGGTCATCTACTGCAATTTGGAGTTCTCTTAACCTTCCTTACTTTCTTTGATCCATGTAATGTTGCTCTTACTATTAAACTACTTTTCTGTTATTTCCTAATTAATTCTGTTTTCTGGTGTTCTCATCAGACGTCCACAGAATGAGATACGTTTCTTCATGATCGTGCTCATTACTGGTTCTGTTTTCTTGTATATTGTTTCATTTGAAGCCATTCTCAAACGCCCGTTTACATTACATTGTTTATTTATGCACCTCCAAATTATTCTTAATTCTATCTTTAGTATTTTGTCAATTTCTGTTATATCAGTTATGAAGATGGTTTCAGTTGCGAAAGTTATTTCTGGTTGCGTAACTGTTTCATAACGTTTTAATACTGCATCTATGGATAGGCCTTTTTTGCTGCGTGTTTTTGGTTTTTTATTGTTTTGCTATGAAGGTCCCGCATTTGGATTGTATGTTAGGATTTCGTCTAAATTTTTAAATTTATCGACAATTCTGTTTTCTTGTTTTCCTATTGTAATTTTGTTTGCAAGTGGTGGGTCAATTAGCACATTCTTTGTTTTTCGAATGATTTTATGAGGCCAGTTTTCTGTGCTATTTCTTGCAGTGATTTAACTTGTTGCTTCGTACCTTTAGTGTTGTTGGCTGGGAGAGCAAGATCAGCAGCAAATCCTAAGCAGTTCAAACTTCCATAATTTTTCGCAGTTGCAATTGATATGTTCTTTAGGTTATCTCTGTACCATTATTTCACTATGTATTCCAGTAATCAGTAATAGCCACCTTCTCTGAAACCTGTCTTCATGAGGAATGGTTCAGAAATTTCTCCTCTAAACTTCACTATCGATTTGGTGTTGGTTAGATTAAGTCCTATTAATTTAATTAGTTTTGGATGGAGTTCCAAATTACTTACTATTTTTAATACAGAACGTCTATGGAGACAGTTACATGCCTTTTTAAAACCTACAAACGTTATTGCCAGTGTTTTGTTTCGTTTCCTGCGGTATGCCATAATCTGTTTTGAACTAATGATCTGCTCTGCACAGCGTCTCCACGGTCTGAAACCCCCTTGGTATTCCCTAACTCCAGTTCTAGTTGTTCTTTGAGTCTTCCATATAGGATCTTGAATAAAATCTTGTACACGCAGTCGAGAAGGAAGATTCCTGTGTAGCTATCCGGATTGCTCTCATCCCCCTTCTTGTGTAGTGGGTGGATGATGTCTGTGGTCCAGTGTTCAGGGACTTATCCAGTTACCCAGATTTTTGTCAGAGGCTTGTGTAAGGAGATCTAGACCGTGTCACTTGATTATTTCCACATTTCAAAAATATCCTGATCTTCTCCACATGCTCTGTACAGCTGTAATTGTTTCCCAAAGATTTTTTAGTAGTTCCTAGAATTGGATTTGTTGTAATTATCTTCTGCACAATACATTGTGTCCTTATGGAACCGTCTGTGAATTATCCTAATGTTTTGCATGAATTTTTTCTTTCATTTTTGAGATTGATGGCATTTTCCTCTGTTCTGTGTGCTTGAAACTTTACCCATGCTTGGTATTTGTCTTCATCGAATCTGTAACATTCTACTGTTTCCCCATGCATATTTTCTTCATGAGTTCAATAGAGTGAGATTCTCGGCTAGTTTTTTGAGACTTGGTACTAGTTCTTCTAAAACATTTTTTAATTTTAAGGTTTGTCTTATTTGTTGGTACCGGTATTTCTCATTTTTAATTAGCTGATGTGGGTCATATCTTCATTTTTAATTTTCCATTCTTTATTATTAATGGAGTGAATTTGATTTTAATTGTAACTAAATAGTTGTCTGAGCCTGTGTCTACTCATTTCAAAACCTTAACATTGTAGATTTCCTCACGAAAATTTTTGGCTATATAGACATGGTATAGTTCCCACTCCCCCTTCCTCCAGTCTGGGTGTTTCCATGTATTAATTTTATTTGGCTTCCTCTTGGAATATGTTGATATGGATATACGCTTGTGTTCTCTGCCGGATTTTACAAGTCTATGACCATTCTCGCTCGTAAAGTTATGTGGACTCCTTTCTCCAGTTATATCTTTACATTTCCTGTCTTTTCCCAGCTAGGAGTTCCAATCTCCCAATAAGATTTTTACATACCTATTATTTATTGTGTTCACAATTTGTTCGAGAAGGTCCCAAAATTATTCTACCCCTTACTTCGTTTTTTTAGATTTTTTCATTTGTAGGAGCTTGAGCATTTATAATTGTCTAGGTTTTATTCATTGTTTCAAAACCCAGAGTTGCAACTCTTAGTGATACTGTTTGAAAATCAATTTTTGAATATGTTATTTTTTATATTCACTGTAAATTCTGTTCGAAATTGGGAACATTGCTTCGTAACCCTCTGCTCTGGTTTTCCATCACAAATTGATTGCAAAATGATTCTAACTGGCGCTGTATCGTGTTTCTCATTCCTTGGGGCCCTGCTATTAGTATTTGTTGTTTATTTAATTTATCTGTGAAATTCTTGCGTTTTACGCACATAAGTAGTGAGCTTATGTTGTGTGTTGCCGTATAATGTACTTGCTTATGTTCAATTGTCTTTTTGAGAGTCAGTGTGCATTTGGGTGATTGCACTATACTGCTTCCTTGTTTGTATATACACTTTGTAAAACACGTAATATGATAGTAACGGTTGTGTGTGTCTTATTTTCTACATAATACTTTTGCAAATAATACAGTAAATAAGTAAATACTCTTCCTAGTATTCCAGTCGCCATCCGTCTAGTATCTCTGCCGCAGGAAAGACACAGATTGATGAGCCAAAACATTATGACCACTTCCCACCACAAGTTTGAATACCTCCTAGTGGTTTTGCTTGCACTTAACGCAGCAAGGAAAGAATGTAAGAGGAAGGGAGACGAATGGTTAGTCTTTATAGCGAAGATACGTGCCGAAAACGAGGAAATCCACTGCTATAAGTGGTTTTGACAGGGCACTTTGTTGTGGAAACGAGAATCTCTGAGACGGCGACGCTGGTCGCGCTTTGGCGTACTTCTGTTGTGAGCACCTAGGGAAAGTGGTTGGAAGGTGGTGAAATAAAGAGTAGGCCGTATGATACTGGATGACCATGTCTCATCACAAAAAGTAGAGGTCCGAGGATCCCCCACAGTGTAATCTAGGGAAGGCAGCGATCTGTGGCAGATCTGACGACAGAATACAACGCTAGTGCAGCCACAAATGTTTCGGAGCTTACCGTTCAAAGACCATTAGTGAACATGGAGCTCCACGTCGAACGACCCCTCGGCTGCACGAAAGATACAACGCGATACAGATGCAGGCAGGTGAGGGCAGGATTATGGTTTTGGATACAACTAATTGGGCTTCTATGGGATCTGTGGTGGTAATCGAAGGCATCATGACAGCACTGAATTACGTGAACATTGTTGCGGAGCACATGCATCGCTACATGCTCGAAATCTTTCCCTACGGCGATGACATCTTCCAGCAAGATAACCGTCCGTGTTGCAAGGTGAGAATCGTGCTACAATGGTTTAAGGGGCGTTATAGTGAATTCACATTGATGTCTTGACCAGCAAATATGCCTGACCTGTACCCATCGGAACACATACAGGGCGCCAGCTGCTTGCCCGTAAACCACCATCCAGTAATTTGAAGGAATTTATTGACCTGTACGTAAAAATCTGGTGCCACATACTGCTGGAGTCCAGTCAGAGTTACAGGATCCGCACCAAGCAGAATCATTGCTGTATTGTTTTTGCATACTGGTCCAACACACTGTTAAACAGGTGGTCATAATGTTTTGTGGTGTATCTTTTTTTTCCAAAGATCTCCGTCTCGTCCAGTTTTTCTTCTTTGTATAGACAATCCATCAAAGATCACGTGGTTGACGGTCATCTTCCGTCCTTATCACATGTCTGTACTGCTTTAACTGTCTTTCTTAATTTTTGATTCTAGTTTTTCATGTTAACAAGAGTTATTTTTTTAATTTCTAATTCTGTGCAATGTTGTAATCCGTCAAAGTTATGTTTTTGCTTTTATTGTGTTGTTGCCGCGCGGTTGTACCCGCGTGGTTTAAGGTGCCTTGCCGCGGCTCGCGCTGTTCCTTTCTTCGGAGGTTCGATTCCTCCCTCGGGCATGGGTGTGTGTGTTGTCCTTAACGTAAGTTGGTTTAAGTTAGATAGGTAGTGTGTAAGCCTATGGACCTATGACCTCAGCAGTTTGGTCCCATAGGAACTTACCACAAATTTCCAAATTGTGTTGTTAGAACTCCTTGGAAGACATTAGTCTGTGCTATCCATCGTGTTTTAGGTCGGTTTTAGTTTTATTCTATTAGAGCAGGAATTAAGAACTTGATTGCATTCCGTCCCTTGTGTTAATCTGTTAAGGAGATCTTTAGCGCTTAATCTGCAGGGATAAAACTAACAGAGCACTTGCATTTTTTATGTGTCTTAGTAAAAACGTCTCACTAATATATGCAAGTAAGCATGCATTTTGCTAAAATTTATCTAATAACTGTGACGTATTCTGCACAGCACTTCGCCCTATTAGGTTCAAATGGCTGTAAGCACTATGGGACTTAACATCTGAGGTCATCAGTCCCCTAGACTTAGACCTACTTAAATCTAACTAACCTAAGGACATCGCACACATCCATGCCCGAGGCAGGATTCGAACCTGCGACCGTAGCAGCAGCGCTGTTCCCGACTGAAGCGTCTAGAACCACTCGGCCACAACGCCCGACCGCCCTGTCAGTATGCTATTTATTGTCAACTGGAGTTTGAGTTTGCGCAGGAAGTTTTGGTGTTGGTTTCGTATCTCAAACCAACATTGTTTTAAATATTAATTTTGAAAGCCGGTAGTACATGAATAGAAAGCTACAGACAAGCCAGTAAATGTGCGTCAGTATCGAAGTGCGTTTAAAAGGCAGCATAAATTGTTTAAATTAGGTTCATTCATAACAGCCACGACGCTGTTGAGGGTGGATGGATGCTGGACACGTGCTAAACCGACAATTAGATACGCTTTACTCTATAGGAAGAGAAATGAAGATATCAAGACTGACTTAAACATATCTAATATTACTGAAAGTATAAGTACAGGAACATATCTAAAGAGCGCGTAACAATGTATCAGCAATGAAGAAACCAAAACACTAATATCACTACACACACAAAATAAGGAAATAGGGAGATCAGTCGTTCAAAGAAAAGACGGAAAGATGGTCGGAGCAATAATCAAGAGGGTGGGCCAGGCCCAAGACTGTTCAGTTTATGATGATGATGATGATGATGATGATGATGATGATGATGATTATGATAGAATGTGTTGCTTGGCGTGATGTTAGTCAAAAGCTTGAAGAACAACTAGTCATAATCAACAATGAAGAGTGTTTCTTACAAATGCGCGTGAGTCTTAACTTGCCCAAAATGCGTAACCTTGCATTTGGATTGTGGTGTCACCGCCAGACACCACAGTTGCTAGGTGGTAGCCTTTAAATCGGCCGCGGTCCGTTAGTATACGTCGGACCCGCGTGTCGCCACTGTCAGTGATTGCAGACCGAGCGCCGCCACACGGCAGGACTAGAGAGACTTCCTAGCACTCGCCCCAGTTGTACAGCCGACTTTGCTAGCAATGGTTCACTGACAAATTACGCTCTCATTTGCCGAGACGATAGTTAGCATAGCCTTCAGCTACGTCATTTGCTACGACCTAGCAGGGCGCCATTATCAATTGCTATTTATCTTGTGATGCATGTACCGTCAGACCGATGTTCACCAATTATGGATTAAAGTTAAGTATTCCACCAGCTACGTACTTTATTTGCTAGACTCAAATCCTTTAACTGTTCCAGACCTCACGCCAGCCTGCGTGAGCTTAAACGCGTGCCTTTCGGCTACCCGTCATTGTGGATTGGCTGTCTTGCCAGTCCACAACATGGATAATATAAAAATTCATAGTTATTTCTCTCCACACAGCTGAAAGATGTCGTGAAAACGAAGCAGTAAATGAACAACGTCACAATTTATTGCCACTAACATGCGGCGTGTAAAAGAGTACCGCAGTAATTTAATTTGGCGTTTGATCATCACTGCGACAAAAATGTAAATTGGAAATTCGAGATTGAAACAATACACTTTTGTGCAAAAGTACTTTTTGTATCAATGTGCTTCCTAAATAAATAAATGGAAAATAAATAGTGCTGTTGCGAGATTAATTAAAACGTCAGTTCTATACCGAATCATAACAGATATAAAATACGTGCGAAGTTTTCTGTGATGAGATAGTAAAATGTAATCATGGAAACTGCTTTCTTTCCTTTTCCAGCAGCGGTTGAAAAGTAACTGTTACCTTCCACTAGAAAGTTGTCCTTTGAGAAGTTCAGTGCTTAATAATACTGTATACGTTAATTTTTCATAAACATCCACGATGATGATGATGATGTTTAGGGTGGAGCACGCTAAACAGCAGACGTTCGCGATGATTAGTTGTACACACAGAAACAATTAAGAAATTTTTAATATTATCTATTACAGGCGTAGAAAAAAAAAATGGCTCTGAGCACTATGGGACTCAACTGCTGTGGTCATAAGTCCCCTAGAACTTAGAACTACTTAAACCTAACTAACCTAAGGACAGCACACAACACCCAGCCATCACGAGGCAGAGAAAATCCCTGACCCCGCCGGGAATCGAACCCGGGAACCCGGGCGTGGGAAGCGAGAACGCTACCGCACGACCACGAGATGCGGGCACACAGGCGTAGAACCTACAGCTTTGGTTAAACTAGCGGATGCTTTGTAATATTATTGCAACTTTTCACGTTATGTAATGGTTTTTAAAACCATTTATTCTTGCATTAATTAATTTTTGAGCCATTACATACTCATCGCGAGATGGCTGATATTTACAGATACTTTATATCTTTTATCAGGTGTAACCAGTCACTGGGATCGTGACGCAGCTGGAAAAGCAGTTTACGTAGGTTTCACTCCAGCACACTATAGTAATAACAGCGGAAGTACAGCCAGTCGAATCTTCCGAGCAGATATATTACCTATATTCTCCGAATACGTTTTGGCTCGCTTGTTTCATTACGAACCTTTATAGGATCGATATGATAGACTCTCCAAAATACAGTGATCATCCAGAGGAAGACGTAGATACGTATGCAAAACTTAAGTCGAACTTAAGCCGAACTTACGCATGATGCGTCACTGACAACTAACATATCTCGATGAAACTTTGACCATAGATAGAAAGAACTGCTACAGTATAGTACAGAAGGCAACTGAAACCTGGTAGTCAAGGGAAGGCAGGATTCGGTAACGATTGTGGACGGGGTCGTTATCACTTACTATTGGTTGCCCTTTACAGTTACAAGCAATTTCTTTTAAACTAGTAGTTTCAGAATCAACACTAAATAAAAAATACCACACGTTATTAATGAAGGAATAAACAACTGTGTAAATGTTTTCAGTGAGTTACAATTTAGCAAATCACCATTAAATACAGATACAACAGATAATGTTTTAAAAGCAAGCCACTGTAATCTGGGCAGAAGTCCTTACACGCCAGGAACGGCAATAAATTAAGAATTGTTTAAAAACTCGTTGCAACTTACAAATTACAGGTATTGAAATATTAAAGCCAAGTCGCCACAAACACAGCAGACGGCATCAGACGCCAGGAATGGCAGTAAATAAGGTTTTAAAGGCTAACTGCTAAAATACAAATACCAAATTAGAATTTTAAAGCAAATAACCACAATCACGGCTGAAGGCCTTACACGCCAGGAAAGGCAATAATATTAAAAAATTTGAAACCTGCTGTAAAACAGCAAATAAAATAGCAAAAGCTAAATAAAAAAAACAAGCAACTGACCCAGGTGGTGCTCTAAAAATCGACCTCTGAGAAGATCCAGCAACAAACACTTTCGCGAGCGATGAGATAGGCAGCCAAGAGTTGCATTCGCTTCACAAGATGTTAACTCGGACTAGTGGCAGTCTAACGAATGACTAATGATAACCTTGCTGAAACTACCTGACGTCCGATAAACCAAACCTCCGCAACCATGCCAACAAAACGATACCGTCTGGCCTCCAACAGAGGGCGGAAACCTACAAACAGCACCAACACGAGCCGCAGCACCTGAAAGAAATACGAAGCGAAACGAAGAGAAATAAAACTTTTATGCAAAGACAGTAACTGCACTGAAATCGTGATTCATGATTCCTTGTACATTATCAAAAGCTGTACACAGTTCATAATAGCCTGTGTGATCTCCACGAACGACAATGCTGCTCTGAAACACGCTCCATCCTGTCCACAAGTTTTGTGAGGAGGGCTTGTTTGTGGTGGTGCGTACCATTCCACCACAATGCCAACTGCCGGATGGCCGTTGGTCCATGAGGACGCGCTGCAATACGTTTCCCAGACCTGTTCCCGCACGTGTTCGATGCTGTTTAAGACTGGGGAACGGGCAGACCAGACTAATCGCCGAATATCCTCTCGTTCGCTCTTCCTCCTGCGCTGTTCGTGACCGTCACGCATTGCCCTCCATAAAAATGAAGTCAAGGACGAACGCTCCCCTGAAGAGAGACACGTGGGGACGGAAGACTGCGTCACAATGTTTGCTGGTGAGTGTGCCGTGTTCAAAGTTGTGGAGGTCGGTACACTCGTGCAACATTATGCCACCCCACACAATAACACCTGAACCACTAAAATGACCATGTTCGAGAATGTTCCTAGATTCGTTACGTGTTTCTACCTTTCACCACCGTTATAAAATTTACAGACATATACGAAAGTTCTACAGAGACAATTATCCAGGTGTTAACTACGCACATTTCATTTGTTCGAAACAGTTAAAATTACACCACCTGATCAAGAAAAGTGAAGCACCTGGAAGACATGGTCGGATTTCAACGTAACTTCGTACACGGGCACACCATCAATGGATTTGTAAACGAGTGGAGTTAGAATTTTCTGTGACAGAACGGCCACCAGGGTGGATTAGTGATGTCCGGATAATGAAGGCTTTCACGACCGGATATTTCAGCTGCCGAGAATTCTTGCATGGCCGTGGTCCATGGAACTCTTATATCCCTGACATTTCATCCAAAGCTACGTTGTACATCTTCAGAGGTGCTCCTGGTTGTGGTGAGTCTTGCCGACTGACGAGTCGGACGTCGTAGAACGGTCTAAATACGGTGGAAAGTCGGCGTGGTCTGGATTTCACGTGATAGCAGAGATAAACCTTGTCAAGGATAAAATATAACTATCGATCTTAGTCTGTCAAAGATAAAAACATTTTATCGATTCTGTAGCTCCACTGTCCATATATCGCTGAGTTTCATGGCTTCTTCTTTTCTGTTAAAATTATTCCCCTGTTTAAATATTTCGATGGCTTCTCTATATGGTCGTGGGTAATAGTTCATTATAGTACATAAAACTTCAGTTTCAGAAAATTTCATTACGTGGACACCCGACTGAAGAGCTGTTCCGCCACGGCTGACTTGTCTGTTTTCCCTAGTCGGCAAATACTTTTATGTTCCATCAACATTCACACTTCTCTTTGTAGTTCAAATGTAGACCCAACCACATGTACACGGAATCTTGTATACACCACTTGCCGACAGAGAGAGATGTTCATCCCTAACGGAACGAAGTGCTTGGCCTATTTTCTTAGTTGGTCTGAAAATCGGTCGAACATTTGAGAAGAATGGGTTCTCTAGTAAGGAAATAAATAGAGCTTTGCGACCGAATAACATGAGGCCTAAGGACAATACGACACAGCGATGGAAGACCAGCGTTTCTCCACCCTTCATCAAAAAAGTAACGGATCAAATCACGAGATTTTAATGAAACATAACGTTCGACCGATTTGTCTGTTTAGTAAACTTTTCGCATGTAAACATGTCTAGATATTTTGATATGTAGAGAAAAGTACTTTTTGCTGTAAATACTGTTATGGTTTCGAATGCTTACTCCATCTGTCGGGCTCTTGTGTTCATAGCAGCTTAACTAGCCCATTTGGTGTAATCCATATGACCAGGTGTTCAGAGCTATTCACAAGTTTTGTTGTTCTGTATTGCTCTTTAAGCGTTTGAATACTAAGGATGTTATAAATACAGTTATTTGTGTACAACAATGTCTACATTTTTTATGATTTTCTTCAGCTTACACTCAGTTTCGTCGGGGAAGAGAGTCCGCAAGTTTGTTCAGGTATACTATTTTCATCTGAAGTTATTCATCGATTATTAGATCCCATAGAGCTTAGATCTTGAGCGGACGTCGGTTGCTACAATTCCACCACTATTCCAAATGGTCACAAATATTTTCTGTGGAATTAGGATTACGTGATTTAGCAGATCAGCTGAGATACTACATGGTGCCTGAGAGTTTGTCAAGCCAGGAGGCTGTGTGTAAAGTCT
Source organism: Schistocerca americana (assembly GCF_021461395.2). NCBI lineage: Eukaryota > Metazoa > Arthropoda > Insecta > Orthoptera > Acrididae > Schistocerca > Schistocerca americana. The sequence continues at coordinate 227,049,302 of NC_060121.1, forward strand.
TGTGAACACAGCTCTAGTCATCTGGGAGGAGTGGAGTGTGCATAGCATACACATCATGGAGAGGTAGATGAAAGTGCAGCATTTGGTCTTAGAGAATACAAAATTAGTATCGTGGTTCGTATTGACGATATCGTTAATGAGTGGGCTCAGGAAACTGTACGAAAAACACCTGAAGAACCTCATAAAAACCTCTCGCCCCTAAACTGCATCCTCCGTGCAATTTGTGTTGAACTTGTTACTAGCCGAATGAAATTACCATTAAATCAATACCACTAGCTGCTGGCGGGTATTGATATGCATCAACGGGGACAATTGAAAATGTGTGCCCCGACCGGGACTAGAATCCGGACATGTCCGAAAGAACAGATGCCATCTTCATATCGTTAAGGCTAACCGGCTAATGACCTCCTTTAGTGCGGATGCACACGAATTGCCTGAACTCTTACGGGACTCGGTGGATTGTCTGCCGCGAATAATGGGTATATTGGCAGGGGCACTACGAATGTAGTGTGTGGACTATAAATTGTAGGTCTCACGGGGAGCGTGCCGGCGATAAGTCCCTGCAGTCGCACTATCCTCTGTGCCCTCGGTGGGTGACATGGATAGAGCATCTGCCGTGTAAGCGGGTGATCCCGGGTTCGAGTCCCGGACCAGGCACACATTTTCAACTGTCTCCGTTGATGTATATCAATGCCCGCCAGTAGCTAATGGTATTGATCTAATTGTAATTTCATTCTAGGGAGCTGCACGGTCACTAATGGCATCTGTTCTTTCGGACATGTTAACTACGCACATTTTATCTGGTGGAAACAGTTACAATTACACCACCTGATCAAGAAAAGTGAAGCACCTGTAAGACATGGTCGGATGTCAACGTAACTTGGTACACGGGCACACCATCAACGGATTTGAAAACGAGTGGAGTTGGAATTTTCTGTGACAGGTGATGCCATCTTCATATTATTATTAGCCAGTCAATCTAGTCGGCGTCATGTGTGATTCAGAAACTGTGAAGTCATCCCTCGCCGGACCACATTACATACCTGCAGTCAGCTACTGTCCATTTCCTGTGTTGTTTGGCCCACCGAAAGCGTGCATCTGTACGTTTCCTTACGAGCAATAAATAGCATTTCGCGAGATACCCGACGCCAAACGTCCATCGCATGCACTTTACTTTGCAACGTTCTCTTGTAAAGTGACTAAGACAGACCTGTATTCACTTATGGCAGCAATTCGTCAGATTTGAAAGGAATTGACTGTCCTGTCTCTAGTCGTTGTTGCTTAGGATGTTTTCACAGTTTTACTTGGGGACAAACGGTATCTGTCCTAGTAAATACAGGGAGTTTGAGCTGCCCCTACCTGTGGGTTTTACGCAACCTGCAATGACTTCAAAAACTGCACACAAGATTTTCATATCATCTCACTCGCTGTGCACGGACTATTAGTCCTACAGTACTTTTTGTAGGAAATTTAATGCAGTTAAGTTTTGTACTGGTTTTCACTGGAGTTTCCGAGTTATTCAAGAAAACCACATCTGAAAATCACTTTTGTACATTTTCCTTGAATACTTTGAAAAACAAGACCTCCAGCGAAAATGTATCCTAGTACAAAATTTAACAATATTAAATTTCCTACAAAATCGTCCATCTCATTTTTTCTGTAGGACGAATAGTTTGCATATGGTGAGCGAGATAAAAAGGAAGTTTTCAATTAAAAATGGTTCAAATGGCTCTGAGCACTATGGGACTTAAGTTCAGAAGTTATCAGTCCCCTCGAACTTATAACTACTTAAACCTAACTAACCTAAGGACATCACACACATCCATACCCGAGGCAGGATTCGAACCTGCGACCGTAGCGGTCGCGCGGTTCCAGACTGTAGCGCCTAGAACGGCTCGGCGACACCGGCCGGCAAGGAAGTCTTCCTCATGGTTTTTGAAGGTGTTGCAGGTTGCATAAAATTCAAAGGTAGGGGCTGCTAAGTCTCCCTGTATATTAGACATCTGCGTTGATAAAGACAAATCGAGCAACTTCACTAAGGTTGCGGCCGCAGTGGAAACCCAGAACTGTCACAAGACCATAACATGACCGACAGCTTGGCCACAAAGCGACCAATCTCCTTCGACAGTTTTTGGCAGAACAAGGAGCTTAGAATGTATTCTTTCAAGTCGGTTAGAATCTGTTCTAAGATTCTTTGGGCGGTATGGATGCCACGAAGCCTCAGTGCCAGGAGACAACTGCTGCGATATGGTTTTTGCTATTAAAAAGACGTCGAATGCATGTGAATGAACTATGTTCCTAGAAAAGGTTGTGCCACTCTGTACACTTTTTTCTTCCGTTATTGTTATAAATTTACCAAGTATATGAGATGAAGAGAGATACGTTCTACTATGTTCACGAAATGATTCGTGGTGAATTTGAATAGCCAGATTACAAATACTCTGCATAACTTCAAATAAATGCAGTAAAACATACATATGTCAATCAACCTTCAATGAATGACGTTCGGCATATGGGTGAAAGACACACAGATTTTAGAATAAGGTACTCAGGGTACCACCATATATGGCAGAATTACGACACTGTTGGAATAAAAAACCAGTAAGGAGCAATAATAATTCGTAGACAGCAAATATCCCTCTACCATAAACCAAAAAGATCCACTACACCATCAAAATTTAAATAAGCCGCTTTTCTCACATTAACACATTTTTTTTCAAGTTATAATCCAGGCCTGTTTTCCGATAGTGATTTTGCCTATTTTGCAGACAACATGCTGCTTTAAGTATAGACATGAGGCTGAAATGGCTAGACGGCCACAACCCACGATTCACCCATTAACAGCCATGATCCACTTTTTGGGATCGACTAAAATATAGCGTTTATATCAAGGTTATTTAATTGTTTTATTTTAAATGTATTTTCCCAGTCTCTTTGTCATTCAGGTAACCCAAAAATAAATGTTGACTGAAGAAAATTAATTTGGTCTCTATGTCAATCAGGGAACTCAGAGCTAAATGTACGTTGAAGAAAAATAATCTGCCAGATAACAGGTTAATGTTAACATTAAATTGATTATTACTGAATTTTCAAGTTGTTCGAAGTTTTGGTTTCTAATAAAGTAACGATATGAGACAATACATTTGAAACAATAACATCCCTGTTATTAAATTTCACATCCTCAGGATGCACAAAATTACTTCTGGTTCTATATTTGAAAAAATGCTCACAATCCAAATATTGTGTGTGGGAACGTCGCTTGATTCGACCGAAGAAAGCAAACTAATTTGAATTCCGCCGACCGTCGCCAGAACTCTTTACGTTCGGACGTCGAGATCTGTTGCACTGAGACAGTAGACGTACTGGCGTACTAATCGTTAGCAGAATGAGCCTATGCCGTTGACTCGGTGACAGCAGCCGCACAGTATGGTAATGGGGACGTGCAAAAATAATCAGTGAAAAATCCAGGATGGGTTAGTGGCAATATTATGAGAAAGATTGCTACTCACCAGCCGGCCACTGTGGCCTAGCGGTTCTAGGAGCTTCAGTCCGAAACAGCGCTGCTGCTACGGTCGCAGGTTCGAATCCTGCCTCGGGCATCGATGTGTATGATGTCCTTAGGTTAGGCTTAAGTAGTTCTAAGTCTAGGGGCCTGATGACCGCAACTACTCACCAGATAGTGGAGATGCTGCGTCGCATGCAGGCACAACAAAAAGGCTGCCAAACAAGTAAGCTTTGGCCAAAACGCCTTCTTCTGAAATAGACAACACACAACACACATTCACGCAAAGACAGTTCACACGCACATAACCTCTGTCTCTAGCCGCCGAGGCCACTCCAAAGAAACCATATTGTTCTTTCAAGGGGGCGACTAAAATTTTGTCCTGTTAGCTTAGTTACGCTCGCACGGAAACGCCATGTGTAAAATAATAATACAACAACTAGCTGAAGCTGAACAATTACCAAGCAGTCCAACAATGGAGCCAGCTATACCGTTTGACTCGAATAGCCAAGCTGTGGTATTCAAAACTGTGGAAAGCCTGTTCCCTTCGCTCTCCCCTGAGCAGATTTGCGCGCGTAGTACGCTAGGTGTAAGCGCGGGTGTTCAGCGGTGGGCGATAATTGCAATGGAAGCGGTGCCCGGCCGGTGAATGCTCCCTTTGTAGCGGGCACGGTCCGCGCCTCAATGGCTCGCCGCAGTCAGTGCCGGCGGCCGGACACCCGCCGCAGACCAGATTAAGTGTGCAGCGCCGCGTGCAGCGCGCAGATAAACACCACGCACGCACCGCTGGCTCTCACCAGCATTGTCCAGCACGCGCTGTTATAACCGTGAGCCTCCACAACAGTCGCTGACAATACTGACAGTTTCATTTTTTAGAACTACACCCTTCGTTCCTTTGTTTTCTGTGCCTCACTCATTTTAATATGACAACTAACCTTTATATCCATTCACCAACTTCTTACGTCAAGTAAAAGTGGACCTCAGATCCAATTTGGAAAGTAAAGGTGAAGTTCAGTGTTTACGCCCAAGACTGGCCAAGCAGCTATGACCGTCGGCCATGTCATCCTCTGCTAATACACTACTGGCCATTAAAATTGCTACACCACGAAGATGACGTGCTACAGACGCGAAATTTAACCGACAGGAAGAAGATGCTGTGATATGCAAATGATTAGCTTTCCAGAGCATTCACACAAGGGTGGCGCCAGTGGCGACATCTACAACGTGCTGACATGAGGAAAGTTTCCAACCGTTTTCTCATACACAAACAGCAGTTGACCGGCGTTGCCTGGTGAGACGTTGTTGTGATGCCTCGTGTAAGGAGGAGAAATACGTACCATCACGTGTCCGACTTTGATAAAGGTCGGATTGTAGCCTATCGCGATTGCGGTTTATCGTATCGCGACATTGCTGCTTACGTTGGTCGAGATCCAATGACTGTTAGCAGAATATGGAATTGGTGGGTTCAGGAGGGTTATACGGAACGCCGTGCTGGATCCCAACGGCCTCGTATTACTAGCAGTCGAGATGACAGGCATCTTATCCGCATGGCTGTAAAAGATCTTGCAGCCACGTCTCGATCCCTGAGTCAACAGATGGGGACGTTTGCAAGACAACAACCATCGGGACGAACATTTCGACGACGTTTACAGCAGCATGGACTATCAGCTCCGAGACCATGGTTGCGATTACCCTTGCCGCTGCATCACATGGAGGAGCACCTGCGATGGTGTGCTCAACGACTAACCTTGGTGCACGAATGGCAAAACGTCATTTTTTTCGGATGAACCCAGGTTATGTTTACAGCATCATAATGGTCGCATCCGTGTTTGGCGACATCGCCGTGAACGCCCATTGGAAGCGTGTATTCGTCTTTGCCATACTGGCGTATCATCCGGCGTGATGGTATGGGATGCCACTGGTTACACGTCTCGGTCACCTCTTGTTCGCATTGACGGCACTTTGAACAGTGGACGTTACATTTCAGATGTGTTACGACCCGTGGCTCTATCCTTGATTCGATCCCTGTGAAACCCTACATTTCAGCAGGATAATGCACGACTGCCTGTTGCAGGTCCTGTATGGGCCTTTCTGGATACAGAAAATGTTCGACTGCTGCCCTGGCCAGCACATACTCCAGTTGTCTCACCAATTGAAAACGTCTGGTCAGTGGTGGCCGAGCAACTGGCTCGTCACAATACGCCATTCACTACTCTTGATGAACTGTGGTATCGTGTTGAAGCTGCATGGGCACCTGTACACGCCATCGAAGCTCTGTTTGACTCAATACCCAGGCGTATCAAGGCCGTTATTATGGCTGGAGGTGGTTGTTCTGGGTACTGATTTCTCAGGATCTAGTACCCAAATTGCGTGAAAATGTAATCACATGTCAGTTCCAGTATAATATATTTGTCCAATGTATACCCGTTTATCATCTGCATTTCTTCTTGGTGTAGCAATTTTAATGGCCAGTAGTGTAGTTCCGTTATACACCTCCATCTTACTCTCTTAAGATCTGAGCCCTCTAGCGGCAGAGACTTGCTAACACGTAGATCTGAAGAATAAAGATGTGTAATGTTCATAACGTTTGTTTTATTTAAAAATGCTTTAAGAGTTCTGACATAAAAAAATCGGAGAAAATACTTCTCAGCACACCCGCGTAATTTATCGTTTAAAACTAGCACCTACCTAATATTACGAAACGAAGAAACTACGGTACACTAGCTTCACGAACCTCGTCGAACCGAAAAGAAGTTGAAGATGTACCATAGTATACACCGTTTACCTCCTTTGTGATACATTTGGCACTGGAGATCCAGCCACCGCCTCAAATCCGATTTCAGATTCGAGGACAAGTTGACGATTTACTGGACCTATTCCCCTTCATTCACTTTGTTCTTACGCTAGTAACGAGTCGCCTTTTTCGAAGTTATGTGATCTCCTCTTGCACTGAGCACGTTACCTGTTGGTCAGCACGTTCTATTTCCGCAGTCTATATGAAAAGTTCAGATATTGAGTTCAATAATACAATTGGGTCACTACGCAATGCTAATCGTAGATAGTAGCGGCCTCAAGCAATCTCACATCTGTCATTAGCCCCTTTTTTCTACAGAAGTCGCTGCCCGATTTCTTTGCTCGAATAATTCAGAATTATTTGGCTTAATTCGAGAAGGGCTCCACTGTGTATCGTTCGTGTTTACGGTTGCTGGTCACTTCACTTTAACTCGCAATACTGTGTGGTCCTGCCTCAACAAACGGTACTGAGTTGCTCATACCGAGCATTTTACGCGTACCTAATATTATCAATTCGAAGAACCATACGGTAAGAAGTTGTCAGTGAGATCACTCCCACAACGGAATGACCACACAAAATGAAGCTACAAATTAACCATTGCTGCGGCAACTTCCACGGGATTCTTCGTATGTACTGATCAAGCATACTTGTGGAAGTGTAGCCGCAAGAAACTCGCATTGTGCAGCAGAGCCGCTTCGAATTCCATCCAGATTGCTGACATACTGTTTTCCGATCGCCAAATGTTTGTCTATAGAAGGGAAACGCGCAGCTCAGGAACGGATAGAAGCCAAACTGCAAGGTGAGCTTTCAAAAGGTTTTAAAAGTGATAACGTAGCTTTAGGACTTTTGTCGATGATTATGGAAAATGTGTAGCTTTATATTAGTTTATCTATGAATGAAACAACATTTTAAATTCAGTTCACCGTTTACTTTGGACCAACGCCGCTTTATCTGTTTTAACCGTCCAGCAGAAACCAGGTTAACAGGGTAAGCTTATCATGATTTCCCATTACAGACTGGAAGAATTCAGTCTATTTACTGTTGCAAGCATTGTAATTATATCAGCCTCATAGTAGATCACCCATTGGATTTCATCGTTTAGCAGAAACTGAACTTTCCGAAATATACTGAATACTCGTTTGACTGTTGTCGATTATCTGGAGTAATAAGGTCACGTGTAAAATTAAAAATTTTACATACAGGTGAATAGCAGAAATAATACGTATAAATTATTCAAAATTTTGGGAAACAATGAAGAGAGAAAAAGATCAACTGCTACCCGTGAAATGGATTACTGGGGATGAAGAGCAGGAGATTACATCACACCAGAAGATGTCACAAAAATGATGAAAGTGCAAATGAACGTTATGTAAGCTACTGAAAGGAACAGTATACTATGGTAAGTTTATTTACAACGAAGGGGTGGTAGCAGATGCCCAAAGCAGGTAGGGAGGGCTTTCTTAGAGGGGAAAAAGAAAATCAACCCGGCTCAAACGCTTAGGTGGGAGAGGGAGGTTGCAGGATCAATTATGGCCTAGGAGAGGTGTAACTGAGGCCTCAAAAAGCAAATTGAATGGTACGGCAACAGAGGGGAAATAAGGTGCCTGTTTGGCACAAATTTTCAGTTTTCACTACATACCTTTTATATTGCATTTACTGCTTTCATAAAAGAAACAGATGTAAACGGCTGTACTAGAATACTAATTCTGATCAAACGTATCTGTACACTGCTATGTAATCTGGAACTGACCAGTAGATGTTACGACAACCAGATCTCCTAGTACAAAAAGAGGTGGGGAATATTTTGTAGTCAGGATAGTGTTAGAAGCCGAAGAAATGAATTAAAACTAACAATGATTTTATCTTGGAACTCTTTCTTTTGGTCCGTGTTTGCATAGGAAAACAGTAATATCAGAAATTGAGTGCTCCTTGGTGCAAAACACCTTGTTATTCGTTTATTTCTTTATTATCCCAAACTAGTTTCGGCGAAAAATATCACCATCATCAGTGGGGTTTTTAAATCTAAAACATGCAGAAAATAGCATTGTTATGCAAACACAGTAAAACATTTTTACATTTTTACTATTCGTCTTTTGAAATATAGTTCTCTATGGATACTTTCATTCTATCTTATTTATTGTATGTTACAGCATGTTTTTGAGAATTATTGTCGCTGTTTGCGACATATTTTCTGTGCTTTTTTCTGTTGCAGTTTTTTACTTAGCGAACATCATGTCATCTGCAACCATGTGAGCGGCTGTTAGTAAATAAAATACTAAAAGGTGAACTTCGTATGTTAGCAATATATACTTGGGGTTGTGGTAGTGTTGTGGAAACCAGTTACTTGGTGTGTACTGAGCTATTACTTAGCTGTACTTGCACTCACGTTCGTTGGATGGTATGTGGCTGCTCAACGAACATTATGGACAGGTAGACAATTTAAGAAAATTCTTTATAGAAAGAGCAGAAACTAGCAAAATACAAAAAGCAATCACTCATATAAATACATCGGCTACACCATTGCAATTTCATAACCACTTCTACAACCATTTTGATCACATAACATCAACAGATACAAAGAAAGTAAATTGGAAAAAGAAAATACTACATGGCAAGCACGCGTATCATCTAACACAGCCACACATCGATCAAGACGCATCCAACACATGGCTAAGAAAAGGCAATATATACAGTGAGACAGAAGGATTCGTGATTGCAATACAGGATCAAACAATAAACACCAGATATTACAGCAAGCATATTATTAAAGATCGCAATACCACAACAGATAAATGCAGACTTTGCAAGCAACAAATAGAAACAGTAGATCACATCACAAGCGGAGGTCAGGAGTTCACTACACTCAGCTGGCGGCTACTCGGGTAGCGGAGGCTCTTTGGCGTGGACTGGGCGGTTTTTTGGGTTAGAAGGCCTCGGGAAAGTACGGGGTGGGCTGCAATCTCAAAGGGTGCATGGCAAATGCAGGACGTGCTTGGATCAAGGAACAGTTGGAATTGTAGTTGTAAATTGTTGTAGTTGTGCTGGGAAAGCCCCTGCGCTTCAAACGCTAATAGAAAGCACAGAAGCTGAAATTATTATAGGTACAGAAAGCTGGCTAAAGCCTGAAATAAGTTCTGCAGAAATTTTTACGAAGTCTCAGACGGTGTTCAGGAAAGATAGATTAGGCAGAATTGGTGGTGGAGTGTTTGTGTCTGTCAGTAGTGGTTTATCTTGTAGTGAAGTCGAAGTAGATACTCCGTGCGAATTGGTATGGCTGCAGGTTATACTTAACAGCCGAACTAAGTTAATAATTGGCTCCTTCTACCGACCCCCAGACTTCGATGATATAGTTGCTGAACAGATCAGAGAAAATTTGAGTCTCGTAACAAATAAATGCCCCACTCATACGGTTATAGTTGGTGGGGACTTCAAACTTCCCTCGATATGTTGGCAAAAATACCTGTTCAAAACCGGTGGTAGGCAGAAAACATCTTCAGAGATTGTCCTAAATGCTTTCTCCTAAAATTATTTCGAGCAGTTAGTTCACGAACCCACGCGAATTGCAAATGGTTGCGAAAACACAATTGACCTCTTAGCCACAAACAATCCAGAGCTAATAGAGAGCATAATGACTGATACAGGGATTAGTGATCACAAGGTCGTTGGCGCTAGGGTCAATACCGTTTCTTCCAAATCCACCAGAAACAAACGCAAAATAATTTTATTTAAAAAAGAAGCTTTCCTAAGAGACAATCTCCATTCCTTCCGAACTGACTATGCAAATGTAGACGAGATGTGGCTCAAATTCAAAGATATAGTAGCAACAGCAATTGAGAGATTCATACCTCATAAATTGGTAAGAGATGGAACTGGTCCCCCATGGTACACAAAACAGGTAACGGCAACGGAAAAAAGCATGCGAAGTTCAGAAGAACGCGAAATCCCGAAGATTCGTTAAAATTTACAGACGCGCGAAATCTGGCACGGACTTCAATGCGAGATGCCTTTAATAGGTTCCACAACGAAACATTGTCTCGAAATTTGGTAGAAAATCCGAAGAAATTCTGGTCGTATGTAAAGTACACAAGCGGCAAGACGCAGTCAATACCTTCGCTGCTCGGTGCCGATGGTGCTGTTACCGACGACTGTGCCGCTAAAGCGGAGTTATTGAACGCAGTTTTCCGAAATTCCTTCACCAGGGAAGACGAATAGAATATTCCAGAATTTGAAACACGAACAGCTGCTAGCATGAGTTTCTTAGAAGTAGATACCTTACGGGTTGCGAAGCAACTGAAATCGCTTGATACGGGCAAGCCTTCAGGTCCAGTTGTCTACCGATTAGGTTCCTTTCAGATTACGCTGATACAATAGCTCCCTACTTAGCAATCATATGCAACCGCTCGCTCACCGATAGATCTGTACGTACAGATTGGAAAATTGCGGAGGTCGCACCAGTGTTTAAGAAGGGTAGTAGGAGTAATCCATCGAACTACAGACCTATATCATTGACGTCGGTTTGCAGTAGGGTTTTGGAGCATATATTGTATTCAAACATTATGAATCACCTCGAAGGGAACGATCTATTGCTACGTAATGAGCATGGTTTCAGAAAACATCGTTCTTGTGCAACGCGGCTAGCTCTTTATTCGCACGAAGTAATGGCCGCTATCGACAGGGGATCTCAAGTTGATTCCGTATTTCTAGATTTCCGGAAAGCTTGTGACACCGTTCCTCACAAGCGACTTCTAATCAAGCTGTGGGCCTATGGGGTATCGTCTCAGTTGTGCGACTGGATTCGTGATTTCCTGTCAGGAAGGTTGCAGTTCGTAGTAATAGACGGCAAATCATCGAGTAAAACTGAAGTGATATTGGGTGTTCCCCAGGGAAGCTTCCTGGGACCTCTGCTGCTCCTGATCTATATAAATGACCTGGGTGACAATCTGAGCAGTTCTCTTAGGTTGTTAGCAGATGATGCTGTAATTTTCCGTCTAGTAAGGTCATCCGAAGACCAGTATCAGTTGCAAAGCGATTTAGAAAAGATTGCTGTATGGTGTGGCAGATGGCAGTTGACGCTAAATAAAGAAAAATGTGAGGTGGTCCACATGAGTTCCAAAAGAAATCCGTTGGAATTCGATTGCTCGATAAATAGTACAATTCTCAAGGCTGTCAATTCAACTAAGTATCTGGGTGTTAAAATTACGAAGAACTTCAGTTGGAAAGACCACATAGATAATATTGTGGGGAAGGCTAGCCAAAGGTTGCGTTTCATTGGCAGGACACTTAAAAGATGCAACAAGTCCACTAAAGAGACAGCTTACACTACACTCGTTCGTCCTCTGTTAGAATAGTGCTGCGCGGTGTGGGATTCTTGCGAGTTGGGATTGACGGAGGAAGTCGAAAGGGTGCAATAAAGGGCAGTTCGTTTTGTATTATCATGTAATAGGGGAGAGAGTGTGGCAGATACGATACGCGAGTTGGGATGGAAGTAATTAAAGCAAAGACGCTTTTCGTCGCGGCGAGATCTATTTATGAAATTTCAGTCACTAACTTTCTCTTCCGAATGCGGAAATATTTTGTTGAGCCCAATCTACATAGGTAGGAATGATCATCAAAATAAAATAAGAGAAATCAGAGCTCGAACAGGAAGGCTTAGGTGTTCGTTTTCCCGCGCGCTGTTCGGGAGTGGAATGGTAGAGAGATAGTATGATTGTGGTTCGATGAACCCTCTTCCAAGTACTTTAATGTGGATTGAAGAGTAATCATGTAGATGTAGATGTACAATACTAAGCAAATACAGAATACACCAGAAGACATGACAATGTAGCAAAAACAATACATCAAAAACTTGCCATACAGCATAAACTAATAAAACACGTTCCCACATACAAGTATGCACCACAAAATGTTCTGGAGAATGATGAATACAAATTATACTGGAATAGAACCATTATAACAGATAAAACACCACATAACAAACCTGACATCATACTCACCAATAAAAAGAAGAAATTAACACAACTAATCGAAATATCCATACCCAATACAACAAATATACAGAAGAAAATAGGAGAAAAAAATTGAAAAATACATCCAACTGGCTGAGGAAGTCAAGGACATGTGGCATCAGGATAAAGTTGACATTATACCAATTATACTATCAACTACAGATGTCATACCACACAATATCCACCAGTACATCAACGCAATACAGCTACATCCAAAGGTTTATATACAACTACAGAAATCTGTAATTTTGATACATGTTCAATTACCTGAAAGTTCCTAAATGCAATGTAACATATAGTGTACAGTGAAAAGGAAGTCACGCTTGATCAAGGTCCGCGTCACTTTCCATTTTGAACCAGACATAGCGTCTGAGAAAGAAAAGAAACAATAATAATACTCCTTTTCAGCAATGCCTTTACGCTGCGGAATGTTTAGTCTTCAAGAAGAGGGAAGAAACTAAAGGACTGTAGACAAAGAAAACAAGGTACCATGGAAAATACATGGTTCAATAAAAGTTGCTAGTACGAAGATCAGAAGTAGTAATGAACAAACCTATACCCTAACTGATACTCTCAGAAAAACGAGAATTTCGTTTTATGGTCGCTTGGTCCCGAATGAACCTGGAAAGACTGATTAGAAAATATTCGACCATTTCAATACAAATCCCAATAGGCGTATCTATTGCTTCATGGAACCGAAAAAGGACTTAGCAGATACCAACGTTACACAAGCAGAAACACTAGGCAGCCAACTTTCCAAAACAGGATTAAGAAGTTCGGGAGTTTTTAGGAAAAGATCGGAAAGGGTATTACGGTGTGGTCAGATGAAAGAAGAAAGGAACACAGTGAAAGAATGAAAAAATACTGTAAAGACCGAAAATCAAGAAATAAGACAATCATGAGGAAGTTATTTCGCGTGGTACATACATGGTCAAATCGAAGAAAGAAGGATAATGAGCATATAAAAAAAAAATGTGGGCCGCAAATAGTATTCCCGAAGGGTCAGAAAATTTTTCAAAAACAAATCGAGTGGCGGCAATATCATCAAGGCAATCAATTTCTGGGCCATTCCCGATATCAAATGCACTGCAAGCATTGTGAATGGACACAATTAAAGCTTCACAATGTGGACTAAAAACTAGTGACAGTTCACACAGGTCGTGACGCCGCCTGCCTGTACTTGTCCAGAAAAGCAGGTAGTAGTGAAATCTTGCGAGTTAGACAGACGGTGGAAGAAAAGAAGTATGCTTCGGCAAACTAAGTAAAAGATATCCAAGAATCTCCTCTGTTTGAAATCAACAACAGAAAGTTTCTCAAGATACGGGAAATTAGAATCAAAACCGGAAAGCTGTACTTCAATGGCGAACTGACAGCCTGAGCAATAAAGCATAGCATGGGCACTTTTAGTAGATGATAGAAGGCGAAACAAGTAAAGAAAAGAGTTCGCCTTCGATGACCACCGGAATCCTGAAGGAGGATATCGAAGGACTAATTTTTCCTGCACAGAACTAACGCTATCGAATCTGTATCCAGAAATCATCAAAATACCCCATGTGCTAATCCTGTAAAGAAGTTGACGAAACAATTGAATATATCTAAGATTGTTGCTGAAAGACCATTTAGGACGCAAAAATGGGAACATGGATTTTCTTAAGTTACAGCGCCAACTACCAAGAATCAAAACAAATGTTTAAGACAAAATTTACGTACTTTTCAATGTAGAATCTTATTCTGCAATAAAAAATGAGAGCTGGGGTGGCGGGCTAATTTTGGCACCAGCAGATATCCATCTCGAAAATAATCTTGGGATTCTGCACATTTTTTCGTGTAAAGCTTATTTTTCGAGTTATTCTGGTTTGTCAACTTAAAATTTACACCTTGTTTATACTGGAAAAATGGATTATTTGATAGTAAATGAAAATTCGATACATCTGAAACTAGAAAACACTACTATTACCAAAGGACGTAAGTAAAATAATTGCCTTGAATCTTATATATCGAGAAACGGAATGAACGAGAGTGACTCATAAAACAGTAATTCCAAGATAAAAATATCTCAGACTGAAAATTTCTTGCTCCGGTGCGGTAAAAACGGTCAATATTGTACCTACTACCGCTACAGGCCCTGCAGCTGTTTTCTTCCTCAAAAGTGATCATGCGAAAGTTGATAGGTACAGAGCAGTTGTGAAGCCGGGGTGTCGTAAATAAAAGTAGCCCTTTTAAGTATAAAGGAAATTACAGAAATGAAGAGCTGAAATGGTCTTAGCATTCATTTACAGTGAAATAAGCAGTGAAAAATACATTTATATGGAATATGCTCAGTGACCGCTCCAACATCGATACACAGCTGTGCACGTCTGAACATATTCAGATACACCCGGCGTAAAGTTCGGATATCGATGGCGGAAACTTCACGGTTGGTGTTGTCTTTCAGTTCCTGAATCGTGTTTGGATTTGTTTCATAGACCTTGCTCTCCAAGTGGCCCACAGGAAAAAAATCACATGTCGTTAGATCCTACGAAGGTAGGTGGCCATAAGTGTTTGCTGATAGCTTGTCCCTCAGTGAATACGACACGGGCTCGTTCCAGGGACATCTTAGACGTGCGGCATGTTACCCCATCTTCTGGTAGAACCAGTACTGTCTTTCATATTCAGTGATCTGAGCACATAATGTATCAAAAATTTTCATATGCGCAATCTTGCTGAGGGCAGTGTCAAAGAATATCTGTTCAGTTGTGCGCTTTCCTACTAAACCGCACCAAATGCCGATTTCTTTATCATGCAGTGGTTGCTGACACACAGTGTTGGGAATCTCCATTGCCCAGTATCTCATGTTCTGTGAATTCACGTGACCGGAAAGATGAAACCATGTTTCATCTCTCATGATGTGATGGAAAAAGTATAACAAATCATCGCTGATGTTATTCAAAAGGCACGTGCAGTAATCTACACTTTTCTGACTGTCATCCACCCGTAACTGCCGCACAACCGTCACATGATACGGCTTCAAATTAAGACTTTCCAATATCCACTGGAAACTCCTCCTATTTACTGGCGCCTGTTGGACCAGTTTAGATACAGATTTCTTTGGCCTCTGAATGATACTTCGGCGAATGACTGCAATAACTTCTGCTGTGCAAACTGAAGGAATTCTTTGTCGTTTTTCACTTTGCATAGATCTGTAGGTGCGCCAGTTTTTATATAGGCTCTGTGTAGATTTCTTTGCTGTTAGTCCTCCATCCGCATACTTGACCCCAAAAATTTCGCAACTTTCCTTAGTCGAACCTGTTGTCACATATGATTCCAAAATTTCAGTTTTCTCATCTATTGAGAAAGTCATTTTACAGATCGAAAAGAGAAACGTTTATCTACACTGACGAAATAAAACGATTCTGACAGAAGAATGCTAACGATCGATTATTGCATAAAACTGTCCATTGTTGTAGCCGTTTATTTCAGAAGCCGAAATTTTGCATTCGCATTCAAAGGGGAGGCGGGCTACTTTTAACTGCGTCACCCTACATTTATTGAAAAATATACTAACGATGGAGGATGAGCGCCAAGAAGAACCTAGGATTTGATATAGACTTTCTTAGATGATCACGTTACGTATCATACTTCAGGAATGTCGGAATCAGAAAAAGTGTTTACGAAAAGGAGGATTATGGTTTACTGTCCTGTCAACGACGAGTTTATTACAGACACACTTGGGAAGGATGAGGGGCACCCCGGCATTCGCCCTAAGCTACTGAGGGAAATCACAGATAGCCGGACGGGAATTTGATCCGACGTTTTCTCGAATGCGAGTCCAGTGCGCTAACCGCTGCGTCACCTCGCTCGGATTATTTACGTGAAAGTAGATACAACCGAACCATTGCAACAAAGACATCACAGTTGTAAGGTAACAGCCAACAATGAGCCCGTCAGTAGTCTGGCAATCAGTGGCGAAATGGGCATTATACGCCTGTGAGTAATTTTATGTTTTGGTATCATGTATGGGAGATAAAACGCCCGAATAGAAAATTAAAACAAAGTATAGTAATCGTCAGAGTCACAATAAATCACTGTTCTCCCAGCCAACAGACGCGCGCATTTGGTACTCATGTTTTCACTTATTTGTTCCAGTAGCACGAACGTAGTAGGTCCTCCATAGGTGGCTTCCAATTCAGATCATTACGTAACCCCCTATTCCCTCCCTGCACTCCATATACTCTCTCCACTCGTCTTACAAACTCGTGCAAGAAGTTATTAAACATCCTGTGTGAAATGACTACGGCAATACTCACGCAGTGAACATTCAGTTTACGATGAAATTTTATCATTTTTACCTTGTTAAGACTTGAAGGCTATTTATCTATAATTTTTACAAAACCACTGACGGTATTTCAAACGTCCAGGAAAATAACTTTATTTTTGCACTTATTCTGTACCCTGTCTGTGTTGTATTTATCCGAAAGCTGCGAATTGTACATGAAAGCTCTTCATTTTCTTAAATTCAGTGCCCACGAACAACATGTCCTATTCGAAGCAACCCTATCTGGGAGCTATTTTGCATGTAATGGAGAGAGAATTTCGATCTCCTAGTGTATATAAATCACCCAGATTTCATTCTCTTTGTCTTGCCATGAATCTGTTGTAAGTTCGGTCACCCTCAAGTTTTCCCTCTCCGCAGAACTCTTTTTAAGAATACTTATTAGACTCTCGTCGCTCCACTCTCTTTGCTGATCCAAGCAACTTTGGCAAAGAAGAAGTAACAAGATTATGTTACACCACTTCCAGGCTTCATAAAACTTTGCAGCGTTGCCCATTTTCTCCTGTGATATTAGATTTGCACACGGATGATGGAACATACTTTCTTTGATTTGAAGTTCGTAGAACTCAAGTATAGGAAATGCTCGTCAATGACCTCGTGGCATCCAGTGTGCATTCCCTGCTCTCTGCACTAACATTACAGAGGTCTCTGATTTTATTCTTTAACTGAAAAATTAACTTTGTGTCCTCTTTGTCTCAATAATTGAATATATTTTGCTATTTGCTTTGATTGCACAACTACAGGGTGCATGGAATGCAGTCCTGATTGGTCGCCTGCTAACTGAATTGAATTAAGGAAAAGAACTACTGGAGAAATACATTTATATTTCTGAGAGGATATGTGAGAAACGGAGACAGATGAGTGACTTTCCATACACACTAAAGTCAAGTGGCGTTATTAACGATCGAATAAGTTGATTGCCATCTCCGATTAAAAATTATGTAAGATGAATTAACAATGCACCTTCTCACTTTTATAACGCATTTACCTGAGAGGAAAAGAAGAACTGAGAAAATTTCAGGTCGAGCATAAGCAAAGCAAGGAGAGACACTATCTGCACCAAAACGTTTTGGCCATCTGCTCAACTGCATACTGGAAAACAATACAGCAACGATTCTGCGTGATATGGGTTCGATAACTCCAAGGTATGTTCCCTCACTCAATTCACTTAACTTATTGGTTCTGTTTTTGAGAGCACTATCATACTACTCAAACCAATGCCGCACAATTTTGGGTATCTGATTCGGGCAATCAAGGTGTTGGAAGATGCCATCAATGTTGGGGAAGACATCAAGTATGAACGGATTCAGGTGGTTCACAATAATGTTCACGTGTTGCACAACTGTCGTTGTGCATAGACTACTATTACAGGTTCCATGAAATCCGAGATAAATGTCCCTCGTAGCATAATCTGCCTGCTGCGCGTTGATCCTTGTAATTATAGACAAATAAACATACACCGTCCGAACCGGTCGTGAAGGTTTCCCAAAAGCACTCGACAGACCCGTCTGGTGACCCATCCAAGAAATAGCCAAGCCAGATAGCGCTTAACTTTGGTGATTTGTGTTGAATACTCCATAATATTCGTTCCTTTTGACAGAATCAAATCAGTGTTATATAAGAATCACGACGTTATGTGACCGTAATATTCTGATGCAAAAACATGTGTAGAAATTGCGATTGCGCATACGCTCTGTCTCCGACGTCAGAGCTGTCCACAAGCATACCAGTAAACAATTTTGCGATAGCCGACTGTAGTAAGATACAATGTCAGGCAGCTTAGAAAACCAACTAGCAAACTTGAAAGGAAAGCGAGCTTGGGAGAGGGCTAATGCTACTCTGTTTTGTACGGCTGTTTATGAATCTACCACAAAAAGCCAGTTTGTCTATTTAGAATAGTGTAGAGTGTCTCAAGACACTTTAGGAAAAAGAAAAAAAGTTCGTTACAGCATGTACATTTTTTTTCGTTTCTTTGCTACTGGATAATCTCAACAGCATTGTCATTATCAAGCAACGTACCGAAACATGCAACACTCCGCAACAGATATGGCACGTTCTCCTGTTTTCTTGTGGAACGTGCACTGATCACTGTATAAGCAAGTGTGATTAATCTGAACGTCACTACCTAGTCGATACTTTATGTATCTGTTAGCGTTACCCTATAGGGAAACTCATTCCTGTTGCGACTGCACCTGAATATAATTTCCACAATACAGAATTATTAGTATACGTACCAGCAATTATAGTTTCAACGCAGCTGCCTTATTATACTCTCACAGAGATTCCATAGTTTTTAACTGATAGCTTATGTGTATTAGTGACTCCTTTGAAGCTGATGATAGTATTAGATAATAATCACAGTCAACTCTCTTTTTACGTAAACTGTGAAAAGTTACGAAAATGTTTTTAAACTAGTGCGCAGTGCGAACTACGTATGACAGACTTGTAATAGTTTGTTACTGAAAACTCTATTCTGACTACATCCGTTCAAAATTAGGGAAGAAAAACGAATATTAACGGTAACACCTTCATCTAAATGATTTTAAATCAGCGGCAGTAGCGAGAAGTACTTACGTAAAGTTTGATCAAGAATTTTTCCGTCAAACGAAAATTGCATTCTTTCGCTCGTTGAAATTTATCAACGTCTCACTGATATTAAGCTAAAAACCAAGTCAGCGATATATTTTACTGCCTTTGCTGGTTTTCTTTTATTTTTCTGTAATGAGAAAATCTGATTTCTGTTGCTTCTTACTTCTTGCAAAATGCAATAAGCTTTGTAGTATTTATATCCTTATCAGCATATATCTTTGAATTTCAAGTAATTCTTTTTGTATGTGTATTTTCCTTCTTTTCTTAAAATAAGATAGTCAAATAACACTCTAAGATAACATAGCGATACTCCGTATGCTTTTTGTTACACACTGCGACTGCAGCGCACCAAGTGGCCAGGAAGTTGCAGTGTTGAGTTCGGGGAGATCTTGTGAAAGCGAAACCTAATCGCAATTGTTTATATTGGTCTGTAGAATGGTTTTTACAAACGAGAGCGTCTGTAGCGCAATAAATTGGAGCAACAACAAGGAGAAGACAGTACATTTGTCTTTTTTTTTTAGGTTTCCTAACGACCCAAGGAGGTGTGATCCGTTACATTACAGAACAGTTTATTTTCGAGTTTATTTATTGGAGTATGTCGTGTTCTACAAGAAAATAAATTGCTAGGAAACAGCAGAAGACCTGACATTTTGCAGAAAAGCGTTGCGTATCTACTAAAAAAGGTGAAGTTATCTTCACTACACTTCAGTCAAATCAGTGAATGAGGAACATGGGAAATGTTTAACGTAGCAGGTAAACTACTACAACCGTAGCAAAAGAAAAAACCGAATTGTCTTGATAACAAAAGAATAAAAGCAATAAGACTATTTCCAAATAGAGAAGAAACCAGTTCCACGATTATTTCTGAATCTGAGCCACAGACGGCAAGAATCTTCAACAAATTCGCTTTTGAAACAAAAAGATTACGTTTAAAAATATGTATTTATTAGGATGTTGAGATAAATGTACGACTATGCGAAACATTAGGCTCCATACAAGGTTGTTACGTGTCAAGGGAAGTGCCTGTCATAATAATAACAGGCAACCAATGAAATATATTCTTCTCATGTATAAAATGTGTGTTTATAGTCTCTTATTTTCAGCGGAGTAAGCTGCAGTTATACACATATTCGAAATTGTTTCTTCATCATTAAGTTATAGCATACGTCACTGAATCAGGGAGATTCGACTGATTTTTACATGGTCATTCGAATCTCTTGATAATTTACTAATGCTTCGAATGCAAAAAAGTAATAACTATTTCGTCAAGTAACTAGAAAACAATTAAAAATAAACTTTAATTTTACGACTGTTTTCTCGCCGCTTGGGGAGCTAGTGTTGCACCAATGTCAGATGGTAACAATTTTCACAACCTTGAGTGTCTCGACTGTGTATGTTAGATTGTGATCGAATTATTTAAGAATTTTTTGCGTTGTATTTAACGCAGTCACGACTACCTAGGGTGTACTTAGGATATCTGCTTACATTTAAAAAATTTAAAACTTATTTTTATCTTTAAAATTGGGTTGATAAATGTCAATAAAGGGTAATTTATTTTAATTGTATGTCGGGATGTCAATATCATTCTAAAGAAGCAAACAAAATTCCTATGTGCCACTACCGTAGCAGTCCACACAGTTAAACAATTTAAACAGTTAAACCTCTTCAGTTGCTGGTGATACGCAACCCAATATAGATCTCTAATTGAAAAGGTCACTCAACACTGGCAAACTAGAAGTAACAGTGTTGCTGTAGAAATGTCTTTAATAATTGCTCTTTAAAAAGCCTGGTCTCTTTTTTACTATTTCAGCGAAGATCGTCTCAAATTCTCGGGAAAATTTGTGTTGTACATACAAGATTAGTTTTTGTTATCCAATGCTAGGATGTGTCGCATTAAATACAGTGTACTTGAAACATTACCTCGATCATGGCCAAGATTCGATCTACACACAACTACATAATAGCAACAACTCAGTTACCTTAGTGCGTGCTACGAGAATCTCTGGCAATACTCCACAGAAGGATAACAGCCCGCTATGGCAAATCAGTAACAGAGTCGCAATCATTAACACTTGTTCCTTACAGCTTTAAACATGCTAATATAATAGAAAATAAGTATTCAGGTCCGTTCGTTAACTCGTTACAGACGGTCTCCCTTTACCACGCGAATCGTCAGGTGAATCCTAACTCTATTAACCAAGAAAACTGAAACATATTCGTTCAAAAATTTATCTTGGGAGGATGTGCGAAGTGACAAATATCGTCTGCAGTTTCCTCCTATTGTGACATACAGCACCCAATATCTCGCTCCCTTCAGCGATCTTTACCAAGACTATCTCCCTCCAAGGCTCGCTCGAATTCTAGTTCTGTTGAAGTGGTACTGCCTGTCTGAACCATATTAAAACTGATTGAAACCATTAATCTGGACAAATTTTAGTATTGTTGATGAAGGCCCTCGGCTGCATTCTCAGTTGCCCGCTCCGACGGTAGACTTTAACTTCTCTGGATTGTGCAGGAGCATGTTACAGCGCAAATCGCCAATTCTCGAGCGTTGATATAGTGCGTCTCGATTTTATAGCAGCTGCAACCCATACTTCTACAAGAATTTTTCACATTTACTTGGATACGAATCATACACTCCTGGAAATGGAAAAAAGAACACATTGACACCGGTGTGTCAGACCCACCATACTTGCTCCGGACACTGCGAGAGGGCTGTACAAGCAATGATCACACGCACGGCACAGCGGACACACCAGGAACCGCGGTGTTGGCCGTCGAATGGCGCTAGCTGCGCGGCATTTGTGCACCGCTGCCGTCAGTGTCAGCCAGTTTGCCGTGGCATACGGAGCTCCATCGCAGTCTTTAACACTAGTAGCATGCCGCGACAGCGTGGACGTGAACCGTATGTGCAGTTGACGGACTTTGAGCGAGGGCGTATAGTGGGCATGCGGGAGGCCGGGTGGACGTACCGCCGAATTGCTCAACACGTGGGGCGTGAGGTCTCCACAGTACATCGATGTTGTCGCCAGTGGTCGGCGGAAGGTGCACGTGCCCGTCGACCTGGGACCGGACCGCAGCGACGCACGGATGCACGCCAAGACCGTAGGATCCTACGCAGTGCCGTAGGGGACCGCACCGCCACTTCCCAGCAAATTAGGGACACTGTTGCTCCTGGGGTATCGGCGAGGACCATTCGCAACCGTCTCCATGAAGCTGGGCTACGGTCCCGCACACCGTTAGGCCGTCTTCCGCTCACGCCCCAACATCGTGCAGCCCGCCTCCAGTGGTGTCGCGACAGGCGTGAATGGAGGGACGAATGGCGACGTGTCGTCTTCAGCGATGAGAGTCGCTTCTGCCTTGGTGCCAATGATGGTCGTATGCGTGTTTGGTGCCGTGCAGGTGAGCGCCACAATCAGGACTGCATACGACCGAGGCACGCAGGGCCAACACCCGGCATCATGGTGTGGGGAGCGATCTCCTACACTGGCCGTACACCACTGGTGATCGTCGAGGGGACACTGAATAGTGCACGGTACATCCAAACCGTCATCGAACCCATCGTTCTACCATTCCTAGACCGACAAGGGAACTTGCTGTTCCAACAGGACAATGCACGTCCGCATGTATCCCGTGCCACCCAACGTGCTCTAGAAGGTGTAAGTCAACTACCCTGGCCAGCAAGATCTCCGGATCTGTCCCCCATTGAGCATGTTTGGGACTGGATGAAGCGTCGTCTCACGCGGTCTGCACGTCCAGCACGAACGCTGGTCCAACTGAGGCGCCAGGTGGAAATGGCATGGCAAGCCGTTCCACAGGACTACATCCAGCATCTCTACGATCGTCTCCATGGGAGAACAGCAGCCTGCATTGCTGCGAAAGGTGGATATACACTGTACTAATGCCGACATTGTGCATGCTCTGTTGCGTGTGTCTTTGTGCCTGTGGTTCTGTCAGTGTGATCATGTGATGTATCTGACCCCAGGAATGTGTCAATAAAGTTTCCCCTTCCTGGGACAATGAATTCACGGTGTTCTTATTTCAATTTCCAGGAGTGTATTTCCAGATGCTGAATCAAAAAGTGATGTAGGAAAAAATCGTGTGTTTGCGACTTGACACAGCGCAAACCATCCCTAGACGTCAATACGTTAACGTGATCTGTGTTGTATATGTTGTGACAGCCAAGTCACAATGAGAGGAAGCCGAAAGGCACGCGTTAAGCTCACGCAGATTGGCGTGAGGTCTGGAACAGTTAAAGGAATTAATAGTAGCAAGTAAAGTACGTAGTTGATGTAATACTTAACTTTAATCCACAATTGTAGAACATCTCTCTTGACGGTACATGTTATAACCACAATATAAAATAATATCAAATGCTATGGCGCCTTGCTAGGTCGTAGCAAATGACGTAGCTGAAGGCTATGCTAACTATCGTCTCGGCAAATGAGAGCTTAGTTGTCAATGATCCATCTCTGGCTAAGTCGGCTGTACAACTGGGCCGAGTGCTAGAACGTTTCTCTAGACCTGCCGTGTGGTGGCGGTCGGTCTGCAATCACTGACAGTGGCGACTCGCGGGTCCGGCGTATACTAATGGACCGCGGCCGATTTAAAGGCTACCACCTAGCAAGTGTGGTGTCTGGCGGTGACACCACAGTATATACAGACAGCAAATTTGTAAGACATATGGGAGAACCTCATATGGAACAGCTCAAGAACGAATTTGAGATACGTCCTTTCAAGAACCACGTTTATCCATAT
Source organism: Schistocerca americana (assembly GCF_021461395.2). NCBI lineage: Eukaryota > Metazoa > Arthropoda > Insecta > Orthoptera > Acrididae > Schistocerca > Schistocerca americana. The sequence goes on from NC_060121.1 coordinate 227,073,262, forward strand.
ACGAGCCTCGAGTTATTCTCAGATTGATCAGCGTATAGTTGTAACGAAAGTAAAAATTTAGGATGAGAAACAGACGATTATTAACGGCGAGCCGTACAGCAAATACTGACTTACTGATTTGTGCTGTCATTTGAGAAAAACAGCGAATGGATTTTCGTACTGTGCAAGCAGACTTTGTGCCATGTAGGGATTTTTTTCTCTAAGAACTCTATTGTTGTTGTAGTTGGAAAATATATGCTACCTGGTAAAAAACGTGAAGTACTCAGAAGATATGGTCTGATGTCAGTGTAGCTTCGTCCACGTATACACTATCAGCTGGTATGTAAATGAGTTGGAATTACCTGTGACGGGTAGAATAGGCAGTAGGGTACATTATAGTTGTTGCCAGGGCTGTTAGAGAATAATGGTCGGGAGCAGAGTCGGATGTTGAGTGATCGCTCTGAAGAGTACCTAGGTGCCGCGTATGCTTCTGGTTACAGTGTTGTCAGCACCGGTAATATGCTGAAAGGGACTTCGTTGTGGGTCTCCACTTGGATGGCTAGGCAAGGCTTTTGTGGCATTCTGATGTAACAACGGCGCGATGTTGGACTACATGGGAGCGTGAGAAAAGGCGTACTCGTCTTTGAGGTTCCAGTCGACAACTGACCACAACAAAGAAAGATCGCCGTATTGTGCATCAAACACATCGTAACCCCTTTCACTTCTGCGCCTGCTATCTGAGAACAAGAAAAGGGCCCGGTGCCATCCCGCTCCATTGCTCGGAGACTAAGAGAACCTGGGCTAGGGTACAGAAGTCCCATGGGACCCTGGTGATTACACCACACCACAACACAACGGCTGCGTTTGGAATGATGTCGCGGCCGGGAAGCATGGACCGTTGATAGATGCCGTCGTATTGTCTTCAGCGATGATTCCTCACACCCGCCAATAATCACCGTCGGTGAGTGTGGTGGTAATCTGGTGGCATGTCCCATTCTTCCATTGATTTGGACACACGCAGTGGTCTTATTCCTGTCATATGGGGAGCCACAGGGTATGACTTCTGGTCAAGGATGGTAGCGATTGAAGGCACTTTGATGACATAACAGTACTTCACAGCCATTATGCACCCCGTTTGTTATCTCGCATACAGTCGTATCATTGTGACACTTATCAACAGGACAAGTCCCGTTACTGTATGAACTGTCTGTGTGATATTGAGGTTCTCTCGTGGCCAGCATAATCCGCAGATACGTGTCCAATGGAACATGCACTACCGGCAATTAAAATTGCTACACCACGAAAATGACGTGCTACAGACGCGAAATTTAACCGACAGGGAGAAGATGCTGTGATGTGCAAATTATTAGCTTTCCAGAGCATTCACACAAGGTTGGCGCCGGTGGCGACACCTATAACGTGCTGACATGAGGAAACTTTCCAACCGATTTCTGATACACAAATAGCAGTTAACCGGCGTTGCTGGTGAAACGTTGTTGTGATGCCTCGTGTAAGGAGGAGAAATGCGTAGCATCATATTTCCGACTTTGATAAAGGTCGGGTTGTAGCCTATCGCGATTGCGGTTTATCGTATCGCGACATTGCTGCTCACGTTGGTCGAGATCCAATGACTGTTAGCAGAATATGGAATCGGTGGGCTCAGGAGGGTAATACGGAACGCCGTGCTGGATCCCAACGGCCTCGTATTACTAGCAGTCGAGATGACAGACATCTTATCCGCATGGCTGTAACGGATCGTGTAGCTACGTCTCGATCCCTGAGTCAACAGATGGGGACGTTTGCAAGACGACAACCATCTGCACGAACAGTTCGACGACGTTTGCAGCAGAATGAACTATCAGCTCGGAGACCATGGCTGGGGTTACACTTGACGCTGCATCACAGACAGGAGTGCCTGCTATGGTGTACTCAACAAGGAACCTGGGTGCACAAATGGCAAAACGTTATTTTTCCGGATGAATCCAGGTTCTGTTTACAGCATCATGATGGTCGCATCGGTGTTTGACGACATCGCGGTGAACGCACATTGGAAGCGTGTATCCGTCATGGCCATACTGGCGTGTCACCCGGCGTGATGGTATGTGGTGCCATTGGTTACACGTCTCGCTCACCTCTTGTTCGCATTGACGGCACTTTGAACAGTGGACGTTACATTTCAGATGTGTTACGACCCTTGGCTCTACCCTTCATTCGATCCCTGCGAAACCCTACATTTCAGCAGGATAATGCACGACGCATCTTGCAGGTCCTGTACGGGCCTTTCTGGATACAGAAAATGTTCGATTGCTGCCCTGGCCAGCACATTCTCCAGATCTCTCACCAATTGAAAACGTCTGGTCAATGGTGGCCGAGCAATTGGCTCGTCACAATACGCCAGTCACTGCTCTTGATGAACTGTGGTATCGTGTTGAAGCTGCATGGGCAGCTGTACCTGTACACGCCATCCAAGCTCTGTTTGACTCAATGCCCAGGCGTATCAAGGCCGTTATTACGGCCAGAGGTGGTAGTTCTGGGTACTGATTTCTCAGGATCAATGCACCCAAATTGCGTGAAAATGTAATCACATTTCAGTTCTAGTATAATATATTTGTCCAAGAATACCCGTTTATCACCTGCCTTTCTTCTTGGTGTAGCAATTTTAATGTCCAGTAGAGTATAATACTATCATGAGTGTTAAAATATCCTACTAAACTTAACTGCTGTTTAAAGATATGTTTCCCATACAAGGGATGCCACTTACAGCAACATCACAGCAGACAGGGAATGAGAGTTCGAAATATCGTCTGCCATAACATGTAAACTGGGACGCACTGTGATGCTACACGTTATTTACAAATGAAAGTCTACTGTGTCCAAACCCTGCTTCTCGTTACTGAATTGCAACCAACTTGTTTACCTCGTGTCTCGAAGATGTTGCCTCAGTTTCTTCAGCGTCTTCCGCGACCTCTAGCGCATCATGATGTGGCAAGTGGGTAGGTTAAAATGCTAAGCATATAAGAATTGTAAAATATTAGAATCCCAATTAATTTTGTTTTGATTTCATCAATCGCAAAATCAGTAAAACAATTTCAAGTGCCAGTCTGTCGTTAACACGAGTATTCAAAACAAGTCTCCCGGTCGTTAATCATTGGTTCTGGGGCATCGCAAATGTCACAAAAATGTTTCACACCATCTTAGAATCAACATGAGATCGCACAGATATGTTTTCCGAGGCAACTTTAACAGTTAATTCCGACTTTACGTGGAGCTGCACTTCACACACTAGTACCCGTATTGCCACCTCGAAAACCGATCGTAGACTGCCTCGTGAGCTACCTTAGCAGTCTGGCGATTCTACTTTCAGGGCGTACTTGTGACTGGTACATCCTCTCCATCAATAGTGACTAAAATTTGTAATTAGCATTCCCTGATGAACTGAGTGACATTGAAATTATTATTAACAGGTTCTCAGTTCAAGTAGCGTCGTCGGCTCGGTTGGAGCTGTATTTTAATATAATAAATAATAAAAGATTCGCTTGTCGGCACTCATCGTGGTAGACGAATCCCCACTGTCACTCCCTGTTCCAGTACGATGAAACTCCTACTCACCAGCCCGTTCCACTCTTGAGACACCATCTGGCGCGTCGTCCAACTAGTCTCCCTTGCGATCCTACCAAACCGCCAACCTGTTCGTAACAAAATGTTCCTACACTGTGCATTAAAACATAGCAACAAAATGTAATAAACGCAGGCATCGACGTGGCATAAACGCAAATTTTACTTGTTTTGTAATCACCTCGCAACACATACCATATCAACTCATGGAGTTTCATGTCAATTACTTGTCCATTTCTGGGTGATTCCCTTTGTCAGGTAGTGATTCGGTCTTTCAAAACGAAGATGTGGTTTATGGCATACGTTTCTAATTTATTTATTTATTTATAGACAGAGGATCAAAAACTTTATTAAAAAGAGGAAACACTGATTAGGAATAACTTTTTATTTTTAGTTCCAGAGAAATTATTGTTGAATAGCACTGATGCTGATGTCGGCTTTTTGGACCAGATCACATCTGATCACTATTAACACATAGTTTCAATAATTTCTTTTTTAATTTTGTACTGCACTGCAACATGTCACTGTGAGGTTTTAATGGAATATGCTGCGACAGCATTGCGAAATGGGTTCGTGGCAGGCAAAGTGATTGCCCATAAAACTTGGAATTCGAAGCTATAATATGCAGCAAATTATCAATTTGTCATACTTTGAAATATATTTATGGAACACAATACCTCGTTTTTTCTTTCTGGTCTAATCTTTGTAACTTTTGTTTATCCTCGAGAAAACGAAAATATCAATCATATACGACTATCTTATCCATATGTACTAGTGCATGTGACTGCTTTAAAATAATAATTATGGCTTACATGCAGTATAGTGCAAAGAAAAACCGAAATTTTCAGTATCACTCGTACTTGCAGGTGAGCATTTCTCGGAATGTGCGTACAGCACGCTCCCACCACTTTCCCACACTACTGAATTCATCTAGCACTTGCAAGGACTCGTATATGGCCATGCAGTCACATAACATTGTCCTAAAATACTAAATCTTCATTTCATCATGTGGATGTTTTTCGGTAAATATAGCGCCTATAATCAGGGCGACAATTACAATTACAACTTTATACTGTTTAACTATGAAAAGCAACTTTTCTTCGTACTTGCATTTGCAACGGCAGCAACTACTTTCCATTCTGGTTACTAATAAATAATTATGAAATGAAAACGAAACGGCGTTATACATAACTTGGCCACATGCATTGTATAATATGACAATTCTATAGATACAACTAGTCTATGGGAATAATTTTTGCTTGTTTCCAATGCTGCATACCATTCTTCCAAATGTGCATGTCACATCGAAGCTGACAGGCTTACTCAACTGAGAGTGCTGTAATCTTCGTGTATCCAATTTTCCTTAATGGGACTGAATCTTAGACAATAACTGAAGGTTCAAAAAGTGTACGTACAAGAGGTGCCGGAGAATATCATTGGATCTCAAAGGAACCAACAAATTAATCCTTCAAGAACTCAGGCTGGAGAAGAGGTTGTCAAATAGCTGTTCCCAGCAAAACCTGCGGGCCTTAGGTCACTTATTTAAACGGCAGGAGGATGGTTTGGAGACAATGATTATCCGAGGCAAAGGTGGGGAGTAAATATTTCAGGGAACATCATCGAGACAATAGGTGGACCAGATGAGGGAGAAAACTAATCAAACAATAGACCAACTACTTCGAGATGCAGGGACCGAGATCTATGGAGACAGACTGTTAAAGGCTCATGCGAGGGGTCAACAACTTGCAGTTATGACAGACAGAGTAGTGAAGGAATGGACAATGACACTCGGAGCAGTGTCTCTAAACGTGTATTAATCTTGACTGAATTGAAACTTAAAGTAAAACTACTAGTTTTCACGAGAAGAGCCAAAGAAAAAAAATTCACAAATGACAGAGAAGCAAATACATTGATAACGGTAGTACTGTCATTCCCAAAAGTAAATGGATAAGAGCTGTCTGTTCTTCCGGACAGCTGTGAAACATCATATGTGAGATGAAGAGGATCACTGCTATTAATTGCAGCGGCACATTACGCGGAAACAGCGGTGACGAACGAAATTGTGTACCAGACCGGGATTCTAACCCGGGATCTCTTTCTAACTAGGCAGATGCGTTAACCACTGCGCCATCTGGGACACTGCGTCATCGTAACCGCGCAGACTATCTCGGCACGCCTCACTGCCGATCCACAGTCCCACCGAGCGCCACCTATACCCAGTCCCTGTCCATTTTACTCCCATTCACTACTCTGAGATCCCCACAAAAGGTCTAACGTATTTGTGCATCCACACTGAAGAAGGTGGCTGCACAAAAAGCTCAGCACTCTCAGTTTAGAAATCCTGGTTAGCACTCCGTCGTCAGGCCACGAGTGGCCTACCGGGACCATCCGACCGCCGTGTCATCCTCAATGCGGATGGGAGGGGCATGGGGTCAGCACACCGCTCTCCCGGTCGTTATGATAGTATTCTTGACCGAAGCCGCTACTATTCGGTCGAGTAGCTTCTCAATTGGCATCACGAGGCTGAGTGCACCCCGAAAAATGGCAAAAGCACATGGCAGCTGGATGGTCACCCATCCAAGTGCCGGCCAACCCCAACAGCGCTTAACTTCAGTGATCTCACGGGAACCGGGGTATCCACTGTGGCAATGCCGTTGCCCAGAAAGCCTGGTTAGGTCTCCATATTTCTAAATCACTGTCAGCTTCATTGTGATGTACATAATTAAAATAATTGTATACAGCATTGGAAACAACCAGAAGCTATTCCCATAGACTAGTTATATCTATGGAATTGTCATATTATACAATGCATGTGGCCAAGTTATGTATAACGCCGTTTCGTTTTCATTTCTTGAAAGACTCAAACGTTATCTTACACTAATTTGTACTGTTGTACACAATTATTTATTAGTAGCCAGAATAGTAAGTAGTTTGCAGCTGATGCAGATGCAAGTAGGAAGAAAAGTTGCTTTTCATAGTTAAATAGCATAAAGATGTAATTGTGATTGTCGTACTGGTTATAGGCACTATATTTATTGAAAAGCATCTACATGGTGAAATGATTTAGTAGTGTACAGCTGCTACATGTGACTGCATGACAATTTACGAGGCCTTGCAAGTGCTACATGTATTCAGTAGTGTGGGAATATGATGGGAATGTGCTGTATGAACATTTTGAGCAATGTTAACTTGCACGTAACATACATACATAAAAATTTCAGTGTTTTCCTCTGGATTATACAGATAACCAAGCCATAATTCTTATTTTAAAAGGCCACATACATTAGTACATATGGGTGTGGGCGTGTGGGTGGTATTGTGTCATTCTGTGCAATGGATTAATCTGAGATGTACCCTTTACCTATGGCTCCTGCAAGATGCAATTTCCACCCCCACACTACTACAGAAGTCAGGCAGACGCTCCTAACGTTCTAAAGAGAAATGCCTGAAAAACTTTCAACAATAAATATCTTCTGGAGTCGTCCACTGTAAGGAAATGTCACAAAAATTCACAAAATTTCTTACGTACCTAGTGGGGACTTGGGTACTGGAGTAGTGCTAGTTAGTGTAAGAAAAACATGAAATTAAGGAAAATTATTATTTATTTTGCAAAAATTATGAGAAATCACAATGGCACTTTTAGTTATGAACTGAACACGTTACTTCCTGGTTCTTTTCGGAATGTGAAATTACCTCTCAAGGATAGGGTTCGCTAATGAAATTTCTATACAAAGTTAAAGATTGTTATTGACTTCGCAGAATGGCTGAGAGGCGCGCCTACTCAACTTGAATAATTATCCGTTAGAATGTTGCTAGGTACGGCCAAGGCTGTCGCGTGTGAAATGTAGTGAAGTGTACTGTTGTGGAGGAAATATGGGGCTCGCAAGAGCTGTAGCGCACAATACCGTCAGCTGCAATGACTGCTGTCTGCGCCGCTCGCCGCTGACAAATAAGATAACTCTCGTTCTATCTGGATTGACCTTCGCCAATCAAACTCTCCCTACACCTTGCTGAAGTCAAGGACTCCTATTCGCCCCTAGTCTAACTATTGGCGTGGTACACCGGTCAGATAACCAGTCCACTGCGATGGCACTTAAAAATTCGCTCGCAGGCGTTTAACTATAACTCCATCTGTTCACACAGCACAATAAGTGTAGCGGCCAACACAGTGAACAACCCCCCCAGGGGGTCCACAACTCTTTTGTGGATACGTGCGTAGCGAGCACGGGACCCCGAGCTAATGTGGCCCTCCTTCCTTTCCGGGCTGCATACCTTCCTTTTCCGCATCCTTCCCTCTCCCCCATCTTCGCCCCTCCTCCCCTCACCTCTGGCTCTTTCCTTCCCTTTCTCCCCCTCTGGGAGTATGGTTTGTGCCTACGTCCGGAGACGGACGCTCGTAAATGTACCGCATTCTTCACCTTCTCTGCTTGTATGTCTTCATCCTTCCTTTGTCCTTCTCTTTTCCTTACCTCTTCTCTTTACCCTTTTCTCCACTGCGGCGTTTGAGATCTCTCTTCTTTCCTTTCCCTTTCTTTGTTTTCCCTTTCTCTTTCTTCCTCCCTGTGTGTGTCTGAAGGCCAACCCACGCATTTTTGTGCGTAGCCGGTGATGGGGTAACGCGTAATTCCCCGCCCCGGGTAGACAGGTAGGACATGTACGTACCCCCTGTTAATGGCCACGCCCAGGGAGGGGTGATTACCCGAGCTGATACCTTCTGAAAGTGCCGATTGGTTCCTCCGTCTGTTCGTCGGGAGGTGTGACCTGCGGTGTGAACAATCACCTAAGGCGGGAGTACCCTCAGAGAGGGCCCACGCAAGGGAGGAGCGCGCCATCGGAGACGCCGGTAATCATGGGGGATTCTTCCGCAATGGTTTCCTCACCTTACACTATGTCTGCTCACAAGCGTAAATTCACTGAGTCTCAGCCAGACAGTTCTTCCATCGTTGCCACAGTTCCTTGTTGTTTCTCGGTCTGACAAAGGTCACGACTTCTCCACGGTCAACCCTTTCATTATTCAGAAAGGTGTCGACGCAATTGCAGGTCCTGTAAAGTCTTGTTCCAGATTACAGAATGGCACCCTGTTGTTAGATACAGTCAGTGCGCTCCAGGCACAAAAATTGCTGCATACTTCACTGCTCCACACCTTCCCTGTCCAGGTTGAAGCGCACCGCACTTTAAATTCCTCAAGTGGAATCGTTTATACACACGCCCTCAATGGATTGTCTGACGAAGAAATTCAGCACTACCTGTCTGACCAGGGCGTAACGGCTGTTCATAGAGTTATGAAAAAGGGTTGACACGAACATCATTCCAACCCGCACTATCTTCTTGACATTTGACAAAGTTCAACTCCCATCGAAAATCAAAGCAGGCTATGAGATAATTTCCGATCGCCCTTACGTCCCAAACCCTACGCGTTGCTATCGGTGTCAGCGGTTCAATCACACCAGCCAGTCCTGTTCCAATCCGGCCAAATGTGTTACGTGTGGCAAGGATGCCCATGAGGGTGCTTATCCACCTCCATCCCCTCGCTGCATCAACTGTATCGGCGACGACGCTGCTTCCTCTCGAGATTGCCCCGTTATTAAGGACGAAAAGCTCATCCAGAAAATCAGAGTGAAGGAAAAGGTGTCGACCTTTGCTGCTCGAAAATTATTCGCCAGTCGACAGCCCACCGTGCCTCAGACAGGAAAATACAGCACTGTCCTTGCTTCTCCTCGGGCAACAAAGGAGGCAGCCATGCAGACTTGCGACCTCACTAGTGCCACGGTTGTCCGATCGGCCAGCGCAAAGATCGCCCGTTCAACCTCACCACTTTCGCCTGTCCACTCTCTGGCTCACCCTTCATCGGGTTCTGCTAAATCTCGAGCCCAAAAGTCAGACACAAAGACTTCGAAAAAAGAGCATACTCGTGAAGATTTTTTACGTACCCCAACTTCACAACCATCGGTTCCTCCTTCATCTAAACATCATATTTCCAAGAAGGCTAATAAGAAACCCAGTTCATCTCCTTCTCCGCCAAGGCGCGTCTCATCTACAGCACCACCTGGCGGAAATCGCCCTCGGCCGTCTTCTGTGTCGCCGAGGCGCACTGCTGGCGGCCGATCAACCAGCCGATCGCTGGTGGCAGGAGCTGCTCCTGAACAACCTATGGATCAGGATCTTCTGCCTTTGGCTGAATGCCATTCCATGCTGTCGGTCGCAAGCTCTGAGCAGTCGTGTCGTTGAGTTGACAGCAACCTTGGTCACATTCCTCCATTTTCTGTTCACCCTATGTCCATTATCCACTGGAATATCCGCGGCATTCGAGCCAATCGGGATGAATTGTCGATCCTCTTACGATCCTACTCGCCGGTAATCTTCTGTCTTCAGGAAACAAAGCTGCGTCCCCATGACCGCTTTGTTCTCCCTCATTTTCAGTCCGTCCGATATGATCTCCCCTGTGTTGAAGGCACTCCAGCCCATGGAGGACTCATGACTCTTCTCCATGATACTCTCCATTATCACCCAATCCACTTAAACACTTCCTTCCAAGCTGTCGCCATCCGTCTTTCCCTTTCTGGATACACGTTCTCTCTTTGTACTGTATACATTCCATCGTCCACACCAAAGGCACGAGTTGATCTCCTTCATCTTCTTGGTCAGCTTCCACCCCCCTATTTGCTGGTTGGGGACTTCAATGCCCACCACCCGCTTTGGGGATCTCCACATCCTTGTCCACGTGGCTCACTATTGCTAGACGTTTCCACCAAGCGGATCTAGTTTGCCTCAACACTGGGGTCCCTACATTTTTGTCTGCCTCCACGACAAATTTATCTCATTTGGACCTTGCGGTCGGTACTGTTCCGCTAGTTCGGCGCTTCGAATGGTTCGCCCTTGATGATACACACACGAGTGACCACTTTCCATGTGTCCTTAGACTGCAGCCTCAACTGCCATATATGCGCCCGCGACGCTGGAAGTTTGCCCAAGCTGATTGGACACTTTTTTCGTCTCTAGCGACGTTCGATGACCGTCACTTTCCCAGCGTCGACGATGAGGTCACACATATTACCGACGTTATTCTTACAGCTGCGGAACGTTCAATACCACGCACCTCCGAATTGCCCCGGCGCCCCCCAGTTCCTTGTTGGAACGAGGCATGCCGTGACGCAATACGTGAGCGGCGACATGCTCTTCGCGTTTTCCGCCACCATCATACTTTGGCCAACTGTATCCGCTATAAGCAGTTCCGTGTGCGATGCCGTCGTGTCATCCGCGATAGCAAGAATGCAAGCTGGAAATTCTTTACTAGCTCATTTAACACCTTCACTCCCTCCTCGGAAGTTTGGAGTCGGCTTCGACGGTTATCAGGCGCGTCTAGTTTCTCCCCGGTCTCTGGGCTCACTGTCGCGCATGATACATCAGTGGACCCCGTCGCAATTTCTAACTCATTGGGTCAGCACTTTGCTGGGATTTCGAGCTCTTCAAATTACCCGCCAGCGTTTCTCCCGAAGAAACGTGCAGCGGAAGTGCGACATCTTGCTTTCTCCTCTCAAAATCGCGAAAGCTACAATACTGTTTTCTCCTTGCGGGAACTCCAACATGCACTCTCTTCTTCTCGCTCCTCCGCCCCAGGACCGGATGGTATCCACGTCCAAATGTTGCTGCATTTATCAACCCATAGTCTGCGTTACCTCCTTCGCCTTTATAATCGAATTTGGACCGACAGTACTTTTCCCAGACGATGGCGGGAAGCTATCGTCGTTCCTGTTCCGAAACCTGGAAAGGACAAACATCTCCCCTCTAGCTATCGCCCCATTTCTCTCACGAGTAGTGTCTGTAAGGTTTTGGAGCGTATGGTAAATTACCATTTAGCTTGGTGGCTGGAATCCCGCAGTCTTTTAACAGCTGCCCAATGCGGATTCCGAAAGCATCGTTCTGCAGTTGACCATCTTGTTGCTCTCTCCACTTATATCATGAACAATTTTCTCCGGAAACGCCAAACAGTAGCAAATTTTTTGAACTGGAGAGAGCATACGATACCTGTTGGAGGACAGGCATCCTCCGCACATTGTTCTCTTGGGGCTTTCGAGGTCGGCTACCCCTTTTTCTTCGCGAATTTATGGCAGAGCGCACATTTAGGGTGCGGGTGAACATTAATCTCTCCCGTACTTTCTCCCAAGAAAACGGGGTACCCCAGGGCTCCGTGCTGAGTGTTGTACTGTTTGCCATTGCCATAAATCCAATTAGGGATTGTCTCCTTCCTGATGTCTCGGGCTCCCTCTTTGTGGACGATTTTGCGATCTACTACAGCTCTCAACGGACCAGCCTTCTTGAACGACGTCTTCAAGGATGTCTCGATCACCTCCACTCTCGGAGCATCGAAACCGGCTTCCGTTTTTCTCCCAGTAAGACAGTTTGTGTTAATTTTTGGCGACGTAAGGAGTTTCTTCCACCCTCCTTACATCTAGGACCTGTCAACCTTCCGTTTTCAGACGTCGCTAAATTCTTGGGTCTTATGTTTGACAGAAAATTGTGCTGGTCCTCCCACGTTTCCTATCTTTTGGCTCGCTGTCTGCGATCCCTTAACACCCTCTGTGTCCTGAATGGTACCTCCTGGGGAGCGGACCGAGTGGTCCTTCTCCGCCTATATCGCGCCTTAGTGCGCTCGAAATTGGACTATGGAAGCATAGTCTACTCCTCTGCTCGGCCGTCTATTCTTCGGCGTCTCGACTCTATCCACCACCGTGGATTACGTTTAGTGTCTGGAGCTTTTTACACCAGCCCTGTGGAAAGCCTTTATGCTGAGACTGCTGAACCTCCGCTGTCCAATCGTTGAGCAGTCCTGAGTCGTTATGCTAGCCATCTGTCTTCCATGCCTGCTAATCCAGCCCATGACATTTTTTTCGACGCCTCCTTTGATGTAGGGTATGCAGGCCGCCCTTCCTCCCTACTACCACCGGGAGTCCGCTTCCGTCAACTGCTCCATTCTCTTTCCTTCCGCTTTCCTAAAACCTTCTTGACAACTTGGGGTACAGCACCGCCTTGGCTCCGTCCCCGGATCTGCCTGCTCCGTGACCTTTGTCGATTTCCCAAGGATGGTACCCCTTCACTTGTTTATCGTCGGGCATTTGCTGCTCTATGTGCACAAATGACGGACGCCACATTTATTTACACCGACGGCTCGAAAACATCGTTAGGTGTAGGGAGTGCCTATATTGTTGGCGACACCCCAAATCACTTTCGGCTTCCCGACCAATGTTCGGTTTATACTGCGGAGCTTTACGCTGTTCTCCAGGCTGTCCACTACATCCGCCACCATCAGCGGATACAGTACGTTATCTGCTCAGATTCTCTCAGCTCTCTCCACAGTCTCCAAGTTCTTTACCCTGTGCACCCTCTGGTCCACCGGATTCAGGACTGTCTGCGCTTGCTCCACCTGGGGGGCATCTCGCTGGCATTCCTCTGGCTCCCGGGACACGCTGGTATCTGTGGAAATGAGGCAGCCGATATTGCAGCCAAGGCTGCAGTCTCTCTTCTTCGGCCAGCTATTCAATCGATTCCCTTCGCCAATCTACGGAGCGTTTTATGTCGTCCAGTTGTTCTTTTATGGCACGCCCGTTGGTCGACACTTCCCCATAATAAATTGCAGGACGTCAAAGCTCTTCCTTGTGCTTGGACCTCTTCCTTCCGAAAGCGTCGCCGGGAGGAGGTAATTTTAACTAGATTCCAGATAGGGCACTGTCTTTTTAGCCATCGACATCTTTTAAGCGGCGATCCTCCCCCACTCTGTCCTCACTGCTCTCAGCTGTGGACGGTAAGACACCTTTTAATTGAGTGCCCCTATTTTAATCCATTACACTCCCGTCTACAGCTGTCGCCTGATATATCGTCTATTTTGGCAGATGACACATGCTCAGCCGATCGCGTTCTCGAGTTTATTAGTGCCAGTGTAATGACGTCAGTCATTTGAAGCTTTTTTTTGGGGACAACCAACCCCTTCCTGTAGTGGAATTTCCATTGCTGCTGGTTTCCATTTTCGGTTTTTTACTGTTTCCTAAGTCACGGACCGGGCGCTAATGACCATAGCAGTTTTGCGCCCTAAAACCAAAACAAAAAAAAGTGAACAACGCTTAATCGCAAGGACTCAATATAGAGTCACACTCTGATTCGCTTTCGACAGAGGAGCTCTCCCAGTGAAGTACTGAGGAGAGACTTGTTCCTCGCTCTTTGAGTACACGTACGAGCACACATGCTCTTGTTGCGTGTTCTTGCTCCAAGAGCGACAACGGAATGGCCCCTCTCCACACCAGAAGTGAAGGGGTATATCTTTTGGTCTCTTCCATTACTCCTTCAACTCAAGGCGTCAGGAATATTGTCTGCCAACCAGCATTGCTCTTCTAAAATGGGAGAATGACGTTCCGTTTAAGGCGACCAATCCGGACATCTGTAGCATCCGCGTTTGGCGTTTGCTGTCTTCCTGTGAAAGTCTCTGAAACTGCGTGCTATACTTGTAAAGAATGCGTAGGCTGGGCGCTCCCACACAATGTAGCGGAATTTGCTTTTAAGCCAAACACGGGGTCGTTCTTCCTTTCACTTGGGCAAATTCTGTCTGCTCTATGGGCGGTCACCGGCCAACATAGATAGGCTGAGTCGTCCTCTGAAGGGACCGACCCCCAGCGTGCGGTTTGTATCTCCCATACTAAAAGCCCCTGCGACCGTCATGTCTTGAATATGTGTGTGTGTGTGTGTGTGTGTGTGTGTGTGTGTGTGTGTGTGCGTGTGCGTGTGTATGCCAGCCTCGAGTGTTTCAATGTCGGTGCGCATTTGCGATTTATTAGTTATTTGCATATCGTTTACATGAATTCATACAACATTGACTTTTTCTTACCGAGTTTGGGTTCGAATGAAGTGTCTTGATGTGTGGAATATGATTGTGAGGGCGGAATATGTAAGCAATGGAGGTAAGGAGACCACGAGGTCTTACTTGTGTAAGATAATCGTTCTGTATGATTAATATTTTAGTTTTCTGAAGAATGACCAGAGATTAAAAAGATTGGACCATAAAGTAAACATGGAATATTTTGTCCCCTAAATATATTTAAAAGCATGATAAATCGCTAATTTGCAAAGATTATGGCTTCAAATTAAACTTTTGCCTACCACAGAACCATTTCGCAATTCTGTCACAGCATGCTTCATTAAAACCTCTAAGAGATGCGATAGAGTGCAGTACAAAATTTAAAAAAATTATTGGAGCTATTTCTTAAAACTGAGCCAGTGTTTGATCTGACCCATATCGCTGCAGTCAGCATGAGTACCTTCTTGCCTGTGCCCTCATAGTAGCTGAGACACTGGCACATGTCACGTGAGTATCAGCACTTCCTTATTTTGAATATAATTCTGGGAACCACATTTGACCTTGTGCCTAGGGCATCGGTGGTGTGTGTGTGTGGGGGGGGGGGGGGGAGGGAAAGAGGCAGGATTATAGCTTTTTCTGCAGTTGTGATCCTGGTCACGTTAGTTTTACGACACCGATTCCACAGGACTACGTTCTAAAATGTCAACTGTTGTCAGGGATGGAAAAACTATCATTGGAGTACATACTTTAGAATAATGGGCACTAGTTTGGTGACTAGGTGTATGTGTGGAAATTAAAATTATGACTCTTGCACTTTCTTTCCATTGCAGGCGTATTTTTGCGTACATTTTAGAATATTTTGATATTTGAGAAGCATCACTGGTGTGGAGAAGGATTCGAACCAATATTGCAGTATCTGAGAAGCATAATGGATGTTGAGAACAATGTATGAGTCTGTTGCATCCTAAACAAAGTATTGTACTTCGGAAGTAAGAATTATCTTTTTCACCAGTTCAGACATAGTTTTCTACAGTGCAGCCATCTACACATTCGAGCAATGAATGTGCAGTGCACAGATCGAACTAGGATCGTTTTCGACAGTTCAGCCATCTGTTGGTGACAGGAGCAACTGGGATGTTAAACAGAACTGATTTTGTGGTAGTATTTAAGGTAAAATTCATATTGAACAAATACGTATTCCTAATTTGTTATTTCTACACTGACAAAAATATCACAACACTAAGAAGGAGTTGTGCGAGATAAACGATAGTTAGTGGGCGTGTTTCTACATCTTTTCAAATTTCGCGCCAGTCGCATAAGAACGGCACTAGTAGCGCCACTATGAGGATGAAAATCAGGTTTGCTGTAAAGAGATGCTGTAATGGTCGTGAGAGTTAGTTACCTTTAAGATTGGATGTGGCGGTTCATGTCAGTCAAGAATGCCTTTAAAGAGACAAAGATGCCATTATCAACACCTCACTTAGTTTGAACGAAGTCGTGTAATAGGGCTACAAGTTGCTGGATGTCCCCTCTGTGATATTGCAGGAAGACTTGGCAGGAATGTAGCCACTTTATATGATTGATGTCAGCAGTGGCCACGACAATGCACCCTCGCAAAAAGACCAGGCTCCAGATGGCCACCTCCCACTGTCGAGAGGGAAGGCCATCGTGTTGGGCGTGGCGCATTGTACCGCGTCTGCAGCAGTAATCTGAATCCTGCCCACTGCATCACTTTAGAAAATGAGACAAATTAGAAAATAAATAAATTATTGACAACGTTCTAAGTGCCATACGAGCCTACTGATTGGTTCTTAGCGCCAACAATAAAGTTTTTACAAGCTGATCCTTGAAAAGCAGTCACTCTTACTGATGCTATCTACTTACATAAATAGTGCGGTTACCTGTTTCTGACCGACAGTTTCGTCTGCAGACTGCTATCCACGTTTGTATTACATTTGTTTTTGTTTGCACTAGTGTTCACTGTTTTTTCCAACAACTAATATAAAATGGTTCAAATGGCTCTAAGCTCTATGGGACTCAACATCTGAGGTCATCAGTCCCCTAGAGTTAGAACTACTTAAACCTAACTAACCTAAGGACATCAACCACACCCATGCCCAAGGCAGGATTCGAACCTACGACCGTAGCAGCAGCGTGGTTCCGGACCAAAGTGCCTAGACCCGCTCGGCCACAACGGCCGGCAACTAATATAAATAACACAAATGAATATAAACATGAATAGCCGTCTGAAAATGAACTTGTCTGTTCCAAACTGGTAACGGCGCTATTTGAGCAAATAAGAGTAAATGACATTAGGTTCTAAACCATCGCAAAATTTACGATTGCATTTGGTAGCAATTCTCGGTTCGCGCCAATCAGATAATGTCAATATGAGGTGTAAAACAGAGCATTCTGTACTTATTTTGTAAGTGACATACCACTGGAGACCTTATAATTGTAATTAACTAGTGCATAAACTATAAATTATGATTTCCTTTGAATAAAATATTGTGTAGTAAAATTGCAATGGTTTAGTAACAATGTAATATCCCTCCCCTCTTTCGTGTTCCAGGGTTGCTTTTTTCTACACTGCAAGAATGATCTTGTATTTTCTACACAGCTGGTTTCAAAAATATCAATTTTCGACGCAATAAGACGGAAGTTTGTGTTCCAGTTGCGGTTAATGCTTAGGCACTACACTTTATTTGTGACAATGCAAGTACAGAAGTAGTGCTTTAGGTTTTTAACTACAATAGTTGAACTATAGTCGAGAAAAACCACTTCTCATATCTTTTAAATTTTGGAACCCCAGAGGAACAACAGCTTGGCATAAAGACCATGCACAGTGTACAAACACATGTTCGAAAGACGTTCTCTGTGATTTGGGACCTGGATCAAGTATGGAAACATGCAACACAAAACCGAGAATACAACAGCATTGAAACCAAGTTATCTGGGAAAATAATATTTAAAACTATTTCCATTCCCACTCTTTATTTGCTAAAACAGGTGACGATACTAACTAAACTTCGTCTGAACAGGTCTCGGAAGACTCAACGCCACTGACCGACCGCCACAGACCATAGGTTCCACTGGAGAGTCGTGAGATCAGCACTCCACTCTCCCGGCTGTTGTCAGTTTCCGTGATCGGTGAAGCTACACTACTGGCCATTAAAATTGTTACACCACGAAAATGACGTGCTACAGACGCGAAATTTAACCGACAGGAAGAAGATGCTGTGATATGCAAATGATTAGCTTTTCAGAGCATTCACGCAAGGTTGACGCCGGTGGGGACACCTACAACGTGTTGACATGAGGAAAGTTTCTAACCGATTTCTCATACACAAACTGCAGTTGACCGGCGTTGCCTGGTGAAACGTTGTTTTGATGCCTCGTGTAAGAAGTAGAAATGCGTACCATCACGTTTCCGACTTTGATAAAGGTCGGACTGTAGCCTACCGCTATTGCGGTTTATCGTACCTCGACATTTCTGCTTGCGTTGGTAGAGATCCAATGACTGTAAGCAGAACATGGAATCGGTAGGTTCAGGAGGGTAATACGGAACGCCGTGCTGGAACCCAATTGCCTCGCATCAGTAGCAGTCAAGATGAGAGGCATCTTATCGGCATGGCTGAGTCACCAGATGGGGACGTTTGCAAGAGAACAACCATCTGCACGAACAATTCGACGACGTTTGCAGCAGCATGGATTATCAGCTCGGAGACCATGGCTGCGGTTACCCTTGACGCTGCATCACAGACAGGAGCGCCTGCGAAGGTATACTCAACGGCGAACCTGGATGCATGAATGGCAAAACGTCGTTTTTTCGGATGAATACAGGTTCTGTTTACAGCATCATTATGGTCGCATCCGTGTTTGGCGACTTCGCGGTGAACTCACATTGGAAGCGTGTATTCGTCATCGCCATACTGGCGTATCACCTGGCGTGATGGTATGGGATTCCATTGGTTACACATCTCGGTCCCCTCTTGTTCGGATTGACGGCACTTCGAACAGTGGACGTTACATTTCAGATGTGTTACGATCCGTGGCTCTACCCTTCATTCTATTCCGGCGAAATCCTACCTTTCAGCAGGATAATGCACGACCGCATGTTGCAGGTCCTGTACGGGCCTTTCTGGATACAGAAAATGTTCGATTGCTGCCCTGGTCAGCACATTCTCCAGATGTCTCACCAATTGAAAACGTCTGGTCAATGGTGGCCGAGCAACTGGCTCGTCACAATACGCCAGCCACTACTCTTGATGAACTGTGGTATCCTGTTGAAGCTGCATGGGCACCTGTACACGTCATCCAAGCTCTGTTTGACTGAATGCCCAGGCGTTTCAAGGCCGTTATTACGGAGGAGGTGGTTGTTCTGGGTACTGATTTCTCAGTATCTAGTACCCAAATTGCGTGAAAATGTAATCACATGTCAGTTCCAGTATAACATATTTGTCCAATGTATACCCGTTTATCATATGCATATCTTCTTGGTGTAGCAATTTTGGTGGCCAGTACTGTACTTCCCAATCAAGTAGCTCCTCAATTTGCCTCAGAAGGACTGAGTGCACCTCGTTTGCCAACGGCGCTCGGTAGTCCGGATGGTCACCCATGGAAGTACTTGCCGAGTCCTGTAGCGCCGAATGTGTTGTCACCGCCAGACACCACCCTTGCTAGGTGGTAGCCTTTAAATCGGCCGCGGTCCGTTAGTATACGTCGGACCCGCGTCTCGCCACTATCAGTGATTGCAGACCGAGCGCTGCCACACGGCAGGTCTAGTCTAGAGAGACTCCCTAGCACTCGCCCCAGTTGTACAGCCGACTTTGCTAGCGATGGTTCACTGTCTACATACGTTCTCATTTGCAGGGACGACAGTTTAGCGTAGCCTTCAGCTACGTCATTTCCTACGACCTAGCAAGGCGCCATATTCAGTTACTATAATCTGAACAGATAATATTGTGAATAATGTACCGTCAAGAGCGACGTTCATTATTAATGAATTAAAGTTAAGTATCAAACTAATTACGTCCGCTTTCTGAATTGTAATTCCTTGTCATGTTCCAGACCTCACGTCAGTGTAGTTCTTCCCTCCTCACGCCAGCCTGCGTGAGCTAAACGCGTGCATTTCGGCCTCCACTAGTAACACGGTGTTGTCTCTCCTGCCACTCTGCCAACACAACACCCAACGGGGACTATACTAAAAGCCTGGACAATAATTTAAATTTCAGTTACCATTTTCATTCTGATATGTTCTCACAATTCACATGCGTTACAAAATAGAGGGAATTTTCAAACACTTTTCGCCTTTTCTGCATTTTTTATCATTCTGGAGCACACATAAACAAGAAAAATTCGGATTATTTTTGTATGCATCTGTATTACAAACTCCTGACGCAAACAGAACTTAGTCTGATCCACCTACCTGTCCAACACTTCGTAATCAACTGATGGAAGTCAAACACTCCGAGAGAAAGCCTGCGAAACCCCTGCCTCCAGGGAAGCAGTTCTGTGATCAACGCTATCCTAAATCAACAGCTGGCGGAGGGGTCTCGGTAGCTCAACTTCCTTTAGGATATTATAGGCTTACGATGACGAATTATATCTTCTGCGGAGTATTTAGCCCGAAAAAATAAATAACAATAAAAAGACTTCGTGTAGCCGTCGCACATTGATGAATTTCCATGCGAGCGTGTTACTCCATTACAGAAATGGAGTTGGGTGAATTAAACCGGATGCGTGCCTAGCATACGCGCCGGCGAATATGTTTGCTGAATTAATAACGGGCTTTGTGGACGAGCCTGTGCAGTTGAGTGGGGGCGGGCCTTTTACCGGAGTCTGTTGTCCCCGCAGTGCGCAGCTGTTTGACAAACACTGTATCGCAGTGTGTTTATTGTGGCGTAACGAACGTCGTGGGGCATTTACGTACTCAAATTTTATTCTATTAAATACGCGTTCCAATAACAGCTTCACTTACTTGTAGGAAAAATTAAATCTTTAGGTATTTCTATGTATAGATAAGTGAGTATGAACTACCACATTGTCTAGCATTCACGGACTTACACGTAGGCTTTCTAAATGGCAGGATGCTTGGATTTGGGAGTGATAACATGCTGAGCATTAAGAAGATAATGATTTTCAATGCTTTTGTTCACCAAATAGTCCAAATTTAACATAAAAATGAGGAATAGTATTCGTGATAACTAGAGATCTGAACCGAGTTTCTAGTAATCTCTTCCAGTCTGTTCGTGGTGATACTGCCTGAAAAACCTACTCGGATTTCAATTGTTGTCATCCATATATTCCTCAGAGACAGTACGATCTTCTCGTACTGTAGTTCTTCTGCAAGGACCTGTACCTACTCTTCTTGCCACACTATTGTTCTGTCGGTATCATTTGTTCTGGATTCATTATACCATAGGTAACTGTCTATGGCATCTGTTGTTATCATGCCCCTAAATTCCTCATGGCAGTTATTATGTCTGTCTTAATGTTCTCTCGGGATTCTGTGTTGCTCTCTCCATCTACAAAGTTCCAAATACAACCAACGACCATCGGTTAGGTAGGACGGGCCCTCTGGCGGTCATGTTCCTCTAACCACTTCTCGCCTATGAGTAATTCTGGCGTTAGTGCAAACAGAGGGCGCTGATTATGTGAAAAACTATGTTTCCTTTCATTGTGGCTTCTTTAGCGATTTGCTTTATAGTTTTTTAATATTATTCCGTGCTCATTCAAAGGTGTTTATATGCCAACTACTATCTCTTAACTCTTTGTCTTTTTTACAATCTGACTTTTGTCCTGTTCTACTTCATGGCTTTTTATTACTGCATTGCCTCTTATACGTTATACGCTCATTACGGACTTCAACTATTGTATCCCCCTTTATTTTACGCTGTTCAATTAATCATTGAAAACTAGTGTATGCCTACATTAGCGACATCTTGTGGCTACTGTACGGCAGCTTGTTTTGAACACTAGTGCTACTGACAACGAGTCGTGCATATGATGTTATATAGATATATATATATATTTGATGATGCTGGTGCTGATTTTGCATTCAACATTTGACGATGCCACTATGGCTGCAGTACATTAGGATTTTGTTTTTGAAAATAGGTACGCCTCTTCATACTTACAGCGCACAAACGCATATACTGGGTGATCGATTGATCGTGACCGGGCCAAATATCTCACGAAATAAGCATCAAACGAAAAAACTACAAAGAACGAAACTTGGGTACCTTGAAGGGGGAAACCAGATGGCGCTATGGTTGGCCCGCTAGATGGCGCTGCCATAGGTCAGTGGGATATCAACCGCGGTTTTTTAAAATAGGAACCCCATTTTTATTACATATACGTGTAGTACGTAAAGAAATATGAATGTTTCAGTTGGACCATTCTTTTCGCTTTGCGATAGATGGCGCTATAATAGTCACAAACATATGGCTCACAATTTTAGACGAACAGATGGTAACAGGTAGGTTTTTTAAATTAAAACACAGGACCGAGGTACGTTTAAGCATTTTATTTCGGTTGTTCCAATGTGATACATGTACCTTTGTGAGCTTACCGTTTCTGAGATCGCTTGTTGTTACAGCGTGATTACCTGTAAATATCACATTAATGCAATAAATGCTCATAATGATGTCCGTCAACCTTAATGCATTTGGCAATACGTGTAACGACATTCCTCTCAACAGCGAGTAATATGCCTTCCGTAATATTCGCACATGCATTGACAATGCGCTGACGCATGTTGTCAGACGTTGTCGGTGGATCGCGATGGCAAATATCATTCAACTTTCCCCACAGAAAGAAATCCAGGGACGTCAGATCCGGTGAACGTGCGGGCCATGGTATGATGCTTCGACGACCAGTCCACCCGTCATGAAATATGCTATTCAATACCGCTTCAACCGCACGCGAGCTATGTGCCGGACATCCATCATGTTGGAAGTACATCGCCATTCTGTCATGCAGTGAAACATCTTGTAGTAACATCGGTAGAACATTACGTAGGAAATCAGCATACATTGCACCATTTAGATTGACATCGATAAACGGGGGCCAATTATCCTTCCTCCCATAATGCCTCACCATTCATTAACCCGCCAAGGTCGCTGATGTTCCACTTGTCGCAGCCACCGTGGATTTTCCGTTGCCCAATAGTACGTATTATGCCGGTTTACGTTACCGCTGTTGGTGAACGACGCTCTGTCATCGTCTCGTAATTTCTATTGTGCCCAGTGGCAGAACTGTACACGACGTTCAAAGTCGTCGCCATGCAATTCCTGGTGCATAGAAATATAGTACGGGTGCAATCGATGTTGGTGTAGCATTGTCAACAACGACGTTTTTGAGATTCCCGATTCTAGTGCAATTTGTCTGCTACTGATGTGCGGATTAGGCACGACAGCAGCTAAAACACCTATTTGGGCATCATCATTTGTTGCAAGTCGTGGTCGACGTTTCACATGTGGCTGAACACTTCCTGTTTCCTTAAATAACGTAACTATCCGGCGAACGGTCCGGACGCTTGGATGATGTCGTCCAGGATACCGAGCAGCATACATAGCACACGCCCGTTGGGCATTTTGATCGCAATAGCCAAACATCAGCACGATATCGACCTTTTCGGCAATTGGTAAACGGTCCATTTTAAAACGGGTAATCTATCACGTAGCAAATACCGTCCGCACTGGCGGAATGTTACATGATACCACGTACTTATACGTTTCTGACTATTACAGCGCCACCTATCCCAAAGCGAAAAAAGTGGTCCAACTAAAACATTAATATTTACTAAGATGGTATCTGTTATTTCGGACATGTCCGAAAGAACAGATACCATCGGTGACGAAGCAGCTAGTTAGAATGAAATTATAATGGAATGAACACCCTTAGCTGCTTACAGGCGTTGACATACGTCAACGGGGACACATTTTCATCTGTCCCCGTTGACGGGGACACATTTTCATCTGTCCCCGTTGAGTCGAGTTAAGGCTCACCAGCCACTTGACCATCTTCTTCTGTGCGAATGCACAAACAGCAAACAGTGCCCGAACTCTTACGGGAATCGGCAACGCCCCGGAGTAATGAGTATAATGGGCGGGGGAACTACAAATGTAGTGCGGGACAATACGTTGAGAATGTGGGTTTGGCGGGAGGTGTGCCAGAGATAAATCCCTGCAGTCGCGCTATCCTCTGTCCCCTCGGTGGCTCAGATGGATAGAGCGCCTGCCATGTAAGCAGGAGATCCCGGGTTCGAGTCCCGGTCGGGGCACACATTTTCATCTGTCCCCGTTGACGTATGTCAACGTCTGTAAGCAGCTAAGGGTGTTCATTCCATTGTAAAACATTCATATTGAAATAAAAAGTGGGGTTCCTATTTTAAAAAAGTAGTTGATATCCGTTTGACGTATGGCAGCGCCATCTAGTGGGGCAACCATAGCGCCATCTGGTTTCCCCCTTCAAGCTAGACGAGTTTCGTTCTTTGTAGTTTTTTCGTGGATGCTTATTTCGTAAGATATTTGGCCCAGTCACTATAAATGGACCACCCTGTATATGTCAGTTGTACTTCTCATTATGGTCTATTTATTGTTCTTAAGCTGTAGACAATCTGCGAGTGTATTTGGTTTCTTTTCCGGTTTTTGCTGCAGATCTGATGATGGTCATCATAGACGGAAACCGGTAATCTGTTACCTACCTTGGCCTCACCATTGACCATCACCTCACCTGTATCGCTCAACTCCGCTCCATCCAATCCAAAGCCCACAGCTGCCTCCGCCTCCTCAAACTCCTCTCTGGCCGGACACGGAAGTTGCACCCCTCTACCATACTCCACACATACAAATCATTAATCCATCCCATCCTTTGTTATGCCAGTACCGCCTGGATATCCGCCTCCCCCCCCTTCCCCAAATTCTATAAGTCCTTCCAGATCCTCGAGTGTCATGCACTCTGCCTCGCGTTCCGTATAGGCTTCCCGTCACCCATACGGATCCTGTAAGACCTCATTCCTTCCCACAATCTGCTCCTATTCCTCAAACATATCCTCATACTCTGCACCTCCCGCCGCTTTGATCCCCCTCACCCCATGGTTGCTCCTCTCAAATCCCTGCCCCCTGCCATGCCTTCACTGTTGTGTCCCCCCTACCCTCCATCTCTACACCCTCCAACCCCTTTCCCAAGGTGACTTCTGTCAACTTCCCCTCCTGGATGATGCCCTCTCTCCCTCTATTTATCCCTCCTATCAACTCTGATCCTCACCGCCCTCCTTTCCTCTGTCCTTTCCCTGGGCTCCATCTTCCCCCCTTCCATCCTGTTTTCTCCCCATCTAACTTCTCTCTGCCTTCCTTCTCCCCCCCCCCCCATTTCTTTTGTATTCCCCTCCTCTGCCTTTCCCAATACCTATCGCGTCTACCCAGCACCCCCTCTCCTTCTTATGGGTCATCTGCCTCCATCGGCTACTTCCCCCCTCCCCCCACTTCGTTTTTCCTCTCCCTCCCCCTCCCCCCTTTTCTTTACTATCATCTGTCCAGGTTCCCCCCAACTGCCCTCG
This sequence comes from Schistocerca americana, assembly GCF_021461395.2. Classification (NCBI taxonomy): domain Eukaryota; kingdom Metazoa; phylum Arthropoda; class Insecta; order Orthoptera; family Acrididae; genus Schistocerca; species Schistocerca americana. The sequence goes on from NC_060121.1 coordinate 227,098,263, forward strand.
GCTGTGGTATGTCATATTTGTGCCAACTTTTTAGTGCAGTGTTCAAGTGAATGTTCAGTGTCGTTCATCTTTCCAAAGTGTTGTGAACAGAAATCATGCTGTCGCTGGGTGTGAATTTTGTCTCTCTTGCTAACAGAAACCAGACTGTTGCTGGGTGTGAATTTTATGTCTCTTGCGAACAGAAACCAGACTGTCGCCGTGTTTTTTAATTGTCTATTATTTTACCTGTCTGCTTCATATGTACACTCCTGGAAATTGAAATAAGAACACCGTGAATTCATTGTCCCAGGAAGGGGAAACTTTATTGACACATTCCTGGGGTCAGATACATCACATGATCACACTGACAGAACCACAGGCACATAGACACAGGCAACAGGGCATGCACAATGTCGGCACTAGTACAGTGTATATCCACCTTTCGCAGCAATGCAGGCTGCTATTCTCCCATGGAGACGATCGTAGAGATGCTGGATGTAGTCCTGTGGAACGGCTTGCCATGCCATTTCCACCTGGCGCCTCAGTTGGACCAGCGTTCGTGCTGGACGTGCAGACCGCGTGAGACGACGCTTCATCCAGTCCCAAACATGCTCAATGGGGGACAGATCCGGAGATCTTGCTGGCCAGGGTAGTTGACTTACACCTTCTAGAGCACGTTGGGTGGCACGGGATACATGCGGACGTGCATTGTCCTGTTGGAACAGCAAGTTCCCTTACCGGTCTAGGAATGGTAGAACGATGGGTTCGATGACGGTTTGGATGTACCGTGCACTATTCAGTGTCCCCTCGACGATCACCAGTGGTGTACGGCCAGTGTAGGAGATCGCTCCCCACACCATGATGCCGGGTGTTGGCCCTGTGTGCCTCGGTCGTATGCAGTCCTGATTGTGGCGCTCACCTGCACGGCGCCAAACACGCATACGACCATCATTGGCACCAAGGCAGAAGCGACTCTCATCGCTGAAGACGACACGTCTCCATTCGTCCCTCCATTCACGCCTGTCGCGACACCACTGGAGGCGGGCTGCACGATGTTGGGGCGTGAGCGGAAGACGGCCTAACGGTGTGCGGGACCGTAGCCCAGCTTCATGGAGACGGTTGCGAATGGTCCTCGCCGATACCCCAGGAGCAACAGTGTCCCTAATTTGCTGGGAAGTGGCGGTGCGGTCCCCTACGGCACTGCGTAGGATCCTACGGTCTTGGCGTGCATCCGTGCGTCGCTGCGGTCCGGTCCCAGGTCGACGGGCACGTGCACCTTCCGCCGACCACTGGCGACAACATCGATGTACTGTGGAGACCTCACGCCCCACGTGTTGAGCAATTCGGCGGTACGTCCACCCGGCCTCCCGCATGCCCACTATACGCCCTCGCTCAAAGTCCGTCAACTGCACATACGGTTCACGTCCACGCTGTCGCGGCATGCTACCAGTGTTAAAGACTGCGATGGAGCTCCGTATGCCACGGCAAACTGGCTGACACTGACGGCGGCGGTGCACAAATGCTGCGCAGCTAGCGCCATTCGACGGCCAACACCGCGGTTCCTGGTGTGTCCGCTGTGCCGTGCGTGTGATCATTGCTTGTACAGCCCTCTCGCAGTGTCCGGAGCAAGTATGGTGGGTCTGACACACCGGTGTCAATGTGTTCTTTTTTCCATTTCCAGGAGTGTATTTTATTAGCATCATCAACCCTTTGTTTTATGTTTTAAGTTCCACGATTTTCAGCCATTTTCCCATTTAAGTCACCGATTTTATCACCTGCTTTTATTATTTATCTTCTTCATTTTGTTAAAACAAATTCTGTAGGCTGAAGAGCGGCGTACTAAGCTGCTGCCATCTCGCCCCCTTCTGGGGGAATCGAAACTCGAAGGAAAGAAAGGGTAATCTGTAAACAAAAGGTTTGTGACCATAGACGTAAATTAAAGAAAACTTACCAATTACTCACCCCATGATTCATTTACAGTAATGGCTGTTTTCTGTTTTGAAAATACTGAAAACAGGCACACATAAGTATGAAATTTCAACCAGCAAATCGCACGTGCATTAGAAAATTCTGGAGTATCGATTTGGTAGCGTTCGGTCGAGGTGTTAATGGCGTAACACTTTCCATTTGCGTCAGAGCATCCATCTTAGTTTTGCTGGTGACACTGTATTGTTCGTTCCTAATGAAGATAAAATTCAGTAACGAATGGGAGAACTTAACAGGGCAAATTTGAGAGCAGACTTGAAAGTTGGAATAAAACTAAAATAATGCATTAGCAATATGTGGAAAAAATAGTAAAATTAGCAATTAAGTAATAGAACCATTTTCTGGATTATAAATTTAGGGCAGTTGAAGATGACGACTGAATGGACAGAAAGATGCATTGGAGGTGACAAAAATCATGCGACAGCAATACGCGCATATATAGATAATGGTACTAACACGTACACAAGGTATAAAAGGCAGTCCATTGGCGAAGCTGTCATTTGTCCTCGGGTAATTCATGTGAAAGGTTTCCGATGTTATGGTTGCGCTAGAGAGTTCGATCTCAAATCGGTTCCACATTCCTAGATCTCCAGAAGGCTTTTGATACCGTTCCTCACAAGCGATTATCAATCAAATTGCGTGCATATGGAGTATCGTCTCAGTTGTGTGGCTGCATTCGTGATTTCCTCTCAGAGACGTCCAGTTCGTAGTGATAGACGGTAAATCATCGAGTAGAAGTGATATCTGGCGTTCCGAAAGGTAGTGGAGAACAAGACGAGGGCGCTTCTCAAGGACGCAGATTCACCGGAGGGTGACGCTAAGAAATTGTTACCCCAAGGTCCGGTACCGCCTAGACTATATGGACTCCCGAAGGTTCACAAAGAGGGGATACCATTACGCCCCATTGTCAGCAACATCAGGGCACCTACATATTTGTTGGCCAAATACCTGACGGGAATATTAAGTCCTTATGTGGGTAAACGCCCTCATCACATCGGTAATTCCGTGGATTTTGTTAAACACCTTGATAGCTTCAGGTTGGATGAGTCAGATATCATGGTGAGTTTTGACGTCGTTTCCTTGTTTACGAGGGTACCCCTGCGAGAGTCATTAGAATTGATTAGTCAGAAGTTTGACGAGAAGACCACTGAACTTTTTAGGCATGTCTTGACTTCCACGTATTTTCTTTTTAATGGAGAATACTACGAACAAACGGAGGGAGTCGCCATGGGTAGCCCACTCTCACCGGTGGTAGCGAATTTGTACATGGAGAACTTCGAGGAGGAAGCCCTGTCGTCATCCGTATGGAAACCTACTTGCTTTCTCCGTTACGTGGACGACACGTTCGTCATGTGGCCACATGGTATGGATAAACTCTTTGACTTCCTTACACATCTAAACTCCATACACCCCAACATCAAATTCACTATGGAGACTGAAACGGAGGGTAAATTACCTTTCCTTGACGTCTTGGTCAAGAGAAGGGCTGACGGCACCCTAGGTCATGGGGTGTATCGGAAGACTACGCACACTGATCTATATTTGCACGCAGACAGCTGCCACCACCCTTCACGGAGGAATGGGGTACTTAAAACTCTAGTACATAGGGCGCGCACCATCTCTGACGCAGAGAGTCTACCCCAGGAATTGGAACATGTGAGAACTGTATTTCGGAAAAAATGGGTACTCTGAGTGGCAGATTCAACGTGCTCTCCGCCCAACCACTGCAGCACAACCTGTTGAGATGGATGAAGTCACGAGGGAGGAGGTAGGCACTGCATTTATTCCATACACAGGCGCACTCTCGGGGAAAATCGCCCGCATTCTGAAGAAACACCGGGCCGGAACTGTGTTTTGTCCTCCAAATAAAACTCGTGCACTGGTGGGGAGCGCCAAAGATGACCTCGGTTTGAGGAAGGCCGGCGTGTACCAGATTCCGTGTCAATGTGGCAAGTCGTATATTGGTCAGACGATGCGTACCGTCGAGGATCGATGCCGTGAACACCAGAGGCACACTCGACTGATGTATCCGAGCAAGTCGGCGGTCGCTGAACATTGTTTGTCGAAAAATCACGCCATGGAGTATGACCGTACGAGGATTCTGGTACAGACGTCGAGATACTGGGACGGTGTTGTTAGAGAGGCCATCGAAATTCGCACCAATGACGACCTCGTAAACCGTGACTGTGGCTATAATCTTAGCAAGGCTTGGGAACCAGCGATCGGGTTAATCAAGAGTAAATCGAGCAAACGTATAGTTGTGACGACCACGGCGGACAGAGCCATCACACCGACGTCATCTCAGACGCCGTCGCAATCTGTTCCACCGCGCGACCGTGGCGCGGGGCACGGACGGCAGAGGGAGCGCGCCACGGGCGGAGGGTATTTAAATCGTCCGCCGCCACGACGGAACCCAGTTCCCTCTGAGCAGCCATAGCGTACGGATCTCCGTGGTGGCACGTTCACAGGAGCTCAGTCCGTCAGTTCACCTGATGATGGCGACATGTATGATGACCGAAATATTGTGCCCGTTGGACACCCGTGGATATTTTGATTATCAAATACGCCGGGATCACAACATAAATGATGTAGGTGATAATCTGATCAGCCCCCTTAGATTGTTTGCAGATGACGCTGTAATTTACCGTCTAGTAAAATCATTAGACCATCAATTCCAATAACAAAATGATCTACAGAGAATTTCTGTATGGTGTGAAAAGTGGCAATTGCCACTAAACAAAAAAAAAAAGCGAGGTTATCCACATGAGTACTAAAAGAAATCGGATAAATTTTGGCTATACGATAAATCGCACAAATCTAAGGAATGTCAATTCGACTAAAAACCTAGGAATTAGAATTACGAGCAACTTAAATTGGAAAGACCACATAAATAATATTGTGGAGAAAGCGAAACAGTCTGCGTGCGCTTTGTTGGCAGAACACTTAGAAGATGCGACAAACCCACTAAGGAGACAGCCTACATTACACTTGTCCGTCCTCTGCTGGAATATTGCTGCGCGGTATGGGATCCTTACCAGGTAGGATTGACGGAGGACATCGAAAAAGTGCAAAGAAGGGCTGCTCGTTTCCTGTTACCGCGCATTAGGGGTGAGAGTGTCACTGATACGATGCGCCAGTTGGGGTGGCAGTCAATGAAACAAAGGCGGTTTTCTTTACGGCGAGATCTATTTACGGAATTTCAATCACCAACTTTCTCTTCCGAATGCGAAAATATTGTGTTCACTCCCACTTACGTGGGGAGAAATGATCATCAAAGTAAAATAACAGAAATCAGAGCTAGAGCGGAACGATTTAGGTCTTCCTCTTTCCCAAGCGCCATTCGAGAGTGGAATGGTAGAGAAGTAGTATGAAAATGGTTCGATTAACCCTCTGCCAGGCAGTTTAGTGTGAATTGCAGAGTAACCATGTAGATGTAGAATGCGGAATGGTAGTTGGAGCAAGAAGCGTGGGACATTCCATTTCGGAAATCGTTTGGGAACTGAATATTCCGAGATCCACAGAGCCAAGCGTGTTCCTGGAATACCAAAATTTCAATCATTACTTCTCACCATGGACAGTGGCCGACCGCCTTCCCTCATCGACTTCCGTAAAAGTGTCGGTGCTCAAATGTTCAAATGCGTGTGAATTCCTAAGGAACCAAACTGCTGAGGTCATCGTTCCCTAGACTTACACACTACTTAAACTTATGCTAAGAACAAGACACACACACACACACACACACACACGCACACGCACACACACACACACACACACACACACACACTCACACACGCCCGACGGAGTACTCGAACCTCCGGCGGAAGAGGCTGCGCAATCAGTGACATGGCGCCTCTAACCGCCCGGCCATTCCGCGCGGCGGTGTCGGTGCTAAGAGACAAGCAACACTGCGTGAAATAACCACAGTAATCAATGTGGGATGCACGACGAATGTATCCTTTTGGAAGGAGTGGCGAAATTTGGCGTTAACGGGCTGTGGCAGCAGCCGACCGATGCGAGTGTCTTTGCTAACACCATGACATCGCAAGCAGCGCCTCTCGTGGGCTCGTGGCCATATCGGATGGACCATAGACAACTGGAAAACGTTGGGCTGGACAGATGAGTCCCGATTTCAGTTGGTAATAGCTGATCGTATGGTTAGAGTTTGGCACAGACCCAACGAAGCCATGACTCAAGTTTTCAACAAACGACTGTGCAATATAGTGGTGGTGACATAATGGTATAGGCTGTGTTTACATGGAATGGACTGGGTCTTCCGATCCAACCAAACCGACCATTGACTAGAAACGATTAACTTCGGCTACTTTGACAGCATTTTCCGCCATTCATGGATTTCATGTTCTCAAACTACTATGGATTTTTTTATGAATTACGACATGCCGTGTCACCGGGCCAGAATTGTTAGCGATTGGTTTGAAGAACATTCTAGACAATGCGATCCATTGATTTGGCCACCCATATCGCCCGATATGGAAATAATGGAGAGGTCAGTTCGTTTACAAAATTCTGCGCCGGCAACACTTTCAAAATTGTGGACGGCTATAGAGCCAGCTCGGGTCAATATTTATGCAGCGGACCTGCAACGACTTGCTAAGCGCATGCCACGTCATTTTGCTGCACTAAGGAGGTCTGACAAGATATTAGGTGATATCCCTTGACTTTAGTTAGCCGAGCGGGATTAGCCGAGCGGTCTTGGGCGCTGAAAAATGGTTCAAATGGCTCTGAGCACTATCGGACTTAACTGCTAAGATCATCAGTCCCCTAGAACTTAGAACTACTTAAACCTAACTAACCTAAGGACATCACACACATCCATGCCCGAGGCAGGATTCGAACCTGCGAACGTAGCGGTCACGCGGTTTGAGACTATAGCGCCTAGAACCGCTCGGCCACTCTCGCCGGGAGGGCGCTGCAGTCATGGACTGTGCGGCTCGTTCCGGCGGAGTTCGAGTCCTCCCACGGGCATGAGTGTGTGTGTTTGTCCTTAGGATAATTTAGGTTAAGTAGTGAGTAAGCTTAGGGACTGATGACCTTAGCAGTTAAGTTCCATAAGATTTCACACACATTTGAACATTTTTAGTTGCCTCAGCGTATTGCCAACATTTAGAAGTAGCAGTAAAGTTAACAATTAAGTTGAATGAAATCAATGGATTTGCAGGAAGATCATCAAATCGAACAGTAATTGTAGACTCGAGTGGTTCTGGTAAAGTAAAAAACAGAATTCTCAATACAAATCATCTGATGTACGTTACAAATACTGATTTACAGAAACGAAATGTGTCTTTTTAATGCGATAACCATTCAAGAACAGTGTTTATGAGCGTGCTATGGAGGGAGGCTAGGTGGTTATTGCTAAAAAAGAGATAGGAAACGAACTACTGTCTCTGAGAATAGATTGGCGTGTTAAGAAAGGTAAAGTCCGTGGCGCATGCCGATGACCAGGTTACTGGGCCCACTGAAGGCAGAGTGCAGCCTTTCTTCACCGCAACTCTAGGGGAGGTGGTGTTGTGACACCATTGCACCAGTCACCTTTTATACCCGGGAAAGATCTCAGATATTTGTTTGACAGCAGCCTGAGTGCTTCTGGAGGGACTGAAACAAGGAAATATCCGATGTGAGTGGGACGTAGGTGGCAGACGGACCAACGTAGTTTTTTGATGAATTCCAAGAGATAAGAAAACACCCAGACGACAGCCTAATCCAGGGTCGGTAGATGGCATTAGAAACATGCAGGAACAACCTGTTTACGCATAGGTGAAGATGGTGATGCATGGAAATGACGAGAGGCCGCTATGACCGAGTGGCCGAGCTGTTCTACACACACACACACACACACACACACACACACACACACACACACACACACAGAGAGAGAGAGAGAGAGAGAGAGAGAGAGAGAGAGAGAGAGAGAGAGAGGGGGGGAGGCGGGGCAGGCTTCAGCGCAGAACCGCGCTGCTGCTACGGTCGCAGGTTCGAATCCTGCCTGAAGCATGGATGTGTGTGATGTCCTTAGGTTAGTTAGGTCTAAGCAGTTCTAAGTCTAGGGAACTGATGAGCTCAGATGTTACGTGCCAGTGGTTAGAGCCATTTGAACCATTTGCTCATATGAGGTCTATTCGATCGCGAAATGGAAACCACAGTGAAAATCCGATGAAGATAGCGTCACGGCGCTTCTCATTCTGAGCGCACAGTGAGCGCGTAACGATGCCTAGAAAATAGTGCTTGCCGACAAGTATGGATGCCTGCCGTGATATTTCTCCTGATATCATACAACCCCACGTAACGTAACTGTCATTTATGTCCTTTTTGAAGAAAGTTCTCGGCCACAGTGCAATGAGGATACTGTAGTAGTGTTTTTGATGGGAAGTGTTAGGTCAGCCACCATACAGCCCGGACGTGGCTCCCTCTGATTTTCATCTGTGCTCAGACAAACCGCTGGCCATAAAGACAAGATTTTGGTACAGATAGCGAGCTGAAGTCCAGCATAGAAAATTGTCAGAAAGCACAGGAGGCGCCTTCTGTGATTAGGGTATTCGACAGTTTGTACAACGCTACTACAGATGTCTAAGTCAGAGCAGCGACTACGTAGAGAAGTAGGTGGAAGGTGTGGCTGGAAGGTGTGGCTGGAAGGTGTGGCTGGAAGGTGTTGCTAGCTGTTGCAAGTAAAACAGTTTTGATTTTCACTGTGGTTTCCATTTCACACCTGATCGTTCTTTGCTTTCCTAATAGCGCTCGTACATTAGTGGAATTCAAATGCAGATAATGAATGACTATTTCAGTTAGGGACTGCCAGTTTTGTTCCAAAAATATTTCGGAAGCAGAGATTATTTTATATACGGCTAGGTCGTTTCGCGCCTTACATGACCTCGTCATGTTATTCTCAACTGTACAATGAAGTAAAGGCATGGAACCTGCATTCAGGTGGAGCTCGTTTTGATTCCGTGACCGACTATATGGATTAAATTTGACTTCGCTTTTCAAATTAGTTTAGAGGAAACGTCAAGATAGTCCCTTTGAGAAACACACTACCTAATTTCTGTCCATCGTCGATCAATGATAACTTGAGATTTCTCTTTAATGACGTAGTGTCCGACGGGACATTAAACCCCCAAACTTCATTCCCTTTGTGATGTGAAGATCTCTAACGAAGGTTAACGTGGTAGCGCTCGAATTGAAGGTAACGTTTTCTAATCCTGACTTTCGCCAGCAACTTAAGAATAGGTTGTCTAGAACACTTCCTGGTCAGCAAAATGCTCGCTGTTGTGCAGGATTATACTCTAAATCTCTCCCCAGTGATTCACGAGGAGAGAGAATGCGTCACTGTTGATAAAAGCCAGGCAATGGAACGTGAACGATACTCTCAGCGGACACTTACAGATATTCAGGAGGACGGTGCTGCGTGCAACACCACGAGTTATACTCTTCCTGGCCGGCCGGAGTGACCGAGCGATTCTAGGCGCTACAGTCTGGAACCGCGCGACTGCTACGGTCGCAGATTCGAATCCTGCCTCGGGCATGGATGAGTGTGATGTCCTTAGGTTAGTTAGGTTTAAGTAGTTCTAAGTTCTAGGGAACTGATGACCTCAGAAGGTAAGTCCCATAGTGCTCAGAGCCATTTGTACCATTATACTCTTCCTTATCAACGTAAATATATTCTACTTATCATCTAAGCAGCAGATATAAAACACTAGACTATTGATTGACGTGGTGGCAGAATCTAAAGGTGAACCACATTATTAATTATTTTAATTCTCCCAGTAAACCACTGAGAAGTTATTCGAAGGGATTGTGCATGTGCCTTTCTTTACTACAGCGCGTAAAAAGTTAAGACAGAAAGCAGTAACGTTCACTTGTTGTATTTCAGTACACACTGAAGTGGACTGTTCCTAAATAATATAATACTCAAGTTTTCAATTCTACTGAAGGGATCTTCGAATTACAGATACCCTAGGGGCCGGCCGGTGTGGCCGAGCTGTTCTAGGCGCTACAGTCTGGAACCGCGTGACCGCTACGGTCGCAGGTTCGAATCCTGCCTCAGGCATGGATGTGTGTGATGTCCTTAGGTTAGGTAGGTTTAAGTTGTTCTAAGTTCTAGGGGACTGATGACCTCAGAAGTTAAGTCCCATAGTGCTCAGAGCCATTTGAACCATACCCTCGGGGGTAACAATTAATTATTAAACTGGGTTGTTCATGCCGACTTCAAGCCTTCCATTTACATGGAAGCTGCAAAAGGCTCTGAAAGTGTAATAAGAAAGTTAACCAGAGCACGATTTCAGCTACATATTGATATTTTTTCACAGTACCATTCGTCATTCACTTTTGCCAACGATCAACTAGAGACAGCTTTCCTCAGCCGTAAAAAGATTAACATTCTGAGGCAAACCATTGTCTTGTAGCTTTGACGACAGCATCTGAGCCTGAAAATGTTGATCACGTAGACGATTTTACATAGAGTCAAAGAGATGGAAGTGAAGGTCCTAAATCAGGACTGTGCGATGGGTGTGATAGGACAGACCAACCGAATTTGGCAGTGAGATCTATGGTCGCAAAACCGTTGTGGGGTCTGAAGTTATTGTGTTGAAGTCGGAAGTTAGTCCTCATGTATGATCTGACTCTAAAAATTCGGTCTTTCAACCTAATCAGCTTTCGGAATTAACAGCTGCTTTACATTCTTCCTCTCCCAGAAGACTGAGAGCATCACCTAGCCTGCAGATGGTTGTGCCCTGAAGTTCTTCGTTGGAGAATTCGCATGTCGCCACTCCATGGACTGAATTTAGCATACCAGCTCGTATTAGTGACACCACGTCTCACGTCCGGAAATGGCGGTGTTTTCAAAATTGGCTGCTTCAGCTTCGTATTCGTCTAGTATGTCCCGAAAAATTTCCATTTTGTGATTGGTTTGGCTTGTATATCTGCAGGACCAGTGTCGCACACGCTTTGTGATAATTAAGGTTGGGCAACACCTAAGACACTACAGCAGATATTTAAGTGTACACACAATGCCTTTGTCGTAATCCGCCGGTCAGCGCTAAAGAGTTGAACTGGATGCTGTTGATTGTAAGAGATGACTGCTGAGCGGTGTCGTCCAGGTAGTGGCTTGTCGTGTACATCATTTTCACTATTACTGGATGTTGTGGATTGGCAAGACAGCCAACCCACTATGAGAGGAAGCCGAAAGGCACGCGTTTTAGCTCACGCAGGCTGGCGTGAGGTCTGGAACGCGTCAAGGAAATGAGACTAGCAAAATAGGACGTAGCTGAGGAATACTTAACTTTAATCCATAAATAGTGAACATCGCTCTTGACGGTACATGTTTTACAGCATCAATAGTAACTGGTAATGGCGCCTTGCTAGGTCGTAGCAAATGACGTAGCTGAAGGCTATGCTAACTATCGTCTCGGCAAATGAGAGCGTAATTTGTCAGTGAACCGTCGCTAGCAAAGTCGGCTGTACAACTGGGGCGAGTGCTAGGAAGTCTCTCTAGACCTGCCGTGTGGCGGCGCTCGGTCTGCAATCACTGATAGTGGCGACACGCGGGTCCGACGTATACTAACGGACCGCGGCCGATTTAAAGGCTACCACCTAGCAAGTGTGGTGTCTGGCGGTGACACCACACTGGAAAACAGCGCTAGCCGCCTCACATCACTCATTCCTATTGTGCCGACACCTTACACATTTCGCAAGTGGTGATACGTTGAAATCGACGCAGTTTGCTCAACAGTGAGGAATTCAACTACATTTCTGTTCCATAAGCTCATTGATATCAAACGCCGTGTTGGAGGGCTCCTCAACCGCTGCTGGTTATTGCATGGCCACGAAATCTACTGCACAGTGGCATGTTTAAAAAATTGGTGCAACATCAGTGTAATTTGGCTCGGATGCCCAGTCACCACAGAGAATAGAGCGCATTAGTTTGGGAATGGCCCTCGTATAACAATTTGGCAATAAAATTTGACAAGAACTCAAGTTCCCATTTGCTTTCGACGGTAGTATAATAACTATAAATGCAGACATTTTACGATGGACTTTACCATGACTGTTATAATTATCAGCTGGAGCTACAAGTTAACTGCACCTCGCAAGCTTACTACTCTCTTTTCGAATCTGGACCTTAATAAAAAGGCAAGGTAATGTTAATCAGAACACAGGGAGAAGTTGTGGTCTAAACGACAATAGATATATTCATCCTTAACATCACAAAACAACAAAAATGACTAAAGAAACGTCATACAAACATTTTTATTTGACAAACGCTTTCACTAACATGGGGTCTATGGTGGACAAAGTGATCAGCTGGTGATCGACACGTGACACTTACCAGAACACTAATCGCTTTATCTGACTTCATACACATGAATCCGGGTTGTGGCACAAAAACTGCGCCACCATAAAGCATCTATACTATACTATTCAAAAACAAGAAAAATACGGTTCGAAAGAACAGGGTACTGAGAAACATATATTGGAGCCCTACGCTGTAGCAGCGAATACCTTACCCTCCTGCTGGTCGGGTCGGCATACCACGATGCATTCGGTGACTGAAGTCCTGGACGGCCACAATCTGTTATTAATGGCACACACTCGAAAAATGCACGTATGCGGTCTCGCGTTCGGTTAGTTCAGAATGCATGTACTTTCCTATGTGCCTATGAAACCCTGTGTGCAGGTGGACCAGTTTGCTGGTCTGCCTAATCAATTTGACTCCGTGCTACCACTATGTATGACAGAATATGTCAAATGCTTAGATGGCCGACCCAAGACAAATAAGTACACTCACATGTCACTCATTGTGTGCGTGATGCTAGAAGCAGTACCTCTGTCGGTTCAGAAGGTGACTGGCACAGGCTCTAAGTGGCACACTAGCAAAGGGCACAAGTCTCACCGTTTAGGTAGAGAGCTGCTCCCTCGGCGCTCTTCATGAGAGAGTTAAATACTTTATTTACGTTTTTCAGCAATAAATGTTGTAACTGTTTACTCAGAAATGATTTAATATTATGTTTGTGCTCAATACAGAATACCACCATTAAGGAAATACTTTTTCAAAAGTTTTGAAATTCTGTCGAAGGAACTCGTATCTACTTTACATCTCTAGACAGAGTACATCAGACACTCAAGTCCATAACTGAAGTGACCTTCAGATTTACAAAAGAATGATTATTTGTATACCGAAAAGCTCCACGACAACATTAAGACAAGCGTCATAGTACTACGAGTACCAGTCGTATTGCACGTGGGTGTTTTTTTTTAATTTTATTAATTTTTTATTTTTATTTTTCAGTAAAGATAACAGAACTATGCAGTACCTCACGCATCGAAAACATCACGGATAAATAACATAGCCCAAGGAAAATACACTTGAAAGTGGGAATTACTTCTCGAAAAGTGTCATGCAAAATATAAATAAAAATCGTGAATAGCAGCAGAAAACTTATATCATAAACTAACCCATTAATGCTTAAATTACCAACGGTTTTGCAAGTAACATTTTAAAACGTAATCCACTCTCTCTGTGGTTGAAATACATTTTAAGTATGTCACACATACGTACTTCTCACTCATCAATTCCTAGTTTCGTATATAAAGGTAACCTCCTTCTAAAACCATTAAGTTATTTCTCTATGGCTAAACTGATATTGTTTACTAACACTGCTGGGCTTCATTTTAGTTACGGCAAAAAAGTTTTATGATAAAGCAGTATAATTAACAACCCAGCATTTTATAACGTAAATGATCTACCATTTTTTAGAAAACGTAGAGCAATGCTGTATTTAAAAAAGTGAGAATTTTAACACAAATTTACGAATTTACACGTAAACTACTGATAGGAGTACTTTAAAAACAGATATTGGAATCCGGGATCGATAGATAAATCAATGCTTGCCTTTTGCACTAAATTTCGACATCTCGGTTTACATGCTTTTAATTCTAGAGACGCTAATTGGATGTATTGTAACAGAGATAATCGACTTATTTATTCTGTTTCGTCAAAGTTTAAATTATTCGTTACTTCTGAGCACGTCACTCATATTGACAGCTAGAAGGAAAATGTGATGCTGCATACAAAGGGTCTGGCAAAACTACTCATATATGCTGGTGCAATGCGTCTCAACCAGATAACGAAACGTTTAGGATGCAGAAAACATTGTCATTTCAATGTATAAGAGATGTTGCCATGAGATTTTGTGAAAAAAGCTACTATAACCTTGTAAATAAAGTATTTATTATGCAGTGAATGAGTGCATTAGATTTCTTTCTTCTGATTTGGAACGGAAGCAGATACTTTCCGGACAGCGAACGTTTGGTGCTCTTTAATCCTGATGACTGGTGTGCGGAAGTCGAATGTCTTCTTTTCTAGGTAAGTCGTATAAGACCACCTATAACCTGTTTATTGTTGAAAATCCTCTGGTTCAGTCAACCTAACCGACAGAAACTTATTTTGTCCAAAACACACAATTTTGTAATCAGATCAATAGACGTTACTACAGATATCTATTCACATTAAAAAAAAGTGTTTATCATCATGGTATAGATATGAATAGCAGCTCAATGGAACGAAAATAATTCTCTTAACATGAAATTAAAGCAAACTCAGAAGGAATTGTGTCACGCAGGTCGAAAGGTTATGCTCTGTCCATATTTGTTAGCAGAAAACATCCTGCGCTAGTTTAAGTGTAATTACGAGAATAGTGTGGATTTATTGACTGACCTTTGGTGAAGACTTTTGTTTATACAAGAAATTACAAACGAGCGGTTCATCTCCGTTCAGCGTTGGTCTGTGCTGATCATGCATTATGTCTCATAGTAAGGTCGTACATGTTCTAGGAAACAGCTACGAACATCGTAACATTGTTGCAGAAGCGAGTACTGGGTACACGTATAGCAGGGCGCCGCCCGACGTTGATGGATGGGATTTTCCGATGCAGACATGGGCAGGGTGTTCACTTCACGTTCCTCCAACCGCACCAGGGCAGGTGTCACAAACAGTAGCGCCAGAGGTGTTAGCCAACCATGTGAAACAAGACGACACTCAAAGAGCCTGTTTGCAATTGAACCAAGTAAAAGCTTAGTAAATGAGATAGCTTTCCTATAGTGCTTAGAGCCATTTGAACCATTTAATGTGTTGCAGAGTGGTTGGCTTCTCCTTTTTATTCTCATTATCAGCCAGCCATGGTAATCTGTTTTGTCGTTTTAATCTCTTCTACCTGTTTCTTGCGTTTCTGTGGTTTTCTTCTCCCCTTTCTTCCATTTAAGTGTTTGTTGCCCTTCCGTCGTTCTTGAGGTTTTTCCTTCCTCTCCATTTTGTGTTGTCAGTCTTGCTTGTCATATTCTCACCCTTGTGACATTGTTTTATTCGGATCAAGGGACCGATGACCTAGCTGTTTGGTCCCTTCCCCCATCTTTTAAACCAAGCAACCAACTTCATAGTTGCTCATTACACCATTGAACCGTAGATTTATTTTCAAAGAATATTCTTAAAAATTTATTTTATTTACTAGCGATTCATCAAGAACATTAACACATTTAATCACACTATGTGAGCGTGGAAGTAGTTGCCAGGGAGTAACTGATGAAGTCATAATCAAATTGTTTTTAAAAATGGAAATTTTATTCCTAAAAGCGTTTTTTTTAAAGAAACAAATTTAAAATTATTAACAGAAAGCACCCTCTAAATATCAAGTTACAGTTTATTCAGAGGCAGAAAGAAACAAATTTTTGACTGTAAGCTTTCGGACTGAGAACCTTACCGCTCCCTTTTGACATGGCCATAGTCACGACCGCTCACAAAAACCTCTGAAAGACTATCCTGGTGCAAATCTGCAACACACCAGATTACTTTAAATTAAAAGTTTTAACAATTCACACAAGCACACAAACTATAGGCACCCCGTAGGAGGGATGGAAATGGTACAAAACACTAAAATTAAAAGATTAACTGGCCACCGAAGGTGCAACTTGATTTTAACTTCTAAGAAAAGTATTATGGGGAAAAGGTTGCAACTTTATATACTAAAATGATCATTTAAATAAATGCCTATAAAATGTAATCTTATATAAAATTCTACAAGGTGGGCCAAACAAATTAAGATGCTCTACAGTACACAGATACCGCCTCTCAAGATGATAGGCAAGATCAAAACAAATTTCAGGTTTTAGGCCGTTACACTCCAAGCAATAAATTCGTTAACACACCAAATCCGACAAACATGACAGAGGCAGCTCCGAACGACAGATAGACACTAACTGCCCTACAAATTCGGATGAGAGACAGACTAGCAACCTGGGGACGAGAGACTGACTCAGACTGACTGACCGGCGAGCTCATAGCGCCCCTTAAATGCACGTGAACAGGCAACTTTTCCCCTTTCCCACCAGCGGGAGACACCAAAGCTGCGACTGCCACAGCGGCGCCACCGCCAGAAACGGAGGGCGACTGTTTCACACAACGTGCTGCGGCGCGCTCTTCAAAACAGAAATTTTTACCACGGCTCAACCATGAGCGAGTACATCAAACAGAATAACACTTTAAGAGTTGCAGAACACTATCGCCATGACTTTACAGATTGAGGGTGTGGTTTTAAACTTTGTCTTCGGAGGAGAGGTGATGTGGTGTCACTCCATTGATTCCTGTTGTTTTCAGTTTGAAGTTACGAACCCATGTTTTATCGCCTGTGGCGATCTTAGTGAAGAAATTATCGCGGTTAGCCTTGTAACGCGCAAGCAATTCCGCACATACGGTCCTCCGTTACTCCTTGTGTTCTTGTGTTAGGAGGCGAGGAACGCATCGGGCACACGCATTTGAGTACCCCAACTGGTGGAGGAAAGTGTCAGCACTACCTACAGAGTCGTCCAGCGAAGCTTTTTTGTGATCCGTCGATCACCTAGAAAGAGTGTGTCCTCACTTTCCAGTTTTACAGGAGATGCAGCTATGTGTGGCCGGCCAGCACGCCGGGGATCGGACAGGTTTCCGCGACCTTGTTGCGATGATGGCAGATGCCTCGCTTAACAACCCACCATGCTTTTGTTCACTGCCAGATCTTGCATGAAATTGTGCAAGGCATTTGAATATCTACGCTGCTTTGGTTTTTCGCCAGAAGAAACTCAGTGAGAGGTCTCTGCTTGGAACGCACTTTCGTTACAGACGTCATTTTTAACGCGACGTATAGCGCCGCTACCTACCGGAACTTCATGAAATTATAGGGGCTAATGCGGGAATACTCAACAATGTCCCACAACAAATTACTCATTTTTTAAAACTGGCCGAGAAAGAAAGCGTTGCCTCTCTTACTGAACGCCCCTCGTATGTCGAATCAGTTATTTTTTAAGCCTATGTACAGAGTAACAACTATTGAAGTATAAAAAATAAAATCGTCATAACTTCTGAACGGTTTGCGTTATGATATTCAAACTGCAAGGTTGGCAGCGACGAAGCCCACTTTCACCTGGATGGCTTCGTCAATAACCAAAATTGGCGCATTTGGGGGCCTGTGTGGTTTGCAATGTCCAATCACGGAATACTCGGTGCGATAATCCTTAATGGCGTGGTGACTACCGAACGATACGTGAAGGTTTTGGAAGATGATTTCATCCTCATTATCCAAAGTAACCCTGATTTTGACAAGATGTGGCTCATGTAAAACGGAGCTCAATCCCATTGAACCAGAAGAGTGCTTTGGAGACCGCACTCTGACTTCGGGGTACCCATAGGCCACTGGCATGGGCATCGATTGGCCGCCATATTCTTCGGATCTGAACACATGCGACTCCTTTTTCTTGGGCTATATTAAAGACCAGATGTGCAGCAATAACCCCATAACCATTTCTGAGCTGAAAACAGCCACTGAGGAAGTCATCTACAGCATCGATGTTCCGAGACTTCAGCGGGTCGCTCAGAATTTCGCTATTCATCTGCGCCACATCCTCGCTGAGGATGCCAGGCATATCGATCATGTCATAACCTAAATACGAATATCTGTAGTGGCGTGTACATGTTGAATAAAGTGTGTACACGCCGTAATTTGTAATTAATTTGCGTTTTTATGTGGTTCAGTAACTGTCACCTTGTAAAAGCATGTAGCCAGTGCGGCGAGCTACGTAAGCTTAAGAATAATCAGCAGCATGTCGCAAACGAAGTGAAGGACATATCAAATGTTAGGTATATGTTTCTGTCCACTGAAAACGAAGGGCAGTCGCCGAATGTTAAGCCAACGGACTTGCATCACCAAAATCCCCGTTCCGCCATTGAATTTCACGTTTTCCGTGGTTCCCCTAAACCAT
Source organism: Schistocerca americana (assembly GCF_021461395.2). Lineage (NCBI taxonomy): Eukaryota > Metazoa > Arthropoda > Insecta > Orthoptera > Acrididae > Schistocerca > Schistocerca americana. The sequence goes on from NC_060121.1 coordinate 227,116,521, forward strand.
CTGACTTCCTTCTAAGATAATCCGAACTTCGTAGGTTCCTTATATCAAAATCCCTACCAAACACCCTCATACAAGTTTGGCTGTGGAATTCATATTCACCCATTATTTCACGATAGAAATTTGTGCAAAGCCTGAAAAGTTTCTTTGAGATGTGCCACAACCTTCCTTCCCCCCCCCCCCCCTTTTCAAATTACTTCCCTTGTGGTACAACATTACTCAGCACACGTGTGGCAGAATTCAGAGACCGGAGACACTGATGCACCATGAAAAAGCGTATTTGTTAAGCAGCATGAATAAGGCGGGAGACAACATACGAAACTCCACTTCAATTTCGATAAATTACCAAAGCACAAAACTACGTAAAAGATACGATTGTAAATAAAGAAAGGGTACAGTAATCGTGCGTTTAAGTTAAAGTTTTATCCTATTACTTCCTACACCTGACGGACTTTCCTATCATTTTTAGCGTTCTTTAACGTATTGATACTATACAGCAACTGTTTAGAAGCAGTATAAATTATTGAATGTGATACTGAATTTATGTTAAAGTAGTTGGTAGCAGTTTAATAGAAAATATTTCTTCATATTATTAAAACTGATACGTATCGTAGCTGAGCAATTATTATACGTTGCATGGGGGCTTAATTAAATATTAATGAAAATACTTTTATGGTTTTTAGTAGTTGTATGTCCGATTACGTAGTCTCGTAAATAGTTGGCCCTGACTAGTTTTAGTACGCAATCTGACTGCATAGAATAACAACAAAGAATGAAAGAAAATTTCCGTTAACACAATTAATTAATTAAGTCCCCAGCAACTATAAAACCTAGGAAACAACAAACCACAAGTATAGCTGTTCTGTGTGTGGAAGTGTGATTCAACGTACACATCTGGCACGGTTCTTCTTCAACAAGACAAGAAATTTTAAATACCATTTATACTGAAGTAATTAAAAGAAAATAGAAATACTATAATTGCGCAAGAAAACCAGGATTACACTCTAAAACAAGAACACAAGCCAGATGCTTTGTTGACTGAACCTGTAATGACGCATTATTTAAGACACTGAAATAATAAAAAGAATAGGAATTTTTTTTTTTACCTTCATATATATTGACGAAAAGCACTCTGATCATTACAATATCTCCATTCGAACAACATCTGCTGTCTAGCCCATCAAACAACTGCATAAAACATGGAACAAGCACTCTCCACTCCGACTTCTCGACAAGAACTATTCACTACGACATCTCAGCAAGTACTCCCTACTACGAGTTCTCGACAAGCACTTTTCACTAGAACATCTCAACAAACACTGCCAACTACGAGTCCTCGACAAGCACTGCCAGTGGAGGCGGCTGAATAAAACTCTTTGGCGCAATCTCTGGCGCTGTGGCTCAGTGTAGCCACCTTTCAACGTTAGGTAAGACACACGATTTACAGAATACCTCAAATTTGTTTGATATATGTTTCAACCGTTCTGGAGAAATTACCCATCAGTCATTAGGAAAGAGAATTAGCGCTGTTAATGGAATTCCCTTTTCAGCTACTTTGCAAATGAAGACCTAATTAGTTGAAACAACGCCAGTAAATTTGAGCTTAATTGTGAGCTTTTCAGATCATGAAACAGACAGCAAATGCCTGAGTCCATTCAATGCATTGCACAAGGGCCATACACTTGTTATTAAATTAGCACGAATTTTCCCTGCGATTGTTTACACTCGATATTCGCTGGTACAGTCACCGATGCAGAGGCACCAGACAGTCTGCTGTCTGCCTCGCTTGCTTCAGTCACGGTTTGCAAAAAAAGAATAAGCTATGCTCTGTTTAACTGCTCAAAACTTTCAGATTATTTGACGGCAACGTCTCATTTTCGGTGCAAATATAAAGTTCATGTTATTGAAATCAGTGCAGTTGTTCGAAGTCGTCACCATTAACATCCAAACACAGGCGATGCTGCTGAACTGTTCCACGAACTACCGACTGCAACGTACCCAGCTGGATATCCGTTAGATTCTCGAAGTTCATCCAATGTGTGAGGTTCTTATCGATAAACGAAGTCCTTTAGTAATCCCCTTAGGTAAAAGTCGAGGGCGTGGAATCTAGAGAACGTGGTGGGTACTCGACAGCATTCCTTTGGCCTGTCTGTCGCGTGAGTAAATTTTCATTGAGGTATTTCACCAAACGATTGTGTTAGTTGGATGGGGCACCACCTTAATGAAAGTAAACCCTTTCTTCACCACACAACTAGAAGGTAAAATGGATGTCTCAAGCTTCTCTACGTACATCTCAGCGGTAATTGTGCCGTTAAAGGAAGGCACAGACGCTAATAAGATAACCCACACCACACATTCGCTCCAGATCAATCACGGCTTTGTCCGAAATAAAGTACATATTTGTGGCGGATCGATAGATGCAGTCCCGGTGCCTTATTGTACGATTGACCTGAAATTGCACCTCATTAGACCACACAATCATCTCTGCAGGAAATCTATTGATGCCCACCTTGCCATTAAACTATTTTCAAAACTCCATTGTGCAACCCGGGTCGTCCACGTTCATTGCGTGCAGCAGTCTCATGTTGTAAGACCTAAAACTTCAGTCTTCAAAATCAGCTTAACACTTGAACGACTCACTCGGGTTTCGCGGGTGCACTGTCTCACAGACTTCTTTGGTGAGCGAGCAAGTGGTTGTAACACAGCACGGGAGTTCACTGGACTTTCTATTGTTACAAGTCGTCTAGATCAATTTTTGTGAACATCTGTAACACAGCCTTCCATTTAGTTTCTCACGAATGTGTGCAGTTGTTACACGTGTCGGTGGCTCTGTTTGAAGCTCATTTCGCCGTTGGCGTAGAACCTCACTAACGTTTTCGTACTTAATGTGACATTTCAAAACTGCCTTCCTTTATCGAAAGCCAGTCTTGCGTCAATCACGTTTGTAAAATGTAAACTTTCTGACTATTGTGCCGTGGTCGAATGGCTATCGTATTAAAACCCAACCTTTCGTTCCCATTTGCGGAAGATATTTTCAGGAGGGAACATGGATGCTTTGAGCGTCCGATTCACACCCTAGCTCGCTACTGACTGCAGCGAAATTCCGGTTTCACGTGCTGCCGCGCAGGGGCGTGACGTCACTTGCTTTGAATAACAAAACGAAAGTGGCCGTTGTCGGTTGCCGTCGTCAGCTGTTGCTGTCACCCCAAGGTGCAACACTAGTACACATTACCATTCATTTTCACACCCTCCTCCTTATTGATATTCTTGGGGTGTTTCAGTCTCTATGGCCTCTCTATATAGCCTTTCGTGGTATTCGCTTGTGGCTGCCAATACTTGTGTCCTATCAAAATGAATGCAATGTTCTCCTGGATGCAAAACATGTGTCAGGAGTCACTTCTGCAGCTAAAGGATTTGTATTTCAGCAGTCGTTCGTTCGTCATGACGTTCTTTAATCCTAGTTTGTTTCCTAATTCAAAAATGGAAGTGGACAATGTGTAAGGATGCAAACGCTTTTCCTGCCTGGGAACAGTGGCGAGTTAGGGGGAGATAGATAGATAGATAGATAGATAGATAGATCGATAGATAGATAGACAGAGAGAGAGAGAGAGAGAGAGAGAGAGAGAGACTTCCGCTACCCTGCCCCAAGGACAATGGTGTGTAGTTGTGGCGGACAGAGTTGCACAGCTGTATAATCATCATCATCATCATCTTGGACAGTTTCCAGCCACTGGCTGGGTCTGTCGGGAACACAAGCCTCTTCATCGTGTTCTGTCTTTCCACCATTCCCCCTCTTCCACCTTCGTCCAGTTCTCTCCTCTTCTCGTCACACATTCCTTCACTCCCTTCACCCATCTATCTCTTGGTCTTCCTCTGGGCCTCTTCCCCTCCAGTTGCAGATCAAACATCCTCTTTGGAATTCTTCCCTCATCCATTCTCTTCGTGTGTCCATACCACTGCAGTCTTGATTTTTCTATCCTGTCCTGTACTGGTTCCTCCTTTAGTCTTTCCCTCACATACACATTTCGCAATCTGTCTCGTCTTGTTACACTTAACCTGCTCCTCTGGAACTTCATTTCACTAGCCTGTATTCTACTTTTGCTGCTTTTGTGCATTACCCATGTCTCACTTCCGTATGCCAATATGGGGACAAAGTAGGTTCGGTATATAATTCCCTTGGATTTCTGTGGCACCTCCTTGCTCCAAGTAAGCCCCCTAATGCATTTGTAGAACTGCCCTGCTTTTCTGCACCTTTCATTTATTTCCATTGCGTTTCCCCCCTTACTTTCAATCATGCTTCCCAGGTACTTGAAGTTGTATAATAAAAAAATTAAAAGTACTGTTATAATTTTATATTCTGTTCACAGAATAGCGTAGAATGACGTAGAAACAAGAAATAATAAGCTTGAGCAAAATCCAATGTTTCTGCAAATATCACTATTTTTCATAGTTTCACATCCGGCAGGGAAAAATCATAGCCAGTTGATATTTTGAGAATAGTGTTAATTAAAATTGTCTAATATTTTGAGACGAGGTAGTAAACATCAAAGCGAAAAAAAGATCTGATAAACATGAGCTCTAAAATGCGTATCTTCGCTACTGTGAAAAACATCTGTATTGGACAAATGCTCAAATTTCTTAAGGTATGCATTTTACAGCTCATGTTTACTGGATATTTTTTGTCGTTTTCAGGGTTATGATCACGTCCCAAAATATTGGGCACTTTTTTTTCAGCAACCTGTTTGCGTTTTAATATACGATAGGATGAAGAAGGTTTGGTAGTTATCTTTAGCGCTTTTCAAGATTTTTATATAAACGTGAGTTTTGAAACTAAAACACAGAAAAGCTTAATGGATTATCCCACAGTTAAATACAAGTCAGAGTACAGAAAGTAAAGTTCTATATTCAACATAAGAAGTAATGGCAATGTATTTATAAATTACAGTGCATTTAATGGATTTCACAAATGTGCAAAAGAGACAGTTCAGAGGGTAGAGCGCACTCCAGATCCCACTGAATAAGTCGTAAGAGTTGTAATTAATAAGATAAAGTATAGATTTACAATACGAAAAGTTACAGATGAGACGCGATAACAGTTGGATAAGATAAGTTTCCTACCCGCAGAAGCCGCTTTGTAAGAACGGAGGAAGGGGCGTTTACATTGTACTACCCATAGTTCCGTTTCGCGGTCCGCTCCGAATGGCACCATGGCTACACAGAGTGAACATTAATAAAACCGACAAACCACAGGGACTGATTCCTGACTGGAAATGAACGAAAAAAGGTTCTGTAAACATGTGTCCCAAAACGCATCGTTGCCTACGTGGATAACGCTTACGAGTGCAAGTTTTTCTGCCTACATGGCGTGTGTTCCTTGTGTGTTGCAGGCTGTTTGATTGATGCAGCGTCCTGTAAGCAGCTGAATGGTCCGGTATTCATGTCGGGAACAAACTGAGATGGTGTCTGTGTACATCCAAGCAAACGATCGAGAAGCAGCATGGCTTTACCAGAACAACTTGGCAGAAAATCCTAAGAAATTTTGGTCTTATGTCAAAGCGGTAGGTGGACCAAAACAAAATGTCCAGACACTCTGTGACCAAAATGGTACTGAAACAGAGGATGACAGACTAAAGGCCGAAATACTAAATGTCTTTTTCCAAAGCTGCTTCACAGAGGAAGACTGCACTGTGGTTCCTTCTCTAGATTGTCGCACAGATGACAAAATGGTAGCTATCGAAATAGACGACAGAGGGATAGAGAAACAATTAAAATCGCTCAAAAAAGGAAAGGCCGCTGGACCTGATGGGATACCAGTTTGATTTTACACAGAGTACGCGAAGGAACTTGCCCCCCTTCTTCCAGAGGTGTACCGTAGGTCTCTAGAAGAGCGTAGCGTTCCAAATGATTGGAAAAGGGCACAGGTCATCCCCGTTTTCAAGAAAGGACGTCGAACAGATATGCAGAACAATAGACATATATCTCTAACGTCGATCAGTTGTAGAATTTTGGAACACGTATTATGTTCGAGTATAATGATTTTTCTGGAGACTAGAAATCTACTCTGTAGGAATCAGCATGGGTTTCGAATATGACGATCGTGTGAAACCCAGCTCGCGCTATTCGTCCACGAGACTCAGTGGGCCATAGACACGGGTTCACAGGCAGATGCCGTGTTTCTTGACTTCCGCAAGGCGTTCGACACAGTTCCCCACAGTCGTTTATTGAACAAAGTAAGAGCATATGGACTATCAGACCAATTGTGTGATTGGATTGAAGAGTTCCTAGATCACAGAAGGCAGCATGTCATTCTCAATGGAGAGAAGTCTTCCGAAAGAAGAGTGATTTCAGGTGTGCCGCAGGGGAGTGTCATAGGACCGTTGCTATTCACAATGTACATAAATGACCTCGTGGATGATATCGGAAGTTCACTGAGGCATTTTGCGGATGATGCTGTGGTACATCGAGAGGTTGTAACAATGGAAAATTGTACTGAAATGCAGGAGGATCTGCAGCGAATTGACGCATGGTGCAGGGAATGGCAATTGAATCTCAATGTAGACAAGTGTAATGTGCTGCGAATACATAGAAAGAAAGATCCCTTATCATTTAGCTACATTATAGCAGGTCAGCGACTGGAAGCAGTTAATTCCATAAATTATCTGGGAGTACGCATTAGGATTGATTTAAAATGGAATGATCATATAAAGTTAATCGTCGGTAAAGCAGATGCCAGACTGAGATTCATTGGAAGAATCCTAAGGAAATGAAATCCGAAAACAAAGGAAGTTGGTTACAGTACGCTTGTTCGCCGACTGCTTGAATACTGCTCAGCAATTTGGGATCCGTACCAGATAGGGTTGATAGAAGAGATAGAGAAGATCCAACGGGAGCAGCGCGCTTCGTTACAGGATCATTTAGTAATCGCGAAAGCGTTACGGAGATGATAGATAAACTCCAATGGAAGACTCTGCAGGAGAGACGCTCAGTAGCACGGTACGGGCTTTTGTGCAGTTTCGGGAACACACCTTCACCGAAGAGTCAAGCAGTATATTGCTCCCTCCTACGTATATCTCGCGACGAGACCATGAGGATAAAATCAGAGAGATTAGAGCCCAGACAGAAGCATACCGACAATCCTTCTTTCCACGAACAATACGAGATTGGAATAGAAGGGAGAACCGATAGAGGTACTCAAGGTACCCTCCGCCACACACCGTCAGGTGGCTTGCGGAGTATGGATGTAGATGTCGATGTAGACAAGTACCATCAGAGATGCTGACGATATCACACAACATTTCAAGCCCTTTTGGGCGTTTGAGTGATCATGGGTCCTATCAGATAGTCGAACGTGAAAGGGGGCGTCGGACTGTGCTACACCAGATATGGAGGACCGGGTTCTACGGGATATTGAGAAGAATCCTAGTACAAGCTCCAGGCAAGCAGCCCGCCAACATGGTATAAGCCAGAGTACGATTATGTGAATCCTGCATGACCACTGCACGCGATGAATCACGTGAAGGCCACTTTGAGCACCTGTTGTGAAGTGGATGCGCTGCAGCTCTGTAATTTCTTCCCGGACGATTTGTTGTTGCACACACATCGTCCACTTCTGACACCTGTTCATAGGACCTTTTTTCCTCTTATATTCAATCGAGAACCGCCCCTGCATTTATTGGTTTTATTAATGTTAATCCTGTACAACTAGCCCCTCAGCTGCCCCGTGGTTTATTCACTCAGCGTTTTGCCAACATTATGTGCTGCCGTCAAACAGGTCAGAGGTCGGATCCGCTGTCACATGACTTGGGATATTAGCCACAACAGTGACGCGAGCCGTTGGATTGTTGAGTATGGACAACTCTGAGTGATATCAAGAAACTTTAAAATCGCGGGAATATAGAACTGTTAGCAGTGAACTTTAGGGTGAACTGAAATACAAGTTGTTAAAAGAAGAAACAAACTATTCGATATTTCAAGGTATGATTGTACGCATCAAAACAAGAAGAAAATTCTTATAACCGTGGGTTATACATTCTGACATATAACAACTGGGTCAGAGGATGTACTCAACGTGGTGTCCATTCATCCCAAACCATGCCTCTGGCCTTCTGTGTAAGGACTCACGCACTCTTCGAAATCGCCCTTGTTGGTTCTGAATGTGCTGAGATGCACAGGAAGACAGGATTGTGTAGTGTCTACACATCGTTTATTGGAGTGGCACAGACCAATTGCATCATGCGTCCCCATAACTAAAAGTCTTATGAATATAGGTCCGGGGAATTAGCACGCCACGGTATGGGAGCACCCCAGGCAATCCATCGGATTTCTCATGTCCTCTTCAAGTGCCTACGCACACTGCAGAGAAAATGTTCTGGTGCGCCACTATGCATGAACCACATCTGTAGTCTGTCGTGACATGGTATATCCTCCAGCAAGGTGGGCAGTACGTTCTTCAGAAAGCGGTGATAACGAGCTCCAGTTAATCTCTGTGGTAGCAAAATGGCCTTAGTAATCTATCGTCAAGAACACCTGCCCGCCTAGCGATCCTAACGCCTTGTTTCTTGAACCACATGGAGATTTTTATCGAACCACACAAGCTGATTACGGAAATTTACAGTGTCATCTTGTGTAAGCTCTGTTTCAAAAATGGCTTTGAGCACTATGGGACAACTTCTGAGGTCATCAGTCCCCTAGAACTTAGAACGACTTAAACCTAACTAACCTAAGGACATCACACGCATCCATGCCCGAGGCAGGATTCGAACCTGCGACCGTAGCGGTCACGCGGTTCCAGACTGTAGCGCCTAGAACCGCTCGGCCACACTGGCCGGTTAAGCTCTGATTCAACAGTAAACAAAATCTTGGAGGCAAATTGTGGATCAGCATCACACTGCCGCAAAATCTACTGGCAGAACTGCGCTCTGGCAGGATGATCTTATGCCCTAAAGGCCTGGAAGCGCTGAACATGGTACAGATACAACTACTCCTCATGAAGAGCCGTCCAAACCACACTAGAACACACTCCTCCATTTTAGGCATGCAAACTGAACAAGGCCGTCCACTGTCTACTTTGTTGGGTGCTAGGGAATCTGTTTCCCCAAGACGCTGGAACAATCCACTGAACAGCTTAACAAATGGTACCAGCGTGTTGGAAATCGTTCAGTGTACAGGTTACAGGCTCTAAGATTAACTCCGTCTGTTAAACCGTAGCAGTAATCATGTCTGCCATTTCCCCTGTGGAATAAAAGGTCTCGATTGCTAGGTTGTGTCAGAGAGAAAACATATTGAGCCGAATCGCAAACATCACAATAAAATGTACTTTAAACATGAATTGTAAGTAGGCCAAGTATAACGGTACGCCCTGAGTTAGCAGAAATGTACTACAGTAAAATCACACATCGTAAACAACTCACTACAGACCACTGAGCCAACTAATGTTTACATCGATACTATGCAGCAGTATCCCAGAACGCTGCTGACCTTGGCATGACACCCAGCGCCTCTGCAACAACGGTGCTCATATCCGCAACCATATGTTCGTGATGCCTTCCTACATCGCAGCATTCCTTGCCAGGGGTTGTAATTAATGTTAATTTTGCGTTGGTCGTCTGTTGTAGGACAAGTAAGACATTTCCATGGGTGAGATCACAAGAGCACCTCCTATGAACACGTGATTCTATTCCATATATCAGAACGTATGCTTTGTAGGATCCCTGGTCATACGACATTTTTGTTTTGTTTTGATGCATAATGTCGTCCCCGGAAATACCGGATAGTTTTTTTAACACCCTGTATTTGTAATGCTTCTTTCGTTTCGCTCGAAACCCAGTTAGTGCACTTCTTGTAAGACCACATAGAAAGTTTAGTATTAAAAGATTCCGACTTTTGGCGAACAAACAAACAGTACTTTGAATTGACAGAACAATTAGTTTCAGAACAATAATTAACGTGAATTGAAATTTTAAGGTGATTTAGGCTCCAATCTGAGCCAAGAGCTGCTTAGAGTAATAGAATTTCATGCATATTATTAAATATTTTTTGCATGTGAAACAATAGGGTTCAGAATATATCTTGTTATTGAAGACGGCGGATTTGCAATTTTTCACTTTATTTCATGACTCTTTTTCAAAGCCGAGAGTCTGACTTTATTTTTCAGTCAAGGCTAGCTGAAACTTTGTGGAGGTCCTACTTTCCTTGGGGCGCTGATTATTTTTGGATGACAAGTATCTGATTGACCAACTGGCCCACCGAAATCACAGCCCACTGCTTGCGAGTTATTGGCCTACGGGGTTGCCACACCATAAAGGCGCCGTCACAAATCCCCTGTATAATTTCCACCTACTAACAGCAAATTAAGCCTCGAATTACTTTAGCTGTAACTCTCAAAAGTCATCAAAAGTACCTAATAACAGTTTTCCATACAATGTTGCAGACCAGTTCTGCGTTCAGACGGTTACGAACTTGTCACATCAGTTCATCTAAACAAAACAAACCACAATTTTTTTCATAATCACACCCTCGCAAACACACACACACTCACACACACTCACACACTCACTCACACACACACTCACACACACACTCACACACACACTCACACTCACACACACACTCACACACACACACACTCACTCACTCTCACACACTCACTCTCACACACTCACACTCGCGAACACAAACGCACGTGCTCGCGCACATGCACTCCATATGTATTAGACAAACAGGTAGCCTAAGTCTGTTCAAACGCTTCTTAGAATATCGTGTAAAAATTTGAAGTACATCGGTCAAGAACGTTTCTATATTGTTGTTAACAAAATCGAACAAGAACTTGTCTTTATTTATTTGTGTAGAAGTATAGACTATTATACAAAAGTCAAACAATTCTGTAACTAGTGCAGCTGACAACAAAATTTATGTTGTATTAAATCATTCAAACAATAATTATACGTCTTTGACATAAATTTATCGCACTAATGCTGATTAGAGAAGGTGCATATCTGATCTTAAAACTCGCAGATTTACTGTATATGATGCCATGTTTCGACAGGGACAGAGTTGGTAGTGGGAATCGGCCTAGTATTCTTGAATATGAGTGAACTGACCGTATTTGCACTATCCTAATCAGTTATTAAGATCTGACTTTTTTTCTGCGACCTAACGTTAGACGTCTCTTCCTTGTAAGATACATCACACATTAAATGACATTATGAAGAATACTTACGAGGCAGGAACTGAGCGAGGTGGCCTAGTGGTAAGAGACAGAGATCGCGTTCGGGAGGAAGGCAGTCGAAATCCCCATTCGGCCAGTCAAATTTAAGATTGCCATATTTTCCCTAAATCGCCAAAGACAAATTCTAGGATGGTTCCTTAGAAAACACACTACCAAATTCTTTCTCTATCCTTTCTCAAATAGAATAAGGTAGCATTGTGGTTAGCACAGTGGGCTCGGATTGCCAGCCGGGGTGGCCGAGCAGTTCTAGGCGCTTTAGTCTGGAACCGCGTGACCGCAACGGTCGCAGGTTCGAATCCTGCCTCGGGCATGGATGTGTGTGATGTCCTTAGGTTAGTTAGGTTTAAGTAGTTCTAAGTTCTGGGGGACTGATGACCTCAGAAATTAAGTCCCATAGTGCTCAGATCCATTTGAACCATTTGGACTCGCATTCGGCAGGACGACGGTTCAAACCCGCGTACGACCATCCAGAATTAGGTTTACCGTGATTTACCCAAATAGCTTCAGACAAATGCCGGGATGGTTCCTGTGACAGGGCACAGCTGATTTCCTTCCCCATCCTTCTCTAAACCGAGCTTGCGCTCCGTCTCTAATGACCTCGTTGTCGACGAGACTTTAAACACTAATCTCCTCCTACTCCCTCAATACGAGCATGCATCACGTCACTGATGACCTTGTCATCGATGCGATGCTCAACTCTGACCTTTCTGTATGTCGCACGAAAAGATCTAGACGCTGGTAGTACGTCAATCAGTGTTCCTTTAATTAGCATGTTATTTAGTAGTAGTTCTTTGTTGGGTGTTAGGAAGCCTATTATTCTGGAATCCACTATCTGCAGTTTGCTGGACCACTTTTTCCAACTACGACTTAAGGACGGACGATATTTAAGGTAACCATCAAAATAAAATAATACGTTCCATGCTGGACAGTGCTAAATTTTTAAGTGTAGGGTTCACCAACAGAAAAGCATGTTAGGTGCTGGTGAATCTTCCAGGTTTAACGTCTGTTGTCCATGGAGCACAACCATATAATCTATGTAAGCTCACCAACAGCTAAGACATCTGGTCGTGAAAGCCTTTACCGTGTGATCAGCAAAGCGTGTTTTCACCACTCACCTCGTTTGTGAATAGTCATGAGATGGTTATTATATGGCAGTGCTTTTCTTATTGCTGTTAAAGTTTCAGTAATTAAAAAAAGCTATATTTTTGTGCCTTATTGCTGCGGTAGACTGCCTCAGAGTTGATAGGTCCGCCGACGGCGGCACGATATGTGCCTGTTAGTAGTCACTGAACGAGGTAATTTACCAAAGATTAATAGCACGTCTACTCTAAGTGGATTGACAGAAGACACAAAATAAGTCCGTTTCCTGATATGTAATAATACTTCTGGTGGCTGAAGGTCAATTAGATTATCACCGACTCTGTTCATTAAACACACACTTTATAAAAATCAAAGGCCCGTTTGTTTCTCAGTGTTAAAGAACGAACTGAGTGATCAGAAAACATCTCTACATCCAACGCGTAGTCGTTCGAAAGTTAAAGAGGAATAAATTTACAAGTCCATAACTCTGCTACGATGACAGAGACTCCGTCTTTTTCGGTGAGGATGTGACAAACAATATAAGTCCACGGCTGGAAGCTCCTAGGGTCGCTAAATCACATGTGAATAGCAGCGACGTCTTGGAGGCGGTTCTTGGGAGTGTGTCCTGATTAATGGGGAACCCTTAAGGAATTGGTGCCTTGCTCAGGAAAACTCAGAGTGAACTTGTCTGGTTTGGCTCGGGAGCTACCCTAAACACCACTCGGCGTTAGGATACAGCTGGGCCTACATTAAAGCCGTGCATCCGAACGTTGAGCGTTGAGCGTGCCGAGTTTCTGACGTCATAGCGTGGAATAGCACGTTCGGGAGTCTTTCCGAGCGTGCAGAGCAATATCTGGCATGTCAGATATTCTGAGCGTGTGTCTGAGCGTTGACCAATGAGATGGCGCAACGCCACCTACGTCACACATACGCCGTCTCCCTTCAGTACAGAGTTGTGAGGCGCCATATTGGCATTCATTTCAAGCCTGTATGTATATATGCCGTTTCTGAGCACCAGAAAATTGAGAATCACTAAAAAAAAAACCGTTGTTAACTGTGTGATTCGTTTCCAATAAAATAATGAGAAACATCATATTCGTGGCAAAATAATTGTTGTAACTTGCGTATTATGAGAGTAGGCTATTTGAAGCCAGCGACACACTGAAGATCTACTCAAAAGGCATTGTTCTTGGTACAATTTGTTATAATTTAACTTCAATTAGGAACGTATCTACGATTAAGGTTTTCTCCACGTGCTAAGATACTATGATTAGACGTATGCTGCGTGTTATTGCTGTAGCGTAGTGACTAGCGTCACTGCCTTCAAGATTATTTTGATGGGGTGGTGGTTCGTGTCTTGCTACTTCCAAATTTTTTTCCTAACATTCGCCTTTTTATTGGGTTCTGATACTTTATTATTAGTTTAATATACGTATATACTATAATATTGGATGTTATGTAAATATAAGTTCACCTTTATTTGAGGGGTGCTTTGTTACATTGGTTTAATCTACAGGACAGCTTGCGCTACTTGTATAAAGGTATTTTGCTCCTTTTTCTTTTTCACTTCGTAATTCACGTGTTGCAAAGATTCTGCTACTGGGTAGGAACACTGATCAAGTAAGACTGACCTTGGGGTCTTACTAAAATGTGGGAATGATGAAATAATGTTTATGTTATGTGCAGAAGTATTCCAAATTTGTACCGCATGTTTGTAATGGAACTTTTATAAACCTGTGTCCTTATTGATTGGACATAGTACTTTCCTTTTCGTGGACGATGGAGGAAATGTGCGTTTTAACAGCGCTAATGTGGGAATTTTACCCGCGCCCGTTGAGTAAACAGTGTGATTTACGAACTAGAAACACCCCTCAACTGCCGCTGGAGTGCGTTGCGATCGCGTATACCACGTTGGGGCCCACGTACCGTATGCACGAGTCGCATGGTTCCTGAGCGTTCTGCAGCACGTTGAACTTGTCACGCTCAACGTTAACGTTCGACAGCACGGTCCGTGTGCCGACGGCTTAAGGCATCCTCCAGACTCTGTCCTACGTTCGTTTCTGACAGGGCAGGTGTTAAGCGCCGGTACAGCACCAGTTAGTCTCGCAACTTACTATGCACTAGTAGCGGCTTGTGATCAGGATGTTACATGCGAACCTACAATGTATTCATTCGTTTGGAACGTTACATCACAGCCGTTCGCACTGCCTCCATGATTCATTAATGCGTTTGTGCACCTACATTATCTTTGTTCCTTCAGAAAATTCCATCAGCCATTCCGTACTGCAGCCATAAATCATTACACGTGGACAGAGAGGTACTCGTGGGTCGAACGTTTGTGTTATTTTGCAGTAACAGTTAAGACGGGCTTGGCACTGCCAAGTGGGTAGTCGTTCCACCGTGCAAACTGTGTCATCGTTTCAACATGGAAGCCGTGACTCATTTACATCTCCTAGGGTTCTGTGCGTTCTTTACCGCAGTCCTGTAGTTACGTATTATTCGAATGTGATACACCGCAAGAATGTCAAGTATACAAGTGTTACGTACAGTTTTGCGTACAGTCGTATGTGAAAATTGCACAGTACAATATTTGTGATCTAACATGTTCAAAGCTTAAGAAAACACATGGAGTGAAGGTATCCAGTAAAAAGTTTCGTAAATTCACAAAGTGTTACAATAATATGAACTATTACACTGAATTCAATGTACATAAAGGCCTGCATGAAATCTTTTAGATAATTAATATAGTTAACTCCCCTAAACTGCACTAATCACCCCCCCCCCCCAAAAAAAAATCTGACTCTCTGGTCTCTTGACTCTGAATACAAGTGAACTCTAGTGGGACAAAGCGAAGATTAGTATAAGGCTTGTATCTCTCTGTATCAGGCTGTACAAATCACCTGCTGCACTTGTTACTTGTTATCGATTTGTCATTATATGTTTTAACAATGGAAAACGTTTATTCAGATAAGAAAATGTAGTCTCTACTCGCCTAAATATGTCTCCTTTGGCTGCTTAAATTGGACAATTTAATTCTTAAAGCTTGAAGTCCACCTGTACTAGTACACACTCGAATTTTCTCACAGATTCCAGGAGGATAATAGGGAAGATTGATCTGAGAAAGTGGAATCCGTCTTAAACGACTAAAGCTATTCATGCAGAGCAAAAAAACCAGTTGGACGAAAGCCAGTAAACTGGGTAACGTTCCGAAAACAGGGCTTAAGATATTGTCCAACATATATTGCAGGTCACCTGAGGAAGCAGCAAAAAGAAAAAGAGGCATACCTGATATTTTTGGGTGAAGATCTTGAAGAGCTGGTCTAGTTTTATCTTGCAATGGAAGCTTCTTTCTTTGGGCTTACTCGTAACGACTTCTGCGAAATGGCCATAGAATTGACGAAAATAATAACACTGAACACACTTTCAAAGACGAAACTGTTGGAAAAAAGGGTTAATGTTTCTCACAAACGCCACAAAATTAAACTGTCGGAAGTAAAGCATACAAGAACATCTTACAGCAGGACTATTGGGCTCAGCAAAGAAAACACAGAGAAATTTATTACCATTCTGGAAAATGTTATATTACAACTACTTTGAAAGTAAATTACATTTTCACTGATTTAATATCTTTTTACAATGCACGTGTTGGGATAAAAAACGGGACCTTCATTATTTTTGGAGTATGAGTTATTATTGTAATTTTTATTTTCACTTCTCCAGTGGTTTTTCCCCCTGTCTGAACCGTGCTGAGATTTCGTTTCGTGCAGAGAGAGGATTTGTCACAGGGATAACTCCCTATATTGCACGAAAGAACTTGAGGTGTGATGGAAACTTTGTAGCGGGATGAAGTAAACAACTCTGAGATTTTAAAATAACTTCGATGATGGAAGCGTCAGACGAGTCAAGATTGCGACGCAAAATGAGTTGAAACTCCATAAACTTTGAGCACGTTAGTTCTGCAATAATATGACGCGCTGTGAAAATCTTATACAAGAAGCAGGGGCGGGAATATCAAAAACGACCGCATTCTATTTCAAGCAGATCGTGCCTGTTCCACACGTACCGGTAACTGATAAGTTCTGTTTGCAGCAGCCATGGGTATTTATGTTTGATATTCATAGAATTTCTGGTAACGAAGCTTTCATCTAAATTCACGATGAAGTAACGACAAAGAAGGGTCCTAATGCAAAGGTTTCCCCTCACGGATTTCATAACGAAAGATGTGGCCCTTTTTTTTCCCCCAACTGGCTGTACAGTACAAAACGCGAATCGCAGTGATTCAGTTTTGGCAACTTCAGTTCATAGTGGTACATTTTCCATATAATCCCAACCTGTGGACATTCCTTTAATGCTTGTGATAGGGATTTTACAAGTCCGTAATTAAGAAACAGGAGATAGGGCACAGTATACACTTCTGACAAATGGTTCACAGTGCTACAAACAGCAAAGAAATGCATGCATGTTGGGCTGTGCACATACGACGCATCTCTTGTCTATTGGAAACATCTAATTTCACTTTTTAGGAATTCTGTAACTGCGAAAGGAGAAAAAGATGCTGTTACACAATATAAGCCGTTCGAGTACACTATTAAGTGAAAATACGTCTGTATTTCACCCAATAGGAGTGGAATGATGAAATATGAATTTTATCTGGTAAAGAAATGGATAGACCATCATTTTCACAATGAACAAAGAGTATCCTCTGAAACCTGAGGGACTACTTGATGTTTCACAGACTTACATTACCCCTTTGCAGCTTCTTATTTTGATAATATTCTAAAGAAATGTGCCATTAATAAAGTCACTGGTTGTGGAGGAAGACAAGGAATCTGGAAGTGAAGTTCAGGACAGTGATCAAGAATGACAAGTTCATGAAAATATGTGTCTGTCAAAATAAACAGGGTTGTTTAATAAGAAAAGGAAAACCTCTCCCATGCTAGAAGCCAAGGAACTAAAAAGGATATTGAGTTCCATTAAATTATCTATTTTGATTTGTATTGTTCAGTTATGAATATTTATAGAAATAACAAATGTCTATAAACATTTTGAAATCATTAAAAACATATATATTTTGCTTGAAAATATACTATTTTTTAGTTACACAATATTAATGATAAAATGAGTTGTTTAAATGAAAAAGGGATATACATTTTCTGTTATTAGCCTTCATTCTATGATTAAAGATTTTGGTATAAGATTGTATTCTTCCTGATCAGCATGTTGGATTAACTATAACATTTGGGAATAATGCCATTGAAGATTATGCAGTGTTTTCAATGTATCTCAAAACTCATATGCAGTGACATATCCCCTTTTGATGTCAACACCGAAATTTCGCGCAATTTTTTTTTTACTAGCTTTACATGTGATCCAATTTTGGCAACTATTGTTCAAACTCACAGAGTGAAGATTTTTGAAAACAATTTTTTTCATAATAAATTTTGACGGTATTTTCTAAGAGTACAATGTGAATGGTGCCTTTACATCAAAAAGTATATATTACATGTGTTTGAAAAATGTTATTTTAATACTTTCTACATTTTAAAATGGGGGGGGGGGGGGGTGGCGGCGGATCTGATATGGGAAAATTTCCTCTACTTCGCTGTAAATTGCATGATTAAGTAATAATCATTTTCTTTTTAGAATGTAATCTAATCTGAAAGTACTGAGTATAATTGTGGCTACTATTTTACTAGTCGAAACTGAAGTTTATTTACAAAATTATTTTACTTAAAAATAACCATAGCCAAAAAAAAAATTGGTTCAAATGGCTCTGAGCAATATGGGACTTAACTGCTGTGGTCATCAGTCCCCTAGAACTTAGAACTACCTAAACCTAACTAACCTAAGGACATCACACATATCCATGCCTGAGGCAGGATTCGAACCTGCGACCGTAGCGGTCTCGCGTTTCCAGACTGTAGCGCCTAGAACTGCAGGACCACTCCAGCCAGCTAACCATAGCAGGTATGTTAACATACTAGGATTAAAATAAAAATATTTACTGAAAAGTAAAATTATGGTTTATGTCACTCATAGACACCAGCTACAAATTAAGACTACTTAATAATAGTCTTATGAGCTTTTTTCTGATAAAAATGATCAATTATATTGGAAAAGTGAAAAGTCCTGGCTAATTCACTCTCAATTGCTAAAACTGATAAATGGTTAAGACTCTTTTGGGCTGTTGTGCTCCGTTACTAAATTGTTAAAGAGTTCTCCAGTTTACTGAAGACTTCTCAGCTATAGGCACTGGAATCATACAAAAGAAATCTAATTGCAGTACATAGTTCCAAAAACACTGCTTGAAGGTTTCCCTCATATATAGAGTTGAGATGTGTCCTGGGGTCCTTCTGTGATTGCAAGATTCTAATTTAGAAACTCTTCTTGTGTAGAATTTCTTCAACAAAACTGACTGAATCTATTGAGTCTAAGAATGGCTTGACATAAAATTCGTGGTTTTAAGTTTCAGTTCATCATTTTCTAGGCCGATGAAGACCAAAACTGGTGAAAACAAATGGCCAATTTGTTCACAGCTAGCAAATATTCTTATTAAATCTGCCATGAGAAAATTCGAAACAAGGAAGACAACAGAATATCTGAATTCATCTGATTCTTCCAGCCGATGTTGTTTCGGCGGTTTTCACCTGCTTTTGATAACATACCTAGGCAGCTACTTTTGCTTAATTCAAAATTGTTTCCCATGAGTCTTGTAGGACCTGCATCTCATTAAGCCTTTTTTTAGTTGTATCTCCACGTTAAAGACAATTTCCTTGTTTTGTATAATGATTTTGTGATTAATACAGACCACGATCTTTTTCCAAAATAATGACATCAAGAACCCTTTGAAAGATCCAAAGTACTTCTTGAGTCACAAAACAATATTTCTTGCGGAGAGAGTTAATGCGGGTACCTTGTCCACTATGAACAGGTCTAAAGCTTTTAGGATCGAAGATAGAGCTACAAAATCGGGCTCAGCTTGTAGTCTTCCATTTATACGAGTTTCAGAAAAGCTTTCCACGGGCAAAAGGACATGCTGTTTCAAGAATTCCCAACGAGCAGCTCTGCTAAAGAACAAAGAAAAAACTGTTACCATTACCAAATAATTTCACAAAACTATAATATAGTTTGGCAGCATTGACTCCAACTGTATTCAGAGAGTGTCCTCCGCAAGACAGCAAAAGGCAGACTTGTCTTTTAGAAGTATTTTTGACTGAACACCACGAGGTATGACGCCCATGTTGGATCCATTGCTATAGCTCTGAGATAGTCCGCGAGAGGCACTCCTCGAGTTTCTACTGTGGACAGTGTTTCTCCATTTATGGTATCGCCTGTTTTACAGCTAATAATCGTAAAATCAAGAATCTTACAGAAACTTCCAATGATTTTTTTCTGGATTTTGAAATACGTGGCGCGGAACGAGTACATTCTGCTCCTAATGGGAAATGTCAGGCGCTGCATCAAAAATACTTCCACTGAAGTCCGACTCTTCTCTTTGACATAAAATAGTTTTCGGTAGTTTTTCGCTGTGTTGACAAATATATTAATTCTGTGAGGATCATGATAAATAGTGAGCTTGACTCATCATACGTTTCCTTCATCAGTTCGTTTTCTTTTACTTTCATTAGATGTTCACGAGTCAATGTTCCCCTTGGAGATCTAAAGCTCTACAGCTTAAGCATAAATGTGTGTCGAGAATTCTTTGTAATATAGCTTTCCATCTTGCTGCCTCACAGTGAATCCTGTGTCGAATGCTACCATAAACACCATGTCCTTTCAATGATGTTTGAAGAGTTTTCCATTCTAAGTAGTGTATTCGTTGCTAAGAGGTTTTTTCCATGTTTTGTTAACAACCTGTGAAGTCTTTTGTAGGGTTCTTTCTGCAGAGAAAACCCTGCTTTTGCAAGTATGGTATGATTTAAAGATGCAAGATAAACAATGAATACTGTTTTCAACTCTCTCCACGTTGGAAATTCACACAGAAATGGTTCACTTGTTCTGTTGCGGACTATTTCGTGTACAGCAGTACTCATGCAAACGTTTTCTGAAAGATCGGTTGGAAAAGACTTTGGCCTGAAAATCTGAGAAACCATCGTAGGACGATGCGATTTCCTGTCGCAGTTCATCGCTCGCTACTGGAGGCAGTTAGGTGGAGAGTCAAAAACACAACTTTGCTGTCATCAATATTCATATTAAGATCTAGATCAGTACATTTTTCATTACTTTATTGCTGTACATTAGGAGAATATATGTCTCCTTTTTCGTTCCCTCTGCTTCAATTCCGTTCAGAAGCCAAAGTATATTGTTCTTGTGTGATTTGCTTTGCATATGTTTGGTCTGAAACTGTCTGAACAACAGAACACGAAGCTTGACTATCTAGAGTTAATGTGGGTTCCGACACATCAAGAAGCTGAATTTCTTGTACCTCTTCTATTTCATGATACTTCAAAAATGTTGCAGTAGTCTTGCGACTTTAGCTACTTCTTCTAATTTGTATCTTTGCAGCTTTCTTTCTAATGCTCCAGATTTATGTTTATAACTCGACATCTTAACTTGTTGTGTTATGTAATCTGAAATGAAACAACACATTCCACCTAATCAAAAATGTCTTTGTAATATAAACCTTCGTTTTTCAAATTGGGTTATTAGTTGAGATTACGCTTTTCTCATCTTTTTCAAGAATGTTTTCAGATAAACAAAATCGTAGCAAAACCAAGAACAGTTTTACTAAATAACTTTTGTGAAACTTCACCGAATAAATATTATCACTTGCAGTAGCAGGGTTTGACAGGCGGATTGCATCGGATGAGAAATTCAATGTGTGTGTTAGTAGAGCAAAGCCCGGATCTCGTGGTCGTGCGGTAGCGTTCTCGCTTCCCACGCCCGAGTTCCCGGGTTCGGTTCCCGGCGGGGTCAGGGATTTTCTCTGCCTCGTGATGGCTGGGTGTTGTGTGCTGTCCTTAGGTTAGTTAGGTTTAAGTAGTTCTAAGTTCTAGGGGACTCATGACCATAGATGTTAAGTCCCATAGTGCTCAAAGCCATTTGAACCATTTTTTAGTAGAGCAAAGACGAAGAGAGAAACGACACAACAAGGAAAAGCAGCCTTGGAAGGAAACGAGTTTGCTGAAGTGGGGAGAGGGTGGGGGAGTGGGGGAGGTCTATGGCGACACCTACTGCTCTGGCATCACTTATTTTCACATAATAAACACCAGCACCAGCTTCATTAAACGTGTATATCATAAATATCTGTTTCAAATTATAGGTTTGATTAGTTGTAGAATCTTCTAAAATTTCATTGGATAGCAAGAATATTGAAAACATTTTATTTTAGTTTGTATTAAATTATAATAGTTAAAAGTTACATTGTGCGCTGCTGGGCCAGCGCCCCCTTCTGTCCGGACGATGGACGCAGGGATCCACCCAGCAACACCGGTATGGAGGCCATGCATCGTTTGATTCCATGCTAGTCACGGGCCTTAAGTATTTACTCAGGATGTGGGTGCAATGAATTACTATTAATGCAGCATAGTGGAGACACCTCACGTTAAGCGCATGCAACAGCCACATTCTAGGGGAGCTTCCTCCGCTGCAGTCCCTTAAGAGCGCGAACGTGCGCAGACCATTAGAGTGAATTAGATTGCGCGGTCGCTAACGACAAAAATATGCTAACGGGCCGCCATTATACACGGATCAGCCATTAGCGCGCAAGGAGAGACGGGCCCAGGGAACTGATTAAGCGAGAACGCGTCAAAACGACCGGGGTATGGGAAGCACTCGTCGCATCCCGCGCTGCCGGCGGCCACTTGCAGCCACAGGGATTCCCCGTGCAGGGCTGCCAACTGTACGGGTTGTGGTGGCCGACTCGTTCCGCAGGTAATTAGCGCCGTTTGTGGTTTAGTCGCTCCGTGTGCGGAGAGAGGCCATTGTGGGTTCCCGGCACTTACTGCAATCCGCTTAAGCATTTATTTCGAGAGCCGTACAGGAAGCAAGGAGGCTGAGAAGTAAGAGGGTGATCAATAAGTAAGGTAACAAGAGCTCTCATGGGAGCATAATTTCTCCGAACGAATGCCTAGATAGAAGTGGCGATCAAAGCTTGCAAACACTGCTGGTAGAAGGAAATGGCTGTGCTGTTGCACCTCGAAACTTTGAAATACACACTTTCAAGATGGCGACACTGATGGACAGATGGACTACACCGACATACTCTGCAAACTAGTATGAAGTGCATAGTAGAGGGTACTTCACATTGTACCAGTTATTAGCATTTCTTCCCATCCCAGTTATCAATGGAATACAGGAAGAATGGTTATTTAAACGCCTATGAGTTCGCTATAATCAATCTAATCTTTCCTTTGTGATAATTTTTGAGTCATTAGTCGTCTGACTGTTTTGATGCGGTCTGCGACTAATTTCTTTCCACACTCAACTCATGATCTAAGAGTAGCAATTGCACCCTATGTCCTCAATTATTTGTTGGGTGCGTTTCAACCTCTGTCGTCCGCTACAGTTTTTACCCTCTAGATCTCCATCTTGTTCGAGGGTGTCTAGCCCCTGACAAGCGACCTACCATTTTGTCCCTTTTCTTGTCAGTGTCCTCTGTATGTACATTTCTCAGTTTTCTTCAGTTCTTATGAGTCCACTTAATGTTTACTATTCTTCCCTAGCATCACAGCTTAAACGCTTCGATTCTCTTCTGTTCCAGTCTTCCCATTGTCCATGATTCACTACAATACAATGCTGTGCTCTAAACATTCATTCTCAGAAATTTCTTCCTCAAATTAAGGCCTATGTTTCGTACCAGTAGATGCCTATTGGCCAGGAATCCCCACTTTGCCTGTGCTAGTCTGCTTTTTATGGCCTCCTTACTTCGTCTGTCATGGCTTCTTTTGCTTCCAATGTAGCAGAATTTTGTCAAGTTTCTCGGTTTCGCATTTCTGCTACTTCACATTACTTTTGTCTCTCTGCGGTTTACTCTCAATGCAGGTTCTATATTCCATGCAATTATTTTCCAGATTCACTTAGGATAGCAATGTCTTCAGTGAATCTTATCATTGATACACTTTCACCATGAACTTTAATCCCTCTCTTGAACATTTCTCTTATTTTCGCCATTGCTTCTTCGACGTCACTGCTTCTTCCATTTATAGATTGAACAGTAGGGTCGAAAGACAGCGTCCCTCTCTTTCACGCTTTTTTAAACTGATCACTTCGTTCTTGGTCTTCCAGTCTTACTGTTCCTTCTTGATTCTTATACATGTTGTGTGTTAACCGTCTTCCCCTACAGCTTATTCCTATTTTTTCTCTGAATTTCCATCATTTTGGATTGTGGAACGGTTTTTATAGGTCGACAAAACCCATGACCGTGTCTTGATTTTTTTCAGTCTCGCTCCCGTTATTAAGTGTCACGTCAGAACAACCTTTCCTAAAGCCAAACTGATCGTCACCTAACAGATCCCCAGTTTTCTTTTACATTCCTCTGTATATTTTTCTTATCAGCAGCTTATTTGCATAAGCTGTTAAGCTGTTTGTGCGACATTTCTCGCAGTTATATGTTCTTGCTATCTCACTGTGGATGCAACTTGCCCAGTCACGTTCATGTGAGCACCTCTCAAAAGTCTGAATAACAACATTTTGCAGCGCGGGACGCTGCGAGAAAGACAATGAGGTTCTGGACGATGTCGGCAGGAGTATGGAGCTAAGGCCGGTATTACACTATCAAATTTCTTGTCAAAGATTTGATCAAAGATGTGATCAAATATTCCGTCAAATATATTTGACAAAGATCTTTGACGTAGCGCTAGAAGGGGTATTACACTGTCATAATATTTTTCGTCAAAGTTCAAGATGGCTGACAACAACAACTTGTTATTAACCGCAGCAGTTGCATGTACCACAATTGCACTGTGTGCATATGCGGAACAGAATCAGGGAGAAAAAAAAGGAAACATACCTGGGTGAAGCCGTGGGTTTTACGACGACACGATAAAAGCATTCAACAAAACTTGTTACGTGAGCTTATAGTGAAGGACGTCAAGTCGTACATCAATTACTTAAGAATCGATGAGAATACATTTCTGTATGTGCTCAATGAAGTGTATCCTCATATCACAAAGCACAATATTCACTTAAGAACTGCTACATCTGCAGAAGACAGGCTCACTGTAACACTCCGATTCCTTGCTACAGGAGAGGGTTGGGTTAGGTTATGTCAGGTCAGGTCTCCAATCTTCGTAATCTATTTTTGTATTCAGCATACCTCACGTTGTAAATACCTCATCAGCTTCATACATCTCTATTAATTTTGTAGTTGCCGGCACACACCAATTGTATTTACCTGCAATGTTTATAAAAACACTACAGACGACAGAATGCAGCGATGCTAGCGCTCCATGTGGTAACATGTCACATTGCAGTGAACAGAAGACAAGCAATTTCTTTGATCAAATCTACAGCGAGGCCCTAGATTTGATCAAATATTGGACGAAATTTGACGAAGTTCACTATTACACCATCAAATAGCATTGACAAAGATATTGGACAAAGATATTTGACAAAGAAATTTGATAGTGTAATACCGGCCTAAGGTAACCCATCTGTCGTAGCCAGCTGCGCTACGTTTCGCGCCTGAGAATCTATGGCGAGGGCCGCCCGATCAAGTTGGTCCCACAGTTTCTCGACTGGGTTTCGATCTCGGGGCCGTGCGGTTCTAGGCGCTGCAGTCTGGAACCGCGGCACCACTACGGCCGCAGGTTCGAATCCTGCCTCGGGCATGGATGTGTGTGATGTCCTTAGGTTAGCTAGGTTTAACTAGTTCTAAGTTCTAGGGGACTAATGACCTCAGAAGTTGAGTCCCATAGTGCTCAGAGCCATTTGAACCATTTTTTGATCTCGGGAGTTTGGTGGCCAGGGGAGTACGGTAAACGCAGCCTGGTGCTCTTTGAACCACGCACGTACACTGCGAGATTTGACACGTTGTGTTGTCCTCCTGGGTGATGACATCGCGCGAGGGAAAACAAACTTCGTGTAGGGATGGACATGTCCCCAACGATATATGCAATACCCGTATTGGTTCAGTGCGCCTTTCCGAACGACGATATCATCTAAGGAATGTCCTCCGGTCTCTGGACTCTTCCGACAACTTTCGCAGGGTGTTTGCTTTCTCACGCCGTACACGCCAGGGGCCATCCGTCCGGTGGAGCATTAAACGTGATTCATCTGAAAAGACCACCTGTCTCCACTCAGTGGATGTCCAATTCCGGTTCTGGCATGTAAATTTCAGCCTTCGTCGGCGATGAACAGCAGTCAGAATGGTCGGGAGGGGATCAAAAGCCGAGGTCATCAGTCCCATTGGATTAGGAAGGATGGGGAAGGAGATCGGTCGTGCCCTCTCAAAGGAACCTTCTGGCATTTATATTATAACAAATAAGCCCTCGGTCACAAATATTAGTCAAAATTGACCTGGTTTCGACGCTACTATGAGCGTCTTCTTCAGAATTAGACTAACTGTACTAAAACATTAGGTATATAGTACATTAATAAAATTAAAGTTTGTACTGACTCGAAAAGATGCAGTACTTACAAGTCACATATTAAAAGAGATCTCAGCCGGAAAGGCGACGTCATGAACACTTGTCCGATGGCGAGCCGCTAAGGGCTGCTCGTACTGTGGACAAGGGTTGCAACAAGACTGGGGTGCCCACTTTAGAAAGTGTGGGCAAAGTAAACATGGTGTTGCTACGAGCGCCATCTAGCAGCCGCAGAAACAACTAGGCTACTGTACATTCAAAATTAGACACATGAAATTGTGATGCAGCTGATTCAAGCAAACGTAAGCATTAATAATAACAGGATGAAGTTACATATTTATCTGCTTTAAATAAAGATACATTTTGTAACGTAAAAACGTTAGTTACGACATACAAGAAAACAGCAAAGATGTGACAGGAAAACAACATTTCGGTAAACTGCATGAGGAAACCTGAATCAAAGATCAAGAAATGGCTTTATACAGCCAAAAAAGTTTTTATTTCGCAGCTGCAGCTGTTCGTTGAGAATGAGACCATCATGACGAGTGAGATGTTTGAAAATCTCCAATTCCTCTAAGACATCTAACCTACGCCCCTTCTTTTCGGTATGCAGAATATTGTTACCGCCTATGGCTTTAGGCACGTGTCCCGTAATTAAGAGATGATCGACAAAGGATGAATTTAGGGGACTGGTGCCGTTCTTTTGCAAAAGATGTTCTTTATATCTGACGGTGAAAGCACGTCCGTTTTGCCCTATATAATAGAAGGAGCAGGTATCGCAGATGATCTTATAAACGCTAGAACTTTCTGTAGGGGAGCGAATGGATTTCAAATTATGAATGAAATTTCTCTTTAGATTATTATTAGTAGAGGCTCTGAGCACTATGGGACTTAACATCTGAGGTCATCAGTCCCCTAGAACTTAGAACTACTTAAACCTAACTAACCTAAGGACATCACACACATCCATGCCCGAGGCAGGATTCGAACCTGCGACCGTAGCGGTCGCGCGGATCCAGACTGTAGCGCCTAGAACCGCTCAGCCACCCCGGCCGGCTATTATTAGTAGAGAAGGCAACATTTTAGTTTTATTTGTTGCGAAGCATGCGCTGAATCTGATAGGAAATGGGTCCTATGAAAGGAATAGAAAAACGTTTTTTTGGGTTAATTTCAGTGCATGAGGTGTTGAGCGTGGTAGTTGTTGCAGTTTTCTTTTTTAGGATATCGTCCACTATGTTAGGCGTATATTCATTATTGACTGCTATGGTTTTAAGTAAATTAATCTCCTCATTTAACTTTTCTGTTGAAAGTGGTATGGAGGTGGCTCGGTGGACGGCAGGGAAAAAAGGCCATTTTTTTGAGACTGTGGATGAAAAGAGGAAGCAGGCACGATTTGGTCAGTATACCTTTCTTTTCGAAAAATATTGAAAGTGATGTTATTGTCTTCTATTGTAAGCGTCAAGTCTAAATAATTTAATTGACGGTTATCGTTTTCGAGTTCAATAGTGAATGAAAGTTTTTCATGGAGGTCGTTAAAAAGTTTAAATATATGATCAATTCTATCGGCGGGTCCGTTATAGATGACTAGAATATCAACAACATATCTTGTGTAAGAAAGGATACCTAGTGAAGCGGCTGAGACACGGTTAAACAGCTTTTTTTCCATGGAATTGATAAAGATGTCGGCGAGGATGTCGGCTGAAGGGTTGCCCATAGCGAGCCCATCAGACTGCTGGTACAGTTGTCCGTTGAATTCAAAGTAGTTGTACTTGACGACATTAATGAGATTCATAAAATCAATAATCTGTTCATCTGATAGATCTTTTTTAAAATGACGTAAGTTTTCTTCCACAATGATGAGCGTCTCATGTAACGGGACATTCTGGCATTTGCCTGAAGCGATTTAGGGAAATCACGGAAAACATAAATCAGGAAAGCCGGACGCGGGGTTGAACCGTCGTCATCCCGAATGCGAATTCAATGTGCTAACCACTGCGCCACATCGTTCGATAGTCAGAATGGTTGCATGAACCAGGCACCTGCTCTGGTGGCCCGTACGCAGCAACGTTCGCTGAACGGTAATTGAGGAAACACTGTTGGTAACCTCTTGGTTCATCTGGGTGGTCAGTTTGTCAACAGTCACGTCTAGTCTCCCCTACAAATCTCTGCAGCCGTCGCTCACCCCGTGGTGCGTCACAGTTTCCTCGACGAATGCTTTGGATAGCCCCATTTCGCCACCCATGGTATACTTCAATCATGGCAGCACACGAACAGTTTACAAGATTAGCCGTTTCGGAAATGCTACCACTCTTGACTCGAAAGCCATTGATGATGCCCTTTTCGATGCCAGATAAATCACTCCATTTATACTTTACGACAGCGGCTCACTGTTTTCTGCGTCCCTCCGACACTCTTTACGCAATCTTCACATCTAGGGCTGCCACATGGCTTCGGCGAATCGGTACTGGGCGCTGACGTCGAATATAGCTGGTGGCTAGATTAATGTGACTGCACCGTGTGTAAGTAGGCTGTTTAGGTTCTTATACTGGTAACGCCACCGCCATGTAGCGCTCTGTATGAAAATCACTGGCTGTGCTGTGTGCAGTCTGTGGCTGGGTGGCATTGTTGGAATTTGCTATTGTAGTGTTGGGCAGTTGACTGTTAACAGCGCGTAGCGTTGCGCAGTTGGAGGTGAGCCGCCAGCAGTGGTGGATGTGGGTAAGTGAGATGGCGGAATTTTGAGAGCGGACGATCTGGACGTGTGTCCATCAGAAAGAGTAAATTTGTAATATTGGATATCATGGACTGATATATATATATATATATATATATATATATATATATATATATATATATATATATAATGACTTTTGAACACTATTAAGGTAAATACATTGTTTGTCCTCTATCGAAATCTTTCTTTTGCTAACTATGCCTATCAGTAGCTAGTGCCTTCAGTAGTTTGAGTCTTTTATTTAGCTGGCAGTAACGGCGCTCGCTGTATTGAGTAGTTCGAGTAACAAAGATTTTTGTGAGGTAAGTGATTTACGAAACGTATAGGTTGATTTAGTCAGGGCCATTCTCTTGTAGGGATTATTGAAAGTCAGATTGCGTTGCGCTAAAAAATATTGTGTGTCAGTTTAAGCACAGTCATGTATAATTTTTCTAAGGGGACGATTCACGTGTAGTATATTTCTACATTCCTCATTTAAAGCTGGCTCTTGAAACATTATGAGTAAACTTCATCATTGTTAGGACTGTTGAATGTGTTTGACATTAAAACTGCTATCTGAGTCTTTGCAGCATTAGGAGACGAAACATCCGCAGAAGCATGCCTCAGTTCACGGTCTAATACAGTATATCGAAAGTCACTAAGTACGCAATACCAACTGCGAAAGCCGTCACTGAATGTTCGTATCACACAGAAATGCTGTTCGACAATAAAGACTAACAACGTAAAACTGTGAATGTTTAAATTATATGTATACGAAGACAGTAACTTGTTCTCGAAAGAACAGTTACTGTTGATGACCGTGCAGCTTTTCCCGGGAATAAATGATGACTAACTGAAAACCTCAGCTGCCGACAGGTGTTGTTGATATACCTCCATGTGGACAGCTGAAAATGTGAGCCCCGACCGGGACTCGAACCCGGGATCTCCTGCTTACATGGCAGACGCTCCATCCACCTGAGCCACCGAGGACACAGATGAATAGCGCGACTGCAGGGACTTATCCCTTGCACGCTTCCCGTGAGATTCACATTCCCAACTGTCCACAATTCTACATATGTATTGTATCTTATAGACATCTGCCCAACCACTCATTACTCGCGCACGCTTTGGCGATTCCCGTAAGAGTTTGGGCAACCTGTGCGCATTCGCACAGACGAAGGTCAATGGCTGGGTAGCCTTTAACTGTATATACGAAGACAGTAACTTGTTCTGTCGGTAGCTGAGGTTTTCAGTCAGTCATCATTTAAATTATATATGTATTATAGTTAAGGCTCACCGGCCATTTGACCATCTTCTTCTATACAGATGCACAAACAGTGCCCGAACTCTTACGGGAATCGGCAGAAAGCCGCGAGTAATGAGTATAATGGGCAGGGGCACTATGAATATAGAGCGGGACAATAAGTTGGGAATGTGGGTCTCACGGGAAGCGTGCCAGAGATAAGTCCCTGCAGTCGCACTATCCTCTGTGTCCTCGGTGGCTCAGAAGGATAGAGCGTCTGCTACGTAAGCAGGAGATGGCGGGTTCGAGTTCCGGTCGGGATACACATTTTCAACTGTCCTCGTTGACTTATATCAACGCCTGTAGCAGCTAGGTGTATTCATTTCATTGTAAGTTTAGATATTCTTCTAAAAATTTCCAGACTTCCAGAGTAGCCGCCATAATACCATATATGAAAAGTTCTCGTCTCTTATTTTGATCGTCCGCTTGCGTCCTCTTTGGCGGTCCTATTACAGCTCGCACTTGCCCGCGCCACCCTCCCCCGCCCCCCCCACCCCCCATTCCCCCACCACCACCACCACCCAGGTTGCGTTATCAGCTGCTGGGTCCCGGCCATATGAAGTTGATGTCAGTCCAACCGTCTAGCAGCAATGGTAGGCTGCTGTTGCCGCAGAAACACGCAAGCCACCCAAGATTACAGAATAGCTTCCCACGTGCCGGAAACCTTGTTTTAATCTATTGCAGTGCCTGTAAAAAGTTGGTCATCTCCAAACTGCGACGCGCGCATGTGTGTGTGTGTGTGTGTGTGTGTGTGTGTGTGTGTGTGTGTGTGCGCGCGCGCGCGTGTGCGTGTGTAATTTTGGTTTAAGGTCGCTCATACGCGAGGCTGTTAACTCGCTTGTTAAAGTAGCTCGAGCCCGTGTTTCTAAAACGCATATCACTCAAAAAGAGTAAAACACGGACTCATTTAAAAGCACACATTCTCGTATTATGGCTCGCATTCGATATATCACTGATTCTGTAAAACTGTTATCAATGGTAGCTGTTAAACTTTATTACATCTACATCAACATCTACATGACTACTCTCTAACTCATTCCCATAAACACCAAACTGTACGCGCAAGTTCTTATTTAGCTTCCTTTGGTAATCACGGGATTACAGCTATTCAAATATTATTTAAAATATTTCACGTTTGGCAGAGGGTTCATCGAACCACTTTCAGTTTATTGAAATGCTCTCAGCGCATAAACGTCGGTATTGTGAATCCTGGTACCCACGAAACGGGATCCTTTTTATGTAGATAATTATAGGAGAACGAGAAATGCGAAAACATACATGATGGCAGTGATAGAGTAATGTGCCTCATACCTTCTTCTCTTAAAGAAACAGTGTAAAAAAAACGATGTCTAAAGTTTTATTAGGTAACGCCAAGAAAAAATTGAAATGATCGTATGGCTGGGAGAACCCGTCTGCGATAGTTCGGTCGCCTGGTTTGCACTTTCTATTTGACGCCACTTAGGCAACTTACGCGCCGATGATGGCGAAATGACGATAAGTACAACACAGCACCCTGTCCCCGAGCGGAGAAAATCTGCGACTCACCCAGGAATCTAACATAGGGCCACCAAGGTCTAGACGCTACAACGCTAACATTTTTTTCTGCTTCTTCGTCGATTGTCTTCTGTAGTTCAGAGCAGATATCACATGACACCTCCCGATTCCTCCCACGAAAACTTTACTCACGCTAAGCCACCTTGTCGGCAGCACTACACCACGAGCTGTGGACAAGTACTGCCACGAAACTACACCACAGCCGGCACCACGTACTATAAAGTTACCGTATACAGTGTTGCTTACATATCGCCCATTCACAACTCTGTACTGACATACAGAAGTTGGACAACAATATGGAAATCCATTCATGACCATAAATGCAGATGCTAGCAAAGACAGTAGCTTGCGCTGTTGTATTTGACTGAATGGTTCAAGTGGCTCTGAACACTATGCGACTCAACTTCTGCCGGCCGGTGTGGTCGTGCGGTTCTAGGCGCTTCAGTTTGGAACCGCGTGACCGCTACGGTCGCAGGCTCGAATCCTGCCTCGGGCATGGATGTGTGTGATGTCCTTAGGTTAGTTAGGTTTAAGTAGTTCTAAGTTCTAGGGGACTTATGACCTCAGATGTTGAGTCCCATAGTGCTCAGAGCCATTTGACTCAACTTCTGAGGTCATCAGTCGCCTAGAACTTAGAACTAATTAAACCTAATTAACCTAAGAACATCACACACATCCAAGCCCGAGGCAGGATTCGAACCTGCGACCGCAGTGGTCACGCGGTTCCAGACTGAAGCGCCTAGAACCGCACGGCCACATCGGCCGGCTATTTGACTAAGAAAGGCAATGTACTCAATAGATTGCAAGTGTTATTCGTCGTCAGGACAGTATTCTGTATGGCTGCGAGTGCATTATGCCGGAGCTAAGTGAATTAGAAAGTGGGAAAACTGTTGGTGCTCGTGTGGTGGGTGCTTCTGTAATCAAGTTAGCCGAAGTGTTTGGTGTTTCAAGAGGCACCGTAATTAAAATTTATACCGCACACAGGGCAAGCGGGAAAACATCATCCTCAAAGTCGCGACGCGGACGAAAGCGCCTGGTGAGTGATCACAACAGACGGTCATTCAAGAGGATTAGGACGAGCCGGCCGGTGTGGCCGAGCGGTTCTAGGCGCTTCAGTCTGGAACAGCGCGACCGCCACGGTCGCAGGTTCGAATCCTGCCTCGGGCATGGATGTGTGTGATGTCCTTAGGTTAGTTAGGTTTAAGTAGTTCTAAGTCTACGGGACTGAAGACCTCAGATTTTAAGTCCCATAGTGCTCAGAGCCATTTGAACCATTTGATTAGGACGAAAAATAAATGGACGAGTCACTGCAGAAATAAATGTCGCACTCGCGAAACCTGTCAGCAAGAAATCCAGACGCAGGGAGCTCCGTAAACAGGGAGCTGCAGGGCGAACTGGAATTCCAGAACCAGCCAGCAGTGATGAAAATGGCCATAAAAGGAAAACATGGTACCGAAACTATAAAACCTGGAGTACGGAGCAATGGAAGAAAGTCATTTGGTCGAATAAGCCTTCTTTCACACTGTTTCGAATTTCTGGCCGAAATTACGTTCCGACAGTGAAACATGGCTGTGGTCCGGTGATGATCGCTATTCTCCAGCATAATTCTTATCTGAACCTGCCAGTACTTTGCCGGAAGAACGGTATAAGATTCCCATGAAAACCATAGAGGACATGTATTTTATTCATTCTAAGAGGACAGTTTACCTACGGCGTATTACGTATGGTAATGCGTTTTTTTGGTGTTTCTTTATTTCTCCACACGCGAGGCGAAGACACTTAATATTGTGCATGTTGATTAGTAAAACGGCAGGCAGTAAAAGACTTACACGTTGGGACGACCATAACGGCGGGCAGCATTCGTTCCTGTGTCCCGTGGATATTTTATATGTACTACGGATGGGGGCCCACTGTTGGTTTATCTAATAAATACTTTATAACAGCCTGTTTACAGGGTCTCCCAGGAGGAATAGTCAAAATTCAAGGAACGATTATTCGAAGAAAAAATGTCTAGTCATCATGAGCTCTAGAATGCTTGTCTTACGAGCTGTGTGCGCGTCGTCATCTTAGATAATGTGAAACAAATCTCCTAATCTGCAAGCTCTTTGCTTTCTATATTTGGAGAGGTGGTAGTAAGAACCGAAACAAGAAGACGGTGTCCAGTGGACATGAGCTAGAGCTATGAGCACTTGTTCATCTATGCTACTGTCAAACACATCTCTCCTACTGAACAAGTGCCCATACCTCTCAAGGTATGCACTCAGAGCCCATCTTAAGTAGTCACACTTTTCTTGCTTTGGTAGTTACTACGACTTTTCAAAATACACACATGAAAAAAAGTTTAGCATCACCTCGGTTCAGAGAGTTCTGGAACCTGTAAAGAAAATTGGAATAAAGTTCAGCATAAACATCATTACCGCCCTCTTTATTACTCATGAAAACCACACGTTGCACGTTGTATCACCATAAAGCGAGACCTTCAGAGGTCGTGGTCCAGCATGCTATACACACCAGCAGGTCTAATACCCAGTAACACGTCCTCTTGCATCGATGGATGCCTGTATTGGTCATGGCATACTATCCACAAGTTCATCAAAGCAGTGTTGGTCCAGATTGTCCCACTTCTCAACGGCAATGCGGCGTAGATGCCTCAGAGTGGTTGGTGAGTCACGTCGTCCATAAACAGCACTTTTAATCCATCCCAGGCATGTTCGATAGGGTTCATGTCTGGAGAGCATGCTGGCCACTCTAGTAGTGCGATGTCGTTATCATGAAGGAAGTCATTCACAAGATGTGCACAATGGGGGCGCGAATTATCGTCCATGAAGACGAATGCTTCGCCAGTATGCTGCCGATATGGTTACACTATCGGTCGGAGGCTGGCATTCACATATCGTACAGCCGTTACGGCGCCTTCCGTGACCACCAGCGGCGTAAGTCGGCCCCACATAATGCCACTCCAAAACAGCAGCCAACCTCCACCTTGCCGCATTCGCTGGATAGTGTGTCTAAGGGGTTCAGTTGCCTCCAAACACGTCTCCGACGATTGTCTGGTTGAAGGCATATGCGACATTCATCAGTGAAGAGAACCTGATGCTAATCCTGAGCGGTCCATTCGGCATGTCGTGGTTGCAAAGATGTACCTCGCCATCGACGTCAGGAGTGAAGTTGCGCATTATGTCGCCTATTGCGCACAGTCTGAGTCGTAACACGACGTCCTATGGCTGCATGAAAAGCATTATTCAACATAGTTGCGTTGCTGTCAGGGTTCCTCCGAGCCATAATCCGTAGGTCGCGGTCATCCACTGCAGTAGTAGCCCTTGGGCGGCCTGAATCAGGCATGTCATCCGAAGTTCAACAGTTTGTCTCTCTGTATCTTCTCCATGTCCGAACAACATCGCTTTGGTTCACTCCGAGACGCCTGGACACTTCCCTCGTTGAGAGCCCTACCTGGCACACAGTAACAAGGCGGACATGTTCGAACCATGATATTGACCGTCTAGGCATGGTTGAACTACAGACAACACGAGCCGTGTACCTCCTTTCTGGTGGAATGACTGGAACTGATCGGCTGTAGGAACCCCTCCGTCTAATAGGGGCTGCTCATACATGGTTGTTTACATTTTTGGGCTGGTTTAGTGACATCTCTGAACAGTCAAAGGGACTGTGTCTGTGATTCAATATCCACAGTCAACGTCTATCTTCCCGAGTTCTGAGAATCGGGGTAATGCTAAACGTTTTTGATGTGTATGGGGAAGGTAAAGAGCGCACCGAAGAAGAGATTATTTCACAGAATCTAATATAAAAAGTGCTCATAGTTCTTAAGGTAACGACGTGCATGAAAAAAGTCACGAGACTTATTTTTTATCGAACAATTTTTTTTCTCCAAGCACCAATATTGTTCCCATAAAAGTAGTTCCCATCGGCATCTATACACTGGTGGAGGCGTAGTTCTCAGTCTTGATAGCAGCGCTGTAACGTTCTCCAGAGTCCCAAAATGACGTCCTTCTAAGACATTTTTCAATTTCTGGAACACAAAAAGTCACAAGAACTCAGATCAAGTGAGCGGGAAGCTGTGGAATAACAAGAAATGCCTTTTGAGGTAAAAACTTGCAAGTGTCCATGTGACGTGGGAGTTGTCATGATGTAACATCCACTTGTCTGCAATGTCGACTCTCACTCGATTCACTCAGTTCCTGAGCCTTTCAAGGACATCTTTGGAAAACACTTGATTGAGAGTTTATCCTGGAGGAACAAATTCTTTATGCACAATAACCCTACTGCCAAAAAAGCATTGCTTTGATCTTCGATTAGCTCATTCGAACTTTGCCGCTTTGTATCAGGATAGTACTCAAAATTCCAAGATTCATCCGCAGTGAGCACGTAACTGAACGATTCGTGGTCATTGGCAGTCCTCTCAAGAAGACGAGCGCACCTGTTTCTTCGATTGTTCCTCTGATCATTTGTGAGGATTTTCGGTACCATTTTGGCACAAATCTTCTGCATGTGCACATCTTCGGTCAAAATTTGATATACGATGAATGTGTTTAAGTTTTATCAGGTCACCCATCACCTTCATTGTTAAACGTCAGTCTGATATCACAAGAGTACGCACACGTTCGACGTTTTTGTCTTAGGTCTCCCTCAGCGAGGTTCATCTTCAACGTGTTCTCGGCTTTCCAAAAATTGTTTTTGCCAGCGAAGAACATATGCTCTTGATAAGAAATGTTCCTCAGAGGCTTGTTTCAATTTTTCAAAAGTAACACACGCGGATTCCCAAAGTGTAACACAAAACATTATGGCGTAATGTTGCTCTAAATTACGCTGTTCCATTTTCGAACACATGACAAAAACAAAACTTCACCGATGGCTCTCTCAAAAATCACGTGATGGCTGCACGGAGCTGAACATTTAACCGAGCTTCTGGACGGGATGAGCACACCGGTCTACATAAGCAGAACAACACAGCGTTGCTAGATCGCTCGCAGTATTGTCAGTCTCTGTACTTTTCTCTCACACCTCGTATATTTCAGAGCCTATATTTACTAAACTATTTTGCTTCGTAGGATCGTTCCTATCTTATCCCTGAATATTGATCATTGGTTGTGGTCGCCCTTTATAATGCACATCGAACACTCGAAAATTAACCATCTCTGACATTAAAACTTCGTTCAACTCGATACCTAGTAGCGTTAGAGTTGTCGCTGCTGACAGAAGTAGCAGCAGTTTGTGCAAAATTTAGCACCATTTATAGCAACAAATCACTTACAAATGTACAGGGTTTCCAGAATGAGATTTTCACTTTGCAGCGGAGTGTGCGCTGATATGAAACTTCCTGGCAGATTAAAACTGTTTGCCGGACCGAGGCTAGAACTCGGGACCTATGCCTTTCGCGGGCAAGTGCTCTACCATCTGACCTACCCGAGCACGACTCACGGCCCGTCCTCACAGCTTTACTTCTGCCAGTACCTCGCCTCCTACCTTCCAAACTTTACAGAAGCTCTCCTGCGAACCTTGCAGAACTAGCACTCCTGAAAGAAAGGATATTGCGGAGACATGGCTTAGCCACAGCCTGGGGGATGTTTACAGAAAGATGGTAGAGCACTTGCCCGCGAAAGGCAAAGGTCCCGAGTTCGAGTCTCGGCCCGGCACACAGTTTTAATCTGCCAGGAAGTTTCAAATGTACAGGGTATTTCAAAAAGGACTGTACCACTTTGAAAATTCATATGAACTAGTTCATAGTATCTACAGAGGTGATTGTAGTGTCAGTTTGTAGGGAAATACATCACTTTTTTGTCTCGCGTAGTTTGCTAGTGACGAATCCCACCGTAACAAGCGGTAGTGGCAGTTGCGTTAAAGATGGCTGCCTTCACTGGACCCGAGCATGCTAGTTGCGTGTTTTGGTTTGAAGAATCAAAGTCTGGGACAACAGTTCAACATAACTCCGTACCAAGTACGTTAAAGATCCTCCTAGTAGGCCTACAATTTATGAGTGGCATAAATGTTTTTTGTGCATTGAGCAAGAACAAAGTATACAAGCCTTTTTTCCTTGTGACAGAACCATCAACGGGACAGTGTACCTGGATATGTTGCAACAATTTTTGATACCACAGATCGATGAGTATGACCAAGAACGATATTTTTACTTCATGCAAGATGGCGCACCACACCAGCACCTGGCTCACGTCCGGGATTTTCTCATTGACCGCTTTCCAGGTCAATGGACTGGCCGTGAAACGCCAATTGCATGGCCCTCACGTTCTCCAGACCTGAAACCACTCTATTTTTTTTATGGGGATTCATCAAGGATATCGTGTTAGTACCTCCTGTGCCGGCTTCTCTACCTGAACTTACAGCAAGAATTTACGCCGCCACCGAGCAAGTTACACCTGCAATGCTACAGCGAGTTAGCGGGGAAACTGACTTCCGATGGGATGTGTGCAGGATAACCATCAGAAGAGACATCAGCATCTTTAGCTTAACGTAAAAAAAGGGAAAAGAAAACCAACTTGATATGTTTCCCTACAAAATAACACAAAACCCAGCTCTATATCTTCTTTCAATAAATTTACATGAATTTTTGAAGTTGTTAAGTCCTTTTTGAAACACCCTGTATTATACGTATTATGTACTATAATAATGACTTTTCTGGGGACTAGAAATCTATTCTGTAGGAATCAGCATGGGTTTCGAAAAAGACGATCTTGTGAAACCCATCTCGCGCTATTCGTCCACGAGGCTCAGAGGGCCATAAACACGGGTTTTCAGGTAGATGCCGTGTTTCTTGACTTCCGCAAGGCGTTCGATACAGTTCCCCACAGTCGTTTAATGAACAAAGTAAGAGCATATGGACTATAAGACCAATTATGTGATTGGGTTGAAGAGCTCCTAGATAACAGAAGGCAGTATGTCATTCTCAATGGAGAGAAGTCTTCCGAAGTAAGAGCGATTTCAGGTGTGCCGCAGGGGAGTGTCGTAGGACCGTTGCTATTCACAATATACATAAATGACCTTGTGCATGACATGGGAAGTTCACTGAGGGTTTTTGCCGATGATGCTGTGGTATATCGAGAGGTTGTAACAATGGAAAATTGTACTGAAATGCAGGAGGATCTGCAGAGACTTGACGCATGGTGCAGGGAATGGCAATTGAATCTCAATGTAGGCAAGTTTAATGTGCTGCGAATACATAGAAACAAAGATCTCTTATCATTTAGCTACGATATAGCAGGTCAGCAACTGGAAGTTGTTGATTCCATAAATTATCTGGGAGTACGCATTAGGAGTGATTTAAAATGGAATCATCATATAAAGTTGATCGTCGGTAAAGCAGATGCCAGACTGAGATTCATTGGAAGAATCCTAAGGAAATGCAATCCGAAAACAAAGGAAGTAGGTTACAGTAAGCTTGTTCGCCCACTGCTTGAATACTGCTCAGCGGTGTGGGATCCGTACCAGATAGGGTTGATAGAAGAGATCCAACGGAGAGCAGCGCGCTTCGTTACAGGATCATTTAGTAATCGCGAAAGCGTTACGGAGATGATAGATAATCTCCAATGGAAGACTCTGCAGGAGAGACGCTCAGTAGCTCGGTACGGGCTTTTATTAAAGTTGCAAAAACATACCTTCACCGAGGAGTCAAGCTTTATATTGCTCCTTCCTACGTATATATCGCGAAGAGACCATGAGGATAAAATCAGAGAGATTAGAACCCACACAGAGGCATGCCGACAATCCTTCTTTCCACGAACAATACGAGACTGGAATAGAAGGGAGAACCGATAGAGGTACTGATGGTACCCTCCGCCACACAGTCAGGTGGCTTGTGGAGTATAGATGTAGATGTAGATACTGTAAGTGCATAATAAATACAAATTTTCTATCCTTCCTGATGATGCAGTCTTAATGGCCAGTAGTTTAGTGTGTTTTACGGTTTTAATTAGTGACGATGTGCAAGATATTCTATTAGTAGGTGTGCTCAGTGAGGGAATTCACTGCCCGTGTCATAGAGAGCAAAATGTAACTTTGAGCCACCGGAGGTGGAATTGCACCGCGCTCTACAGTTTCAGCAGACATTGCTGCGCGCTCGACACGCTCAGCGGTTACGGGCGCGAGCGACGGTGTTGTCCGGACCCGGCAGCGGCGGGGCGCAGAATGCCCGCCGAAGCGCACAGAGTGCCGGAGTCATTCAATTAGCGCGTCGCGTGTGTGCCGGCTGTTGATGCTGCTCCGTGTGAAGCCGTGCGGGCTCACTGACCGGCTAACGCGCCGCAAGCCAGCCAGAAGCGCAAAGCCAGAGCCGGCCTCGCTCACGCCGCCTGCGCCAGCATTGTCTTCGAACCGGACGTCGCTGCCGTAGTTGGCTGCCGTGCGCTGGTACAATGAAAAGTGAGCAGAGCGGTGGCTGTCACTACCACTGCTGGACACTGAAACTACGACGCCAAGACCGATAGTACACTACTGGCCATTAAAATTAATACACCACGAAGAATACGTACTAGACGCGAAATTTAACCGACAGGAAGAAGATGCTGTGATATGCA
The DNA here is from genome assembly GCF_021461395.2 of Schistocerca americana. Classification (NCBI taxonomy): domain Eukaryota; kingdom Metazoa; phylum Arthropoda; class Insecta; order Orthoptera; family Acrididae; genus Schistocerca; species Schistocerca americana. The sequence continues at coordinate 227,156,464 of NC_060121.1, forward strand.
AATGATTAGCTTTTCAGAGCATTCACACAAGGTTGGCGCCGGTGGCAACACCTACAACGTGCTGACACGAGGAAAGTTTCCAACCGATTTCTCATACACAAACAGCAGTTGACCGGCCTTACCTGGTGAAACGTTGTTGTGACGCCTCGTGTGAGGAGGAAAAATGCGTACCATCACGTTTCCGACTTTGATAAAGGTCGGATTGTAGCCTATCGCGATTGCGATTTATCGTATCGCGACATTGGTGCTCACGTTGGTCGATATCCAATGACTGTTAGCAGAATATGGAATCGGTGGGTTCAGGAGGGTAATACGGAACGCCGTGCTGGATCCCAACGGCCTCGTATCACTATCAGACGAAATGACAGGCATCTTATCCGCATGGCTGTAACGGATCGTGTAGCCACGTCTCGATCCCTGAGTCAACAGATGGCGACATTTGCAAGACGACTACCATCTGCACGAACAGTTCGATGACGATTGCAGCAGCATGGACTATCAGCTCGGAGACCATGGCTGCGGTTACCCTTGACGCTGCATCACAGACAGGACCGCCTACAATGGTGTACTCAACGACGAACCTGGGTGCACGAATTGCAAAACGTCATTTTTTCGGATGACCGAGGTTCTGTTTACAGCATCATGATGGTCGCATCCGTGTTTGACGAGATCGCAGTGAACGCACATTGGAAGCATGTATTCGTCATCGCCATACTGGCGTATAACCCGGCGTGCCATTGGTTACACGTCTCGGTCACCTCTTGTTCGCATTTCCGGCACTTTGAACAGTGGACGTTCCATTTCAGATGTGTTACGACCCGTGGCTATACCTTTCATTTGAACTCTGCGAAACCCTATACTTTAGCAGAACAATGCACGACCGCATATTGCAGGTCCTTTACGGGCCTTTCTGGATACAGAAAATGTTCGACTGCTGCCCTGGCCAGCATATTCTCGAGATATCTCACCAATTGAAAACGTCTGGTCAATGGTGGCCGAACAACTGGCTCGTCATAATATGCGTCACTACTCTTGATGAACTGTGGTATCGTGTTCAAACTGCATGGGCAGCTGTACCTGTACACGCCATCCAAGCTCTGTTTGACTCACTGCCCATACGTATCAAGGCCGTTATTACGGACAGAGGTGGTTGTTCTGGGTACTGATTTCTCAGGATCAATGCACCCAAATTGCGTGAAAATGTACTCACATTTCAGTTCTAGTACAATACATTTGTCCATTGAAAACTCGTTTATCATTTGCATTTCTTCTTGGTGTAGCTATTTTAAGAAAATGGTTCAAATGGCTCTGAGCACTATGGGACTCAACTGCTGTGGTCATAAGTCCCCTAGAACTTAGAACTGCTTAAACCTAACTAACCTAAGAACATCACACACATCCATGCCCGAGGCAGGATTCGAACCTGCGACCGTAGCGGTCGTGCGGTTCCAGGCTGTAGCGCCTTTAACCGCTCGGCCACTCCGGCCGGCCGTAGCAATTTTAATGGCCAGTAGTGTATATAGCGAAATTGTAATTACTGTGATTACACAGTATAGTGTGATGAATAAATGATTCTGTTTGTACGACATTTGTCAGTGTACACGGAGCGAAATTTAGTACAGAGAGCCGTAGAATGCCTCTAACCTGGGTTGGCACTGAAGAAAATTAGCTTGCTTACGTACAAAGTGATTCAGCTCGCCCTACACTATGGGTTTTATGCAACCCGCAACGCCTTCAAAAACGCGCACAATATTTTCACATTGTCTCTCTCGCTACGCGTGAACTATTAGTCCTACAGAAAAAAATGAACATGACTTATTTGTAGGAACTTAATGTAATTGTGTTTTCTACAGGAATGCATTTTCGCTGGAGGCCATGGCTTTCGAGTTACAAAGACGTACAAAACTGACTTTAAATGCACCTCTACCCCCACATTCATCCCTTATCAGTCAGGATTATAGGTTAGTTGTCATAGCGCTCTCACCTACCAATGGCCAGCCGGTGTGGCCGAGCGGTCTAGGCGCTTCAATCTGGAACCGCGTGACCACTACGGTCGCAGGTTCGAATCCTGCCTCGGGCATGGATGTGTGTGATGTCCTTAGGTTAGTTAGGTTAAGTAGTTCTAAGTTCTAGGGGGCTGATGACCTCAGAAGTCCCATGGTGCTCAGAGCCATTTCAACCATTTGAACATACCAATGAACAATAATTTCCGACTACACGAACTATTCCTGATATTCCACACGTTTTTGGTCTCTATTGATTGGACTACTACGCCACCAGCATACTATGGTGACCAAGCGAGGTGACGCAGTGGGTAGCACACTGGACTCGCATTCGGGAGGACGACGGGTCAAATGGTTCAGATGGCTCTGAGGACTATGGGAATTAATATCTGAGGTCATCAGTCCCCTATAACTTAAACCTAAGGACATCACACACACCCATGCCTGAAGCAGGATTTGAACCTGCGACCGTAGCGGTCGCGCGGTTCCAGACTGAAGCGCCTAGAACCGCTCGGCCACTGCGACCGGCAGGACGACGGTTCAACCCTGCGTCCGGCCACCCTGATGTAGGTTTTCCGTGACTTCCCTAAATCGCTCCAGGCAAGTGCCGGGATGGTTCCTCCGAAAGGGTACAGCTGACTTCCTTCCCCATCCTTCCCTAATCCGATGAGACCGATGACCTTGCTGTCTGGTCTCCTCCACCAAACAATTTCATACTTGGGTATTTCGTTAACATCATTAATTTAAACGTGCCTGTTATGACAATGAAAGTAAAACGACTATTGTAAACGTTACGCTAAAATTAATTATGTTGACGATCCGATACAGAACCCTTAAAATCGCAGTAGTTTTGTATTCAGAAGGCCTGACGAATATAAAGATGAAATTATTAATTTCATGCTGTTAAAATTCTAAAAAATTGTATGGTAAAATATGCACAAATGTGAGTTTTATAATCTGTATGTCCTTGCGTAGGCCGGTGGTAGTATAACGCCAGTCAGTGACGACCAAAACAGGTCGAATGTGGGAAGTGAATCATGCAGTCGAAAATTTTTGTGCTGTGGTAAGAGGAAGTGCCGTAAACAGCACACTAGAAACCCTGACTGGTGGGGGCTTACAGTACGTTTGAAAGTCACCTTTGTCCGTTGTTCTTGAATAACTCGAAAACTACGTTCTCTACCGGAAACTATCCCATTACAAAATTTGTTGTTGTGGTTCTCAGTCCCAAGACTACTTTGCCGCAGCACTCCATGATACTGTATACTGTGCAAGCCTCTTCATTTATGAGTAACTACTGCAACCCACATCCCTCTGAATCTGCTTAGTGTTTTCATCTTTTGGCCTCCCTCTACGATTTTTGCCTTCCACTCTTCCCTTCAGCTCTAAGCTGGCGATCCCTTGATGCCTCAGAACGTCTCTTACCAACCGATTCCTTCTTCTAGTCAAGTTGTGCCACAAGTTCTTCTTCTCCTCAACTCTATTCAGTACGTCCTCATTACTTACGTGATTTACCCGTTTAATCTTTATCATTCTTCTGTAGCATCAAATTTCAAAAACTTCTATTTTCTTCCTGTCTAACTCTTTATCTTCCCTGTTTCGCTTCCGTGCATGGCTACACTCCATACAAATACTTTCAGAAAAGACTTAAATCTATACTCGATGTTAGCAAATTTCTCTTCCTCAGAAACGCCTTCCTTGCCAATGCCGCAATATATTTTATATCCTCTCTACTTCGACCACCATCAGTTATTTTGATGGCCAAATAGTAAAACTCATCTACTACTTTAAGTGTCTCATTTCCTAATCTAATTCTCTTAGCATAACCTGATTTATTTCGAGTACACTCCATTATCCTTGTTTTGCTTTTGTTGATGTTCATCTTGTATCCTCCCTTCAAGACAATGTCCATTCCGTTCAACTGCTCTTTCAAATCCTTAGCTGTCTCTGACAGAATTACAATGTCATCGACAAACCTCAAGGATTTTATTCTTCTCCCTGGGATTTTAATTCCCAAACCAAATTTTTCTTTTGTTTCTTTTGTTGCTTACTCACGAAACAAATTAAATAACTTGGGGGTTAGACTACGATCCTGTCTCACTCCCTTCTCAACCACTGCTTCCCTATCGTGCCCCTCGACTCTTATAAATGCCATCTGGTTTTTGTATTTTACCCCTGACACCTGCAGGATTTGAAAGAGAGTATTCTATTCAACATTGTCAAAAGCTTTCTCTAAGTCTACAAATGTCAGAAACGTAGTTTTGCCTTTCCTTAACGTGTTTTCTAAGATAATTCGTAGGGTCGGTATTGCCTCACGTGTTCCAGTATTTCTACGGAATCCAAACTGAATTTCCCCGAGGTCGGCTTCTTGCAGCTTTTCAGTCGTCTGTAAAAAAATTCGTGTTAGTGTTTTTCAAGCGTGACTTATTAAACGGATAGTTCGATAATTTTCACACCTGTCAGCACCTGCTTTCTTTGGAACTGGAATTATCATATTCCGCCGGCCAGTGTGGCCGAGCGGTTCTAGGCGCTTCAGTCTGGAACCGCGCGACCGCTACGGTCGCAGGTTCGAATCCTGCCTCGGGCATGGCTGTGTGTGATGTCCTTAGGTTGGTTAGGTTTAAGTAGTTCTAAGTTCTAGGGGACTGATGACCTCAAATGTTAAGTCCCATAGTGCTCAGAGCCATTTTTTTATTATATTCCTCTTGATGTCTGAGGGTACTTCGCCTGTCTCATACATCTTGCTCACTAGCTGGAAGAGTTTTGTCATGGCTGGCTCTCCCAAGGCTATAAGTAGTTCTAACGGAATGTTGTCTACTTCCGGGGCCTTGTTTCGACTTAGGTCTTTCAGTGCTGTGTCAAATTCTTCAAGCGGTATCATATTTCCAATTTTGTCTTCATCTACGCCCTCTCCCATTTCCATAATATTACCCTCAAGTACATCACCTTCGAATAGACCCTCTATATACACCTTCCACCTTTCTGGTTTCCCTTCTTTGCTTAGGACTGGTTTTCCATCTCTTTTCTCCAGAGGTCTCTTTAATTTTCCTGTAGGCGGCATCTATCTTATTCCTACTGGTGTATGCTTCTACATCCTTACATTCGTCCTCTAGCCGTCCCTGCTTAGCCATTTTGCTCTTCCTGTCGATCTCATTTTTGAGACGTTTGTATTCCCTTTCGCCTGCGTCATTTACTGAATTTTAAATTTTATCCTTTCATTGATTAAATTCAATATCTCTTGTGTTACCAAGGATTTCCACTAATCCTCGTCTTTTTACCTACTTGATTCTTTGCTATCTTCACTATTTCATCTCTCAGAGCTACCCACTCTTTTTCCACTGTATTACTTTCCCCTATTCTTGCCAATCGTTCCCTAATACCCTCTCTGAAACCCTCTACAACCTAGGGGTCTTTCAGTTTATCCATGTCCCATCTCTTTAAATACAAATTTTAACTACATTAAATTTCCTACAAAAAGGTCCTGTTTATTTTTTCCTTAGGATTAATTGTTCGCACGTAGTGAGCGAGAGAACATGAAAATCTGATGCGTTGCATATGAAGGTATTGCAGTTGACATAAAACCCATAGCAAGGGGCAGCTAAGTCGTCCTGTATACGGGTGTGACATTCCCTGCTCTTTCAAAAACTTGCATGATTTCACCATTCGGAAGGGATAGCGAGTGGTGGCGTGCCTATCCCTTGGCATCTTATCATCGGCTGCGTTCATTGAATGAGAGATCTGGAAAACATTTGGCCATGGCAACAGTCAAACACCATTTGTACAGAGGAAGGGCAGGACAGCAGATGACGCGTGTGGTCTTGCGTTATCTTGTTGTAAGATAACATCAAACTCAAAAGATGACATTGTGCCACTGCTATGTCCAGTGTTATCGGCGCGACTTTCCTTGCTGTCACATCAAGGGAAGTCGAAACAGCGGTCGACCTGATGCCAGTCCCTGGTCTGCCAGACATCTTCATACTGTCCATCTGGATATTTGACTATGATCCTGCATGGAGATGCAAAAATGTATCTGTCCTCTCAGGAGCTAGTCGCGTGGGGCTGCTGATATCCTGTATGGCGTTAGGTGTGGCCCTGCTGTACCCACTGAATCCATATTCGTATGACAGTGGTATCCTGACTAACGCGAGCAGCATAATCGCTGAACGATAACCAACAGTCTCGATAAGCTACCACACAGCCGGTATTGATTTCTGACTGGTGTTACCAGACCTTTCTCCTCCTTCTTCGCCAAATGATATTCTCACAAAAAAACACTAGCGAAATACGGTTTCTGGAGGGGCAGCGCGCTGCATTATCTTATACACAGAACGCAGGTGAGTATCTTCCTACAGTCGTGCTCAGATGCTATTCATATGTTTAGAGAAATTCTCTAACCACGCCCAACGTTACCTAAATTACACCATTCCAGGACGTTGGATTGGAAGAGGAGGAGTAGAAGCAGATTCATCGTCGGTGGTCTCCCAGAACCCATACCTTGTGACTTTCATCTGCGGGATTCGTAAACACCGCGCTTTTATTCCCCCTTCTCCTGGCATTCTTGAAAGGCTGCAATATCGCATTGTTGAAGCTGTGAATTCGGTAACGAGAGACCAGCTGCTTCTTGTATGGCAGGAAATGACTCACCGTTTCGATATTTGTCGTGTAATAAATACTACTCACATTGAATGCATAAAAATTTCAATTGTTCTCTTTCCAGGAACGTTGGAATTGTGTTTCTACCATCTGTAGATTGCAAGCAATAAATAATTGAAATATATTCCTTCTTTTTGAATAGCCCTTTAGAGATGTTCCACTAGACTTAAAATTCTTTCGTTACTTATATAAAAACGGAGCAAATGATCTGTCACGTTATTGCAAGATACTGATTACAAGTTTACGTATTTTACTCTTTCCTTTAACAGAAAAGGTCTTATTTATAACAGAACATGAAATATGGCAATTCTGCTGTTTCGGAGGTGTGGTTTCCTGCATCTCGCAAAAGATTCTTGCAGATTTGTTTCACTTTCCTCAGGAAGCTCTACACATTCCGTTGTCTGATCTAGGGCTCCATCCAGAGGACCTCAGACAGCGAATGCTGCGAAAAACTAACTACACTACCTCTGCTCCTTGACTCGACAATATTTAATGTTTTCTGACCGTTCATTCTGTACCTCAGCATTACTTTCTCAGCTAATCGATGTAAGTCCTCTGAAAAACAATGTTTAATTTTTGAAATATTAGATAAAATCGCAAAAATTTCTGCAAAATCCGTACCGTAATTGTAATTACAACATTTTGACGCAATACAATTCAATGTTTAGATGTTATTGCATTCTTCAGAACATTTCTGTGACTTTCACGTTAACACTCAGTATCCATATCGAATGCAGAGTCAGTTTGTTAAGAGCATAAATTTCACACAATATTCAATAGATCGTTATACTCGCCAAAATACTAAATTCATTTTGTACTGTCGATCTGAAGTCTTTCAGAGACGCCTGTGCAGTACTCTACGCAATATTGCGACATGCAGCACGAAAGATGAGTTCAAGAAAATAAATTCTCTGAAACGTAATCCAAATTGGACATCGTTGCATATGTCTGTTTCAAACCGCCAGAGATCATGATTCATGGCCAAAACGCATATTTGCGATGAACTACTAGAATTATAAGCCACTGCAGGCACTAACTTAATGATGACTGGATTACAGTTCCTCGATGCCTTAGATGGCGAAATACATCTCCAGGCTGCAAAGCTCGCGAATGCTCTGTTCTCTTAGTGAATGAACCCATCTATAGCCAATAAGAGTAGCATTTTTTCTGTTCCAATTAGGTAAATAACCTACATGATCAAATAAACGATAAAAACGATAAAATTCCGATCTACTTCCGTATATACTCTCAAAAAGAACAAATGAACTTTAATTAACCTTATCTTTACGTATCTCAAGGACAGGAGGAAAGATAAAACTTTTCTAATGTGTATGCCAATTGTTCTTACAGTATTTCTTCCATTCAGTGTCATGGCCCACTCCACCACCGCACAATATTATGCACACGCTCAGACATTCTTTAACACTCACAGTTTCAAGATTTGTTCTTGACGTACACATACATTTCACTCATTTTTTGATAGGATACAGTCTGTATGGAATTTTCACCTATCACACTGAAACTATACTGAAGCGACAAAGAAACTGGTACAGGCATGCGTATTCAAATACGGAGATATGTAAACACGCAGAATACGGCACTGCGGTCGGCAACGCCTATGTAAGACCACTAGTGTCTGGCGCAGTTGTTTGATCGGTTATTGCAGCTAGAATGGCAGGTTATCAAGATATAAGTGAGTATGGTGTTATAGTCGGCGCACGAGCGATGGGACACAACATATCCGAGATAGCAATGAAGTGGGAATTTCTCCGTACGACTATTTCACGAGCGATCCTTGAATACCAGGAATCCGCGACATCGCTGCGGCCAGAAAAAGATTCTGCAAGAACGGGACCAACGACGTCTGAAGAGAATCGTTCAACATGACAGAAATGCAACTCTTCCGCAAATTGCTGGAGATTTCAAGTCTGGGCCATCAACAAGTGTCAGAGAAACATCATCGATATGGGATTTCGGAGCCGAAGGCCCACTCGTGTACCCTTGATGACTGCACGACACAAAGCTTTACGCCTCGCCGGGGCCCGTCAGTACCGACATTGGACTGTTGATGACTGGAAACATGTTGCCTGGTCGGACAAGTCTTGTTTCAAATTGTATCGAGAGGATAGACGTGTACAAGTATGGAGACAAACTCATCAATCCATGGAACCTGCATGTCAGCAGGGGATTGTTCAAGCTTGTGGAGGCTCTGTAATGGTGTGGAAGTGTGGAGTTGGATTGATACGGGGTCCCTGATACGTCTAGAAACGATTCACACAAATGAAACGTACGTAAGCATCCTGTCTGATCAACTGCATCCATTCATTTCCATTGTGCATTCCCAGGGACTTCGGCAGTTCCAGCAGGACAACGCAACATCCCACACGTCCATAATTGTTACAGTGTGGCTCCAGAAAAACTCTGAGTTTAAACACTTCCTCTGGCCACCAAACTCACCAGACATGAACATCATTGAGCATATCTGGGATGCCTTGCAACGCGCTGTTGAGATCTCGACCCCCTCGTAGTCTTACGGAATTATGGACAGCCCTGCAGGATTCATGGCGTCTGTTCCCTCCAGCCACTGCTTCAGACATTAGCCGAGTCCATGCCACATCGTGTTGCGGCACTTCCGCGTCGTCGTGTGGGTCCTACATGATATCAGGCAGATGCACCAGTTTCTTTAGCTCATTAGTGTAAAATAATAAACTACTGTTGTTCCTTGAGAGTAGTTTTATCACTGTTTGTTCATTGAAGTAGGCAGAAGAATAATCAGGAGGTGTCATATGATTTAACTTCTCGATTCATAGAGACGCGCCGTTTCGTTCCAGGTGAACGAAAGCGAAAGCTGGCTTTTCACTCATCTCAAGGTACGTGATGTCATATCTACTGAACTATGTGTAGTACAATGACGTAATTTCGCAAGTACATTCGGTGGTGAATGAGAATACCAACATCAAATTGTGTTGTGAATAGAGTTAGTAGTAAAGAAGTGATAAATAAAAACGTCATGACTGATACTGAAATATGATTGCGAGAACAGCGAAAAAGTAGTAAGCGATAAACTTATCTCCTTTAATCATTTTGTTGGGGGTGGGGGGGGGGGGGAGGAGGGGGATGATAAGCGAGAAAATGTTCGTAAAGGTTTGAAGTTAGTTTTAACTTTTGTTGGAAGTCGCTAAATGTGCCCATTCTCAAATATTGCATAATATTGGCTGTGTAATTTTCCCCCAGTCAGCTACGTTGCCTCAAGACACACAGAAGAATGCAGCGCACAGTTTCTAAGTCCAACACTCGTCTTACTGTATTAAACATAGTTCTTAACCAGTAGATTACGGTAACATGTTAAATTTTTACATTTGATCAATAATTATACGAAATATTAAAAATGAGATGTTTGTTGTCTCTGGAAGCCGTTCGATGGGCAACCTGCCGTTAGTGTTTTGGATGACAGAGCTCGGTGCTAGTTGCTTACAATGGAAACTCCCCATCACAGTCCCCCCAAATTTAGTGGTAAGATGGTGCAGTGCATATCCCTTCAAAAACTGAACACACATCAAGCTTGAAAACAGAAGAATGTGTACTGAACTGCGTAAACAGAACCAAAATAGAAACAGGGAACGGTCGAAGCTCAAGACGTGTAACATCGAGCGATATGAGCAGCCATAGCGTCGTGGTTGTGTGATCACGGCGTTTGACTGCAAACCGGGAGAGCCGTTTTCAAATCTCCCTTGTGCCCCCCTTATTTTTCACAAAATTATGAATTCCCCCACCCATGAACCATGGACCTTGCCATTGGTGGGGAGGCTTGCGTGCCTCAGCGATACAGATAGCCGTGCCGTGAGTGCAGCCACAACGGAGGGGTATCTGTTGAGAGGCAAGACAAATGTGTGGTTCCTTAAGAGGGGCAGCAGCCTTTTCAATAGTTGCAGGAGCAACAGTGTGGATGATTGACTGAGCTGGCCTTCTAACATTAACCAAACGGCCTAGCTGTGCTGGTACTGCGAACGGCTGAAAGCAAGGAGAAACTACAGCCGTATTTTTCCCGAGGGCATGCAGCTTTACTGTATGGTTAAAGCACGATAGCGTCCTCTTGGGTAATATATTCCGGAGGTAAAATAGTCCCCCATTTGGATCTCCGGGCGGGGACTACTCAGGAAGACATCGTTATCAGGAGAAAGAAAAGTTACGTTTATGGATCGGAGCGTGGAATGTCAGATCTCTTAATCGGGCAGGTAGGTTAGAACATTTAAACAGGGAAATGGATAGGTTAAAGCTAGATATAGTGGGAATTAGTGAAGTTCGGCGGCAGGAGGAACAAGACTTCTGGTCAGGTGAATACAGGGTTATAACTACAAAACCAAATAGGGGTAATGCAGGCGCAGGTTTAAAAATGAATAAAAACATAGGAGTGCGGGTACGCTATTACGAACAGCATAGTGAACGCATTGTTGTAGCCAAGATTGACACGAATCCCACACCAACCATAATAGTACAAGTTTATATGCCAACTAGTTCCGCAGATGACGAAGAGATTGAAGAAAGGTATGATGAAATAAAAGAAATTATTCAGATAGTGAAGTGATAAGAAAATTTCATAATCATGGGGGACTGCAATTCGATAGTAGGGAAAGGAAGAGAAGGAAAAGTAGTAGGTGAATATGGAATGGAGGTAAGGAATGAAAGAGTAAGCCGCCTGGTACAATTTTACACAGGGCATAACTTAATCATAGCTAACAAATGGTTTAAGAATCGTGAAAGAAGGTTGTATACGTGAAAGAGGCCTGGAGACATAGGAAGTTTTCAGATAGATTATATAATGGTAAGACAGAGGTTTAGGAAACAGGTTATAGATTGTAAGACATTTCCAGGGGCAGATGTGGACTCTGACCACAATATGTTGGTTATGGACTGTAAATTAAAACTGAAGAAACTGCAAAAAGGTGGAAATTTAAAGAGGCTTGGATAAACTGAAAGAACCAGAGGTTGTAGAGAGTATCAGACAGAGCATTATGGAACAATTGACAAGAACGGAGGAAAGAGATACAGTAGCAGCAAAATGGGTAACTTTGAGAAATGAAATAGTGAAGACAGCTGGGGATCAAGTAGGTAAAAAGACGAGGGCTAGTAGAAATCCTTGGGTAACAGAAGATATATTTAATTTAATTGATGAAAGGAAAAATTATAAAAATGCACTAAATGAAGCAGAAAAAAGGATACAAATGTCTCAGAAATGAGATCGACAGGAAGTGCAAAATGGCTAAGCACGGATGGTTAGAGGACAAATGTAAAGTGTAGAGGCATGTCACTAGGGGTTACGAAAATACTGCCTACAGGAGAGTTAAAGAGACCTTTGCACAAAAGATAACCACTTGTATAAATATCAAGAGCTCAGACGGAAAACCAGTTCTAAGAAAAGAGGGGAAAGCAGAAAACAGGAAGGACTATGTAGAGGGTCTATGCAAGGGCGATGCACTTGAGGGCAATATTATTGAAACGGAAGAGGACATATATGAAGATGAGATGGGGGTTTTGATACTGCGTGAAGAATTTGACAGAGCACTGAAATACCTAAGTCGAAACAAGGCCCCGTGAGTGGACAACATTCCATTAGAACTACCGATAACCTTAGGAGAGCCAGCCCTGGCAAAACTCTACCATCTGGTGAGCGAGATGTATGAGACAGGCAAAATACCTTCAGACTTCAAAAAGAATATAGCAATTCCAATCCCAAAGAAAGCAGGTATTGACAGGCGTGAAAATTACCGAAGTACGTTTAATAAGTCATAGCTGCAAAATACTAACACAAGTTCCTTACAGACGAATGGAAAAAATGGTAGAAGCCGACCTCGGGGAAGATCAGTTTGGATTCCGTAGAAATGTTGGAACACATTAGACAATACTGACCCTACGACTTATCTAAGAAGATAGATAAAGGAAGTGCAAACCCACGTCTCTAGCATTTGAAGACTTAGAGAAAGCTTTTGACAATGTTGACTCGAATACCCTGTTTCAAATTATAAAGATGGCACGGGTAAAATACAGGGAGCGAAAGGCTATTTACAATTTGTACAAAAACCAGATGGCAGTTATAAGAGTCGAGGGGCATGAAAGGCAAGCGTTGGTTGGGAAGGGAGTGAGACAGGGTTGTAGCCTATCCCCGATGTTATTCAATCTGTGTATTGAGCAAGCAGTAAGGAAATAAAAGAAAAATATGGAGCATGAATTAAAATCCAAGGCGAAGAAATAAAAACTTTGAGTTTTGCCGATGACATTGTAATTCTGTCCGAGACAGCAAAGGACCTTGAAGAGCAGTTGAGCGGAATGGACAGTATCTTGAAACGAGTATATACACTACTGACCATTACAATTGCTACACCAAGAAGAAATGCAGAAGATAAACGGCTATTCATTGCACAAATATATTATACCAGAACTGACATGTGATTACATTTTCACGCAATTTGGGTGCATAGATCCTGAGAAATCAGTACCCAGAAAAACCACCTCTGGTCGTAACAACGGCCTTCATTCGTCTGGGCATTGAGTCAAACAGAGCTTGGATGGCGTGTACAGTACAGCTGCCCACGCAGCTGCAACACGATACTTCAGTTCATCAAGGGTAGTGACTGGCGTATTGTGACGAGCCAATTGCTCGGCCACCATTGACCAGACGATTTCAATTGGTGAGAGATCTGGAGAATGTGCTGGCCAGGACAGCAGTCGAACATTTTCTGTATCCAGAAAGGCCCGCACAGGAACTGCAACATGCGGTCGTGCATTATCCTGCTGAAATGTAGGATTTCGCAGGGATCGAATGAAGAGTAGAGCCACGGGTCGTTACACATCTGAAATGTAACGTCCACTGTTCAAAGTTCCGTCAATGCGAACAAGAGGTGACCGAGACGTGTAGCCAATGCACCCCATACCATCACGCCGGGTGATACGCCAGTATGGCGATGACGAATACACGCTTCCAATGTGCGTTCACCACAATGTCACCAAACACGGATGCGACCATCATGATGCTGTAAACAGAACCTGGATTCATTCGAAAAAATGACGTTTTGCCACTCGTGCACCCAGGTTCGTCGTTGAGTACACCATTGCAGGCGCCGGTGACTGTGATGCAGCGTCAAAGGTAACCACAGCCATGATCTCCGATCTGATAGTCCATGCTGCTGCAAACGTCGTCGAACTGTTCGTGCAGATGGTTGTTATCTTGCAAACGCCCCCATCTGGTGACTCTGGGAACGAGACGTGGCTGCACGATCCGATACAGACATGCGGATAAGATGCCTGTCCTCCCGACTGGTAGTGATACGAGGCCGTTGGGATCCAGCACGGCGTTCCGTATTACCCTCCTGAACCCACCAATTCCATATTCTGCTAACAGTCATTGGATCTCGACCAACGCGAGCAGGAATGTAGCGATACGATAAACCACAATCACCACAGGCTACAATCCGACCTTTATCAACGTCGGAAACGTGATGGTACGCATTTCTCCTCCTCACGCGAGGCATCACGACAGCGTTTCACCAGGCAACGCTGGTCAACTGCTGTTTGTGTATGAGAAAATGGTAGGAAACTTTCCTCATGTCAGCACGTTGTAGTTGTCGCCACCGGCGCCAACCTTGTTTGAATGCTCTGGAAAGCTAATCTTTTGCATGTCACAGCATCTTCTTCCTGTCGGTTCAATTTCCCGTTTGTAGCACGTCATTCGTGGTGTAGCAATTTTAATGGCCAGTAGTGTGTGATGAACATCAAGAAAAGCAAAACGAGGATAATGGAATGCAGTCGAATTAAATAGGGTTATGCTGAGGGGATCGTATTAGGAAATGAGACACTTAAAGTAGTAAAGGAGTTTTGCTATTTGGGGAGAAAAGGATCTGATGATGCTCGAAGTGGAGAGAATATAAAATGTAGACTGGCAATGGCAAGGGAAGCGTTTCTGACGAAGAGAAATTTGTTTACATCGAGTATAGATTCAAGTGTCAGGAAGTCGTTTCTGAAAGTATTTGTATGGAGTGAAGCCATGAATGGAAGTGAAACATGGACGATAAATAGTTTAGACAAGAAGGGAATAGAAGTTTTCGAAATGTGGTGCTACAGAAGAATGCTGAAGATTAGACAGGTAGATCATGTAACTAATGATGAGGTACTGAATAGAATTGGGGAGAAGAGGAATTTGTGGCACAACTTGACTAGAAAAAGACATCGTTTGGTAGTACATGTTCTGAGGCATCAAGGATCACCATTTTATTATTGGAGGGCAGCGTGGAGGGTGAAAATCTTAGAGGAAGACCAAGAGATGAGTACACTAAGCAGATTCAGAAGGATGTGGGTTGCAATAGCTACCTGGAGATGAAGAATATTGCACAGGATAGAGCAGCATGGAGAGCTGCATCAAACCAGTAATTGCACTGAAGACCACAACAACAACAATATAAACTCTCTCTCTGGTCATTGACGAATCTGTTGTCCTTCTGTGGTCTTGGAAACTGTTACACTATATCTGGGTTATATTGCGCATACCTAGGAAAAGAAATCTACTATTGTACAACTGCACCATTGATAACAAACAGCTGGAAACAGTGTTTGCCGTAAAATATCTAGGCGTAACTATCCAGAGCGACCTCAAACGGAATAACCACATAAAACAGATAGTATGGAAACCAGACATCAGACTCAGATTCATCGGAAGAACCTTAAAGGAACGTAACCCATCCACGAAAGAAGTGGCTTATAAGGC
Organism: Schistocerca americana; assembly: GCF_021461395.2. Taxonomy (NCBI): domain Eukaryota; kingdom Metazoa; phylum Arthropoda; class Insecta; order Orthoptera; family Acrididae; genus Schistocerca; species Schistocerca americana. Next base: position 227,171,872 of record NC_060121.1, read on the forward strand.
GCTTGTTCGCCCCATTCTTGAGTATTGTTAATCTATCTGGGGTCCCTACCAGGTAGGACTGACAGATCACATAGAGAAGAACCAACGAAGACCGGCGCGTTTCGTCACGGGATTGTTTAGCTGGCGAGGCGTCGTTACGGAGATGGTAAACAAACATCGCTGACAGACGTTACAAGAGAGGCGTTGTGCATTACGGAGACATCTGCTATTGAAATTTCGGTAAAGCACTTTTCAGGAAGAGTCGGACAATATATTGCTTCCCCCAACATACATCTCGCGTATTGACCACGAGGACAAAATTCTAGAAATTAGAGCCAGTGCAGAGGCCTACCGACAATCATTCTGGCCATGCACTACTCGCGAATAGAACAGGGTTGGAGGGATCAGATAGTGGTACCGAAAGTACCCTCCGCCACACACACCATTAGGTGGCTTGCGGAGTACGATGTAGATGTAAAATATGAGTCGTATGGTTACAATATATTACCGTCGCATGTAAATGAGACGAGTAGCAGAGCAGACGAGATGGCACATAAAGCTCTCACAGAAATGAAAACATGAAATAAACGGGTGTGAACTATGTTGCAACAATGGATTTCAAGAGCCAAATCCTCCACAACGGATCGCAAGAATCATAACATGCGGTACTTGTGTACAACAAATAGGAGGTACGTACATACGGAGGTCCCTTCCTTACACCTCACTGTCGCAAGCGGAAGCTACACAGCGACACAAATTTGAATACAGTGAACAGACACGTCAATGACAGGGCGGGCAGTTGATTAATTCAGTGAAAAAAAAAAATGGAAAACTTGTGAGATTTGTACACACATCTCCCCCTTCGTTGTCCAATAGCGTGAGCACATAACCACGACGCCTTGGCTGTTCAAATTCGCTCGTTGTTGCACATCATGAGCTTGGACCTATCACTTTTTGAGTTATATTTCTTTTTTCGCATTTCAGTACACCAGCTTCCTGTTTTCGTACGTTATCTGTGTTCAGTTTTTGACAGGCTATCCACTGTGCCATTTCACCATTAAATCTGAGGGAGTTTTTGATGAGGAGTTTCCCTTGTTAGCTATACAGATACTGTTGATATTGATTTTGACGTTACGAAACTGTCGAATATGATTTATCGTTACTCATACCACAAATTAAGACACGAAAGTGCTAATATTAACTCGTATCAGTAATATCTGAACGTCCTTATGATAAATGGCAGAGACGCTACAGCCAATAAATAACCGAAGAGAAATGTGCTTAATCCTTACGGACAGAATCGAGGTATAGTACCGTTACCACTTACGACAACTGTTAATCTGGATGCCTGTCTACCTCACGGTCATAAAGTCTAAAAGGGAAGAAAGTGCTATGAGTCTGCGTGAGAAGATAGTTTTCCAAAGTCTCCACCAGAAGTGAGTGGAAGCCCGCCCTGCTAGGTACACACATCATGAGAACCGCTAGACAATCAGACGGTGGAAATCGCTCAAGCTCTTTGCTTTTGATACAGATATTCAATAAGTACTTATATTAAGTTTCTCTTTTCTTACTTCAGACAATTCTACCTTATCTTAAACTGAGATTGTGAGTAGGCACACCGGACGCAATGTTACTCACAAATAAAAGAGCATACCGATCGCTTTGGAGCGCTGTGGATGGTGTGGAACTGATAAGAGACGGTCATGTGACTCCTCACTGCTACCGTAAGACACGACTGTGAAGGTTTGCACGTTCCAATGGGCTGTATAGTATCAGCGCAGTGATAAGTTTCTAGGAGATGTTAAAGACTCGAAAAAAGGAGATATCGTGTTTATTTTCTCTATTTTCAAATAATGAGTGGCTCTGAGAGCACTGACGGCACAATGACGTGTTTCTCGGGCTGTGTGTGGAAGATATAGTTCAGGTCGGGGTTCGTTTTTGTGATGTTTTGGTATTGATTATGTACCGTGACTTAACCCCACTCATTCATGATACAGTCAACATGAAACAGAATATATATTTGAGCATTCTCGGTGGGTAGGTGTTGTCCTTATCCCCACGCATCCATGGTCAGCGCGCTGTGGAGTCTCCCTATTTCCACCATGAGAACGTCCGTGTCGGGGGCTTGCACGCATACATGCCTCGTTTGGCGCACACTCAGACATCCAATCGCGCCTACACTCTCTGCTAATCGCCTGAATCATACAAAAATCTGTAGGACTATTTGGAGCTGTAAGTAATACGTAGTATCAGTACTCCCCAAATTTGGTAGCTATACGAGATCCGATCGTGAATGGGTCGCTTCGGCCAAAAGTGAGACACCTGTAGAAACATGTGGACTATCTTCCTCTCCGAATTGAGACCATTATCAGGCCTACAGAAGGTTGCATTGTCTGACTGTCCTGTCGGTTCTTGGTAAAATATTTTTATGTATCTTTACAAACAAAAATGTATATTTTCGTTTGTTCAAGATCAGTTATGTCCGAAAGTTCGTAACAGATTGCTTTGAAATTTGAATATAACATTGAATTTTAATACGGGCGTGTTTTTAAGTACCAATGTCTTATATATATATATATATAGGGTAAACATTGTCACCAAAAATCTCAAAATGTACCACGTTTACACACACACACAATATATATATATATATATATATATATATATATATATATATATATATATATATTGGTTGATGATTAGAAACCTATTACAGAAATGGACACGGAAAGGGGATAGGATATGGCGGGCAGAGGGACGGGGAAGGAGGAGGTGATGAACAAAGCAAGGGGGAGACAGAGAGACAGGGAACAGAAAGAGATAAGGATGTACATCGGATCCCCATACGTATTAGAAACGTGTTCTTTCTCTTTTCTTTCTTTTCCATTTCAGCATTCTGAACCACAGGAAAGCGTGGCAGAGTACAGCTAGCTACGCGTGAAAACACACACGAGACTGGTGTAATATCCCAGATTATTTATCATTTATTTCACAAACGCAAACTGATTTTCGGATGTTACACCATCATCCGGTACAATGTTAAATATGTGGTGCAGTGAAATTTTTGTTTGATCAAAGATTTGAAGCTAGTTGATCTACAGGGTACTTATTTTCTCAAAAATTACAACTGTTATTGTTAGATTTAGAAGTGATTTACGGTTATTCAACGAAGATGAAACATGTGACTCGTTAACTAATGAACAATATCACAAATTACAACTATTGTTCTTAGAAGAAAATACATTTTCGTGGCATGTTCAGAAGGTGTGTCTGAATGAAATAATCTTCTCTTTAATAGATCCTAAATTACAAGCACATAAGATATGCTAGTGGGGTTAAGCAGGTAAGTATAGTAGGGAAGTAAATATTCGCAGAAAATTTTTTTCTGATGAATTGTTGTAACTGAAATACAGAAAAAATGGGGCATGTGACTAAGAGGGTTAATTTACAACATGGATTATGTGAGATTATGAGTAGTACCTGCAGTTAGAAGTGGTGCATAACAGATCCATGGCTGGTCATTCAGTATCAAGCTTGGTCAGATGGACAAACGTTGATTAATTTTCATTATTTCATAAAAGCTCGTCTCACTCCGCAGATATGTTAATGCGGAACCAATTTACACTGGAAAAAAATTTTGGCCAACAGGTGCAAATCTGGCTCTGTGAAAGAAGGAAAGACTATAGAAATGTTTTCATATGTGACGCACGGGAAGGGGATATGGGCAGAAAAGGTCAAAGAAGTGAGAAAAGCATAACGGTGATTCTATTACTAACCACCACTTGTACAATTTGTTTTGTATGAGCATCGGAGATGTCGACTAGATGCTGCAGCCGTAAAACGCCGTGATCAAGAGCGCCAGATTTACATATCGTGGCCAAAGCTGGAACTATTTTTTCCAGTGTAAATAGGTTCCTCATCAACGCATTAGCATATCTGCCAATTTTCGATTCCATACAAGAGCTCAGATGGAAACCCAGTTGTAAGCAAAGAAGGGAAAGCAGAAAGGTGGAAGGAGTATATAGAGGGTCTATACAAGGCCAATGTACTTGAGGACAATATTATGGAAATGGAAGAGGATGTCGATGAAGATGAAATGGGAGACATGATACTGCGTGAAGAGTTTGACAGAGCACTGAAAGACCTGAGTCAAAACAAGGCCCCGGGAGTAGACAATATTCCATTAGAACTACTGAAAGCCTTGGGTGAGCTAGTCCTGACAAAACTCTACCATCTGGTGAGCAAGATGTATGAGGCAGGCGAAATAACCTCAGACTTCAAGAAGAATATAATAATTCCAATCCCAAAGAAAGCAGGTGTAGACAGATGTGAAAATTATCGAACTATCAGTTTAATAAATCACAGCTGCAAAATACTAACACGAATTCATTACAGGCGAATGGAAAAACTGGTAGAGGCCGACCTCGGGGAAGATCAGTTTGGATTCCATAGAAATGTCGGAACATGTGAGGCAATACTGATCCTGCGACTTACCTTAGAAGCTAGATTAAGGAAAGGCAAACCTACGTTTCTAGCATTTGTAGACATAGAGAAAGCTTTTGACAATGTTGACTGGAATACTCCCTTTCAAATTCTGAAGGTGGCAGGGGTGAAATACAGGGAGCGAAAAGCTATTTACAATTTGTACAGAAACCAGATGGCAGTTATAAGAGTCGCGGGACATTAAAGGGAAGCAGTGGTTGGGAAGGGAGTGAGACAGGGTTGTAGCCTATCCCCGATGCTATTCAATCTGTATATTGAGCAAGCAGTGAAGGAAACAAAAGAATAGTTCGGAGTAGGTATTAAAATCCATGGAGAAGAAATAAAAACTTTGAGGTTCGCCGATGACATTGTAATTCTGTCAGAGACAGCAAAGGACTTGGAAGAGCAGTTGAACGGAATGGACAAGGTCTTGAAAGGAGCGTATAAGATGAACATCAACAAAAGCAAAACGAGGATAATGAAATGTAGTCGAATTAAGTCGGGTGATGCTGAGGGAGTTTTGCTATTTGGGGAGCAAAATAACTGATGATGGTCGAAGTAGAGAGGATATGAAATGTAGACTGGCAATGGCAAGGAAAGCATTTCTGAGGAAGAGAAATTTGTTAACATCGAGTTTAGATTTAAGTGTCAATAAGTCGTTTCTGAAAGTATTTGTATGGAGTGTAGCCATGTATGGAAGTGAAACATGGACGATAAATAGTTTGGACAAGAACAGAAGAGAAGCTTTCGAAATGTGGTGCTGCAGAAGAATGCTGAAGATTAGATGGGTAGATCACATAACTAGTATGGAAGTATTGAATAGCATTGGGGAGAAGTTTGTGGCACAACTTGACTGGAAGAAGGGATCGGTTGGTAGGACACATTCTGAGGCATCAAGGAATCACCAGTTTAGTATTGGAGGGCAGCGTGGAGGGTAAAAATCGTAGAGGAAGACCAAGAGATGAATACACTAAGCAGATTCAGAAGGATGTAGGTTGCAGTAGGTACTGGGAGATGAAAAAGCTTGCACAGGATAGAGTAGCAGGGAGAGCTGCATCAAACCAGTCTCAGGACTGAAGACCACAACAACAACAACAACAATTACAGCCCACACTGGACCTTCGTAAATATCTAAACGTCATTTATAACCAACCGGTGGCTTCATGACTGAGTGTGATTAATTTTATCTGATGTGGTGGTAAAATTCCGATGACGATCTAAAATTAGAACTACTAAGTTTAGTAAGTTTGGCTGCGCGCCGTTTTCATTCCCATAATCTCTTAGAATTTCTCTTGTTCTGCCTGCTCGTCATTATTTCTAGGCATAAATCAGACCTGTCCCTGCAGCTTAAATTCTTCCAGTTCCTGTCACCTTCTTTCCAAATTCGAGGCGTAGCGCTGTACACTGTTACGAAGTTTCAAAACAGGTCACACTACGCTGCAAACCGAAAGACTTATTTTCACATTGAGATAACAAAAGCAATGAGATATCTTATAATATCGTGTCGGGCGTCCTTTTGCGCTGCGCAGTGCAGCGGTTTGACGTGGCATGGACTCAACAAGTCTTTCGAAGTCTACTGCAGAAATACTGAGCCATACTACCTCTATAGACGTCCATAATTGAGAGTGTTGCCGGTGCAACAGTTCGTGGACGAACTGACCTCCCCATTATGTTCCATAAATGTTCAATGGGGTTCATTTCGGGCGATCTAGCTGGTCAAGTCATTCGCTCGAATAGTCCAGAATGTTTTTCAAACGCCCGCATCTCGTGGTCGTGCGGTAGCGTTCTCGCTTCCCACGCCCGGGTTCTCGGGTTCGATTCCCGGCGGGGTCAGGGATTTTCTCTACCTCGTGATGGCTGGGTGTTGTGTGCTGTCCTTAGGTTAGTTAGGTTTAAGTAGTTCTAAGTTCTAGGGGACTTATGACCACAGCAGTTGAGTCCCATAGTGCTCAGAGCCATTTTTTGTTCTTCAAACCAATCGCAAACAACTGCTGCCCGGTGACGTGGCACATTACTGTCCACAAAAATTCCATCTGTCTTTGGGTACATGAAGGCAATGAATGCCTGAGAATGGTCACAAAATAGCCGAAAATAACCATTTCCAGTCCGTGGTCAGTCCATTACATGTAAACATAGCCCACACCATTTAGGAGCCACCACCAGCTTGCATAATTCGACTAAATACCTAGGAATTACATCTACGAGCAACTTAAATTGGAAAGACCACATAATAATGTGGGGAAGGCGAAAGAAAGACTGCGCTTTGTTGACAGAACACCTAGAAGATGCGCAAACCCACTCAAGAGAAAGCCTACATTACACTTGTCCGTCCTCTGCGAGGTGTGGGATCCTTACCAGATAGGATTGAAGGAGAACATCGAAAAAGTGCAAGGAAGGTCAGTTAGTTTCGTGTTATCGCGCAATAGGGGTGAGAGTGTCACTGATACGATATCCGAGTTGGGGTGGCAGTCACTGGAACAAAGGCGGTTTTCTTTGCGGATAGATCTATTTACCAAATTTCAATCACCAACTTTCTCTTCCGAATGCGAAAATATTTTGTTGACGCCCACCTGGTCATCATAATAAAATAAGAGAAATAAGAGCTCGAACCGAAAGATTTAGGTGTTCTTTTTTCCCACGCGCCATTCGAAAGTGGAATGGTAGAGTAGTAGTATGAAAATGGTTCGATGAACCCTCTGCCAGGCACTTAAGTGTGAATTGCGGAGTAACCACGTAGATGTGGATGTAGTGCCTTGTTGATAACTTGTGACCGTGGCTTCGTGGGGTCTGCGTCATACTCGAAACGTATCGTCAGTTCTTACCAACTGAAATACGGATTTATCTCACCAGACCATGGTTTTCAGTCGTCTAGGGTCCAACCGTTATAGCCACGAGCCCAGGAGAGGCGCAGCAGGTGATGTACTGTTAGCAAAGGCACTCGTGTCGGTAGGGTGCTGCTGTAGTCCATTAACGCCAAAATTCGCCGCAGTCAACGAATACGTTCACCGTTCGTCCCATATTGATTTCTGAGGTTATTTCACGCGCTGTTGGGTTTCTGTTAGCACTGAAAGCTGTACGCAAACGCCGCTGCTCCCGGTCGTTAAGTGATAGCCATTGACTTCTGCACTGTCTGTTGTGGGACGTAAAGCTGATATTTGGTATTCATGACAGTACTGACATTGTGGATATCGGAATATTGAATGGCCTTATAATTTCCGAAACTGAATGTTCCATGCGTCTAGCTCCAACTACTACACCGTCTATTAATTCCTGTCGTGCAACCGCAATCACATCGGACACCGTTTCAGACGAATCACCTGATTAGAAATGAAAGTTTAGCCAATACTCTGTCCTTTTATACGTTGTTTATGCGATACTACCGCCATCTGCATGTGTACATACAGTTACCCCGTAACTTGTCACTTCATTGTGCAGGTACTAAACTCTCGATATGTAGCTTTATGGCTGAGAGCGTTTAGGAATAAGTAACATAGCACTGGGCAGTTTTCAAGGGACATAAACTAAAGAGGCAGGAAAAGACCGGAAAAACGAAAGAAGGCTCTGAAAGGAATCACGTGTTCTAAATATGCACATCCGAAAATCTTAATACAAGAGAGGAGAGAGATGAATCAACAAAACCGCATCTATCGGACTGTGATCAGAAATATTCCGATCTCCATTCTGATCCAACAGAGACCGCATAACAAACTTTTAGGATTTATTTTCTCAACATTCTCTGTGCCACTTTCAAGAATGAGTTTAACTGTTTCTATACGATACTTTATATATCCTCAACGTTTCCTCCCTCGTTGGAGCTCTCTCTGAAGGGGTGTGTATTTACTATGCCTGTATAGAAACTAAACTCTCGTTGTTAACATTCATGAAGAGCCTCCGGCAACAGAATAGCTCAAAGAGCGGAGCTAATAAATGTTTCCATCAGCGGGCTAAGTTGTGACGGGTAGGAACTACGGGAAATGAACAATTTGCACTTTCAAAACAAACAGTTAATTACCCAGCAAAGTAATAACACCCAAGTCTCTGCTACATCTATGACCAACACGCTTGTTTATTCAGCGAGGTTTTTAAAATTCGGAAGTCTTGTAACAGCTCCACCAGGAGTTTAAAAAGTCTCTATAACACATCCACCTGAGCTTCATCGCTGTGTCATTTCCTCGCTGGCAAGGGAACTAATACAGGCGAAGCAAGCGAGACCAAAGCTATTTAACGGCACGATAAGAACGAAGATTATAGTGGTTGTAATTAAACTTTCGCCATTTATGATTACACTTTCGAGACGGCGCTCATGAATAATGAGTGATCGTAGAACAGTGAAACATTTTTGAATCATTTGTACGGACATGCGGAAGAGAAATAACGACTAAACCATTGACAGAAACATATTTTATTTCCACCTGAGAGAGTCATATTTGTCAACTGTGTACCATGTTTACGTTCCAGGTTGCAAACGCTCATCGACGTGACGATCGTCTGCTTCCACTATAGCTTCAAGTTTATACGGATTCAATTTTCGCAATTTTTCTCGCAGCACTTTTCGACTGGTGAACCATGGAATGTTTAGCTGTCACGACACAACTCGTCCACAGTTTAAAGATCGCTCGTTGCGTCCAGCAATCGCAGCCTTGGTGACAGTAACTACTTCAACAATTTGTGGCGCAGTTGGCCGTCGGCCTCTCCCAGGAGCGATTCCCATACTGCCGGTTAAATCGAACTTCCGAATTATGTTCCTCAGCCGCGGTGCGGAAACAGGTCCTCTCCGTTTTCTTTAATGCGTCAGTATCCGCGAGGAGTAGCAGCACTACTGCCGAAATTTCCATGAAATAGCATTACGAGTAGAATCCTGCTCACCTTGTCCAAACCCATGATGACCGCCTGCCACTGCAATGCACACTGATGCTTATGAATGGTGGCCTCCATGTGATTATGTTTGACCTCTGCTTAAGACAGTATTACTACTCAGGGCGCACATTGGTTAAAAGCACCGATGATGGCTGTTAATCAGTTGAAATCGATTTGCATTAGTGAATAAATAAAACATGATTTTGCGACTGGTTGCTGCATGTTTGGTATTTCACTAATGCTTGTGTTGCAGCTCTACGCCTCCGTATTAGTACCGGCGCCACTCATGATGCTAACACTAGTAACAACGCAAATACTGCAGCACACAATTTGAACATCATTCCTATAAAATTCGGGATCCATACGATAGCAAATTCTCCGTCTACACTGGCGCAAGTAGCGAAAGTGTGATTATAACTGCCCTGTATGTCCAACGTGACAGTGGTTGATGTCTTAAGGGGGCATTAAAAACATAAGGTGCAGGGTGACGCATGAAATGATCCAAAATTTATTTCTGTAAAAAAAATATTTATTTCAGTCGAAACACACATGTGTAAAATAAACACATCAAAAGTTTTGCATCACCCCGGATCCGAGAGTAACGGAACGTGCACAGGAAACTGAAATAGAGATCAACATAAACATCATTTCCGCCCTTTCTATTGCTCATGAAAACCACACATTGCGTATTGTACCACCATACAGCGAGACCTTCAGACATGGTGGTCCAGATTGCTATACACACAGGTACCTCTAACACGCAGTAGCACGTCCTCTTGCATTGATGCACGCCTGTATTAGTCATGGCATACTATCCATAAGTTCATCGAGGCACTGTTGGTCCAGATTGTCCCATTCCTTAACGGCGATTTGGCATAGATCCCTCAGGTTGGTGGGTCACGTCGTCCATAAACACCCTTTTCAATGTATCCCAGGCATGATCGATAGGGTTCATGTCTGAAGAATATGCTGGCCACTCTAGTCGAGCGATGTCGTTATCCTGAAGGAAGTCATTTGCAAGATGTACACCAAGGGGGCGCGAATTGGCGTCCATGAAGATGAATGCCTCGCCAATATGCTGCCGATATGGTTGCACTATCGGTCCAAGGATATAATTCACGTATCGTATAGCCGTTATGGGGGCTTCCATGACCACCAGCAGCGTACGTTGACCCCACATAATGCCACCCCAAAACAGCAGGGAACCTCCACCTTTCTGCACTCGCTGGACAGTGTGTTTAAGGCGTTCAGCCTTACTGGGTTGCCTCCAAAGACGTCTCCGACGATTATCTCGTTGAAGGAATACGCTACACTCATCGGTGAAGAGAACGTGACGCCAATCCTGAGCGAACCATTCGGCATTTTGTTGGCCCCATGTGTACCGCGGTGCATGGTGTCGTGGTTGCAAAGATGGACCTCGCCATGGACGTGGGGAGTGAAGTTGCGCATCATGGAGCCTATTGCGCACAGTTTGAATGACGACGTCCAGTGGCTCACGAAAATGGTGGCGCTGCTGTCAAGGTTCCTCCGAGCCATAATCCGTAGGTAATGGTCATCCAGTGCAGTAGTAGCCCTTGGGCGCCCTGAGCGAAGCATGTCATCGACAGTTCCTGTCTCTGTATCTCCTCCATTTCCGAACAACATCGCTTTGGATCACTCCGAGACGCCTGGACACTTCCCTTGTTGAGAGCACTTCCTGGCAATAAAGTAACAATAGAACGAAAAAGCGGTATTGACCGTCTAGGGGTGGTTGAACTACAGACGACACGAGCCGTGTATCTCCTTCCTGTGCAATGACTGGAACTGATCGGGTGTTGGACGCCCTCCGTCCAATAGACGCTGCTCATGCATGGTTTGTTTTCATCTTTGGGCGGGTTTAGTGACATCTCTGAACATTCAAAGGGACTGTGTCTTGGATACAATATCCACATTCAATGCCTATCTTCAGGAGATCTGGGAACCGGGGCGATGCAAAACTTTTTTTGATGTATGTACAACGTGTTAACAATATACTTGAAGACTACATTCTGACATGTTCATTATGACCACCATCAAATCTACCATCTTCTACAATACGAACTCCTATGTTTTGAGTTACCTACCGACACCTATCCTCGGTTATGTCGTAGCACGCCTCAATTATCAACATTAGCAGTTCCATCACTGTACGAGGACGTCCAGGGAAGATCTCTTTCTTCACAAATTCCCTAAGAAAACAATTACACGGCTTAAAATCAGTATTGTTCCGAGCCAAGTTCTGCCCACACTTGAAACGACTAGGATATCTGTATGAAATGTTATTCGCCTTAAAAGTTTCATGTAGGGAGCCTTAGACAACGTTAGTTGTGTGCAGTTTGGCTCTATCGTACGTGAAACACTCGTTTTCTAATTGAAATCGTTTCGCAGTAGGCTGAGGCAAAATTACACGCACAATAATGATCACCGTTCACAGTGAGTTCAAAAAAGAACGACCCTATTGCCCACAACTTGAGATAACGGCCCACACCGTAGCTCCTGCAGAGTGGTGCACCCTTTCATGAAGCACGTTGGATTCTCGGAAGTCCAAAAGCGTATATTTTGCTTATTAATAGAGCCATTGTAATGCCGGAAATGCATATCCTCCTATTTCCATCTATTGTACTAAAATTTTTTTCCTGATTTTGTTACCTGAAGGTATGACATTTCTGTGTCTTTATATATTGTAATTGTTTTACTATTTGTATACCTATTTATTTATGCATTTATGTCGATATACGTATAACTGGTTTGTTTTATAACTATTATTTGTATTTTTAAGCTGGGTCTGGCCTAGGGAAAACTATGCTATCCAACGATTACATCGATAGGTCGTGTTCAGAACCAAAGTGTTTAGGATCTTTGGTAGTGTTAACACTGCCGCATGGAGCGCGTGCGGACGAGAGTCTGGCTGAAGTAGGGCGGTGGAGCAGGTGTGTTGCGTGACGCTCCCGCGAGTTGCCGCGCTTTCGGGGTTTGGCAGCATGTAACCGCACTCGACTTGCTATGATAATTTCTGACACTGTGTCGCGGACGGGAAGCATTAGCTGGCGCACATCAAGAGCCCGTTTCGCCTGGTGACAGTGTCGAGAAGAAGGCGCGCCAACATCCAGCTTCTGCAACAGCGACGGCCGACAAGGAGTGACTGTCTCCACCTCCCCGATCGACGACTGCAAACCTTCAATCAGCCAACAAGGGAGACTAAAAGCACGTAAAGTTTTAGAACTATATGTTAGACCTCAGCTTTTCAAACTGTTTAATTTGCCTGAAAAAATACAGCAACGTAGCATGAACCTTTGTTGCTCATTGTCCCAATTGCATTACCAAGCAGGGTCCCTTCCTTTTCCGGAATGAACCCGAGTGTCGTTGAAATTCAAACGGCAGTATTAAAGTAATATCATTCGATTTCACTGCTTTAATTTCAGTTAAGGCATTCATAGCTGGCTACAATATTTAGATTGCACAAATTAAGAGTGCGAGTTTTGTTACCATATTTTAGCTTACCTGTGGCTGCAGCTCAGTTTGGTACGTACTAAATTTTACTATTGTTAGTTGTTCTGAATCATTTAATTCAAGTTGAAAGTTAAATCTCTTATTCCTAAATTGCGCAGATTCAAGTTGCTTTTGAGATGTTTGTTGAGGTAACCCAAGACTAATTTTGCTTTATTTAATTTCTTAGTGCTTCAGAACCAAAGTTCACTATTAATTTCAGTCACTAAATTAACTTTCAATTTTCCGGTTTTATTAATTCTTTTGCTAAATTAAGTCAGAGTGTAGAGAAATTTATTATTTCTGACAAACATTCAGTTTTCACACAACACGTGTCAACCTTCAGTTGCCATGCTTTTAGTGCTAAATATATGTGCATTAATCTTTCGTTTTCAGTTATTATAGTAGTTGTCCATGGGACTGGCGACCGTAATTTTCCCCAAATCTCACATGTCTAATTAACGCCAATTAAATGTTAACATAACGACCGCACATTTACTTTCTTTATTAACTTTCCCCTTTTTCAATATTAATTTCCACTAATTTCATTTGCATTTTTCCTTTCACTTAGATGTAAGCCTTTCCTCCCTCTTTACCGACAGATTAACTTCGGTGACGATTGCTTTTCCCAAATATCCATTAGGTACACGCAGTTTAATTTATACTGTCAGTAAGGTCGATAAGTGAGGGGGAGGTTACACGATCAAGGTAAAAACGTACCTAATCTGAAAACCAAACGTTGTTCAACAATACGGCTTATTCACTGCCCATTCAGCGAATGTTATTCTTCGATGTTTGTAGTACGTCATTAATTTAGGCAACACTGTTACTTGTACAGATGCAAATGGAAATCAGTTTTTAGAATTCACTGTACAGATCGTTGAGATATTCAAAGCTGTTCCGCTGTTTTCGTTGTTGATTTGCCTGGACTTCTCAGTAACACTACTCCGACAGTTTCGACATTCTGTGGAGAAAGAACGCTGGCATACCGTTCGTGGCTCAAAATGGTTCAAATGGCTCTGAGCACTATGGGACTTAACATCTGTGGTCATCAGTCCCCTAGAACTTGGAACTACTTAAACCTAACTAACCTAAGGACATCACACACATCCATGCCCGAGGCAGGATTCGAACCTGCGACCGTAGCGGTCACGCGGTTCCAGACTGAAGCGCCTAGAACCGCACGGCCACACCGGCCGGCCTACCGTTCGTGCTTCCTCTCAATCGCTGCCCCATCACTATTAATGCTTTGTGAAGTCTGCGTATTGTTTTAAACGATGGCGACCATCTCATTTTAAAATGGGCACGAAACTGTCTCCGTGAAAGCACCACACTTTCCGTTTCATGAGAAACAACAGTTTTAACGCGCTGCCCTACAGTCAGACACCTTGGAACGATACACTAACTGTTCAATCGGATATGAAAGAAACTAATCTCAATGAGATACGCTAACTTCTGCCAACATAACAAACGATAACAACTGATAAAATAAAAAATTAATGCCAAAAAAGTTGTATCATTTCGTGCTACATGTATACATATCATTCATAAGAAATATGACTCCGAAATATAGCAACAAATCTTACAATCTTGCAATGCTTCGCAGAAAATACAACAACATCCAACGGCAACCAAAACCTTAATATCACACTGGACAGGCAACAGATATGAACAACAAATCCTACAATGACTCAATAAACGAACTTAAAAGGAAGAGAAATTTTGCGACAAAATTACAAAGCTTATCTCTACGATAAAATGATACACTATGGCCTCGCCATGAGTTTCAGACTTGACTTCAGTTATAATGCAACGGAACAGTCTTCAGTCTGGCTATGTGTCTTCAGTTCCAGTATCTTTATGTTATTAGTGCTCTACCAATAGAGGCACAACACGTTCCCATTGCGTTTTGACAGTCCGCTTTTTTGTCACACACGAATGCCAAAACAGATTTATTTGTGGATACACTCGTTCTTGCGCCAGGCTTTAGACTCATCGTAATGGAAACGCTGGTCTGGCCCCTCAGCAACTTAATTCGAACTCGTGTCTTCATCGGTGGGGGATTCAAATATTGTGTAAAACATGTCACACATTCGTAGTTTTCTTCTACCATTATCAAAATACACTCCTGGAAATGGAAAAAAGAACACATTGACACCGGTGTGTCAGACCCACCATACTTGCTCCGGACACTGCGAGAGGGCTGTACAAGCAATGATCACACGCACGGCACAGCGGACACACCAGGAACCGCGGTGTTGGCCGTCGAATGGCGCTAGCTGCGCAGCATTTGTGCACCGCCGCCGTCAGTGTCAGCCAGTTTGCCGTGGCATACGGAGCTCCATCGGAGTCTTTAACACTGGTAGCATGCCGCGACAGCGTGGACGTGAACCGTATGTGCAGTTGACGGACTTTGAGCGAGGGCGTATAGTGGGCATGCGGGAGGCCGGGTGGACGTACCGCCGAATTGCTCAACACGTGGGGCGTGAGGTCTCCACAGTACATCGATGTTGTCGCCAGTGGTCGGCGGAAGGTGCACGTGCCCGTCGACCTGGGACCGGACCGCAGCGACGCACGGATGCACGCCAAGACCGTAGGATCCTACGCAGTGCGGTAGGGGACCGCACCGCCACTTCCCAGCAACTTAGGGACACTGTTGCTCCTGGGGTATCGGCGAGGACCATTCGCAACCGTCTCCATGAAGCTGGGCTACGGTCCCGCACACCGTTGGGCCGTCTTCCGCTCACGCCCCAACATCGTGCAGCCCGCCTCCAGTGGTGTCGCGACAGGCGTGAATGGAGGGACGAATGGAGACGTGTCGTCTTCAGCGATGAGAGTCGCTTCTGCCTTGGTGCCAATGATGGTCGTATGCGTGTTTGGCGCCGTGCAGGTGAGCGCCACAATCAGGACTGCATACGACCGAGGCACACAGGGCCAACACCCGGCATCATGGTGTGGGGAGCGATCTCCTACACTGGCCGTACACCACTGGTGATCGTCGAGGGGACACTGAATAGTGCACGGTACATCCAAACCGTCATCGAACCCATCGTTCTACCATTCCTAGACCGGCAAGGGAACTTGCTGTTCCAACAGGACAATGCACGTCCGCATGTATCCCGTGCCACCCAACGTGCTCTAGAAGGTGTAAGTCAACTACCCTGGCCAGCAAGATCTCCGGGTCTGTCCCCTATTGAGCATGTTTGGGACTGGATGAAGCGTCGTCACACGCGGTCTGCACGTCCAGCACGAACGCTGGTCCAACTGAGGCGCCAGGTGGAAATGGCATGGCAAGCCGTTCCACAGGACTACATCCAGCATCTCTAAGACCGTCTCCATGGGAGAATAGCAGCCTGCATTGCTGCGAAAGGTGGATATACACTGTACTAGTGCCGACATTGTGCATGCTCTGTTGCCTGTGTCTATGTGCCTGTGGTTCTGTCAGTGTGATCATGTGATGTATCTGACCCCAGGAATGTGGCAATAAAGTTTCCCCTTCCTGGGACTATGAATTCACGGTGTTCTTATTTCAATTTCCAGGAGTGTATCTTTTTCATTAGTTAAACGAACGAGTTCATGTATCACTTTACTGGCTTGATTATTTGAGGGGAGGATGAGGAGGATGAGATAAGTGTTTAAGGTACCATCGACATCGAGGTCACTAGAGACGGATTACGGAAGGATTGGGAAAGAAGGCAGCGGTGCCCTTTCTAAAGAAGCGTCCCGGCATTTTCCTTAAGCAATTTACGGAGAACACTGGAAACCTAAACCAGTACGTCCGGACGTTGGTTTGAGCCGTGGTCATCCAGAATAAGAGTCCAGTCTTCTAACCATTGCGCTACACCGCGCGGTTGGATCAGTTGAGTAATGAATGAAAATTTTTGGTTTTGCTGTCTGTGATTATATTTCGTTAGCATTGCGCAATAGTTCATTCATGGTACTCATTAATTAATTAATTCGATTCAATCTGCAGAAATTCAGAGTAAAGAGCTCCCGTATTATAGTAGTATTCGTTCTGGAACTCGTCTTTAACTTCCCTCATTGCGTACAAATTAATAGCAAAATTTGTTTCGTATGAACTACAGGTTATAAGAAAATTACTGCACGATGCGAAATGTTTCACGGAATGAATTAATGACCTTTATATTTCATATGATGAATGACAGCTTACTCTAAACGTGGACACGTGTAAGATAATGCAGACGAAGAGGAAAAGCAGTCGTGTAATACATGAGAACAATATTAGTCGTGTGCTGCTTTACACAGACACTTCAGTTAAATATTTAGGCGTAACATTGTTAAGCGACAGGGAATAGAACGAGTACTTGAGCCTGTAGTACGGGGCTAACGGTCAACTTCGGTTTATTGGAAGAATTCTGTGAAAGCGTAGCTCGTCTCTAAAAGACGCTGTGGACAGAACACTTGCGGGAGCCATTCTTGAGTACAGCTCTGTGTTTGTGATCCTCTCAAGATCAGGTTAAAGGAAGCCATCAACGCAATTCAGGGGCTTTCTGATAGATTTGTTAACGTCAGATTTGATCAGAAAGCGAGTCCTGCGGAAATGCTCCATGAACTCAAGTGGGAATCCCCGGAAGGATGAAGATGGCTGTACGGTTAAGAGACAAAATATCAGAAGACGATATATTGCTGTCCCGGACGCAGGCCCAAAAGGTGGTGGAATAGAAAATGTTCTTTTCGCGAAACGCCGTTGAAAAAAGATTAAAATTCTCCTGGGTGCTGTACCGCGTCTTCAAATAAAATACAGAATGCTTTAAAATATAAAAGGCGACCAAAAAGTTTCAGTTTAAGGGTGTTGCTACAGCGTATATGCTACCTATCGCGGGTAGCGGGTGTATAAGCACCGCCATGTAAGCAAGGATTTAGCGTGCCACTCGCGTCTTTCCGAAGTGAATGCGGTAAATGCGGAAACGTGATCTGCGGCGACATTGTCAAATGCATCGTAACAGGGCCAGCGTGCTGTTATTCTTTTGTTGGCTACCGAAGGACAAGCACCGGTGAAGATCCATCGGAGAATGAAGAATGTGTCTGATGCAGCATGTCCGTCGGAAACCACGTCCGAGAGAAATGCATCAAGTGGTGTTGCTGCTTGATGATCCACACATCGCAAAAGGTCAGAAACGCGTAGGTTGCGCCAACTCAGATGGGAGAAACTCGAGCACTCGCCGTGTATTTCTGATCTCTCCCCACGCGACTATCACGCAGTCGGTCCCTTAAAAGCGACCTTGCAGGATCGACGATTCCTGTCGGACGCAGGACATGTGCTTTAGCAAAAAAATGGTTCAAATGGCTCTGAGCACTATGGGACTTACCTTCTGTGGTCATCAGTGCCCTAGAACTTAGAAGTACTTAAACCTAACTAACCTAAGGACATCACACACATACATGTCCGAGGCAGGATTCAAACCTGCGACCGTAGCGGTCTCGCGGTTCCAGACTGTAGCGCCTAGAACCGCTTGGCCACTCCGGCCGGCCATGTGCTTTAGCAAACGGGTATTTTCAACCTGGCGCGTCGGTGTCATAAATGCCTCAATACGGTGATTTTGCATGAAAGGCATACCTATCCTGGACTGTAAGACCTTGGAACGAAAATTTTTTGCCCACATGTTATGTACTACACATATTTTATAAATTATAAAAAAGGCATTTCGGTAGTACTACAATTGCTTGCCTCAGTACAAGACTTGTTGTACTGGAGGAAAGGTGCCACTTTTTATTTGAACCTATCGCTGTAAATACGTTATATTTCTGGAACTTTATTGACTCTAAAATGTAATAGGCGTGATGACGGGAGGATGATGATCGGAAGCAAGCTATTTCTGGACTATCCAGCTTGTCGATGACTGATTCATGTCTGCAAATCAGTGCTTTTCTTCCTGTTGTGCGGGGGGAATACAATGAAAGGTCCTATATTATAGCTGTTTATATAGGCTGTCCCGTCTGTGGTCGGTGAGGCTTGTAACACACGGTCGCTCGTGGCCCGTCGGATTGGGATAGATGGCTGGAAGGACACCGGAAATTTGTAGCCATCCACTCCACTAATGTTGTCAGGCAGCTTAATAATCTGACTCTCCTCTACTATTTTACGTTGGCGCGTCCATGACTGTTTAGCCAATACTGGGGCTTCCTGTAAAATCATAGATTGTCCAGAATAACATTGGTATTCCACTATCATAGTTTTATTGTACTGTTCTAGTCGCACGTAGCAACCATTTTCTGTCACGCTTGAGCTGACTGTCCTCCCTGTCACATCTATGTACTCGTAGACAGCTTCACACACACAACTTAGCTCATGTACCTCTGAAGTATTAAGATTGTTCACTGTTTGCTTGGTGGAACCTATCACGTCGTGGATCTTGTGGCTGCTGCGGAAAACCGCCTCATTGCTGGAGGACGCCGCCAAGCCGTTCACTGATGTACACTACTGGCAATTAAAATTGCTACACCAAGAAGAAATGTAGATGATAAACGGGTATTCATTGGACAAATAAATTATACTAGAACTGACATGTGATTACATTTTCACGCAGTTTGGGTTCATAGATCCTGAGAAATCAGTACCCAGAACAACCACCTCTGGCCGTAATAACGCCTGGGCATTGAGCCATACAGAACTTGGATGGCGTATGCAGGTACAGCTGCCCATGCGGCTTGAACACGATACCACAGTTCATCAAGAGTAGTGACTGGCGTATTGTGACGAACCAGTTGCTCGGCCATCATTGACCTGACGTTTTCAATTGGTGAGAGATCTGGAGAATGTGCTGGCCAGGGCAGCAGTCGAACATCTTCTGTATCCAGAAAGGCCCGTACAGGACCTGTAAACATGCGGTCTTGCATTATCCTGCTGAAATGTAGGATTTCGCAGGGATCGAATGAAGGGTAGAGCCACGGGTATAACACATCTGAAATGTAACGTCCACTGTTCAAAGTGCCTTCAATGCGAACAAGAGGTGACCGAGACGCGTAACCAATGGCACCCCATACCATAACGCCGGGTGATACGCTAGTATGGCGATGACGAATACACTCTTCCGATGTGCGTTCACCGCGATGTCGCCAAACACGGATGCGACCATCATGATGCTGTAAACAGAACCTGGATTCATCCGAAAAAGTTACGTTTTGCCATTCGTGCACCCAGGTTCGTCGTTGAGTACACCATCGCAGGAGCTCCTGCCTGTGATGCAGCACCAAGGGTAACTGCAGCCATGGTCTCAAAATGGTTCAAATGGCTCTGAGCACTATGGGACTTAATTGCTGTGGTCATCAGTCCCCTAGAACTTAGAACTACTTAGACCTAACTAACCTAAGGGCATCACAAACACCCATGCCCAAGGCATGATTCGAACCTGCGACCACAGCGGTCGCGCGCTTCCAGACTGTTGCTCATAGAAACGCTCGGCCACTCCGAGCTGATAGTCCGTGCTGCTGCAAACGTCGTCGAACTGTTCGTGCAGATGGTTGTTGTCTTGCAAACGTCCCCATCTGTTGGCTCAGGGATCGAGACGTGGCTGCACGATCCATTACAGCCATGCGGATAAGATGCCTGTCATCTCGACTGCTAGTGATACGAGGCCGTTGGGATCCAGCACGGCATTCCGTATTACCCTCATGTGCCCTCCGATTCCATATTCTGCTAACAATCATTGGATCTGGACCAACGCCAGCAACAATGTCGCGATACGATAAGCCGCAATCGCGATAGGCTACAATCCAGACTTTATCAAAGTCGGAAACGTGATGGTACGCATTTCTCCTCCTTACACGAGGCATCACAACAACGTTTGAGCAGGGAACGCCGGTCAACTGCTGTTTGTGTATGAGAACTCGGTTGGTAACTTTCCTCATGTCAGCATGTTGTAGGTGTCGCCACCGGCGCCAACGTTGTGTAAATGCTCTGAAAAGCTGATCATTTGCAAATCACAGCATCTTCATCCTGTCGGTTAAATTTCGCGTCTGTAGCACGTCATCTTTGTGGTGTAGCAATTTTAATGGCCAGTAGTGTATTTCACCTACAGGAAGTGAAGTAGTGGAATTTTCAGTTCGTTGCCTTCTAATCTTGTTTAATGCGGTTGGCATTGGTTGTATTTCATAACGATGTTGCTGTCGTACACGTTGGTACGAAATGTGTGGTATAGCTCCCTCAACTCTTCTTCGATATTAATGTTACTTATGTGGGGGTCACGGGCAGTCAGTGTATGCAGGCAGAACACTTCTGGGTCAGGCGCCAAAGGCTGATTTGTGGGTAGGCGGCAATGATCGACAAACCGGATAGTCTACGAATATCATTCTCCGTACTATCTCTCATGACTAATCTATTATATCTAGGGCCAATGAAGTTCCAGAAATATGGCGTATTGCCATGGATAATTTGCAATAAAAGCGATATCTTTTCTCCCCGAAAACCAGGCGTGCCCTGATGAAGGCCGTTGTAATATGTACAAAATGTCGGTTTTATAGTTTATATATTTTAAAATAGAATTGGAAGGAAAATCGGCATTGGCCGTATTTTGTTGTTTTACTGCCAGCAAATTCGATTTTCGGTCACTTAGTGACCACCCTCAGTGCTGTAATATACAATTAAAATTGGTAGGCACTGGTATCAAGCTGTAACCACAAGCTATAACCACAAGCTTTGAGTTTATGTGATCGCTCTAGGCTTGTGGTTATAGCTTGATACCAGTGCCTACCAATTTTAGTTGTACATTACAGCACTGAGGATGGTCACTAAGTGACCGAAAATCGATTTTGCTTACAATAAAACAACAAAATACGGCCAATGCTGATTTTTCCTTCCAATTCTATCCACTATTTGGTCGTGGTGCACACAACACGCCATGGAGTCACCAATCAACATATTTTAAAGTATATCGTATTTTGTGCAGTGATGAGGTGCAACTTCCAGAAGAATTTAATCGTCTTGACACTGGCCGTGGAAGCCCCCGTTAATATGCTGTTGAGAAAGTTTAGAGAACTGGCATGGGCGACAGACTATAGAAATATTCTACTGACTCCAACGTACACATCTCGTAAAGAGAGCAAAGACAAAATAAGAGAAAACAGGGGCCGTACGGAGAAATCACGGAGACAGTGGTTTTCCCTTCGCTCCATTTGCGAGTGGAACAGGAAATGGAATGACTAGGAGTGATGCAAGGTTCCGTCCGCCATTCCCCGTATCGCGGCTTGTAGAGTATATACGTAGACATAGTTGTATAAAGCAGTGTAAACCTGTAGTGGACAGCTGGATTGCCAACTACTATGCAGGATATACAGTAAATTCTTACACTAGGCTGGCCGGGGTGGCCGAGCGGTTCTAGACGCTACAGGTTGGAACCACGCGACCGTCCGCAGCTCGTGGTCGTGCGGTAGCGTTCTTGCTTCCCACGCCCGGGTTCCCGGGTTCGATTCCCGGCGGGGTTAGGGATTTTCTCTGCCTCGTGATGACTGGGTGTTGTGTGATGTCCTTAGGTTAGTTAGGTTTAAGTAGTTCTAAGTTCTAGGGGACTGATGACCATAGACGTTAAGTCCCATAGTGCTCAGAGCCATTTGAACCATTTTGAACCACGCGACCGCTACGGTCGCAGGTTCGAATCCTGCCTCGGGCATGGGTGTTTGTGATGTCCTTAGGTTAGTTGGGTTTAAGTAGTGCTAAGTTCTAGGGGACTGATGATCTCAGAAGTTCCAAAGTGCTCAGAGCCATTTGAACCATTTTTGAACTTACACTAGCTTGGGGGGCGAGTACAGTTCATGTAAAAGCATCGATGCTTCATATTTACTGTTGGCGATTATCAGCTCATAGGAATTGTACGAAATGTTCGCAGTTTATTTTTTACACTCTTAAAATCGTCTGATCGTAGTCTTTAGCACCTATAGAATGACACAGTATTGAGCCGTACCCGGCTCGTGTTCATGCCGTTTATTGCTTGTCACCTTGTATTTACAGTACTCGCCTCTTTCTTATTCAATTTTTTCTGGCGTCACTAAGTTGCTGGTTTGCTTGCGCGTGAGAGGCAGCAGCTGCCCTTATCGGTAAGTGCACTGTCGTACTGTCTCTGGAGCGACCGCTAGTATTTCCAGCTCGTCGTCTGTCGGGAGTTCAGTCGGGGACGGATTGCCAGTGAGACGTGGACAGCCAGTACTTGCCGATCGCTGGCCACACACATAAACTGTCCGACGGAGATTGGAGCGGGAACGACCGCCGGCTGGTCGCTCGGCTGGTCGTTCGGTTGGTCGTTCGGTTGGTCGTTCGGTTGGTCGTCTCATTAAGCGACGTGTATTTAGTCTTTTGACCGTTTCTGGGCCTCGTCAATTGGTCATCTCGCCGGAAGTGGGTTGGTTCTTTCCTCGTGCGGAGATGTCTTGGCCGATGGGCAAGTGTTACCTCTGCATGGTTGGGTCCGAGCCAGTGTGCCCGGGTCGCCGTGTCTCCGTGTTCCGGACATCGAGTTGAGCCGGGTTGGAGCTGCAGTCAGCTCTGGGCACCCAAGACTCGCCCGACCGTTGCCGACACGCATTTTGAGTGGGGACTACTTTGGTTGGCCGTTCGGTCGGTCGTCTCATCGGACGCTTATGGAAACCGTGTGTGTGTGTGTGTGTGTGTGTGTGTGTGTGTGTGTGTGTGTGTGTGTGTGTGTGTGTCATTACTCCTTGTTCCATGGTGATTGGTTTTAGGATTGTTGGAGTTCTTGGTGCAAGTGTTTATGTGGAACTGTGTGTAGCTTCTGTGATTTCCGCTGAGGAGATGAATGCTGTCTGCGTACTGGAGCAGCCAGTCGTTCGGTTGCGAGAGAGTGTGCCTTGACTCTGTTTAGATGCCAATTATCAAGACATAGTCCTGCTGCGATCCTCGTCCTCGCTGATATTTTTGGTTGTCGTGTCGTTGGTCGGGTGGAAGGGAATTGATTAGGTTGTTGGTTGATTCTTCAACCGTCCCTAGGTCGTGCTGCCACTCGATTATTTAGTGTTACGCTTGGCTTCCTGTCTCACCTAAACTGTTGTTAGAGTTTCCTCCATAGGCCGACCCTTGGAACACTTCTGAGCACCACTGTTCTGCTGTTTGTGATTGTGATTTTCTTTTGTCGCGAGTACTGTGCCAGGCCTTCAGCCGTGTATTAATTTTGTCTGTTATATGTTCTGTATATGGCCTTCAGCGGAACATTATCGGAAATATTTTAAGATTAGGCTTTCAGCCGCGGATTTTTTTTAAATTCTTGGTTTGCTCTATACTTAGGCATTCAGCTGCGTTTGTTTTAAAATCTGTGGCTTTCAGCCGTAATGTGTAGAGTTCTGTCTGTAAGATTTCTCGTTAATTATCTTGAATTCTTAAAATCACCTTCAGCTGTACTGTGTAAATGTTTATCTCAAGGTTTGTCTTTAATTATTCCGAATAATTGTCTGGGGCTCCAGCCGTCAAGATATTTCAAGTTTTCTTAAGATGGTTTCCTGTTGTACTGTGTAAATGCTTGTCTTTAAAGGTTGCCTTTTATTATGTTGAAAAATTATTGGGCTTTCAGCCGAGGAATTAATTTAAATTTTCCTTATATTTGTAAATGCTTGCCTTTTAAAGAATTTCCTTGCTGATTTGAAATATTATTTGGGCCTTTGGCCGAGAAGATATTTTACTTTTACTTAAGTAAGGCCTTCAGCAGTTTGTCTAAATTCTTGTACCTTAAAAGGAACAATTTAAGTATATTTTAAATTTCCTTAAGTAAGGCCTTCAGCCGTTTCTCTAAATCCTTGTGTTTTAAAAGGAATTATTTAAACCTTATTACTGAGAAGTTACTTGGACCTTCAGCCGTGAAATGAACCTTGTTGTTTTAAAGAGAAAACTGCGCACTGTGTTTTGAAGGAATAAAGTTGTGTGTTCTTGTGTAACTTTACAGTAACTGGTCTTGGCCCGTTTCCACAACCTGATCCGCTCTGTCCAGCGATACCAGATTTAAAAGTATCATGGTGTGCTCCTAAAGGAACAGACGAATTACAGGATGTATATACATCAGACAGCCAGAGGACAGACCAAAGGTAACACTCAATGTTCTGTCGACGGCAGGGTCATTCGGGACAGAGTACTCGCTTAGTTGGATTACGCAGAGGGTAGACAATAGCCGCGTCCTTATTAAAATACCATTTTCCTCAAATGTTTTATAGAAGTCCCGGAAAGCCCATGTCGGGATGAATTGTCGAGAATTAGCTGTCATCCAATAAGAAAACCATAGATGATTTGCGAGAAAAGTAGAGAAGTCTCTGCCAGCAAACAGAGCACTTCAAGTGTTATAAGCTATCACCGATCGATACCAGCCTGTGTCACTACAGGGCATGAGGCGAGCTTATCGGTCGTAGCTGGCAGATAGTAACGCCAGCTCTGGCTCCCGTAAGAGTACTAGGATGTGTTTGTTTAGCAAACGTGTTTACAACAGCAGACATCCAAAACATAAACAAATTACTCAGCTTAATGTTTTTAATATACAATACAGTTTTATTTTCTTTCAGCTCATCACGTCAGTGTTTCATGCAGCCATCGTTGAATACACGCATTGTTTCAATAATGAGCTAAAACATTATGAATACCTGCTTAAAAGCGTCGCAGTTGTGTGTCAGGTTCATCAGGTTCAGTTCAAGCGAATTTCGTGGCCAAAATATCACCACGACACACCTCAAACCACTGTTAGTCTATTCTGCCTTCTGACACGGTCGGCTTTCATGCTAGAAGATGCCATTGTCACGGGGAAGATGTCAACCATGAAAGGAGGCAGCTGGTCGGTTGGTCGATGCGTGGGAGGGGGTCAAACAGCGTTGTCATCGGTCCTATCGGATTAAGGAAGGCTGTGGAAGAAAGTCAGCCGTGCTCTTTCAAGGGAACCATCCTGGAATTTGCCAGAAGCGATTTAGGGAAAGCACTGAAAACCTAAATCAGGATGGCTGAACGCGAGTTTGAACCGTCGTCATCCAAAATGCGAGTCCAGTATGGTCGAACCGTGATTTATTTTCAAAGAATATTCTTAAGAATTTATTTTATTTACTAGCGATTCATCAAGAACATTAACACATTTAGTCACACTATGTAAGGAGAGATGAAAAAGCTTGCACAGGATAGAGTAGCATGGAGAGCTGCATCAAACCAGTCTCAGGACTGAAGACCACAACAACAACAACATGTAAGCATGGAAGTAGTTGCCAGGGATTAAATGATGAAATCATAACCCAATTCCTTTTAACAAATGGGAATTTTATTCACTTTAATAGTGCCTAAAAGCATTTTTTAAAAGAAACAGATTTAAAACTATAATCAGAAAGCACCCTCTAAATATCAAAGCTACAATTTATTCAGAGGCAGAAAGAAACAACTTTTGACTGTATGAGCTTTCAGGCAGAGAACCTTGCCTCTCCATTTTGACATGGCCGTAGTTACGACCGCTCACAACAGCCTCTGAAAGACTACACTGGTGCAAATCTGCAATACACCAGATAACTTTAAACTAAAAGTTTTAACAATTCACACAAGCACAAAAACTATGCAGCCCCCCCCCCTCCCCGTAGGAGGGATGGAAATGGTACAAAACACTAACAGTTAAAATATTAACCTTTCCACCGAAGGTATAACTTGATTTTAACTTCCAAGAAAAGTCTTACGGTGAAAGGAAGGCAACTTTATGTACTAAAATGATCATTTAAATAAAAGCCCATGAAATGCAATCTTATATAAAATTCTACAAGGGTGGCAAAACCATAGTTAAGATGCTCTACAGCACACAGATACCGCCTCTCAAGATCATAGGCAATAATATCGAAGTTTCCAAAGATAAAAACACATATCAGGTATTAGGCCGTTACACTCCAAGCAATAAATTCGTTAACACACCAAATCCGACACACATGACAGGGACAGCTACTAACGTACGGTAGATTGATAGGGAGATTACCGAGCAACCCGAACCGCAGGTTGCTGTAACCCGCCCCTACTCCACAAGGGAAAAACGGACCACCCAATTTATAAACAACCACTTTCCCGCGGGTGGGCAAACGGAGAACAATAGTGGGACGACCCCAAGGCAAAACGGCTGGTGACCTCACCAAGAAAACAAGTAGAATTTAACAAGAGTAAATCACACAACATGTCACCAATCACTTAACTTCTAATAAACTGCGATTTCTCGAGAAGACGTGGCGCAGCACCCCCAAATCGCTCTCCTCAACCATCCGCTACCAGCCACTTCAACGGACGCAGGAAGGCGCACCGATCTCCCGTCTCACGGCGTCGCAACTCCCACCGGCCAGACTGATGTCGTGGGTTGACTCCTGTTGCTCTCGTGTCGATCTCGAAGTCACTACCCCTCGCTATACGCCGCGGCCCACTGGAATCACGTGGCGACCTCAAATGCGCCGACGCTCAAGAGGGACCAGTCATCTTGTCTCACAAGGGGAGGCCGCCAATTGTGAAATTCAGATTCGATTCATACTGTGCATAATAAAAGCTCATGGCCAGAAGTGTAATGTGGCAAAGCACCAAGATGCACTTCTCAGCCGTTGTCGAGAAAACCGACAGTTAAAAGAAACCGTTGCGGTGAAATGCTCTCGACGATTAATAGTTTTCTATAGCGTCGTGGCGCAGCGGTAAGCGCTCGGGTTCGTAATCCGAAGGTCGCCGGATCGAATCCCGCGCCATGCATTTTTTTTATTATTTGTTTTTTGTAATTCAAATATATATATATATATATATATATATATATATATATATATATATATATATATAAAGTATTAATGAATTGCTTATGCATGTTGGTGAAGGCGGATCGCTCTCCAATTGTACCGCCTCCATTTTTCCGTTTTTTTTTTTTAACAGGGTGTACCAAAGCTCTCCCGTCCGCACTGATTTTCGACGATGTTATAAGTTGCGCTAGGGACCGCATCTACCTTCTTTCGAAGTTAGCAGGCAACTACGCTGTTATGCGGCGGCTCGTTTCGGCCCATTCAACATCTGTCATTCCAGTGTAACGAGCGAGTAACGGAGTTTATATTTCATACCTGCCACAGCAAATTTGTGTTCGTGGGGTCTCTATTCTAATTCGAACGTTTGACTTACGCTATACGTATTCGTTTCGGAATATCGTTTCTACGTCTTCCGTTAACTATACGTGGTTAACATTATGAAGACAATTAATTACATTTGTGAAATACAACTTTGTTTGCGGTAAACATAATGATGTTCGAAGTCGCCAGTTTTTCCACGACAAACGACTTTCAACAACTTATATATGCATAATTGTTGCAACTGATTGCCGGGAATTATATATATATATATATATATATATATATATATATATATATATATATATATATATTTGAATTATAAAAAACAAATACTAAAAAAAAGGTTGCATAGCGGGAGATTCGATCCGGCGACATTCGGATTACGAACCCGAGCGCTTACCACTGCGCCACGACGCTGTAGAGAATTATTAATCGTAGAGAGTATTTCACCGCAACGGTTTCTTTTAACTGTCGATTTTCTCGACAACGGCTGAGAAGTGCATCTTGGTGCTTTGCCACATTACACCTCTGGCCATGAGCTTTTATTACGCGCAGTATGAATCGAATCTGAATTTCACAATTGGCGGCCTCCCCTTGTCAGTGCGCGACCGACCAACCGATCGATCCAACCGCCAATGACCATTGCCTGAGCAAACTGGCAGCCTAACACGCAGACTCAGATGCAGGAACTAAGCCCCGACCGTGCGAGCACCCGCTGAGTTCTCTACTGGCGGAGTGGAAAGACCCTCATTTTGCCGGCTTTAAAGGTTGATCCAGACGACAGACATACTAGCACTCCGAACGACAGACAGACACCAACTGCCTAACAAATGCGGACGACAGACTAGCAAGCTGGGGACGAGAAACTGACGCAGACTGACCGGCTGGCGAGCTCATAGCGCCCCTTAAATTAACGTGAACAGGCAACCTTTCCCCTTTCCTGCCCGAGGGAGACACCAAAGCTGCGATTGCCACAGCGGCGCCACCGCCAGAAACGGAGGGCGACTGCTTCACACTATGCGCTGCGGCGCGCTCTTCAAAACCGCAATTTTTACCACGGCTCAATGGTAACCACTACGCCACCTCGCTCGGTGATGCAACTGGTACGCAATAATGTTTACGTAGCCGTGGTGCCAAGGAAGCCTCAGTGAATGTCCCACATAACAGGAAACTGCCCAACCACCCTGCGTCCATTGTGCGGTGCATACTTAAAGCAGCCCTTCGCCTCGATGACGGCTTATCTGGATACGGCTGCCAACTGATGCCGCAATAAACGTGATTCACTTAGCGACACTCCTTCATTGATCAAGGATCCAAACTCGATGACCTCTTGCCCACTTCAATCGTAATTAACAATGTCGGTGGATCAGCTTGGGAACAGTTAAAGTTTGTCTGGTGTAGAAAAATACCCGCTACCAGTCACAATAAAAAGTTATTTATTTGTCACACGACCAGTTTCGGGCTTGCGCCCATCCTCAGATGTATATACATTCATGTACATGTTT
This sequence comes from Schistocerca americana, assembly GCF_021461395.2. NCBI lineage: Eukaryota > Metazoa > Arthropoda > Insecta > Orthoptera > Acrididae > Schistocerca > Schistocerca americana. The sequence continues at coordinate 227,201,247 of NC_060121.1, forward strand.
ACACTGTTGGAGATCACTGTATAAATACAAAAAAAAATATTTGCTGGTGACCACAATTTCATACCAAATTGCCAACCTCTTTCGGAAAACTGGTATTCAAATCTCTTTCAGTACTAACAACAAGCTACAACAGTACATCATCCATAACAGCAAGGCGAAAAACCAATGCCATCGCAAATTAGGTATTTACAAACTTTTATGTGACAAGTGCCCACAGTTCTACATAGGCCGAACTGGAAGTAGTTTCACTATAAGATACCGTGAGCATATGAATGCCTTCCGGCTAAATTATTTTGATAAATCCGCTTTTGCGATGCATCTAAAAGACCATGGTCACTCAGCCATAGCCATTACAGAAAACCTACAACTACTACACACTGTGAACAAAGGAAAGAAAATGAATCTGCTTGAAGAGCTAGAAATTTATATCCACAGCTCTAACTCACCAGACCTTATTCTCAACGAACAAATGGAGCTTGCAAAAAAATCCTATCTTCACATATTTCATGAAATATTCAAAAACAGAAACTAATTATCCTCTGATATAATAACACACTAATATTCTATGGAAATTCGATGTAGCAGTCATACAACAGTGCAAATGTCATTCATTATCGTAATTTGTTATAGTCGTATTGTAAACAGAAGCTGTAACTGTCATTGTATGCCGGCCGGAGTGGCCGTGCAGTTCTAGGCGCCACAGTCTGGAGCCGAGCGACCGCTACGGTCGCAGGTTCGAATCCTGCCTCGGGCATGGATGTGTGTGATGTCCTTAGGTTAGTTAGGTTTTATTAGTTCTAAGTTCTAGGCGAGTGATGACATCAGAAGTTAAGTCACATAGTGCTCAGAGCCATTTGAACCATTTTTTTGTCATTGTATAATGTGTAATAGCTTTCAAAATTTCATGTGTGTAACATTATTGTACCTCCTAGATCTAAGTTCTCTGACAACAGTGTGGCTCAAAACAGTTCGAGCTGTCATTTTTTAATTTGTAATAGCTTTTAGTAATTTCATATATATAACATCGTTGTGCTTTCTAGACCTAAGTTCTCCGACAAAAATGTGAACCAAAAAAATTTTATAATATATATCAAAAGGCTTCGCAGTCTATAGTACATGTTTGGGTTCCTACATATGCGGCACCTTTGCATTACCTGTGGCTACGTTCTTTGATTACAGCCCACATGCATGTACGTAAACATAGTGTATTTCACGCGTGCACATCGTAATAGTGAAATGTGAAGCTATACTTAGTAAAACTGAAATGTTGACGTGAAAACGATAATTGGTGTGTGGCTAAGTGGCAGAACTGTCACCACAGCGTAACTGTAATAATGGTGCTTCATCTTTATGTAAGTAGAGATATATTTTCGTCAAATGTTGCCTTGCCACTTACAATTGTCCCACTTGTAACTGTGCAATCACTAGCAAATAATTTTTTTGTATTTATACAGTGATCTCCAACAGTGTAAACATGTACATGAATGTATAAACACCTGAGGATGGGCGCAAGGCCGAAACCGGTCGTGTGACAAATAAATAATCTTTTATTGTGACTGTTAGCGGATATTCTTCTACACTCTATAAAGGAACAGTCAAGGTGTTCGACAGCATTCACTATGGATAAAATTCACTTAAAGTTCATCTGCTGCATGTTCAAAAATGTACGTTGAACGGTGACCTCCGCAACACTAGGGCCTACATCTGTACTGTACTCCGCCATCAGCCGGCCGGTGTGGCCGTGCGGTTCTAGGCGCTTCAGTCTGAAACCGCGTGACCGCTACGGTTGCAAGTTCGAATCCTGCCTCGGGCGTGGATGTGTGTGATGTTCTTAGGTTAGTTAGGTTTAAGTAGTTCTAAGTTCTAGGGGACTGATGACCTCAGAAGTCAAGTCCCATAGTGCTCAGAGCCATTTGAACCATTTTTTGAACTTGGATCACGTAATAACATCAATTCCTCCTCTCTCTTTGTTGTTTCTTACTTTTACGGTATTCCTTTACTTTCACCCTACGTAGTGCTTTCCTTCCTTCTGTCCATGTCGTACGCATTTTTTTATTCTTATGCTTTGAAAGCCTTGTAAATTTAGTACTTTATTCTTAAAAAGTTTCTGTTATTTCCCATTCTTGGAAGGTGTTTGTTTCTAGCGCTTTTCTTATTTCCGTATTCCAGTCTACGGGTGATTTTTCCTTCAAAAAATACTGGAATATTTCTTCTGTTAGACTGTTGTCATTTATTTGGTAGAGGTGTTTTAAGAAGAGTGATCTTCGCCTTGCCGTTACTTCTGATATTTTCTCTACATTATTCTCCAACGTTACATCTCGTTTTCAAACGATATGTATTGTGTTGCACTCATTATTTTCCAACGGCTTGAAAGTACGTGAATTTTGTCTGTTTTGTAGTTCATTGTCAATTATTCATCCGCATATAAACATTTTGGTCTTGTCACGTCGCTATGCTGTCTTACTTTCGTTTCTCAAGATATACATTTCACATAGTAGATATTTTTTGAGAACCCATACACTCTTTCCATTTTATTAATTCTTTCGTCTATTGCAAATATTTCCAGTCGCTTCTGGAGAATGATTTTTCCAAGTTGTGCATTAATTTACCACCTCGCTCTAGTTTACCTACTTCTCGTTACATGCATTTTTTGGCTGAATGTTTGGGCGGAGGGAAAACAAGTCTCCCTAGAGATTACACAATGGATTTTAGCTAAACGAAAAGTTGTAAATGCAGAAATGGAGTATAAAACTTACTAACGTGAAAAAAATGTTTATTTGATTGAAAGTAATCAGCCTAGTTAGGAAAAAATTAATCAGTCATTCAAGTACTTCATGAACAGCTGCTGCTAGCTACGTAAATGAAGTGTCAAAAAGTCATCAAGGCATAGCTATTTTGCCTCTAATAAGTTACGTTGGTGTCGAAATTGTGAAATTCCTTGCTGCGTGTCGAAAAAATAAAGTGAATATCAAATCACAGCCTGATTTAAAACTTTCCTTATTTTCCTTGATATATATAATCTTAATAATAACAGTAAAGTACTGAAAATGAGGTGTCGATTGAGGATTTAATGCTTAACTTAAGGATCTCAGGGTTTTAAAGAGTACTAGGGGATATTTGTCTGGTGGACTTTCGTTCAGTGGTCTCGTTATGTCACTAATGTGTGCGTATCTCAACAGCTGTACATGATTTCAATCATCATTCAAAGCCACGTTAAACGATTTTTTAATCTATTTTATTTCTTACTTTTTGACAACGCGTTTCTCAAAACATTTTTTTTATTCAATATATATATTTTTTAATTTGTCGTGAATTTTACTTTTTCAGCGAAATTCTGAGACCACTTGTATTCACCGTTTCTTCCAAGACTCATTCGTGCGTGTCATATTTTCTAAAAGTATGACAAAATCAACTGCAAAGTCAGACAGTTTATCTTAATTTCATTTGATTTCCTTCCCAGTTTTATTGATTCAATTTTGTAATAGGTATTTTATCTCCAAAGTACAGATCCTTAGAATTTCGCTTATATCTCATTACTCACCAAGTCATTGTTTCCATACGGCCATCTTTCAACAAACTGGTTAAACCCATTGTATATGTGTTCGTGGAGCCTCGTGGAAAGTGAATTACCTAGGGAGCGCAGTTCTCTAAACGCGACGCACCTATAGAAAGGCGTTGAAGTTTAAATCTCCATCCCACTGTTTCGATTTATGTTCTTTTTATTGACTGGAAAAGGTAAACCATCCTATTTTCTCAAGGAATTCGTCACAGACAAGTTCATACAGCTCTCTATCCCTCTCTCTTCTTTATTTAAAAAGCAGAGGTTAGTGAAACGTCGGAAACAATAAAGATGGTGCTATTCGATAAGTGGAAGAACCTAGGTTATTTCACGAGTATCAGAGAGAGATTAAAGTTAAAGTATAGCAACTACTCAAGTGAGCTATTTACATTTTAAATGAGAACTCAACCGTGACTGCAGATACAGGAACGTGGTGTTACTTGCGGCTACTGATGACGTTTAGTTGTACAGTCTCTGCGGGCGGGAGATTCGCCAGGCGTAGTGAGCGCTTCTGCACGCAGTCCAGAGACGGGAAGTAACGTGCACAATGTGTTCTGGTCTAGTTAACACCTCCGTAGCGTATAGGCAGAGGACTGCGATCGATGGTGTGATTTGGTGCACTTCCAGATACACAAAACGTTGGCATGTGTGAAATAAGCAGTAGGTGAAAAAAAATCATAGTAACGACCACGGTTTGAATGCCATTATCTTAAATTTGTGTTTACGCACACACACACTCGGCTTCTGAGTCAATCACACGTGTACGACACAGCAAGGTGCAAAGAATACACTACTGGCCATTAAAATTGCTACACCCAGAAGAAATGCAGATGATAAACGGGTATTCATTGGACAAATATATTATACTAGAACTGACATGGCGTGTACAGGTACAGCTGCCAATGCAGCTTCAACGCAATATCACAGTTCATCGAGGGTAGTGACAGGCGTATTGTGAGGAGACAGCTGCTCGCCAACCATTGACCAGATATTTTCAATTGGTGAGAGATCTGGAGAATGTGCTGGACAGGGCAGCAGTCGAACTTTTTCCGTATCCAGAAGGCCCGTACAGGACCTGCAACTTGCGGTCGTGCATTATCCTACTGAAATGTAGGGTTTCGCAGGGATCGAATGAAGGGTAGAGCCACGGGTCGTAACACATTGAAATGTAACGTCCACTGTTCAAAGTGCCGTCAATGCGAACAAGAGGTGACCGAGACATGTAATCAATGGCACCCCATACCATCGCGCAGGATGATACGCCAGTATGGCGAAGACGAATACACGCTTCCAATGAGCGTTCACCGCGATGTCGCTAAACACGGATGCGACCATCATGATGCTGTAAACAGAACCTGGATTCATCCGAAAAAAATGACGTTTTGCCATTCGTGCACCCAGATTAGTCGTTGAGTACACCATCGCAGGCGCTCCTGTCTGTGATGCAGCGTCAAGGGTAATCGCAGCCATGGTCTCCGAGCTGATAGTCCATGCTGCTGCAAACGTCTTCGAACTGTTCGTGCAGATAGTTGTTGTCTTACAAACGTCCCCATCTGTTGACTCAGGGATCGAGACGTGGCCACACGATCCGTTACAGCCATGCGGATAATATGCCTGTCATCTCGACTGCTAGTGATACGAGGCCGTCGGGATCCAGCACGGCGTTCCGTATTACACTCCTGAACCCACCGATTCCATATTCTGCTAACAGTCATTGGATCTCGACCAATGCGAGCAGCAATGTCGCAATATGATAAACCGCAATCACGATCGGCTACAATCCGACCTTTATCAAAGTCGGAAACGTGATGGTACGTATTTCTCCTCCTTACACGAGGCATCACAACAACGTTTCACCAGGCAACGCCGGTCAACTGCTGTTTATGTATGAGAAATCGGTTGGAAACTTTCCTCATGTCAGCACGTTGTACGTGTCGCCACCGGCGCCAGCCTTGTCTGAATGCTCTGAGAAGCTAATCATTTGCATATCACAGCATATTCTTCCAGATGCTTAAATTTCGCGTCTGTAGCACGTCATCTTCGTGGTTTAGCAATTTTAGTGGTCAGTAGTGTATATACGGAAGAATATACGACTGAAGCGGAAACGAATGAGTAGTTGCAGAGCTGGCGAAGGACAGCGGCTTTCACAGATCGATCTGCGCTCGCGAGCTGACGTAATGGCATTAAAAGGACGAGCGCGGAATTAGCCTGTCAACAGGTTGTTCGCTGAACTGCTTTCACCTTGGGTCACGCTACCACGTATTCTGCCCCTCAGCAAGGAGCAGCCTTGCTTGCGAATGTTGAAAATTTTCTCCTTTATTGTCACCTAAAACTGGCATTAATTCACGGCATTACGCCACACGCTATCACATTTCCTTACAGCTCGGGACTTGCTCGTGAATCCTAAGAGTAAACGTAATTTATTACATTGAAAGCTGCCCATTACCTTACTTGGTTTTTACCTGTGAATACATCGCAAGTTATGACTTCGGTTTTAACCCCCTGAAAATATTCCTCATTGTACGAAATTTGACCCATGGATGAAAAACAAAACGCCATCTCACTACTGTTAATGCGATATGAGGTAGTTAGTAAACTTTTGTAGTGCATCGGAACATTTAAAGTGGCCTTTAACATAATTTAAAGGAAGGTATATTGCAGTGAATATGATCGACCGTCTTAATACAATCTCTCAGCGTAAATTTAAGTGCTCGTTTTTTCCGCGAGCCGTTCGAGAGTGGAACGGTTAAGACACAGCTTGAACGTGGTTAACTGAACCTTCTGCTAGGCACTTTATTGTGAATAGCAGAGTAATCACGTAGATGTAGATGTAAATTCATCCCTTCTTATAGGAAAGATGTGTGCTATGCTGATGTAACTGCTCTCTCTGTCTTAATACTAACGACCAGAAAGTGATTCACTGAAAAGTAAACTCTCGAAGAATTCCTTGCTACAGAACGTGTCTTGAAGTTCTCTGCAGCTCTCACTTACCTTATTTAGCTAAAAATTTACATAAAATAGGAGACTACTATATCTGCTCAAGAAGGCTTATCGGAATATTAATTCTGTTGAACACACTTCGTTTTAAAAAGGTCGTGACTGCATCTGCTACTGGTGCGCACACAGGATAAATGAGCACATATGAAAAGGAGCATAAAAGTTCGTAGGTTTTATAAATGACATCGGGAGGTCAATATTTTTCGAGAGATTTTAAATTAACTACAGTTTTTCCTCAAAAAGCAGAAACAACGCTATGCCTTCTGACAGAACATGAGGCAGTATAATTTCAGACATTCACAAAAGGCAGAAGAATAACCCCTGTTCTCTATAATCCTTGTTATGCAATTTAGAGAGGGAGAAAGTAACGTGATATACGACTTACAATATCGGGTGACTCAATGAAAAATAGTATACAACAAGCAGAATTAGTTCTTTTTGCAGATAACACTAGTATTTTAATCGACCCAAGCACATGTACAGAAACAGAAGAAATGGTAAACAAAGTTCTTAAAAGTATCATTGACTGGTTTTCTGCGAATGGTCTCGTCCTCAATTTTAAATAAACACGGAGTATTCTGTTCTGCACATCTAGAGCTACAACACCAACGATATGTGTAACATCTGGTGAGGAAATAATAAACATGGTAGAAACTTCCAAATTCTTTGCGGTCCACATAGATGAGAATTTAAATTGAAAAAAAAAAAAAATTTAGAGCTCCTAAAACAACTTAGGTCAACCATATTTTCACTTAGTATCAATAGGCAAATCAAAGTTGACATATTTTGATATTTTCATTCAGTAATTCATATTTAGTAATGTTCTAGGGTAACTCATCTTTAAGAAATAAATTCTTCCTTCCGCAAAAATATGCTTACCCACGATGAACCTGTAGACATCTGTTTAAGGAATTTGGCATTCTGACTACTGCTCCACGGTATATCTATTCCCTCATGAAGTTTGTTGTAAATAATACACTACAAATCAAAAGAAACAGTGAGACACCCAATTACAATCCCAGAAGGAAAAAATTCATAACTCCACATTAAGATTGTCTTTAGCACAAAAAGGGTGCACAGTGCTGCAACAACGATTTTTGATCACATACCAAATGATATAAAATGTCCGACAGGCAGCAAAGTAAAATTTGGTAACAAACTGAGAAAGTTTACGCTTGATAACTTCTTCAGTTCCGTGGAAGAATTTGTGTTACGGTAATGTGTAAAAGGTGGTGGGTAGGAATTATTAACTCACATCTGTATGTACCTTCCTTTTTTTAAATCATTTCGCAATGTTCAGAGTGTAACCGTATCTATATCCACATGGATTCTTCGCAAATCACACTTGAGTGGCTGGCAGAGAGTTCATCGAACCACCTTCACAATAGTTCTCTATTATTACAATCTCCAAGAGCGTGCGGGAAAAATGAACAGCTGTATCTTTCCGTGCGAGCTCTGATGTCCCTTATTTTATTGTGATGAGCGTTTCTCCCCATGTTGGTCGCCGCCAACAAAATATTTTCGCATTCGGAGGAGAAAGTTGCTGACTGAAATTTTTTGAGAAGATTCCGCCGCAACGATAAGCGCCTTTGTTTTAATGATGTCCACTACAAATCCTGCATCACGTTAGTGACACTCTCTCTCTACCCCATTTCGCGATAATATGAAACGTGGTGCTCTTCTTCGAACTTTCTCTATGTACTCAGTTAATCCTATCTGGTAACGATCCCAAACCGAGCAACAGTACTCCAAAAGAGGACGGACAAGAGTAGTGTAGGCAGTGTCTTTAGTAAGTATCTTACATTTTCTAAGTTTGCTGCCAATAAATCGCTGTCTTTTATTTGCCTCTCCCATAAAATTATCTGTGTGTTCATTCCAATTTATGTTGTCCCTAATTGTAATTCCTAGATATTTAGTTGAACATAGGGCATTTAGATTTGACTGATTCATCGTTTAAACGAAGATTAACGGATTCCTTTTAGCATTCATGTGGATCACCTCACACTTTTCATTATTTAGGGTCAACTGCGAATTTTCTCACCATAGATATAACTTTCCTAAACCGTTTTGCAATTTGTTTTGATCTTCTGATGACTTTACTAGACGGTAAACAACAGCATCATCTGCTAACAACCGAAGACGGCTGCTAGATTGTCTCGTAAATCGTTTATAGAGATAGGGGACAGCAGAGGACCTACAGCACTACATTGGGGAACGCAAGAAATCCCACCTATTTTACTCGATGACTTTCCGTCATTTTCTACGAACAAATTAATTTCCGATGTGAATGTAAAATGACTGGTTCCTCATCATAAGATCTATCGTGCAAAATCATCCATAGGACATATAATTAATTAACTTATTATATTACTTCTCGCATATTCAAACTAGGGCGTGATCCGAAAACAGCCTGATTTTGCTCACATGGATACACGGTTGCAAAAGTATGTCCCCGAAGATGTACCTGACGATCTTTTAATATTGAATGACCCCAGTGCAGTGCAAGAAACCAACGATTACACCAAAAACATTGCACGCTGTAGCTTAGAAATGAACGTCTGAATAATACCAAAGACAAATATCTCAACTTTAGACATCGTCAGCAAGCAGTACTATGTTAACGGCTTCAGGTGGCAACCAAGGGAACAGTGTCTGCTTGTCCGCATGGCCCCGGCGAACTTTAAAATCTGTGTTAAGCAACATGATTAGCTGTCAAAGTTCCATACTCAAAGTTCAGCTTGAAGACGTGTCTTTTCACTATTCAGGCAAAGATATGGCTTCCTTAGCAGACAAAAACATGAACTCGAGTGTCCCTTAGTTATGCCAGTGATTTTCAACTACTACATTGATACATAACACAACAAACGTTTACACTGAAGAGCCAAAAAAACTCGTACACCTGCCTAATATCGTGTAGGGTTCCCACTAGTACGTAGGAGTGCCGCAACACGACGTGGCATAGAGTCGGCTAAATCTGAAGCAGTGCGGGAGCGAACTGACACCTTGAATTCTGCAGGGCTGTCTATAAATCCGTAAGAATACGAGGGGGTGGAGATCTCTACTGAACAGCACGTTGCAAGGCTTCCCAGATATACTCAATAATGTTAAAGTCTGTGGAGTTTGCTGGCCATAAGAAGTGTTTAAACTCTGAAGAGTGTTCCTGGAGCCACTCTCTAGCAATTCTGGACATGTGGGGTGTCGCATTGTCCTGCTGGAATTGCCCAAGTCCGTCGGAATGAGCAAGGGACATGAACAGATGCAGGTGATCAGACAGAATGCTTACGTACGTGTAACCTGTCAGAGTCGTATCTAGACGTATCAGAAGTCCCACCATTACAGAGCCTCCATCAGCTTGAACAGCCCCCTGCTGACATGAAGGGTCCATGGGTTGATAAGGTTGTCTCTATACCCCTACACGTCCATCCACTCGATACAATTTGAAACGAGACTCGTCCGACCAGGCAACATGTTTCCAGTCATCAACAGTCCGATATCGGTGTTGACGGGCCCAGGCAAGGCGCAAAGCTTTGTATCGTGGAGTCATCAAGCACACAAATGGGCCTTCGGCTCCGAAAGCGCATATCGATGATGTTTCGCCGAATGGTTCGCATGCTGACACTTGTTGATGGCCGAGCATTGAAATCTGCAACAGTTTGCGGGAGGGTTGCACTTCCGTCACGCTGAACGATTCTCTTCAGTCGTCGTTGGTTCCGTTCTCGCAGGATGTTTTTCCGTCCGCAGCAATGTCGGAGATTTACCAGATTCCTGATACTCAAGGGACAACGGTGAAATATGCGTACGGGAAAATCCCCACTTCATCGCTACCTTGGAGGTACTGTGCCCCATCGCTCGTGCGTCGATTATAACACCACATCAAGACTGACTTAAATCTTGGTAACCTGCCATTGTACCAGCAGTTGTAGGTAGGCTGTTTATGTTTTCTTATTGGTAACGCCACGTAGCGCTCTGTATGAAAAATCACTGGTTGTGCTGTGTGCAGTCTGTGGCTAGTTTGCATTGTTGTCTGCCAATGTAGTGTTGGGCAGATGGATGTGAACAGCGTGTAGCGTTGAGCAGTTGGAGGTGAGCCGCCAGCAGTGGTGGATGTGGGGAGAGAGATGGCGGAGTTTTGAAATTTGTAAGACTGGATGTCATGAACTGCTATATATATTATGACTTTTGAACACTAGTAAGGTAAATACATTGTTTGTTCTCTATCAAAATCTTTCATTTGCTAACTATGCCTATCAGTAGTTAGTGCCTTCAGTAGTTTGAATCTTTTATTTAGCTGGCAGTAGTGGCGCTCGCTGTATTGCAGTAGTTCGAGTAACGAAGATTTTTGGTGAGGTAAGTGATTTGTGAAAGGTATAGGTTAATGTTAGTCAGGGCCATTCTTTTGTAGGGATTTTGAAAGTCAGATTGCGTTGCGCTAAAAATATTGTGTGTCATTTTAAACACAGTCATGTATAATTTTTCTAAGGGGACGTTTCACAGTGACCGAGCTAACAACTGCGCAGACACTTGTCTTATATAGTCGTTGCCGACCGCAGCCCCGAATTCTGCCTGTTTACATGTCAAAGTTGAATAAATTTGAGTAAATAACTAAAGGAAACCAATTTACATTGGCAAAGGGAAACACGGTGCAGATACGTTAAAATATCCCACAAGAGATATTTCACAACAAATTCTCAATGGAGCTCACATTTTCTGTAAGACGACAAATTATTGTGGAGGCAGTTCTGATGTATTCCATTTTTGTTTTGATTTGGAACACGTTGTGCTTCATACCAAGCTGAGTAACGGCTTCACGAGGAGTGTTTTTTTGACTTAAGTACAGTTTTTATTTTAAAGAAATGCGAGTGTGTTATATAAAACAACTTTCTCCTTACACGAGCATCTATACCTAAGCCCTTGCTGTACCTTACCAATCCAATTTCCACCAACATTAAAGCACTTATTTTAACGGATAATACACATCTGGATTCTATTCTCTTAAGAATCTAATGGTAGATTAGGGTACCAACGCTTTGACATCATCGTCGTTGTGGTGATTCAGTCGTCCGTGTTGCGGTGTTAACGGCAGCCTACGTACGGCACAGTAATTGCGTAGTCTGACTACTGCTAGTCTCTGACCAGAGATGTACGACGACACAGAATGTTGCAAAGAGTCCAGTACTTATTTTCGGATGAATGGCACAGATGTGAAGGGCTTACGATCTTATTGGTGCACTGTACAGCTATACTCCCTTGTTGTGGTTAGACATGGTCTACTGAAACTTTTACGAGGGATATCCGTGTCCTCACGTTACCGTTCACTGCAACTTTGGGCCACAAAAATCTGGATACTGCACCATTCGACTAGCTGGCCAAATGGATACCTTCAATGAGATCATTTTTAAAGTCTACAATTTGATAATAACGCTATCTCACACGAGCAATTGCCGTCTCCGTGTCCTAGATCACTCAACATCCGACGCTATTCACACCCTTAGATACTCTATTAGGAATGGTAGCAACACTAAACACGAACTAAGTAATTTTAAATAGGTGTAAACGAACATAAACACAATTGAATGCTTGTGTTAAGATGTCTACATGCAGCCAATAGATGCATGCAGTCAGCGCGTATGTGAGGAACACCTACTTGAAAGCAACAGTTCCTCGTCTTGAATATCATTGCCCGGATAGACACTCTGCTGAGTGTTGTCAAAAATAAATAATGTGAAAAATTATAATATAATCATCTCGTGAGGCTCAAAGACCATTTGCAAGTCTTTCAACTAGACATCGCTTTGGCAACTTACATATCTTTCACCTATCCCAGTAAACCAATCGCAGTAAGGGGACCTAAAGTTTAACGTGGAATGCGAACGACGTATTGTTTTTGGCGACTTTTCACATCGTTGAGTGGTGAAGGCTAGGTTAAAAAGTAGACTGCAAAATCTGAGGTCCGACAGAGATTCGAACGCGCAAACTCCCGATTTCCAGGCAAGTGTTTTACCTCTTTTCTTAAAATTAAATATATACCCTTATTCCTGTACTCCTAGATTATCTACAGAGAGATCTAGCAAGATTCTTTAAATATTACAACGGCTTCATTATCTGATGCTAATTAATGCTGGTAAAAGTCAACATAAAACACTACAATAATTTTTGTCATCATATATTAACTTTACAGTAATATTGTGGAACCAGTTTGCTACGAAGTGTTTTTTTTTTTTTTTTTTTGGGGGGGGGGGGGGGGGGGGGGAAGCCACTAAATCAACTTTGCATTCCAACAGCAGTGACAACCCATTCATTTGTATCGATAATGAAGATTGTTTACAAGTGTATTACTGGCATTACACCCCCTTATGTTCAAATTTTACCTCCAACTCCTTTCAAAAGTGCAATGTCCATTTACGTTTATATACAGTCAATGTCAGGAATGAATTTAACTGATACCATGGTGTACTAGCAGAGCAGGTGTATACTAAAGCTGATCTAACGTCAGTACATCTGAAAGATTACAGATGTAACTTACAAGCAAGATAACCTCCTAGAAAAAAATTAACAATTTCAATTCTCTAAAAGCATAAAAATATCTGTTTCACAACTATCTTACAAACAATGTTTACGTTGCTTATTATCAGCCATCAGTTATCACAATATCACTATCATCCTAACTAACTACATCACATGCTTCTCCAAGCTGCCATTTTCCTCTTCATTTATTTCTCCCTTTACATCACAATCATCATCAACATAATCAGAACTGTTATCACCACGGTGATGGGAAATGTGTGAACAATTCTTTGTCTATGAGCGCTTATCCATACCGAGCTCCTGCAGAAAAGAGTTTGTTTTCTTCAAACATAATGAAATCTTCTTTTATTTCTTCAGTGTTTTCAGTTATCACTCGATTTTCCATTATTTTATTATGAAGTTCCTTCAATAGTGCTGCCTACCGCTTCTTAAAGTATCATCTACATCTCCTTCATTTGTATTCTGCACTTCAAGTTGTCATTGTAATTGGTCTGTTTCTTGTTTCAATGAATTTCGTGTTACTTTCAGTTGAGTGTGCAAGAGCGTCTTTTCATCTCGTGCATTCTTCAATTTCCTTTCGTAAAAATTATAAGTTGTTGTACACGAAAGTTCCCCATGCCTACTTCATCCTAAGCAGCACAGTTCACCAGTATCTGCCAGAAATATTATATTCTCTGCAATAATAAACAAAATTCCACTGACAGTTCCTCGTGCACACAGGAACCAGTTTCGTTGGCTCGTTGCTTTTCACACTCAAACTGCCTGGCAAGGTCTCTCTGCTACTTTCAGTTTCATTTTCTAATTGCTGTTGTAACTTCTTGACAGTCGATTTACAGTTACAGTTACTTGCCTGTGGGCAAAAGCTGCAGTAAGTGTGTCATTGTACTTCACCAGTTACTACTCAGTGTACTTGTAGAATTAAGATGACATGAAGCGTTTCGTGGTTCAACTTAAATTTGCCTCGTAAGTGCTGAAAACTTTAAAACATTAACTGTCCGAAGACACACTTCACTGGATCAAAAGTAATGTTTACTATAATTTAAATGCCTTGATTTCCAATCATTGCATACTGGACTACGTGCGTCAGTTTTGAACCTATAAATAGCACCCTCATTTTTCGTTGGGGTCTCTTGTTATCGCTAATAATGGACAGACATGTACGTAACATGTACAGAGACGTACAGGGGAAACAAATTATTAAGTGGCACTGTGCATCCAAGAAAATGATCCCTAGCACAGAGTTCCTCTCCTTGCTTCTATTCATCCAGACTAATAACTTTTTCCAGCCTGTACGGCCTATAGTGGCACTCAGCGCACAGTCTTTCTTTAACAGCTCTAAATATCATGTTTACTTATTGTGTTGTTATCCCAGGACTCTCACTTGGCCCCTGTATAGTATAGGTTTCTTCAGCATTCATTACACTATATGCAAATAGTAGACAATTTTCTCCTCTTATAAAACATTTTAACGGTTGTAAACATAGGTCTCTGAAGAAGTGCTTTTGAGTTGATTTAGGACCAACAATTTTTGAAAATTTGTATTGGAATTTAGCGGTATTACCCACTGACGTGAGGCTATAATTGACAACAGATTCAAAGGAAACATCTGTTGTTAATGTAATTTCATCAGTAACAGCAGATTTTGCTGCATCACTGTAGTTTCCACTTGGTTTTATTCTCAGATACACCTTTGGAAAATTTTCCTTATCATAGTCCGCCAAAAGAGGCAGTATGTTCTTCGAATTCACCCAGTGGAAACCTAAACTAGACCACCATACGCGAGATCTTTGGAGAAAGATATCCTTCTGCTGGGCTGTATTTTAAAATTGTAATTTATTCTCCATTACTAGTAGCATTTATAACAGATATCGATAAACACCTGTTTAGAACGGGCCATGCCCATATTTAATAGTGTTGAAAAAGCTACAATTTTAAAATACGGTCCAGTGGAAGGATATCTTTGTGGTGCCCATCCAGAAGAAGGAACTGATATTTATAGATACTTTTTTTGGAATTGTACTGCTAATACATTTTATTCATATTCTGTAAAAGTATAAAACATGAGTCTTCTAACACTGCAAGTGGATGATCGTTTGTGTAGATCAAAAACGACATAAGACACGAAATACAACCCCGTGGTACACCTTGTCTCATTGCTTCAAATTCTTTCGAATTCTGAATGTTTATTGTTGTATGTAACTGTTACACTCTGGTTTCTGCAGATAGGATAAAAAATAATGAACAAGCTGTTTCTACTTGTTCTTAACACTGTATTTTTACTCTTGCATGAAAATATGGTGACAAGATGTACCATGGGGACGTTGTTTAGTTAACACTTTCTTCATCAAATATTAACAACTGTGGAATAATATTTTCATTTTTATGGATGTAAACACCTAATTACGAACGTTCATTGAAGCAAAACTACGACCATTTTTTTGTTTCTTTTTATAAACACTGACTGGAAATTTCGCTTGGATTTCCGCAGCACTGTAGAATGTTCTAGCAGAAAATGCTTGGACAAAAGAAATAGGTACCACCATAAAAACGGAGAAACTATCAAATGTAAAATTTGGGCGAGCTTCAAAGGACTGTTTTAAGACCATCCAGTCCTCTCGCATTGGTAAAGGAAGTAGCTGACGCACAAGGAGAATATTTTCTTCAATACATGAACGCTGTTGGTGTCAAGTACCGTCATGGAATTTAGGAAAAAATTACGGAAAGTGTACACAATCGTATCAAAAATACACGGACACTCCTACATAGTGCGGCACTGACCACTAGATGTGACGGGAGGTGGACCCGCAAGTAAAGAAGGAAGCGGGGAGTTTTCTGTTGTCAGCAGAGAGGCAATGACAGCAGAATTATTCGGTCGGGAGTGTTCAGTTGCTTCGAACGTTGACTAGTCTTCGGAAGTCACCCGAGTAATAAATCCAACAGGGACATTTCGATCCTTCTAAAGCTGCATGCTACAAGGCGGCCTGAAACGCTTGGTTAAATCTGCAGGACAGAACAGGTAGTTGGAATTGTGGAAAGGGGGCAAAAATGAGCGGCTGTCAGTTACACTCGAACACACACAACTTTATTTAGTTGCCCAAACATTACAGCGCAAATTTCCCAACTTAACTATCGACTGAATGTCACACAACCTTATGCCTTAAGGGCACAACCTCTTTAATTTTTAAAACGGCCGAAGACACATGATTTAAAAACGCAACTACAATAATTTTTCAAAAGGCAGAAAGCGCAAGGTTTTATCTTGAAATAATATTTCAAATTAGGCTGAAGGCCCAAACAATGCAAGACTTGACAAGTAAGGAACTTTCAATTTTAAAGTAGCTGAAGGCCCATTATTTAAAACCCAACTAAAAACATACAAATTCAAACCATCGGCTATGAGCCATTAAAATACACAATCAAACACCAATAACAAAAGGCAGTACAGCCAGCGGCGCTCAGAAGTTTTCGGGGGTCAGTCTGCACTTGAAATATTAACGTTCGCTTAGTGGAGACAGGTAGTCGGCTCAACTATATCCGATCCGCCGGCAACCCAACCTAGAGTCAGTCAACGGACCCACCGACAAGACGACTTGCTTTCCACCCAACCAGTATACAAGGAACTCCAATGCCAAAACGTAAAACCAAGTGTGCATAAGCTGTAAAAACTACACACACGTGTTGGACAGCGACAACACGGTGAGTAAAGGACACTGCCTGAATTTTACGTCAGTGGCCAGGGCAGGTGACCAGAACGCTAACGGCCACAAGGCAGAAAATTCCGCCGGTGCACTTGGACTTCAAATAACCAAAATACAGTTATTAAAAAACTAGAAACCCGCCTCGATTGCTAAAAAACGCCTAGTGTTCACCTAGGTTTCGGCGTACATAACTACACCTTCTTCAGAACAATAAAACCCACAAGTGCCTAAGAAGACCTTTGTCAATGATTAAAAGAACACGATAGCTATACATTTATAAACAAATGAAAGGGGGGAAACACAAACAGTACATATGTACAAAGTCTAAACCGTTACTTAACTTAATGATGTAACCTCCACCTCACACAGGCCTATGTTCGATGGGCCATGACCCGCCATGGCACTTGTGGGTTTTATTGTTCTGAAGAAGGTGTAGTTATCTACGCCGAAACCTAGGTGTTTTTTTGCAATCGAGGCGGGTTTCTAGTTTTTTAATATATTAACCAACGATTGCTGACGCGCTGCGATGTTGAAGGTTCTTAAAATACAGTTAAACTCCACCGGATGGTGACCAAACTTTCGCCAACTCGAACACTCGCTGTTGCTCACGGGAATACCCCCCAAACAGCCAACCATGAAAACCAACGGCACAATGTGAACAGACTGGCTTCGGTAATTAAATCACCACTCAACCTTTATGTCCTGGGTCGATGAGCCACGAACCTCATAGCAATCGGAACAGCTACCACACACTCTCACACTGCATATAGACCGCCAGCGGGCCCAGCCCACTGCGCCGCGCAGAGATTTCCTGGCTGATCCACACCGTCGGCCGGAGTGGCCGTGCGGTTCTAGGCACTACAGTCTGGAACCGAGCGACCACTACGGTCGCAGGTTCGAATCCTGCCTCGGGCATGGATGTGTGTGATGTCCTTAGGTTAGTCAGGTTTAATTAGTTCTAAGTTCTAGGCGACTGATGACCTCAGAAGCTAAGTCGTATAGTGCTCAGGGCCATATTTTTTATCCACACCAACCGACCGACTGCCGCACACCAGCTAGCCGGAAACTATAAGCACCAGACCAAAGATAGTACAAGGTGTGAATATCGATACACACCACTGCTGCCACAGGTAGAAAGAGGAGGAACCACGGTATAACCGGAATAACCATGGGAAACCAAATGCAGATTAACAGTCAAGGTTTAAACCAACGCATAAGCTGGGGCCAGCATGGCTCACGGCCGTTGGTATGTGATTATGAAGTAAAAAAGTTGAGGAGCAACCACAGCTAAACCAAGACCTGGCTGACCTCATGAAAAGGGACAGTCGACCGTCACGGCGGATAGTTGTAAAAATCGCACAAAATTAACGGAAGTGCTACCAGCAGTCCGGTTAGTGTAACGACTGTGAGCATAGAGCTGAAAAGGAAGGGGTATTGTTATAATATAAGTCACACATTTCTGAAGTCAACGGTAAGTTACGCTTGAGGTGGTGTAAAGAGCCGCGACAGTGGCCAGTGGATGTCTGTCAAGGCATCGACTGGAGTGACGAACTATCTTATATCCTGTCGTCATCCAATAGTCAGGTTTGGATTTGGTGGGTATCTGGAGAGTGTTGCCTTCAATCATTTGTATTGCCAACAGTGAGGTGAAATTACTGTATGAGGATATTTTTTGCGGATAGGGTGAGGTCCCCTTACTACACGTAAGAAACCGCTAAATGCGGAAGTATATGAACAAATTTTACAGCACTGTGTACTGCGTCCAGTAGAGGAATAGTTAGGAATCGATGACTTCTTGTATCAGCATGACAATACACCATGTCATAAAGCAGCATCTATGAGGCAATGGTTTTTGGACAGTAACATTCCTGAAATGAACTGGCCTGCACAGAGTCGAAATCTGAACCAAATGAAACACCTTTGGGATGAATTCGAGCATCGATTTTGCTCCAGATCCCAGCGTACAGCATCACTAACTTCTTTGGTTTCGGCTCATGATTAAAAATGAACTGCCATTGCTCCACAGATATTCAGGCACCTCACTGAAAGAGTCCCCAGCAGAGATGAAGCAGTCATAAATACGAAGTGTGGACACAACCCATATTAATGTCTACTACACTCATGCTCATAAATTAAGGATAATTGCAGAATGTGGTGCCACACAACGTGGCACTACACAGAACTGGCGCTAATAGCATAGGCACATAGGGAACACACACAACACAGATCTGTAAGTCCACGGTATTGGTGATAAGTTGAGAAAACCGTCCCGAAACACATGTGCTACAAAACGCCACTGTTTCCTGCGCATGTACCCCGACATCAATATGGGATATGATCACCATGCACGCGTACACAGGCCGCACAACGGGTTGGCATACTCTAGATCAGGTGGTCGAACAGCTGCTGGGGTATAGCCTCCCATTCTTGCACCAGTGCCTGTCGGAGCTCCTTAAGTGTCGTAGGGGTTTGAAGACGCGAGGTGACACGTCGATCGAGAGCATCCCAGACGTGCTCGATGGGGTTCAGGTCTGGAAAACAGGCAGGCCACTCCATTCGCCTGATATCTTCTGTTTCAAGGTACTCCTCCACGATGGCAGCTCGGTGGGGCCGCGCGTTATCATCCATCAGGAGGAAGGCGGGACCCATTGCACCCCTGAAAAGGCGGTGCAATGACGTCCCGATACACCTGATGTGTTACAGTTCCTCTGTCAAAGACATGCAGGGGTGTACGTCCACCAATCATAATCCCACCCCACACCATCAGACGACCTCCATACAGGTCCCTTTCAAGGACGTTAAGGGGTTGGTATCTGGTTCCTGGTTCACGCCAGATGAAAACCCGGCGAGAATCACTGTTCAGACTATACCTGGACTCGTCTGTGGACATAACCTGGCACCACTGTTCCAATGACCATGTACTGTGTTCTTAATACCAGGCTTTACGGGCTCTCTTGTGACCAGTGATCTGTGGAATGCACCTTCAGGTCTCCGAGCGAATAAACCATGTCTGTTCGGTCGTCTGTTAACTGTGTGTCTGGAGACAACTGTTCCAGTGGCTGCGGTAAGGTCGCGAGCAAGGCTACCTGCAGTACTCCGTGGCCGTCTACGGGCACTGATGGTGAGATATTGGTCTTCTTGTGGAGTTGTACACTGTGGACGTCCTGTACTGTAGCGCCTGGACACGTTTCCTGTCTGCTGGAATCATTGCCATAATCTTGAGATCGCACTTTGTGGCGCACGGAGGGTCCATGCTGCCCTAGTATTCTAACCCTCATAAAATCGTCAATATGTGTTCTCTGAACCATTTCCAACACACAGTCACCATTAGCACGTCTGAAAACGTCTGCCCAATTACTCGCTGACCCGTACTCTGACAACACCAACACACCTCTGCGTATGTGGATTGCTGCCAGCGCCACCGTGCAACGACCACAGGTCAAATGCACCGCATTGCCATACCCCGAGGTCATTTAAACCCGCAATCCGCCCACCAGAGCGTTGTTTCACCATCTGTCAGCATTATCCTTAATTTATGATGGTGAATGTAGTAGGTGTCCAGATTCTTTTATCGTATAGTATATGTATGGTACGTCTGCTGTGGGATCTTTGATCAGTTTACTTGTATATTGATGGAAGCAAAATTGAGGAAGGTTTTTAGAGTGTTATACGGAGTAGAACATGCAAAACACATTACTGGGGATGCTGTTTGTTATAGCGAAGTAGCATTGAAAATGTTGTCACATGACTGGAAGAGATGAGGAGTTGATAAACTGCTGATTGAAAAAAGTAAAAATAAACTTCACCGTAAATACATGATGACTTTACTATGTCTGCGGAAAATCAAAGGACAGACAGATAATGTGGCAAAGAATCCATGAGTTCTGTACCATATTCTTACACAAAAAAGTAGTTATGGAGTTTTTCTTTTTTCTTGCTGCTAAATAGCGACTCGGATAACTGAAGGACAAACCAATTCACACGTAAAATGACGATATTTTAAAGATTACTCGGAGCTGCTACGTTTAAGCGAACTAACAAAAATGCCGGATAATTTTTAGTGGGAAACCAAGAGTAAAAGTAAAGACACTTTGAAGACACTATATTTTTACTGGGCTTGGCCGACGGGGCTACTTCACAAACGTAGTCGAGCGAAAGTGGAGTACGTTTCCGTGTATTTATTTTCTGCTCAACACGATCCAGGAAGCCTTCTGCACGTCAGTTTGTTTCAATATTGACTCATAGGTTGTGATACACACTGATCAACCAAAATATTATGACCATCTGCTTAATAGCTTGTTTGGCCGTCTTTGGAATGAAATACATCACTGATTCTGGGTATCAGAAATACGACGGTTTGTTTGTTGGTTTGTAGGTATGTGGCAATAGATGTCCACGCACAGGTCATGTAATTCACGTAAAAAACGGGCCGCTGATCTGCATAGGCGGTGATGGTGCTCGATAGCGACCCAGATGGGTTCCTTACTATTTACATTAGCCGAATCTGGTCGCCAAGACATCGTCAGTTCAGTATAATGTTTCTTAAACCACTGTAACACGATTCTGGCTCCGAGACACGGACAGTTATACTACTGAAAGATGACATCGCTATCGGGGAAGATATCAAGCACGAAGGGATGCAGCCGGTTCATAGATGTCAACCTGTCTTCGATTACTACCACACGTCCCATGCAAGCGCAGGAGAATGTCTCCCACAGCATAATACTGCTCCCACCAGCCTGTGTCTGTGTCAGTGGCGGGCTGCACTTTTCAAGTCGCCGTTCACCTCGATGACGACGTTTGTGGAGACGACCATTGACCTATTGTAGCAATTATGTCAATCACCCGAAGAGCCGACAGTTTCCATTGATCGGCAGTCAAATCTCGATGGTCCCATGGCCATTGATATCGTACCTGACGAAATCGTTGGGTCAACATGTGAACATACAGGGGTGGTTTGGTCCGGAGCTCCATGTTAAACAGTGTACGATGAACGCTGTGTTGCGAAACACTTGTTCATGCACCAGCTATGTGCTCTTTCGGAAGAGATGCCACAGATCACCATCTATCCTACTTTACAGAGCAGACAAGCCTCCAAACTTCACATTCTCTGTAGAGTCGTAGACTCCAACTATTCAGCGCCTAGAGGTAGTTTCAGTGTCCTCCTGCCTCTTTCCGTAGGTGTTCACGGCAGTACCACGAGATACTCGTTCACAGGCTGTGCGTAATAATAATCTGCCGTTTGTCAAAGTTGCTTATTTCTATGGATTTCTCCTTTTGCAGCCCATATCTTCGCTAGGGTGATCCCCTGTGCGCGTCTTCTCCGCTTACATACTTTTGTTACCGCGGCAAGTGCGTCCAACGCCATTAGATGGCATCCAACGTCGCGCTAAGTAGTGGTCATAATGTTTTGGCTTATCTGTGTAATTTCGTAATCGATCACTGATCATGGAAGCATAATCGATCCTAAGACCTAACAACAACCTCTTGCAACCTAAACGTAATTTGTATAAAAACAATTCCATTTTTATATACGTAAGATATACTGTATCTATGACAACAGAACAACACGCTGATTACTACCTTATTCCAGAGAAACAACGCAATTCTTCCGAAATGGGATGTTATGATTCCTGCAAGAATTCAATGTTTAGAACATCTAAACCACTTTAATACGCTGCTTTATATTTTGCTAATATGAACTGAGGATCTATATCAATAGGATATACAGGACAATAGGTTTCATAGAAGACCAAGACATTTGGCCATTCGAAAATTATATAACATATAAACAAAATAAGATATTCCGTAACATTCAAGTTCAATTAAAAGACTTTTTTGAAAGGTAATAAAATCCAGCAAATAACCTTAGAAATATTGCAGATTCCCAAAATCAAAGAGCAGTTTTGGAATGAGCACCAAAAATCCTTGAAGATAAGACATTTTATACACGAATTCACAGTCATTTTAAATTTCGTGAAAATGTCACTTATTTTAATAAGATAGGAGATACATCTGTGTAAATAATAGACTTAAGTATCGTTGCTACCACATTAATATACATTCAAACAAATTTAATATGAAACAGAGGAACTCTTGAATTGCTCTATAAATTCATATGACATTGTGTGTGTGTGTGTGTGTGTGTGTGTGTGTGTGTGTGTGTGTGTACACACGCATGTTCCACATATCTTAAACCGCCAGACGGATTTCAGCCAGATTTGGTACACTTACTACTTAGTGTCCGTAAGAAGCGCTGTGGGGTAAGTACCATGTAATTGCAATAGAGATTGGTGCACAAACTCGTTGGTAACTACGCTGCCCTGCGTGTGTGGATAGTATTGGAACCCATTCCAAGGAATATACATGTGGATGGGCATGACTTAGCAGAGAAAGAAGGGATGTAGATTATGAGAGGGTGGACAGATGACGGGGGTGGAGAAGAGGGGCAAATATGTGCCTATATGCTTGAGTGGATGAGTCAATGGGTATTAAAAAATAATTAAGAGTACAAAATGAAAATTTACTTTTTTTTTACTATGGCAAAGAAAATCCCATCCGTGCCATAGCAGTGCGACATCACAGGTGATTCTCGAGATATTGTAAAAAGGCATTCGCCGAACAGTTTGCATCTATTTTGAAGCATCTTTCGGTTCGAGCTCTCCCATGAGTCAAACCAACCTTCATTAGGTACATTCAGTTGCCCCTATTTACTATAGATCACGCATACAGGGTGTTACAAAAAGGTACGGCCAAACTTTCAGGAAACATTCCTCACACACAAACATAGAAAATATGTTATGTGGACATGTGTCCAGAAACGCTTACTTTCCATGTTAGAGCTCATTATATTACTTCTCTTCAAATCACATTAATCATGGAATGAAAACACACAGCAACAGAACGTACACTTTGTTACAGGAAATGTTCAAACGTCCTCCGTTAGCGAGGATACATGCATCCACCCTCCGTCGCATGGAATCCCTGATGCGCTGATGCAGCCCTGGAGAATGGCGTATTGTATCTCAACCGTCCACAATACGAGCACGAAGATTCTCTACATTTGGTACCGGGGTTGCGTAGACAAGAACTTTCAAATGCCCCCATAAATGAAAGTCAAGAAGGTTGAGGTCAGGGGAGCGTGGAGGCCATGGAATTGGTCCGCCTCTACCAATCCATCGGTCACCGAATCTGTTGTATAGAAGCGTACGAACACTTCGACTGAAATGTGCAGGAGCTCCATCGTGCATGAACAACATGTTGTGTCGTACTTGTAAAGGCACATGTTCTAGCAGCACAGGTAGAGTATCCCGTATGAAATCATGATAACGTGCTCCATTCAGCGTACGTGGAAGACCATGGGGCCCAATCAAGACATCACTAACAGTGCCTGCCCAAAAGTTCACAGAAAATCTGTGTTGATGACGTGATTGCACAATTGCATGCGGATTCTTGTCCGCCCACTCATGTTGATTGTGAAAATTTATAATTTGATCACGTTGGAATGAAGCCTCATCCGTAAAAAGAACATTTGCACTGAAATGAGGATTGACACATTGTTGGATGAACCATTCGCAGAAGTGTACCCGTGGAGGCCAATCAGCTGCTGATAGTGCATGCACACGCTGTACATGGTACAGAAACAACTGGTTCTCCCATAGCACTCTCCATACAGTGACGTGGTCAACGTTACCTTGTACAGCAGCAACTTTTCTGACGCTGACATTAGGGTAACCGTCAACTGCACGAAGAATTGCCTCGTCCATTGCAGGTGTCCTCGTCGTTCTAGGTCTTCCCCAGGCGCAAGTCATAGGCTGGAATGTTCCGTGCTCCCTAAGACGCCGATCAATTGCTTCGAACGTCTTCCTGTCGGGACACGTTCGTTCTGGAAATCTGTCTCGATACAAACTTACCGCGCCACGGTTATTGCCCTTTGCTAATCCATACATCAAATGGGCATCTGCCAACTCCGCATTTGTAAACATTGCACTGACTGCAAAACCACGTTCGTGATGAACACTAACCTGTTGATGCTACGTACTGATGTGCTTGACGCTAGTACTGTAGAGCAACGAGTCGCATGTCAACACAAGCACCGAAGTCAACATAACCTTCCTTCAATTGGGCCAACTGGCGGTGAATCGAGGAAGTACAGTACATACTGACGAAACTAAAATGAGCTCTAACATGGAAATTAAGCGTTTCCGGACACATGTCCCCATAACATCTTTTCTTTATTTGTGTGTGAGGAATGTTTCCTGAAAGTTTGGCCGTACCTTTTTGTAACACCCTGTCTTTCAGCAAAATTCTGGCATGGGTCAACACGTGTTTTGTAAGCAATCTGCTTCATAAACTGATATCATTTTCCTGGTATAACATAAAGATGTACAGTGATCAGCCATAACATTATGACCTCCTACCTAATAGCTAGTATGTCCACCTTTGGCACAGGCCTTTCCACAGAGGCGGCAACGTATTGTCGCATGGGAGGAATGAGGCCTTGGTAGATCCCTGGACGGAGCTGGCTCCACAGCTGCACACACGAGTAACCTAATTCCCTTAAATTTCGAGGCGTTGAGCTCTGATGCCATGTTCAATTTCGTCCAAAATATGTTCGATCGGTTTCAGATCTGACGACATGAGGGGCCAACACGTCAGTTGGAACGCGCCATTGTGTTCCTCTAACCACTTCATCACGCTTCTGGCCTTGTGACATGACGCATTATCTGGTTGACAGTGCCACTGCTGTCGGGAAACAGGAACGCCATGAGGGGTTGTCAGTGGACTCCATCCGATGTACGAAACTCCTTTGCCATCATAGTGCCTTGAACGAGCTCTTCTTGACCCATGGATGCCCAAGTGAATATTCCCCAGAGCATAACGTAGCCGCCGCCAACTGCTCTCCGTCCCACAGTACGGGTGTCACGAGCAGTTCCCCTAGAAGATGACGGATTGACGCACTCCCATGATGAACGTATCGAGGTTAATTAAACCATGCAACTCTCTGTGCAGATGGTCACGTGCCCCTTTCAGTCGTAGATGCAGATGCTGTGACAGAAACATTGGTACATGCATTGGGCGTCGGCTTGGGTGGCCCATCTCAGGAGTGTTCTGTGCACTGTGTGTTCGTCCACACTTGTACCCTGCCCAGCGTTAAAATCTGATGTTACGAGGGTGAGTCAAATGAAAACCTTAAATATTTTTTAAATATTATTTATTGCGCAGAAGTGGTACAAAGCTGTATCACGTTTCAACGTAATCTCCCCCACGCTCAATGCAAGTCCTCCAGCCCTTACAAAGTGCATAAATTCCTTTAGAAAAAAATTCTTTTGGTAGTGTGCGCAACCACTCATGCACCGCGTGGCGTACCTCTTCATCATAACGGAAATAAGTTCCTTCCATTGCGTCTTTGAGTGGTCCAAACATATGGAAATCACTTGGAGCAAGGTCTGGTGAATATGGTGGATGCGGAAGACACTCAAAATGCAGGTCTGTGATTGATGCAACTGTTGTACAGGCAGTGTGGGGCCTTGCATTGTCATGTTGCAAGAGAACACCTGCTGACAGCAATCCACGTCGCTATGATTTGATTGCAGGCCGCAGATGATTTTTTAGGAGATCTGTGTACGATGCACTGGTGATAGTGGTCCCTCTAGGCACGTAATGTTCCAAACTGACGCCTTTTTCGTCCCAAAAAAGAGTCAGCATAACCTTCCCTGCTGATGGTTCTGTCCGAAACTTCGTTGATTTTGGTGATGAGGAATGCCGCCATTCCTTGCTCGCTCTCTTCGTTTCCGGTTGGTGGAAGCGAACCCAGGTTTCGTCCCCAGTAACGATTCTTGCAAGGAACCCATCACCTTCTCGTTCGAAGCGCCGAAGAAGTTCTTCACAAGCATCAACACGTCGTTCTCTCATTTCAGCAGTCAGCTGCCGTGGCACCCATCTTGCAGATACTTTGTGAAACTGGAGCACATCATGCGCAATGTGGTGTGCTGACCCATGACTAATCTGTAAACGTGCTGCAATGTCATTCAGTGTCACTCGGCGGTTTTCCTTCACTATGGCTTCAACTGCTGCAATGTTCTGTGGAGTCACAACACGTTGTGCCTGACCTGGACGAGGAGAATCTTCCACTGACGTCACACCATTTGCGAACTTCCTACTCGAATCGTAGACTTGCTGCTGTGACAAACATGCATCACCGTACCGAACATCCATTCGTCGATGAATTTCAATGGGTTTCACACCTTCACTACGCAAAAACCGAATAACAGAACGCTGGTCTTCCCTGGTGCAAGTCGCTAGTGGGGCGACCATCTTTATACTGATACTGCGACAGTATGTGTGCATCTGCACTATGCTGCCACCTACAGGCCATTCTGTACGCGGCCGATCGGTTCTAGGCGCTACAGTCCGGAACCGCGAGACCGCTACGGCCGTAGATTGGAATCCTGCCTCGGGCATGGATGTGTGTGATGCCCTTAGGTTAGTTAGGTTTAAGTAGTTCTAAGTTCTAGGGGACTGATGACCTCAGAAGTCAAGTCCCATAGTGCTCAGAGCCATTTGAACCATTCTGCATGCTGTTTGTAGCACGCTTACCAACTTACAGGGTAACGACGTGAAATTTCGATTTGTTACTACAAATTTAAGATTTTCATTTGATTTACCCTCGTAGTTCCGCCACAGTTTGCCGTAAGTCCGAGTTTCCCAGTTTCCCCAGCCTATGACGTACGACATCTGTAATCAGAGGTTGCCGCCCACCCCTAATGATGCCTGGACGTGGTTTCACCTTGATTTCGCCACGTGTTGAAGACACTCACCACAGCACTCAGCACTCCTCAGACAACCGACAAGTCGCACAGTTTCCAAAACGCTCGTGCCGATCCTCTGGGCCATCACAGTCTGCCCTCGGTCAAACTCAGATAGAACGCGCGCTTTCCCCATCCTACACACGGACAGCTCGCTCGCTGATACTACGGCAACATGCGCACGCTTAACTACCAGCCATTCCTCGCCCGGTGACGCTACTACCGTTCGTTTCGGTTCATTATCTACAGTATGTCGGTGGTCACATTGTTATGACAGATTATGTATGTATTGCGCACCATAAAATTCTGTAACAGAAGAAATAACAGCATATTCCAAATAGCTTTAATATACAGGGTGTTACAAAAAGGTACGGCCAAACTTTCAGGAAACATTCCTCACACACAAAGAAAGAAAATATGTTATGTGGACATGTTTCCGGAAACGCTTAATTTCCATGTTAGAGCTCATTTTATTACTTCTTTTCAAATCACATTAATCATGGAATGGAAACACACAGCAACAGAACGTACCAGTGTGACTTCAAACACTTTGTTACAGGAAATGTTCAAAATGTCCTCCGTTAGCGAGGATACATGCATCCACCGTCCGTCGCATGGAATCCCTGATGCGCTGATGCAGCCCTGGAGAATGGCGTATTGTATCACAGCCGTCCACAATACGAGCACGAAGATTCTCTACATTTGATACCGGGGTTGCGTAGACAAGAGCTTTCAAATGCCCCCATAAATGAAAGTCAAGAGGGTTGAGGTCAGGAGAGCGTGGAGGCCATGGAATTGGTCCGCCTCTACCAATCCATCGGTCACCGAATCTATTGTTGAGAAGCGTACGAACACTTCGACTGAAATGTGCAGGAGCTCCATCGTGCATGAACCACATGTTGTGTCGTACTTGTAAAGGCACATGTTCTAGCAGCACAGGTAGAGTATCCCGTATGAAATCATGATAACGTGCTCCATTGAGCGTAGGTGGAAGAACATGGGGCCCAATCAAGACATCACCAACAATGCCTGGCCAAACATTCACACAAAATCTGTGTTGATGACGTGATTGCACAATTGCGTGCGGATTCTCGTCAGCCCACTCATGTTGATTGTGAAAATTTACAGTTTGATCACGTTCAAATGAAGTCTCACCCGTAAAAAGAACATTTGCACTGAAATGAGGGATTGACACATTGTTGGATGAACCATTCGCAGAAGTGGACCCGTGGAGGCCAATCAGCTGCTGATAGTGGCTGCACACGCTGTACGTGGTACAGGAACAACTGGTTCTCCCGTAGCACTCTCCTTACAGTGACGTGGTCAACTTTACCTTGTACAGCAGCAACTTCTCTGACGCTGACATTAGGGTAACCGTCAACTGCATGAAGAATTGCCTCGTCCATTGCAGGTGTCCTCGTCGTTCTAGGTCTTCCCCAGGCGCAAGTCATAGGCTGGAATGTTCCGTGCTCCCTAAGACGCCGATCAATTGCTTCGAACGTCTTCCTGTCGGGACACGTTCGTTCTGGAAATCTGTCTCCATACAAACGTACCGCGCCACGGTTATTGCCCCTTGCTAATCCATACATCAAATGGGCATCTGCCAACTCCGCATTTGTAAACATTGCACTGACTGAAAACCACGTTCGTGATGAACACTAACCTGTTGATGCTACGTACTGATGTGCTTGATGCTAGTAGTGTAGAACAATGAGTCGCATGTCAACACAAGCACCGAAGTCAACATTACCTTCCTTCAACTGGGCCAACTGGCGGTGAATCGAGGAAGTACAGTACATACTGACTAAACTAAAATGAGCTCTAACATGGAAAGTAAGCGTTTCCGGACACATGTCCACATAACATCTTTCCTTCATTTGCGTGTGAGGAATGTTTCCTGAAAGTCTGGCCGTACCTTCTTGTAACACCCTTTATTACAGAGCTCTTAAATGCATAGAACTCATAATATTTACAAATACTGCACAAAATACATCCTCATGCCTCACAACAATAAAACCAGTACAAATTAATTTTTTCACAATTTGGGGCCACATTCTTAATATATTTATTTAAAGTCAGTACTGCCATTAGACTGGTTTTTTCTTTTTTAATTTGCAGTGTTACATTTACAGGGTCATGATTTCGGCTTAACATGCCATTATCAAGTGTTTTAATGTTATACTGTATAACATTAAACCACTTGATAAAGGCATTTTAAGCCGAAATCATGATCGTGTAAATTTAACACTGCAAATTAAAAAGAAAAAGCAGTCTAATGGCGGGTACTGACTTCAAAGCCAGTACAAAATGTCGGAAACTGCTCATTATGTACTGTACTGTGCATTCCTTCATATGATTCTAAAATCAATCACTAAATTGAAACACCGACCAATAAACAGAACGTCTTCCCAGGTACACTACACTACTGTTCCTGAGAGCGCAGTACGTAGAACGAAGGACATATTCACTTAGTCAACTGGAAACGGCAAACGGTTTCTACGGTGTAAATAGTATGATGAGTTAACTGATGAAAAACTATGTTGCAGAAATTATATAGGGAAGAAAAGTGAGAATCGTGTTTTTTGGAAAGTTTTGCAGTGAAAGGAGGCAAATTACTTGATATAATACTATGAAATCTCTTCTAAGATGGTTCAAATGGCTCTGAGCACTATGGGACTCAACTGCTGAGGTTATTAGTCCCCTAGAACTTAGAACTAGTTAAACCTAACTAACCTAAGGACATCACAAACATCCATGCCCGAGGCAGGATTCGAACCTGCGACCGTAGCGGTCTTGCGGTTCCAGACTGCAGCGCCTTTAACCGCACGGCCACTTCGGCCGGCTCTCTTCTAAGAGATGGCTGATAAAACTGGTAGGCCAACAAAGAAAATCGCTAAAAGAAACTGAGTCACTTTTTATGGCCGACACAAAATTGAAAATTGAGCAAAATGAAGTACCTATATTAAGGCAGAAGGGCAGAACCCGTGTGAATGATACGGAAGCAGATTCTGTTAGTCGCAATGTACCCCGCCTCTTCTGTTAATCTGATGACACTGTTACGTAAGCCCTCGCATTTTTCATACGAGCGCAATTGTGCGGAAACTTTTGTACAGAACGATAAGCGGATTCAGTTGTTGGTCGTCAAGGGCCATTTAATAGACCATTGTTTCTGCATAATAAGCACTTAACAAGCAAGGGACTATTTCATTGTGATTATAATGTAGCTGGCCATCATTCCGCCAACTCCTGCAACGGCATCTAAAATTTAATACGTCACGTAATACAACAGTTTCCGTGAATTAGGTAAACAATCGCATCACAGTAATAACTGTGGGAAACTTCATGAAATTAATTCAAATGTTTTAGACTATTCAGCGGAATGGTGTTTTGTAAAAGCTACATGCAAACCACTAAAGCTAAAATTTGCTAGTAATAATATCACAAAATGACTGTCGGAAAGCACAGAGATAAAGTTAGAGACTACAATGATATGATTGCAACACATGACAATAGTTATCTTTTCAGTGTGCCACGAAATTACCTGAAAGAGGTAATGTTGCGATTCATAATCTGAAGATTGGTTTGACGTAACTCCTCCACGCATTGTGCGCGATATCATCTCCATACAGCCACTACATCATCATCTTCATTGGAATCTGGTTGCGGAATTTAGCCATTGGTGTTCCTCTACAGTTGTTACCTCCACACTTTATTATCGTTCCTTGATGACTGAAGACATGTCCTGTCAAGATACTCTTCCTTTAATCAAGTTTTGCGGTGGAGCTCTTCTCTCTCCGATGCGATTTTGTGCCTCCTAATTAGTTACACGATCGATCCACTTAATACTCAACTTCCTCTTGTAGCTTCTATTCTCTTCTTGTCTTTACTGTGAATAGCCCATGTTCCACTTTATACATGGTCCAGTCACATTAATGTGATCACTTTTCAAAAGCATGAATAACCATCTTTCGTAGCGCGGAAGTGCTGGAAGATTCTGGAAGGTACCCACAGGTATGTGGAGCCATGCCGCCTCCAGTGCAGTGGTCAGCTGCACTAGGTTTGAGGGCTGAAGACCTGGTGTGAACATCCAGATCGAAGTGGTTCCACAGAGTCTCGATTGAACTAAAATACGGGCGTGGAGGAGGGGGAGGGGACGTTTGCTGACCAGGAAAGAGCTGCAAACTCATCCTAGTTCTCTTAGAACCACGCCCGTACTCTAAGAGCTATGTGACACGTTATATTGTCCTGCTGGTAGGTGCCACCGTATCGAATAAAAACAAACTGTTTTTAGAGGAGGGCGTGGTCTCAAAGGGTAGATTCAAGCATGTGTTGATTCATTGTGCTTTCCAGAATGACGAAATCACGCAGGCAATGCCACAAAAACATTCCTAAGCCATAACGGTCTCTCTTGCTGCTTGGACAATTCCGACGATAGTTCAAGACCTGTAAGAGCCAAAGGCCATCTGTCCATTTGAGCATAAAACGTGATTTATCTGAAAGGCCGCCTGTCGCCGCTCACTGGGCGTCCAGTTGCGATATTGACGTGCAGATTCTAGCCTTCGTCCCCTGTGAACAGCGGTCAGCATGGCTGAATGAACTAGGTGCTGGCTATTGAGTCCCATATGTAGCAACGTTCGCCGAACAAGCTGAGCAAAGTGACGCGTTGGTACATCTCTGGCCCTTGTGCGAGCTGTTATTCGTCTAGCTATTGTTTGACAGAGTTGTTAGATGTCCTCGTGAGGGATATCGTGCCAAATTCTGTCCAATTCGCGCGTTAGATTATCAAAGTACAGAGCCGGTTGGAGGACCCTGCCCGTAATGCTCCAAACTTTCTTAGTTGGGGAAAGATCCAGCGACCTTTCTGGACAAAATAGCGCCTGAAAGTCCGAAGACAAGCAGTAGAAACTCTCGCAATGAGCATGCGGACATTATCTTGATGAAATGTAAGTCCAGGAGTCCAGGATAGAATGCCACGAAGAACAACAAAACAGGGCGTTGAATATCGCCGACTTATCGCTGTGCTGTGAGGGAACCGCAATCAACAGCGAAAGGAGTCCTGTCTGGCGCGTCTTCACGCACGTCTTCGCTAGTTACTGGGGCTCAAAAGGCTCTGAGCACTATGGGACTTAATAGCTGAGGTCATGAGTCCCCTAGAACTTAGGTCAGTTAGGTTTAAGTAGTTCTAAGGACATCACACACATCCATGCCTGAGGCAGGATTCGAGCCTGCGACCGTAGCGGTTGCGCGGTTCCCGACTGAAGTGCCTAGAACCACTCGGCCACCAGTACGGCTCACCGGGGCTCAGTTCGAAGTAGGGATCATGACTGAAGACAGTTACACTCCAGTCAATGAGACTCCAGGCCGTAGACTTGTCTGAAGACATCGGCGGGATCCCAACATGACTGTCGTCTGACACTTGGTCCGACAACTGGGAGTGATGGTCTGGGATGCCATTTCTTTTCAGTACCCATTTGGTTGTCACTCTTGCAGGACAGCGGTACGTCGATGATATTCTAAGCCCCGTTTTGTTGCCCTTAATGGCAAGCCATCTTGGCCTTACATTTCAGCAAGACAGTGGCCGCCCGCACACGGTGAGGTCGCGGATCTCGGCCCAATTGAGAACGTTTTGAGCATTAACGGCAGGGTCCTCGAACCAGGTAGGGATTTCGACGATCTAACGCGTTAATTGGACAAAATTTGGCACGATATCCCTCAGAGGAACATGCAACAACTCTATTAATCAATGCCATGCCGAATAACTGCTTGCATAAAGACCAGAGATGGACCAACGCGTTACTGACTCGCTCAGCTTGTGAAGCTCTTTCTCTTGAATAAATCAAACAATTTTTCTGAAGCTGTAATCATTTATTTTTGCGCACATCTACCGATTTCAGTCCTATTCAGGTAAGTCATTCATGGTGTGACACTTTTTGCCTGAGATTGTAAATGGTTAATGTCACGCAAAACTCACGCAAAAAATTCTATCTTTTTAAACACTTGTCCGTCTGGAGCTCCCCATTCTGTCACATTCATTTCTGGCCAACTCCAGCGTATACCATAAATTTAGACTAAATAGGTGATGAAGAGCAGGCGAGGTCCCCTTGTGAGTATAGAGACTCTATGCTTGCTGCCAGCGGGTACTTCGCCCACTCTGGAGTCTCCATCACTTGCCATATTCCTCAATATTCGTGCTCCACATGAAGATAGAGGTTTCTCATCAAAGGTTTGGTAGCCCACGTGCCACTGGCCCTACAGATGGGCTTACAGCGGTAGCAGGCATCGATGTCCCTGGGACCACCCTGGTAGCTTCTCTCATCACTGCCGTTAGCAAAGGCCTGGTCGTCTGCTCGACCTTCTGTTCCGCGGCTTGGTCGGCAGCGGCAGTGGGGCCAGGCTCCTCTTCTGTTGGAGCACGGAGGTCGCGTCCAAGTCTCGCATGCAGTTGCAGCAGCTGGCGGCACAGCTCTGTCTTCGCTTCCACGTCGTCCTCGAGAGCAGTCCTCTCCGCCACACAGACAGCCTTGAACGCCACGGTTCCCTCGCCAACTATACGGTCCGGTCATAGTAATTAAACCGTGAATTATTTTCAAAGAATTTCCTTGAGAATTTATTTACTAGCGATTCATCAAGAACATTAACACATTTAATCACACTGTGTGAGCGTGGAAGTAATTGCCAGGTAGTAACTGTTGAAATCATAAGCAAATTCCCTTTTAACAAATGGTAATTTATTCAGTTTAATGGTACCTAAAGCATTTTTTAAAAGAAACAGATTGAAAATTATGATCAGAAAGCACCCTCTAAATATCAAAGCTACAATTTATTCAGAGGCAGAAAGAAACAATTTTTTTTAACTGTGTGAGCTTTCGGGCTGAGAACCTTGCCGCTCCCTTTTGACACGGCCTTAGTTACGACTGCTCACAACAGCCTCAGAAAGACTACACTGGTGCAAATCTGCAATACACCAGATTATTTTAAACTAAAAGTTTTAACAATACACACAAGGTTGGTCAAATAAGTTAACATGCTCTACAGTACACAGATACCGCCTGTAAATATGATAGGCAAGACCAAAACATATTTCAGGAATTACGCCGTTACACTCCACGCAATAAATTCGTTGACACACCGAATCCGACAAACATGACAGAGGCAGCTACTAACGTACGGCAGACAGACAGGCAGACAGACAGACAGACACTAACTGCCTAACAAATGCGAAGCAAGACATACGAGCAAGCTGGGGACGAGAGACTGACCAAGAAAAGAAGTAGAATTTAACAAGTAAATGAAACAACATATCACCAATCACTTAACTTCTAATAAACTGTGATTTCTGGAGAAGACCTGGCGCAGCACGTCCAAATCGCTCTCCCGAATCGTCCGCTGCCAGCCACTTCAACGGACGCAGGAAGGCGCGCCGATCTCCCGTCTTTCCTGGTCGGCACCAACCGACCGACTGGCCGCTGCTCCGTCCACGACTGCCGCCCCGTCGCGGCTGCACTGCTGGTGTGCGTCTCCCACTCTCTTCCAGACACACGACGGCTGAAATACTTGCTCGGACCCAACCATGCAGAGGAAACACGCCCACTGGCAAAACGACATCCCTGTACCAGGAAAGGACCGAGCCAAGCTCCACAAGATGGTAACTGAAGGGGCCCAGAAGCGCTCGGAGAACCAGTTACACCACGGCGTCGCAGCTCGCACCGGCCAGACCGATGTCGTGGGTTGACTCCTGTTGCTCTCGTGTCGACCGCGAAGCCACTACCCCTCGCTATACGGCGTAGCCTACTGGAATCACGTGGCGACCTCACATGCGCCGACGCTCAAGACGGACAAGTCATCTCGTGACTCAGTGCGCGACCGACCAACTGATCGATCCAACCGCCAATGACCATTGCCTGAGCAAACTCGAGCAGACTGGCGGCCTAACGCGCAGACTCAGATGCAGGAACTAAGCCCCGACCGGGCGACCACTCGCTGAGTTCTCTTACCGGCGGAGTGGAAAGACTCTCATTTTGCCAGCTTTAAAGATTGATGCGAACGACAGACATACTAGCACTCCAACCGACTGACAGACAGACAGACAGACAGACACTAACTGCCTAACAAATGCGGACAAGAGACAGACTACAAAGGTGTGGACGAGAGACTGAACCAGACTGACTCCTGGAGAGTTTTTTTTTTCTTTATTGTTATTTCATTCCCCTGGCCCATATGGGCAGGGGAGGGCTGTCAGCGGCACAATCCGCCGCTCTTCAGCCGAGGGACATGAACTTAAAATAAGAATAAAATGGTACATACATAAGGCGATAAAGGGAAACTTAAAACAGAATAATGGGAGAAAATGGAGGTAAAAAATAGAGACTAACACGGAGACGTTCATGGAGGACAGTTAAAAAAAAAGTCACCAGAAAGTTAAGAAAACACAGCTGGCGATTCTTCAAAATTCAGAGAAGACACTGAATGGACATGCACACGTCAAAAGTCGGCCACAGTAGTAAAAACACTCCGGAACAACATACTTAAAACCCACTTTGAGCACACACGACGAAGAATAAAACTGCCAGGCGGACCTGCCAAGGGAAGGGCAGAGAGGATGGAAAAGGAGGGGAGAGTCCTGGAGAGCTCATAGCGCCCCTTAAATGCACGTGAACAGGCAACCTTTCCCCTTTCCCACCAGAGGGAGACACCAAAGCTGCGATTGCCACAGCGGCCCCACCGCCAGAAACAGAGGGCGACTGCTTCACACTACGCGCTATGACGCACTGTTCAAAACAGCAATTTTTACCACGGCTCAGTAATGTAGCTACTGCCTATGTTTGACGTCGACGTCCAGTATCCACTCACAGACGGCAGGTGGCAGTACCAACCGCGGACACTGTATAATGTGTGTCGAGGGACGAGGAAAACAGCGCAGTCGTTGTCATAATGTGGAAAGGGAGTGATATACCTGACGCCCAAAAGGATATAATCATTAGCTTTCGGGCCAAGGTTGGAAACAGTTCCGAAACTGCTAGGTTTGTGGACTGTTCGTGTGCCACTGGCTTCAGGGCACTGAGTGCCATTGTGGTCGACCACATCGTAGAAACGCTCTATAAGAAAAAGGCAGCAACGTATCAGCAAAAGAAGCCCCACAAAAAGTGATTGTTCAGCCTTTTGACACATCATCACTTTAATGCGACTGAACAGACTACATTAAAAAGTCTGACTCACATGTAGTTTGACTTCCACTACGTTTTCTCAAGATCGGTCAACGTCTCCTGCATTCCTAATTGGGTCTGGTTACCCAACACTGGTGGGACATTCCGGCTGTTGATGGGCAGTGTGCACAGCTGCCGATGATTCGTTCTGCTGCGACAGCTTCAGGTCCGCCGGTCGGCGTCGTCTCCTTCGCCAATGCGGTTTTGCAGCTGGGGCCACCATCCTTCAAAAATGGCTCTGAGCACTATGGGACTTAACTTCTAAGGTCATCATTCCCCTAGAACTTAGAACTACTTAAACCTAACTAACCTAAGGACATCACACACATCCATGCCCGAGGCAGGATTCGAACCTGCGACCGTAGCGGCCGCTCGGTTCCAGACTGTAGCGCCTTTAACCGCTTGGCCACCACGGCCGGCGGCCACCATCCTGATTTTGAGCTGTTGAGAGCGCCGGGCCGCCTCGCCCGTTAGCGACATGAGGCCCATTACGGCAGGTGCATTTTGGCGTCACTGGAGCAGGTGCACTTTGGCGTATCTTCCCTTCGCCTCTTCGCCTGGCACAGTTGTGACCGTCATGCTCACCAGAGCACTTGGACAGTAGTTGGCAACAAGGCCTTCTCCATGACATGGCGCTTGAAGCACTGATGTTTAAGGTCCTGGCCTTGGCGGAGAGGGAGAGGGGGAGAGCTTCCACTTTCACTGGTAGGCCCAGGAGCTGGAATTGCACGGCGATAATTAACACCGGCGGCCACTTCTTGTTTGCCCGGGTAATACAATAATTCCAATCCCAAAGAAAGCAGGTGTTGACAGATGTGAAAATTACTGAACTACAAGTTTAATAAGTCACAGCTGAAAAATACTAACGCGAATTCTTTACAGACGAATGGAACAACTGGTAGAAGCCGACCTCGGGGAAGATCAGTTTGGATTCCGTAGAAATGTTGGAATACGTGAGGCAATACTGATGCTATGACTTATCATAGAAGAAAGCTTAAGGAAAGGCAAACCTACGTTTCTAGCATTTGTAGACTTAGAGAAAGCTTTTGACAATGTTAATGGGAATACTCTCTTTCAAATTCTGAAGGTGGCAGGGGTAAAATACAGGGAGTGAAAGGCTATTTACAATTTGTACAGAAAGCAGATGGCAGTTATAAGAGTAGAGGGGCATGAAAGGGAAGCAGTGGTTGGGTAAGGAGTGAGACAGGGTTGTAGCCTGTCCCCGGTGTTCTTCAGTCTGTATATTGAGCAAGCAGTAAAGGAAACAAAAGAAAAATTCGGAGTAGGTATTAAAATCCATGGAAAAGAAACAAAAACTTTGAGGTTTGCCGATGACATTGTAATTCTGTCAGAGACAGCAAAGGACTTGGAAGAGCAGTTGAACGGGATGGACAGTGTCTTGAAAGGAGGGTATAAGATGAACATCAACAAAAGCAAAACGAGGATAAGGGAATGTAGTCAATTTAAATCGGATGATGCTGAGGGAATTACATTAGGAAATGAGACACTTAAAGTAGTAAAGGAGTTTTGTTAATTGGGGAGCAAAATAACTGATGATGATCGAAGTAGGGAGGATATAAAATATAAACTGTCAATGTCAAGGAAAGCGTTTCTGAAGAAGGAAAAATTTGTTAACATCGAGTATAGATTTCAGCGTCAGGAAGTCGTTTCTGAACGTATTTGTATGAAGTGTAGCCATGTATGGAAGTGAAACATGGACCATAAACAGTTTGGACAAGAAGAGAATAGAAGCTTTTGAAATGTGGTGCTACAGAAGAATGCTGAAGATTAGATGGGTAGAACACATAACTAATGAGGAGGTATTGAATAGAATTGGGGAGAAGAGGAGTTTGTGGCACAACTTGACAAGAAGAAGGGACCGGTTGGTAGGACATGTTCTGAGGCATCGATGGATCACCAATTTAGTATTGGAGGGCAGCGTGGAGGGTAAAAATCGTAGAGGGAGACCAAGAGATGAATACACTAAGCAGATTCAGAAGGGTGTAGGCTGCAGTAGATACTGGGAGATGAAAAAGCTTGCACAGGATAGAGTAGCATGGAGAGCTGCATCAAACCAGTCTCAGGACTGAAGACCACAACAACAACATGCAGTTTGACTGCTGCGTCTCCAAAGCGAGCATCTAGCAGCCCTTCCCGGAATGCCACCGCGCGCAGATCCAGGAGAGCAGCCTGAGGAGCACGTTGGTGGGTTTGTTTTGCTGATAGGTTGGTGCATTTTGCTTATAGAGCGTTTCTACGATGTGGTCTGCCACAATGGCACTCAGTGCCCTGAGGTGGACCATGGCATGTGGGTCAACATACTCGACGCCGAAGTCAAGCTTGCAGCACTTGTCGTAAAGCTTCTTAATGCTATTCCTTAACAACAGATGTAGAGTAGGGATGCGAAAATCCGTCCGGTTACAATCGGTGCCACTATTTGAGTTCTGAATAACCGGCATTTGGTGGGTGTTGGCCATAAGAGCTGGTTTTTTTTTAATTTTTACCAACAGCCCGATAGA
Source organism: Schistocerca americana (assembly GCF_021461395.2). Lineage (NCBI taxonomy): Eukaryota > Metazoa > Arthropoda > Insecta > Orthoptera > Acrididae > Schistocerca > Schistocerca americana. Next base: position 227,240,556 of record NC_060121.1, read on the forward strand.
AAGCCCAAATGTCGATTACCCATAGCATTTTTTAAAAAAGAGAATAGTTTATATTCGTAAATTTTCCATTACTTTGAAATATTGCGTTATGATAAAAAATGCAAAACCGATCAGTGCTATTTTGCTATGAACGCCGGCGGAAACGACCAACAGACACATGGTATATGAATTGGTACAGCATTGCTGAGACAATAATGGACCTGTTACCACGTGGCGTGGCGTATTGTGTGGTACGCATGCACGTGCTGAGTGCAAGGCTTGCCCCATCTGGTCTATATGGTAGATTCACGCTAGTGTCATCGGACACTAGTTGGCATCCTTCGCCTTGGAAGTAATTTACAAAGTGCGGTACCAGTGGAGTTCTATGTTTCATTTCCTTTAAAATATTAAGAATGGCCGGCAAGGGTGGCCGAGCGGTTCTAGACGCTACAGTCTGGAATTGCGCGACCGCTGCGGTCGCAGGTTCGAACCCTGCCTCGGGCATGGATGTGTCTGATGTCCTTAGGTTAGTTAGGTTAAAGTAGTTCTAAGTTCTAGGGGACTGATGACCTTAGAAGTTAAGTCCCATAGTGCTCAGAGCCATTTGAACCATTTTAATTAAGAATGGTAGTGGCCGCAACAAGGCCAGCGGCCTTGCCGCAGTGGTTAACGCCGGTTCCCGTCCGATCACCGAAGTTAATCGCTTTCGGGCTGGGCTAGCACTTGGATGGGTGACCATCCAGTCTACCGAGCGCTGTTGGCAAGCGGGGTGCACTCAGCCCTTATGAGGCAGACTGAGGAGCTACTTCATTAAAAAGTTGCGGCTCCGGTCTTGTAAACCGACCTACGGCCGGGAGAGAAGTGTGCTGACCGCATGTCCCTCAATATCCGAATCCAGTGACGGATATCACAAAAAACTAGCGATGTCATATAAGGTGAAAACTTATAATTTAACAAATCATTCATAGTTTGCAATAAAAATTGAAAGTATCTGATCTGGTGTCTGTGTATACGTAATATGCCTTTATCTGCTTGTAGCCCTAGAAAACGGACAAATTAAAGCGAAAAGTAGAGTTCTTCAACTTCAATTTTCATACTTTGACTATTCCTCGTGCACAGTCAGTGGTGTGATCCTCGATTGCAAAGCGACTTTTGAGCAGAGTCTCAAGAAATTAGAATCAATAGGAGGATACGGGTGATTTTTTGTGGTATATTGTCATTTTTAGCTTTTCGTGAAAATCAGCGAATGATGGACGGACTAAGCTTTCTTTTATTTGCATGTTTAATGTAGTATCTTGATTCTACGTATCTTGAAACTCAGAGAATTAAAAATGTTCCTGTACTGGTAGATAGGACAGCTTGGCTGTGGAAGTGGAAGGGTAACCCACAACATAGACAGACAACAGTATTCACAATTACAAGCACCCAAGCTTTAATGATCTTCCAGCAATAAAGGCTCTTAACAAATCTCAATTAAGCAAGGACATAAAGTTAGTTACAAACATATGTTAATCTTCAACCAGTGAATAACCCCAATAAAGAATTCTCATTTAAATGAAACATAGATAGGAAAATGCCTTACCAAAATGCTTGAATTGTATAAAATCATGAAAAGCTGAGTTACAACTTTTCTCACAAACTACTTAGGAATTTACAGCAAATAAACAAGTTTGATCTGTTTAACCAGAAGGTAACTGCCAAGTCCAAGCGATCGAAGCCACTCAGAGCGGACGACCGCCCCAACGCTGGTCATCAACCGACATCGTCACGGCCCAGTGGCCACCGTGCTAAAACAGACTAACGTTTCGGTAAGCGACCGACAGCAACACAGGAGTAACAGTGACTGAAAGTCGGCGTACGCCTTACGAAACACGGCACACCCTGAAGCTGGAGCAGGCACAGCTGACTAGCGGCCATACAACCGCGAGCAAACAAATCTCACGCCTCCCGTACTAACGCGGGAAATGATAGCGAGCGACAAGACGCCACGCGCAAAGTAGCAACCGTGCCTACCCCTCGTTCACAGAATGTGCCCTGTCTCCTTGTGTATGGTAATACAATTTATAGCACACAAGAAACGATTTAATGATGGCATTAGTTCAACACAAGATCAGTTGACAGTTAGGTCCAGTAAAGATTTACCAACGGATTTACCTTCAAACCAACTTCTGGACCACAGGCGGAAATTAGTAAACTTGGCATAGGTTTTAAAAAAAAAAAATGGCTCTGAGCACTATGGGACTTAACATCTGTGGTCATCAGTCCCCTAGAACTTGGAACTACTTAAGCCTAACTAACCTAAGGACATCACACACATCCGTGCCCGAGGCAGGATTCGAACCTGCGACCGTAGCAGTCGCGCGGTTGCGGACTGAGCGCCTAGAACCGGTAGACCACCGCGGCCGGCGCATAAGTTTTCACCAGACCGATAAACAAGAAATCAAATTAAACAGTTGCCAAAAATACAGACACGATACGCAAGCCCTTGAAGACCTTGCTATCTTACTCACAGTTATCATTAATGGCGAAACATACACAAATGAATGACAAGAAATTCACCATTGAAAGCAAAAAACAGCTGTTAGAGGTATCGAGTTGAAATTTATGTCAAACATTAAGGTCTACTGTCCGTTGGTAGTGTAAAAAATTTAAGCTGCTAATTTAATGCAATCAAAATATCCGGCCATTTATGTCACATATTTTGATACAAACTCATTCATAAAAACGTATGGGGTACTTCCCATTAACTTAAAATCATGGAATTTGCCGAGAAGCAAAATTTCACAGTAAAAGTAAAGAGAAAATCAGAGAATTGCTGATTTGTTATTTCATAACAAAAAATATATTTTTTCGTTGATGAATTATGCAATAATTTTTGGCTAGTTGCGTCATTCACCAACTATCATTAACGGCCGAGGAGTTCACAAGATCCAACATGGATAAAATAACATTTAGATATTTTTTTGCTATTCGTCCCGCTGTTAAAACTTGGTTCTACCTACCAGTTTTACGGTTGTTTTAGAAGGTTTTCTGCAGGCTAATACAGAGAAACCTTCGAGGACAACCAACAAACTAGCCTGCACTATTGCTCCCCGACTCCAGTCCCCAGTTTTCATGAGAACAGTCCTTTCACCTGCTGCGGACAATCTCATCAGTAGGTTTGCATTTGCCCCGTCAAGGCTTGCTGAGACTTCATTCACTTTTACATACTGTAGGCGTAAACGCATACTTTGTCTGCGGATCCGAATGCAGAAGAAACACCACTTTCTGAGTTGGGAGAGAGGGTAATATAGTGAAACATCAAGGTCAAAGAGACGTTTGGACCTTCTTAAACTATATAGCATGAAATCGGGAGCGACATCCAGTCATAGAGTTACCAGTTCTGTAGTGCAGTTGCTGGCGCTACACAATAACGTGCCAAACCAGGGAGACAAGGACCTTTCTGGCTCAGTTATAGGCTGTTAAATCTTGGTTCTATCCATCAGTACTTGAAGCTTTTGTTTGTAATCTTACGAGGGATAATTTGCTACTGCACTCAGACATGTACCAGATCAGGTTTCACTGCATTTGCGTGACGCCTTCTCGTGGATGTAGCAAACATGCGACCACTGAAGCTGCCCCTGTTTGTTTTACGTTCAATCTTCCCTGATAACTCTATATGGTACGGAACCCACGCACTTGAAAAACGTTCCAGGATGGTGTTTTGTAAGCAGTATTCTTTCTAAACTGACTGCATTTTACCAGTATCCTACTAATGAAACCACCATAAACGAACCGTAATGTTTGTTGACAGCTTACGAGATAATTTCAAGAGTGATAATTACAGGTGAGAGTTTTAAACAAGCACTATTTCAGCCTTTTTTGTCGCACAGCTATGTGGAACTAGAGGCTTAAAGACATCACCAAATCTTCATGATGAGCAATTTGGTGAACTTTTGTAAATTAGTTTTTTCTTCTTCGCATAATTTACGCTTTTTTTTAAATGAAATCGGCACTAAAACCGAAAAATGGCAAATGTGGTACATGAAGTAGATGGGGATAAAAGCTGACGATATATTACTTCAGAATGAGTAGGCCTACGAATCGCTCTTCCTCAGAAACTACATTAATAATGTGTTGTCGAAAAGTCGTATCTTAAACTATTACAGTTCAATAATTGTTCAAATGGCTCTGAGCACTACGGAACTTAATATCTGTGGTCATCAGTCCCCTAGAACTTAGAACTACTTAAACCTAACTAACCTAAGGACATCACACAACACCCCGTTATCACGAGGCAGAGACGGTTGAATAGACCAATAATTAAAATAAATTGGAAACTATGGTGTGACACTCATAAGTGTCTGGATAATTTATTCGCTGTGTTTGAAACTGGTGAAAGCATCTACAATGTGTGCAGTGCTCCTTCAAAGGATGCACCTAAATCTTCTTTTTTTCCATTTCAGTAAACGTATTTTTGGCGTGAACGAATCGCTACTACTGTCAGCAGACGATTCCGAGAACATTGTTATTGCTGCACGCACTGTAGGTAATGCACTTAAGCAACCATGTAAACACCCGAAGCCAAAAGGCTCACAGCGAGAAGCCTGAGCGACCACGAAGTGCCACCTCGAAGCTGCAGCGAAAACGGAGCCAAAGCTCGCAGTGAGCAGCGAGTTACCAACAGCGTGACCGCGCCATAGCTACACGTGACCCCACGTTGTGACGTAGCTAACCCCCATGTTTTCGTACTCGCATGAGAGTGCCAGGTAGCTGTCGGCTCGCTCCTGTGAACGCGAGCGAGGCAACTGCTGGTCTAGTGAAGCCAAGCTGAACGAAAAACAAATGGTGGGGAAGATGTATTCCACTGTCACAGCCGGCCGGAGTGGCCGTGCGGTTCTAGGCGTTACAGTCTGGAACCGCGTGACCGCTACGGTCGCAGGTTCGAATCCTGCCTCGGGCATGGATGTGTGTGATGTCCTTAGGTTAGTTAGGTTTAAGTAGTTCTAAGTTCTAGGGGACTGATGACCACAGCAGTTAAGTCCCATAGTGCTCAGAACCATTTGAACCATTTGAACCACTGTCACATCAGAACGATTCTTACTCATAACTTTCGGTCTGATCTTTTACGCACCAAGGTTCCATTACGTCAAGTTCTTAAATGTACCCTTCTGTATCACTAGTAGCACGAACACGGAATCAACTTGTATAGACTACGTCACACAAAAAAAACAAAAAAACTGCGGTACTACGTATTTATTGTGTCGACTACTGTGGGACTCAGCACTGACATAAACACCGAAGAACGGAAGTTGCGAGTTGCCATGACCGGTGGCGAGAAACCAAAATGATCTGGACGTAACGCTTGCATATTAGTGTTGTTGTTATTGTGGTCTTCAGTGCTGAGACTGGTTTGATACAGGTCTCCATGCTCCTATATCCTGCTTTTTCGTCTCCCAGTATCTACTGCAACCTACATCCTTTTGAATCTGCTTAATGTATTCATCTCTTGGTCTCCCTATACGATTTTTACCCTCCACGCTGCCCTCCAATGCTAAATTTGTGATACCTTGATGCCGCAGAACATGCCCTACCAATCGGTCCCTTCTTCTTGTCAAATTGTGCCACAAACTTCTCTTCCCCCCCATTCTATTCAATACCTCCTCATTAGTTATGTGATCTACCCATCTAATCTTCAGCATTCTTCTGTAGCACCACAATTCGAAAGCTTCTATTCTCTTCTCCTCCAAACTATTTATCGTCCTTGTATCACTTCCATACATGGCTACACTCCGTACAAATACTTTCAGAAACGACTTCCTGACATTTAAATCTATACTCGATGTTAACAAATTTTTCTTCTTCAGAAACGCTTTCCTTGCCATTGCCAGTCTACATTTTATATCCTGTCTACTTCGACCATCATCAGTTACTTTGCTCCCCAAATAGCAAAACTCATTTACTACTTTAAGTGTCTCATTTCCTAATGTAATTCCCTCAACATCACCAGACTTAATTCGACTAAATTCCATTATCCTCGTTTTGCTTTTGTTGATATTCATCTTATATTCTCCTATCAAGACACTGTCCATTCCGTTCAATTGCTCTTCCAAGTCCTTTGCTGTCTCTGACAAAATTACAATGTCATCGGCGAACCTCAAAGTTTTTGTTCCTTCTCCATGGATTTTAATACCTACTCCGAACTTTTCTTTTGTTTCCTTTACTGCTTGCTCAGTATAGAGATTGAATAACATCGGGGATAGGCTACAACCTTGTATCACTCCCTTCCCAACCACTGATTCCCTTTCATGCCCCTCGACTCTTATAACTGCCATCTGCTTTCTGTACAAATTGTAAATAGCCTTTCACTCCCTGTATTTTACCCCTGCCACCTTTAGAATTTGAAAGAGAGTATTCCAGTCAACATTGTCAAAAGCTTTCTCTAAGTCTACAAATGCTAGAAACATAGGTTTGCCTTTCCTTAATCTTTCTTCTAAGATAAGTCGTAAGGTCAGTATTGCCTCACGTGTTCCAGCATTTCTACGGAATCCAAACTGATCTTCCCCGAGGTCGGCTTCTACCAGTTTTTCGATTCGTCTGTAAATAATTTGTGTTAGTATATTGCAGCTGTGACTTATTAAACTGATAGTTCGGTAATTTTCACCTCTGTCAACACCTACTTTCTTTGGGATTGGAATTATTATATTCTTCTTGAAGTCTGAGGGAATTTTGCCTGTCTCATACATCTTGCTCACCAGATGGTAGTTTTGTCATGACTGGCTCTCCGACGGCCGTCAGTAGTTCTAATGGAACGTTGTCTACTCCCGGGACCTTGTTTCGACTCAGGTCTATCAGTGCTCTGTCAAACTCTTCACGCAGTATCATATCTCCCATTTCATCTTCATCGACATCCTCTTCCATTTCCATAATACTGTCCTCAAGTACATCGCCCCTGTATAGACCCTCTATATACTCCTTCCACCTTTCTGCTTTCCATTCTTTGCTTAGAACTGGGTTTCCATCTGAGCTCTTGATATTCATACAAGTGGTTCTCTTTTCTCCAAAGGAATCGTCCGACCAGGCAACATTTTTCCGGTCATCAACAATCCAGTGTGAGTGTTGACGGGGCGAGACGTAAGGCTATGTGTCGTGCAGTCATCGAGTGTATACGGGTGGGCCTTTGGCTCTGAAAGCCCAAATCGATGATGTTTCTTTGAATGGTTCGCACGCTGACACTTGTTGATGGCTCAGAACTGAAATCTGCAGCAATTTGTGGACGGGTTACACTTTTGTTACGTTGAACGATTGTCTTCAGTCGTCGTCGGTCCTGTTCTTGCAGGATCTTTTTCCGGTCGCAGCGATGTGGTAGATTTGATGTTCTACCTGATATTCACGGTAAATTCGTCACCGGCCGCTGTGGCCGAGCTGTTGTAAGCGCTTCGGTCCGGAATCGTGCTGCTGCTACGGTCGCAGGTTCGAATCCTGCCTCGGGCATGGATGTGTGTGATATCCTTAGGTTAGTTAGGTCTAAGTAATTCTAGATCTAGGGGACTGATGACCTCAGATGTTAAGCCCTATAGGGTTTCGAGCCATTTGAACCATTTTTGATACATTCGTGAAATGTTCATACCGGAAAATCCCTTCATCGGTAGCTCGGAGATTCTGTGTCCCATCGCCCGTGCGCCGACTATAGCGCCACCTTAAAACTCAACACAAATCTTGATAATCTACCATTGTAGCTTCAGTAACCGATCTAGCAACTGCAACAGAGAGTTGTTGTCTTACACAGGATGAAAAGTATTTAAACCGACAAACTCTGAGAGGTTGTAGGGGACATGAAAACAAATATTTTTCCCTAATATCTTTTTTTCCTATGAGTATTATTTAAACCGGTGGAGGCCGTATTACGTTCTTCAGTTGTTAGAGGCCGTGTTACGATCTTTAGTTGTTAGAGGGCGTATTACGCTCTTCAGTTGTAGGCAACTGCTGTCCACCAGTGTTGTAGTGCATTGTCTGTGTTTACTAATGGAGCGATACACCTGGAGTGAGTTCACTGATATGGTTGGTGCGTAGTACGTAGCGCACCACAACGGACGAGCTGCACAGCGGGTTTATCAATAACAATATCCTAATCGCCGTATCCCGCATCATACGACCTTCGCTGCTGTGTACCAACGTCTGCGTGAGACTGGGTATATTGGCAGATTACCTGGACAGCGATGCCGTCGCACAGTAAGCACGCTGCAATTTGAGGAAGCTGTCTTGCAGCATGTGGAGCGGGATCCTTCAATCAGCACTCGTGAAATTGCACGTAACATGGGAACGAATCAGGGGAATGTAAGAACAGTCCTTCGAGAGCAGTTGTTACGTCCATTTCACTTACAGCGCGTCCACAACCTGGAACCAGTTAATTATCCACCCAGAGCACAGTTTTCGCAGTGGTACCTGGAACTGTATGAAATGCATCCTACATTTCCGTCCTCTGTGCTGTTTACCGATGGAGTAACGTTCGGGAGTGATGGAATCTTCAGCATGCACAATTGGCATGTTTGAAGTGAGGATAACCCACATGCCACAGTTACTGGCGCTCATCAAGTGCGGTTCTTCGTTAATGTGTAACGCGGTGTTGTTGGGGACTGTTTAATTGGGCCGTATCTGCTACCTAGGCCATTAAATGGCAGGCACTATAACAATTCTCTCGCCAGAGCATTGCCAGAATTGCTGGAGGACGTCCCGGTCCCTACAAGACATCGCATGTGGTTCCAACATGACGCAGCGCCGGCACATTTCAGTCGTCGTGTCGATTCCTGGACCGACGGTTCCCAGGAACGTGGATTGGCAGAGGTGGTCCTGTACCATGGTCTGCTCGATCCCCAGATATGTCCTCTCTCGACTTTTTTGTGTGGGGTGAGATGCGCAACCTTGTTTACCCAACTCCTGTTGCATCAGAAGAGGATCTGGTTGCCCGGATAGTAGCAGCAGCAGGAACAATTCAGGGTACTCCTGGGGTTTTGCCGGTGTCAGACATAACATGATCCGTTGATGTTACCTTTGTTTACGTGTCAATGGAGGCATTTTTGAAAATCTACTGTAACTGAAATTGGGTTGTGTTAATGTGTTGTCTCTTGGTCATAAAAAAATGGAAAAGTATTTGTTGGTTTAATTAATTTGCGGCCAAAGAAAATCTTCCTCTACCAGTTTAAATAATCCTCATAGGAGAAAATGACATTAGGGAAAAATATTTGTTTTGATGTCCCCTACAACCTCCCATAGTTTGTCGGTTTAAATACTTTTCACCCTGTATATCTCTGTTTGAATACGCATGCCTATACCAGTTTCTTTGGCGCTTTAGTTTATAAATGTGTTCTTTCCATTCAAAACAAAAACCCATAAGACATGTAAGTGCATTAATTTTGACCTTTATGTTTAAGTGAATAAAACAAATCTAAGGGTAACGGAGGATCTTACTCTGCCCGTAAGCAATGTGGTGACAGTAGGTGTATGTCCGAATGCAATGGTACGTCCGCCCCTCGTTTCTGTCCTGTGCCTGTTCTGTGTTCTGCTGCATCGGTCCCTTCCTCAGCGCTAGGGTTCCGGGGCTCTGCGCTCGGATACAGTTGCGTGCGGCAGGGGGGCGCACTTCGGAAACTGCGGCAGGCGGGGGAAGGGCGGGGGAGGGGGCAGCAGTCAGTGCCAGAGGCACCCCCACACCCACACGCAAGCCTACACTTAGGCCGCTAGTGGCACGGGCGGGCCCGTCTAAACACGCCGCAATCTCATTACACCCGCCTCAGTCTGCCGGCGACAGCGCGCCTAGAACAGCTGAATATCGCCCCCACTGTTCTCCCGGCCCGCTGGTGTAGCAACTCGGTGGCGTTTGTAGCCACGCGACGTGCAAAATGGGTTCGCGCTTTCCTTTCCTCTTCCCGCACGGAGTACCAAAATTTACATACAGACCAACCACGTTTACGTGCTCTCTCAGATCCCGTTTCCCGTAAAACGGTTTCCCAATACCGCTTCTGGTTGTGGATGTAAATATTCCTGTATCGATTCAGATCACAGTATCAGTTTACGTTCCCATGTATAAGCTCCACCGCTTTTATATTGTGACTGGCTTGTCATGTTGCTACTTGCAACGTGAAATGATTTTGTAGTGGATTGAAGGGAAAAAGGAGCATTAGGCCAGACAGGTCTTACCTACAACATTTTCTTTTGTGTAAGTTGAAGATAAGGACATTTTATCTCTATCGAACAGAAAGAGAGACTTAAAATACTGATACACTCGACAACAAAAAGAAAAACTATGCTCTACAGAGGAATTATCCGTACGGGACGGAATCCGGTAGATATGACGTTCATATACAGACAAACGAATGATTACAGTTTCAGAAAAAATTATTTATTCAAGAGAAAGAGCTTCACAAATTGAATAAGCTTATAACAGTCGTATGCAACCAGTTATTCAACTTGGCATTGATGTACACTAGTGGCCATTAAAATTGCTACACCAAGAAGAATTGCAGATGATAAACGGGTATTCGTTGGACAAATATATTATACTAGAACTGACATGTGTCCACATTTTCACGCAATTTGGATGCATAGATCAGGAGAAATCAGTACCCATAACAACCACCTCTCGCCGTAATAACGGCCTTGATACGCATGGGCATTAAGTCAAACAGCTTGGATGGCGTGTACAGGTACATCTGCCCATGCAGCTTCAACACGATCCCACAGTTCAGCAAGAGTAGTGACTGGCGTTTTGTGACGAGCCAGTTGCTCGGCCACCATTGACCAGACGTTTTCAATTGAGAGAGATCTGGACAATGTGCTGGCCATGGCAGCAATCGAACATTTTCTGTATCCAGAAAGGCCCGTACAGGACCTGCAACTTGCGGTCGTGAATTATCCTGCTGAAATCTGGGGTTTCGCAGGGATGGGATGAAGGATAGAACCACGGCTCGTAACACATCTGAAATGTAACGTTCACTGATCAAAGTGCCGTCAATGCCAACAAGAGGTGACCGAGACGTGTAACCAATGGAACCTCATACCATCACGCCGGATGATACGCCAGTATGGTGATGACGAATAAACGCTTCCAATGTGCGTTCACCGCAATGTCGCCAAACACGGATGCGACCATCATGATGCTGTAAACAGAATCCGGATTTATCCGAAAAAATGACGTTTTGCCATTCTTGCACCCAGGTTCGTCGTTACGTAAACCATCGCAGGCGCTCCTGTCTGTGATGCAGCGTCAAGGATAACAGCAGCCATTGTCTCCGAGCTGATAGTCCATGCCGCAGCAAACGTCGTCGAACTGTTCGTGCAGATGGTTGTTGTCTTTCAAACGTACCCATCTGTGGACTCAGGGATCTAGACGTGCCGGCACGATCCGTTACAGCCATGTGGATAAGATGCCTGTCATCTCGACTGCTAGTGATCCGAGACCGTTGGGATCCAGCACGGCGTTCCGTGCGATAAACCGCAATCGCGAAAGGCTGCAATCCCACGTTTATCAAAGTCGGAAACGTGATGGTACGCATTTCTCCTCCTTACACGAGGCATCGCAACAACCGTTTCACCAGGCAACGCTGGTCAACTACTGTTTGTGTATGTGAAATCGGTTGGAAAATTTTCTCATTTCAGCACGTTGTAGGTGTCGCCACTGGCGCCAGCCTTGTGTGAATGCTCTGAGAAGCTAATCATTTGCATATCACAACATCATCTTCCTGTCGCTTAAATTTGGCGTCTGTAGCACGTCATCTTCGGGGTGTAGCAATTTTAATGGTCAGTAGTGTATAAGAGTCGTTGGATATCCTCATAAGGGATACCGTGCTAAGCTCTGTCCAGTTGCTCGTCAAGATCCCGGGCTTGTTAGAGGGCCCAGCCCATAATGCTCCAAAAGTTGTCAAATGTGGGCCGGCCGGCGTGGCCGAGCGGTTCTAGGCGCTACAGTCTGGAACCGCGCGACCGCTACGGTCGCATTTTCGAATCCTGCCTCGGCCATGGATGTGTGTGATGTCTTTACGTTAGTTAGGTTTAAGTAGTTGTGAGTTCTAGGGGACTGTTGATCCCAGAAGTTAAATCCCATAGTGCTCAGAGCCATTTGAACCATATATAGGCCCCCACCCCAACCCCAATTTTCATATGTAACATAAGAAAAATGTGAAACATATATACTTGTGTTTCAAGGCGTCACGTAAACTAACTCAAAGTTTTTTGCTAGAAAAGGATTCTTTTCTTCTTCATAGATCAGCAAGGCTACGTACAGGCGAGACACACACAATGGCTTTCCGACAATCGCACAGGGAGGAACCCACAGGAGCTATGTTCGGGGTCTGCGGTGGCCACTTGACTAATACATAACGTTCTGCCCGTAGCCGTGGAAAGGTTCGGCCCAGGAAGTCACAACATGTAATCTACAATGCTGTGATGCATCATCCTGCAGGAAAATTACATTTAGCTGAAGGAAAAGAAGCTACGGCATAGTAAATTGCTCAAACAAGTCCAGATACTCGGTTCCTGTTGCTGTTTGTTCGATGAAGGAAAATGGTCCAACTATGCTGTCTTTGAAATTTCCTGGCAGATTAAAATTGTGTGCCGGACCGAGACTCGAACTTGGGACCTTTGCCTTTCGCACGCGAATGCTCTACCAACTGAGCTCCCCAAGCACGACTGACGCTCCGCCCTCACAGCTTTACTTCCGCCACAACTTCGTCTCCTACTTTCCAAACTTCACAGAAGCTCTCCTGCGAAATTGCAGGCTGTGGCTAAGCCACGTCTCCGCAGTGTCCTTTCTTCCAGGAATGCTAGTTCTGCAGGTTCGCAGGAGAGATTCTGTGAAGTTTGGAAAGTAGGAGACGAGGTACTGGCGTAATTAAAGCTGAGAGGACAGGGCGTGAGTCGTGCTTGGGTAGCTGAGTTGGTAAAGCACTTTCCCGCGAAAGGCAAAGGTCCCGAGTTCGAGTCTCGGTCCGGCACACGGTTTTAATCTGCCAGTAAGTTTCATATCACCCCACACTCCGCTGTAGAGTGAAAATATCATTATGCTGTCTTTCATTAGCACACACTATATGTTTACCTTTCCGCTGTCTCTGATATGTTCCCGAAAACTGTAGCGGGTTTTCGAATTCCATATGAGAATGCTGTACTGAGTACCATGCAGTAGCATCAAATGACATCAGCGGATAAGTTTCAGATAAAATAAACTTCCACTGTGTTATATATAGTGTGCCTATTGTTCCTGGAGCCAAATTGTTAAGGCTATTTCTCGCGATAAGCGGGAAATTCTGATTCGAGACCTTGCCTGGCACAAATTGTCAACTGTCAGAATACATTAATTAAAATCGAACATTGTAGGATGTGAGGTCCGCCAGTTACGCAAAACACTGTTTTTTCTCAGTACTCAAACATGTTTCAGCACTGCTGTGCCATCATCACTGGGTATCCGTTTTATTTATTCTGTAATGTGAACATTTTTGTTAAATGATTACAAAATTATGCTTGTTGGAACTAGACATCCACATAATTTTGTAATCATTTAACAAAAATGTTCGCTTTACAGAAGAAATAAAACGGAAACCCACTGATGATGGCATAGTGGTGCTGAAACATACTGAAACATGCTGATGATTACAAAATTACGTAGATGTTTAGTTCAAACAAACTATTGTTTGAATTAAATATCCACATAATTTTGTGATAATTTAACAAAGATTTTCACATTACAGAAGAAATAAAACGGAGACCCACTGATGATGGCACAGTGGTGCTGAAACACGTTTGGGTACTGAGAAAAAACGGTGTTTTGCATAATTGGCGGACCTCACATCCTACAATTTTAACTGCAAACACGGTCAACACAAGGAGCTGCAAATCCAAATGACGAATATGAAATGGAACATCTTAGCAAGAACACAAATCTAACATAGATCGTAAATTGCTATACCACTCGTCTCTGTTGGTAGAGATTACATTACATAGATATCTCTGTACATAATCCATTGGAAGTAAAAACGCTGTACTTTCTATTTCGGAAATCGTTAAGGAATTCAATATTCCGAGAGCCACAGCGTCAAGAGTGTGATGAGAATACCAGATTTCAGGCATTACCTCTCACCATGGACAACACAGTGGCCGACGGATTTCACTGAACGACAAAGAGCAGCGGCATTTGCGTAGAGTTGTCAGTGCTAACAGACAAGCAACACGGCGCGAAACAACAGAGAAATCAATTTGGGACGTACGACGTATATATCCGTTATGGCAGTGCGGCGAAATTTGGTATTAACTAGCTATGACAGCAGACGACTGAAGCGAGTCCCTTTGCCAACAGCGCGACACCGCCTGTAGCGCCCCTCCAGGGCTCGTGACCACATCGGTTGGACCGTAGACGAGTGGGAAACAGTGGCCTGGTCAGATGAGTCCCGGTTTCAGCTGGTAAGGCTTGATGGTTCGAGTGACGCACAGACTCCACGAACCCATGGACCAAGTTGTCAACAAGGCCCTGCGCAAGCTGGTGGTGACTGCAGAATGATGTGGGCTCCATTTACACGGAACAGACTGGGTACTCTGGTCTAACTGAACAGATCAGTGACTGGAAATGGTTCCGCTACTTGTAGACCATTTGCAGCCAGACAACGATGGACTTTTTATGGATGACGATGCACCCCATGTCTCTGGGCCACAATTGATTGTGACTGCTTTGATGAATATTCTGGACTATTCGAGCGAACGATTTGCCGCCCCCCCCCCCCCCCAGATCCCCCGTCATGAAGCTCATCGAACATTATTGGACATAATCGAGTGAATCGAGTGGTCAGTTCGTACACAAAGCCCTATACCGGCAACAGTTTCGTAATTATGGACGGCTATACAGGCAGCAAATCTCAATATTTCTGCAGTGGGCTTCCAACGGCGAACTTGTTGAGTCCATGACACGTCGATTTGCTGCACTACACAGGGGAAAAGAAGATGCGGCACGATATTGGGAGATAGCCCACAACTTTTGTCAAATCAGTGTATATCCTCACTACAGATGATACCATAATCTCCACCCCATATTCTTTATAGAATCGATATTAAAAGTTTGGAAATTATGTGTAAAGTTTGTTGGAAGGCGCCAAGTGCTCTCATTCTAATGGCCATAAATATGGTCAGTGTAATTTGCACGTCTTAACACTATGCCGTCTGACGACACCATAGTGGTGTCGTGCGTGAAATAGCGATCAACGGCCGGCGACACCACAGTGGTGTCGTGAGCGTAGTATCGCTCAGTGGCCGGCGACAGCACGTCAGTATATTTTGCATTCTGTTGGTGTTTTGTTTAGGTAACATTAAGTTACACACGTCAAAAAGTTTTTTGTTTTCATAAGTACTTGTGCACTTTCGTCGTGGCAGACGAAAGAGACAATAAGATTATTTACGATGAATGCGCTGACGTCTTGTCTGACTTTCCTGGCGACTTGGCTGGTTGGGAAGAAGACATTGGATACCAAAAAGAATTAAAGTGAAGCAGAATCTTAGGAAGATAGTGAAATACGTCCAAGAAGAATTCGGCGAACGCTACAGTTGCCAACTGATTCAGCTGAATCAGACGAAGAAGACAGTGCACAGTTGTCAGACTTTGATTTACCGAAGACCAATAATAAATTTGAAGGATCCCCAGGTCCAAACATATTTCCCAAAGACACTCAGAACGTCGAGGATATCGTAGAATTATATATTGGGAACGATCTATTTGAATATATTAGCAACGAAACCAACAAATGCTACAGTCGAAATTGCGATAGAAGCAAACTGGATAAAAAAAAGTCAAATTTGTCGACGTTGCGGGACCCAGACTTAGAAAATCCTTTGGGCTTGCTATCCTTATGGGAAATGTAAGAAAAGCGAGGATTGATGATTATTGGTCAACGAATCCGTTGATAGACACACCGATATTTCGCAAAACGATGTCCCACAACCGATTCACACAAATATAGTTATTTTTACATTTTCCTGACAGCAACAATACACCGGAAAATGCCGACCGGCTTGTCAATGTGCAATTCGTAACTGATTATTTTTACAAAAAGTTTAAAGAAATCTTTAATCTGAGTCAAAATATCTCAGTTGATGAAGGGATGATACCGTGTCGTGGACGGTTAAATTTTAAAATTTACAATCCGTCGAAAATTGCGAAATACGGCATACTCGTTCGGATGCTGTGTGAAACGAGTACGGGATACATTTCCTTATTCGCTGGACAGCATTTAGCAAAAACAGTGATGGAACTATTGACACCTTCTGAGGGAAAGTGGCATCACCTCTGCCCGGATTATTGTAACAGTGTACAACTTGCAGAGAAGTTACTTGGAAAGAAAATTCGAGTTTATAGAACGATACGGCAAAATAGATGATTTCCGGAAAATTAAAGCGTTCAAAAGTCAATGTGTTTGAAGCTTGTCATCAACGGAAAGGTGACAAGCGGCCGGGGACAAGCCAAGTAATCCGAACTAGCGCTGCCGGCGCCAAGCGAATAAATCTGTACGAGACGTGCGGATGGCAAAGTGCTAAGTTAGGCTGCCTCAATCCATACGCATCGTCTCCACCTTTAATACGTCACTTATTGTGTTAAATCTATGAAGTAAGCTTGTACCTTGTAATGAGTAGATTATGACAGCATCTTATATTTTTAAATTCAGTCAGTAACAACATGAAATACTGACTTTCAACTCTCTGGCCTGAGTAAGCTGTTAGATAGGCAAACTGCAATTGGGATTGGATGACCGTAACCGTTTAGTAATTAATATACACGGTGACCCAAAAGTTCGTTAACATTTGAAAATGCACTAATTCACGGAATAATGTAGATAGGGAGGTGGAAATTGACACTCACGCTTGAAATGACATGGAGTTTTATTGAAACCAAAACCAGTGCAAAAACTGGGCAACATTTGGCGCTGGACAACAACATGTTAGTGATGCCGCATGAGAATCGTGTTTAAATTAACTGTAGTGAGAAAGGAAGTTAGATGCGCCGGTAATTGCGCCATATTGACTTTACCAGAAAAGGCGCTGTTAGTGAAGCTTTACGACCAGAGTGAAGAATCCGTTACAGCAGCTTTACGATGCTATCGGCATGAAAAGGGTATACGAACCTGTAAGGATCCTGTTACAAATGTCGCCGTGAATAAAATGATCACGAAGTTCGAAGCCACTGGTTGTTTAGACGATTGGAGACCAGATACAAGTGATACTGCTGCTCGGGCAATTCAGGAAAAAATGGAGAAGTTAACGGGTTCATTTCCGCAAGGTGAAGTCAGCGCTCGTGAAGTCGCAAGTGCTACGTCACATAAGCATTCCACGTACTGTAGTTTGGTTGGCACTAAGGCGTATTTTCCTGTGTTATCCGCACAAAATCCAACGTCATCATGTACTGTTACCCTCTGATTCTGTGAAGCGGAGAACATTTGCGGTGTGGGCACTTCAAAAAATTGGGGAAGATGACGATTGGTTGTCCAAAACGGTGTGGACTGACGAAGCTCATTTGATACTCAGGGGGTCTGTCGACACCCACAGCTGCAGAATTTGAGCTACCGAAAATCCTTGCATTTTCGTGGAAACCCCATTGCATGACGAGAAAGTCACGGAGTGGTCTGGATTTACCACAGCAGCCGTGGTCGTACCCTTTCCTTAAAAATAAATGCGGGGTGATGGTTTTTAAACTGCCAGCGTGACGGGAGAGAAGTACGCCAATGTCTTATATAATCATATCATCCCTAGCCTGACTGATAAATACCTGCTGGGAGGTACGACTTCTACAACGGATGGCACTCCACCCTATATTGGTACATGTGGAAAGACCTCTTGCGCACATCGTTTGGTGAAGATCGCATGCTGAGCCACCAGATCCATCATGCTTGGCCTCCCATGTTCTCAGACCTGCATCCGTCTGGTTATAGATTGTAGGTTTACCTGACGCCGTAAATCTACCGCGATCGTCCGACCACATTAGGGATGTTGAAAGACAACATCCGAGGGCACTTTCTCACGGTACCTGCTAATATGCTGTACATCGTTCTTCGACTATAGGTATCGTTAATGAATGACGACCGATATGCAGAGCATTTATTATAAAGAAGATCGTCTTTTCTAAAAAGAAATTGTTAATTATAACTTTTGTATCATATGAAGCGTAGACCGCTGGACATTTTGTGCACTGTTTTTGGTTTCAGTAAAACACCAGGTCATTTCAAGCATGTGTGTCCATTTTATCTCTCTACTTGCATTATTCCGTGAAGTATTGGATTATCAAATGTTAACGGACTATCAGGTCATGCTGTAGACATCTAAAGATCCTGGTATCTACCAACATCGCACGTCGTCTGTATTACTGCTTCAGTCACTGTGTGTCTACGATGCTAATTCACACGACCCCACTGGCTGATATGCAGAACAGTATAGCATTCCATTTTATTACGTATTTACGTACCTTTCGATGTACTCTGGTGAAGCTTCCTTCTTTAGTTGCCCTTACCATGAGGCATTTGTCTCATAATGGTGTAATCTACTGTTGTTATCAATGACATCGGCCGATAATCGGTTACCCCATTATATCGCATATATAAGTAATACTTTCAATACGAGTCACTTCAAAAGGAATGCTCAATAGTTTTCATAAACCCAACTTTTTTTTTTATTGAATTTTCGATTCCCCTCCAGAGGGGCGGTCGGACTTGCAGCAGCGTAATATGCTGTTGTGCAGTCTACAGAAGAGTATAAAAACATAATGAGTAGAGAACAAAACAAAAAACACGTGATAAAACAGTGACTGTTTACAACTGTAAAAGGGCGAAAAGTGAAATTTAAAATATAAAAACTAAGGGTTGCTGATGCTGATTAAAACACATAGTAATTGGACAAGCACAATAAAAAAACTTGGCGTCATTCTAGTTTCTGTTCGCAAGAGTTAAAAAACACACCTAGCGACAGGATGGTGTCTGTTCACAACACGTAAAAACGGGGACTCACAATACTGACACGTCACTTAAACGCTGCACTGTTAAGTAGACATGAAGTCAGCTGGGAGGGGAACTGGGACAGATGAGGGGGAAAAAGGGAGGGGGGAGAAGTTAGGGAAGGAAAAAGGAGGGAGCAGATGGAGGGAGAGAACACAAAAAGGGGGACGGGATGGCAAGGCAGATGCGAGAAGGAGTGGGGAAGGCAGAGGAGGGGAAAGCAAAAAGAACTTGGGGGAGAGAAAAGATTAAAAGAGAGGGTAGGTGGGAAAAAATAGTATGGAAGGGGTGGGGAGGGATCCAGGGAAAAGGACAGAGGGAGGGAGGAGGAGGTAAGGATCAGAGTTGATAGGAGGGATAAATGAAGGGAGAGAGGGCATCATCTGGGTGGGAGAGTTGATGGAAGCCAAGGAAGGGAGTAGAGGTTGAGGATAGGCGGAACACAACGGTGAAGGTGCGGCAGTGGGTGGGGGTTGGAGAAGAGAGGAGCCAGCAGGGGTGGGGGGGATCAAGTTGGCAAGGGGTGGAGTGGACTCATATATGTTCGAGGAAAAGGAGCAGATGGGGGAAAGGAATCATGTCATAGAGAATCCTAGTGGGGGAAGGGAGGCGTATACAGAAGGCGAGGCAGAGTGCATGGCACTCGAAGATATGGAGGGACTTACAGAATGTGGGGGGTAGGGGAGGCAGATACCCAGGTGGGACTGGAATAACAGAGGATAGGATGGATCACGGATTTGTAGGTGTGGTGGATGGTAGAGGGGTTCAACCCCATGTTTGGCCAGAGAGAAGTTACAGAGATGGAGGCAGTTGTGGGCTTTGGATTGGATAGAGTGGAGGTGAGGTGAGGTGATGGTGAATGGTGAGTTCAAGGTAGATGAGGGTGGGGGAGAGGTGGAGAGGATGGGTGCAGATGGTATCCAACTTCTGTTGTACATTCCAGCTATTTATGGAGATCATAGAAACAATTTTTCCGCTTGTAGTCATTCGTCAGTTCAACCTCTTTCCTCAAGTCGCGCTGTCGTAGCACTGTGGCAAGATGGCTGCCGCATTTAATGTCCATCTAAGCGACCTGCTGTAAAGAATCTTGAGACAATTGAAATGGTTCAAATGGCTCTGAGCACTATGGGACTTAACATCTGAGGTCAACAGTCCCCTAGAACTTAGAACTACTTAAACCTAACTAACCTAAGGACATCACAAACATCCATGCCCGAGGCAGGATTCGAACCTGCGACCGTAGTGGTCGCGCGGTTCCAGACTGAAGCGCCTAGAACCACTCGGCCACACCGGCCGGCAGACAATTGAAGCTGAGATAGGTGTGCACTAGGTCGGTTCGGAGAAAGCTGACGGATGTCCACAAACAAACACGGGAAGCAGCGTGCAACAAACTTTTCAAAGTGTGCGAGAATTCTGGAGATGAATACCTATCAAGAATTGTGATGGGAGGTGAAACCCGGATGCATCACTTTGAGTTGGAGACGAAGTTGATGGAATAGCAGCCTGCAAATTCGCTCAAGAAGAAGAAGAAATTCAAAAGCGAGCCTTCATTAGGAAAATTGATAGCTACCGTATTTTTTCATTCAGAAGGTCTGTTGCTTGATGAATCTTGACGCACGGAACCACAGCAAGGTCGGCCGCGTATGTGGCAAACCTTAAAAAATCTCGAATGTGCTTCATACAACAACGGCAGTAACATAATGTTTTGCTCTTGCATGCTAACGGCCGGCCAAATTTAAGTGAGAAAAACCAGCGACACCAAAAAGCTTGGGTAGTCAACCTGAAACGTGCAGCCCACAACTCTGATCTGAGACCGTGTGATTGACATCTCATCGGTAAACTGAAAAAGAACCCTTCCTGGAACGAGATTTGAAGATGATGACTCCTCTGTGAAGGCTGCTAAACAGTGGTTAAAACGTTCTGGTACAGACTTCTCCATGCAGGTATAAAGGCAACTGAAAGCGGAAGAGATTATGTGGAAAAATGACTTTTTTCTGTCAACAACGCATCAACTTTTGTAAAACTAGATGTGGACAATAAATTGGATAGTTAAAAAAAGCCTTGTACGTTTCTTTGGCGTGGCCGTTGTAGACAGTACTTTGATTCTGCTACGTATCCTGTGTGCTAGGCTGATTTGATAAAAGAGTTCACTCATATTAACCGATATAGTTAAGGCTTTTGAACATCTTTTCTTGAAGCATTTACTTTTTCGCCTCTTCCTCCTTACGATTGATCGACAAGCAAAAGGAAATGTACTTTAGATTTATTAAACAAAAATTAGTGATAACATGACTCTTGATGAATGAAAGGAGAACAACTGATTTGTAGAACCAAAAGTCTATAGATCATATAGTTTGCAGGAAATTCGTTCGGTGAGAAGGTTAAGTATTTGAGGTATTCTAGGTACTATAGTTTGCGCGTATTATTCGCATGACACGACTAACTGGCAGGAGTTTCCACTTCGTCAGCTGTAGTGAAGGCAGCTTTGAACTACACACAAATAGCAAACAACCCATTCCCAGCCCGGAAATGACATTCGCTGTGCCGCTGTATTCTAATTAATATTAACGAATTTATATAATGAGGCTACACTGAATAAATGACAAGCGTAGAAGCCAAGCCAGGGGTAGACCCAACGTGGGGGTGTGGAGGGGAAAAGAGGTCATAGGTTCATAAGAACCCTCCCACAAAAAAAGATAAAAAGTCGTGAGGGAAAATAAGTTTGGAGAACTAGTCGCCGTGTAACAGGGTGTTCATGAGACCAGAACGTATGTTTGCTGCCCTGTGAAGACGGCTCTGAGAGGACGGACAGCGCGCGATATTTGCAGCTGTGGTACAGTATATGTGAATTGAAGACTCAGAGGGCAGAGGGAAAGGGAAGGGATGAGTGACGTCAGCTGCATCGGGACATTACACAGCATCGGTGGCGAGGAGTCGAGTGAAAATGTGTGCCAGACCCAGACTCGAACCCCGGATCTCCTGCTTACCGGGCCGCTAATTCCGTGTACTATCCCGATGCAGCTGAATCACTCATCCTTTCCCTCTCCTTCCCCCTACCCTCCCCCCGCCCCTCCACCTTCAATTTACGTAAAATGTACATGTCCTGTGATCTCGTTCAAGGTGTTCTTTTTTTTTTTCCCTGAAGCTGAGTGCATCACAGAACTGCTTCCATCCTGAGCCTTATTTGGCCGTCTGGACACACGACCCATGGCATTGCCTGAAAAACAGGCAGAACCACTGTTAGTCAGATCACACTACACGTAGTATCTGTGTTGTTTGGTCTATTGCAGATCTGCTGCCTTATATATTAGCAATCATATTTTGCGGGGTACTTTACTCTAAATGTTCGCCAGGAGACGGTCTGAGATGGACCTGCATTCACTGACAGAAATTCATGCCGGATTTGTAAGTGATCGTCATTGACAAGGCGTGTCACTCGTCCGCAATCCATGTCTGTTATGACGGTTTTACGCCGACTGTACTTATGCTGTGTTACACGGCTGTGAATGGTGCACCACTCCTCGTAGACATGTTGGCATTCTCTGCTGGTACACAAACAAATCAGGCAGCTTCATTCTCGTGTGCTGCTAGCTCGTTTCTGGTATTCTGTCACGTCTCCATTTTGATCCCTCTTATTGCGATGATCGCATACAGTCGGCAGGCAAGTACACACCACACCACGGCTATGACTTGTCAGCGGTGGACCGTCTTGTATTGTTCCGAACTCTCTACAGCACTCCAAAGCTGCCAGTATGTTCATTTGAACCGGTAACCAATATTTTGTCCCGTACGCTTTCTACAGCTATGATTCTTACCATACGTGAATAGACATCACAGCTGTCAATGTACACTGAAGAGGCAAAGAAACTGGTACACTTGCCTAATATCGTGTAGGGCACCGCGAGCACACAAAAGTGGCTCAACACGACGTGGAATGGACTCGATTAATGTCTGAAGCAGTGTTGGAAGGAAATGACACCATGAATCCTGCAGGACTGTCCATAAATCCTCGAGACTACGAGGAGGTGGAGATCTCTTCTGAACAGCACGTTCCAACACATCCCAGATACGCTCAATAATGTTCATGTCTGGGGTGTTTTTATGGCCAGCGGAAGTGTTTAAACTTCAAACAGTATTCCTGGAGCCACTCTGTAGGAATTCTGGACGTGTAGGGTGTCGCATTGTCCTGCTGGAATAGCTCAAGTCCATCGGAATGCACAATGTACATGAATGGATGCAGGTGATCAGCCATGATGCTTAAGTACGTGTCACCTGTCAGAGTCGTATCGAGACCTATCGGGGATCTCATATCACTCCAAATGCATGCACCCCACACCATTACAGAGCCTCTACCAGCTTGAACAGTCCCCTGCTGACATGCAGGGTCATGGACTCATGAGGTTGTCTCCATACCCATACAGGTCCATCCGCTCGATACAATTTTAAACGAGACTCTTCCGACCTGGCAACATGTTTCCAGTCATCAATAGTCCATCGTCGGTGATGACGGTGTTATGTCGTGCAGTTATCAAGTGTACACGAGTGGGCCTTCGGCTCCGAAAGCCTGTATCGATGAATGGTTCGCACGCTGACACTTATTGATGGCCCAGCATTGAAATCTGCAGCAATTGGCGAAAGGGTTGAACTTCTGTCACTTTGAACGATTCTCTTCGGTCGTCGCTGGTCCCGTTGTTGCAGGATCTTTTCCCGGCCGCAGCGATGTTGACGAGTTGATGTTTTACCGGATTTCTGATTTTCATGGTAAATCGTGAAAAGGTCGTACGTTAATACTCCAGCTCTACCTCGGAGAAGCTGAGGCCCATCGCCCGTGCGCCCACTGTAACGCCACATTAAAACCCACTCAAATCTTGATAACCTGCCATTGTAGCAGCTGTAACCGATCTAACGACTGCAGCAGGCACTTGTTTCTTTATATAGTAGTTGCCAACCACAGCGCCGTATTCTGCCTGTTTACATCTCTCTGTATTCGAATAAGCATGCCTATACCAGTATCTTCGGCACTTCAGTGTAGTAAGAGCCGTCCTCTACGCGACAGTTTTGAAGTTCTGAAAATCCAGGAAACTTCAGGTCATATACATCTACATCTACATTTATACTCCGCAAGCCACCGAACGGTGTGTGGCGGAGGGCACTTTACGTGCCACTGTCATTACCTCCCTTTTCTGTTCCAGGCGCGTATGGTTCGTTGGAAGAACGACTGTCTGAAAGCCTTCGTGCGCGCTCGAATCTCTCTAATTTTACATTCGTGATCAGCTTGGGAGGTATAAGTAGGGGGAAGCAATATATTCGATACCTCATCCAGAAACGCACCCTCTGGAAACCTGGCGAGCAAGATACACCGCGATGCAGAGCGCCTCTGTTGCAGAGTCTGCCACTTGAGTTTGCTAAACATCTCCGTAACGCTATTACGGTTACTAAATAACCATGTGACGAAACGCGCCGCTCTTCTTTGGATCTTCTCTATCTCCTCCGTCAACCCGATTTGGTAGGCATCCCAAACTGATAAGCAATACTCAAGTATAGGTCGAACGAGTGTTTTGTAAGCCACCTCCTTTGTTGATGGACTACATTTTCTAAGGACTCTCCCAATGAATCTCAACCTGGTACCTGCCTTACCAACAATTAATTTTATATGATCATTCCACTTCAAATCGTTCCGCACGCATACTCCCAGATATTTTACAGAAGTAACTGCTACCAGTGTTTGTTCCGCTATCATATAATCATACAATAAAGGATCCTCCTTTCTATGTATTCGCAATAAATTACATTTGTCTATGTTAAGGGTCAGTTGCCACTCCCTGCACCAAGTGCCTATCCACTGCAGATCTTCCTGCATTTCGCTACAATTTTCTAATGCTGCAACTTCTCTGTGTACTACAGCATCATCCGCGAAAAGCCGCATGGAACTTCCGACACTATCTACTAGGACATTTATATATATTGTGAAAAGCAATGGTCCCATAACACTCCCCTGTGGCACGCCAGAGGTTACTTTGTCTGTAGACATCTCTCCATTGAGAACAACATGCTGTGTTCTGTTTGCTTCAATCCAGCCACACAGCTGGTCTGATATTCCGTAGGCTCTTATTTTGTTTATCAGGCGACAGTGCGGAACTGTATCGAACGCCTTCCGGAAGTCAAGGAAAATAGCATCTACCTGGGAGCCTGTATCTAATATTTTCTTGGTCTCATGAACAAATAAAGCTAGTTGGGTCTCACACGATCGCTGTTTCCAGAATCCATGTTGATTCCTACATGGTATATTCTGGGTATCCAAAAACGACATGATACTCGAGCAAAAAACATGTTCTAAAATTCTACAACAGATCGACGTCAGAGATATAGGTCTATAGTTTTGCGCATCTGCTCGACGACCCTTATTGAAGACTGGAACTACCTGTGCTCTTTTCCAATCATTTGGAACCTTCCGTTCGTCTAGAGACTTGCGGTACACGGCTGTTAGAAGGGGGGCAAGTTCTTTCGCGTACTCTGTGTAGAATCGAATTGGCACCCCGTCAGGTCCAGTGGACTTTCCTCTGTTGAGTGATTGCAGTTGCTTTTCTATTCCTTGGACACTTACTTCGATGTCAGCCATAATAACATAGAAAAGAAAAAATTATATGCAAGCCGCAAATTTTATCGAGTCGAATAACGAACTGTCCAGTAACATTACTGTTAAACAAATTTTATCAGACAAAGAGTCAGTTAGGTTCTGGAAAGTACTGAAAGGTATGTACAGCCAGTCTGGCTTCAACGCCGTATCTACGTGCGTTAAGTTTCTCGGTTGAGGATTCATGAGGCGAGTAGCCCGATCAAAGTGGTTCAATAATTTTCCATTGGGTTTAAATCCGGCGACTGTGGTGGACAGTAAACTCATCCTGGTGCTCTTTGAACCACATACGCACACTGTGTGCTGTGTAACATGTTGCACTGTCCTGCTGGTAGATGCGGTGACGGGGAGAGCAAGTAAGGATTGATATGGCCCCCAAGGACAGATGCATACTTCTGCTACTCTGTTGTGCCTATAACCCACTCTATTACGCCCCATCCTGGTTGCCAGGTGTTTGTTCTCAGCTGTTTCACACTGTACACGCGAATAGTCATCTGTCCGAAGGGGCATGAAACGCGATTAGCTTGAAAAGGCCACCTGTCTCCAATCAGTGAATGTCCAGTTGCTGTATTGGCGTGAGAATTCCAGCTTTCGTTGCTCATGAACAGCAGCTAGCATGGGTGCATGAATCATGTGCCACCTGCAGAGGCCCATATGCAGCAACGTTCACTCAACGGTCTTTGAGGAGACGATGCTCGTAGACCTTTGGTTCATCTGGGCGGTCAGTTTACAACGTCCCTTGCTCCTTCTCGTCGGTATTGTACTGTACTGTTGGCTGCCAACTTTACTATTAATGTTTAATAAATAATTTGGAAAGAATCTGTAAAAAAACAATTACCTAATTAGCTCAGTGTGTTTCTAAAACGCAAATCTCTCTAGTGAAAGCCGGCCGCTGTGACTGAGCAATTCCAGGCGCTTCATTCCGGAACCACGCTGCTGCTACGGTCGCAGGTTCGAATCCTGCTTCGGGCATGGATGTGTGTAATGTCCTTAGGTTAGTTAGGATTAAGTAGTTCTCAGTCTAGGGGACTGAAGACCTCAGATGTTGAGTTCCATAGTGCTTCGAGCCATTTGAACCATCATCTCTAGTAAAGTTAAGGAAACTGTCGCCTTGTTAATACTTACACTGAAGCACCAAAGAAAATAGTGTAGGCAAGCGTATACAGAGATGTGTAAACAGGCAGAATACGGCGCTACGGCAGGCAACGACTATATAAGATAAAAATGCCTGCTGCATTTGATAGATCGGTTACTGCTGCTACAATGGCAGATTATAAAGATTTAAGTGATTTTGATTGTTTTGTTACAGTCGGCGCAAGACCGATGGGATACAGCATCTCCGAGGTACCGATGAATTGTGGATCTTCCCATACGACCAATTCACGAGTGTACCGTGAATATTAGGAATCCGGTGAAACATCAGATCTCCGACATCATTGCGGCCGAAAAAAGATCTGGCAAGAACGGGACTAACGACGACTCAAGAGAATCGTTCAGCGTGACAGAAGTGCAACCCTTCCACAAATTGCTGCAGATTTCCATACTGGCCGTCAACAAGTGTCAGTATGCAAACCACTCAACGAAACATCATCGATATGGGTTTCTGGAGCCGAAGGCCCACTCGTGTACCCTGATGACCGCATGACACAAACCTCTACGCCTTGCCTGGGCCCGTCAACACCGACATTGGTCTGTTGATGACTGGAAACATGTTGCCTGGTCGGACGAATCTCGTTTCAAGATGTATGTAGCGGATGGACGTACACGGGTATGGAGACAACCTCATAAATCCACGGACCCTGCATGTCAGCAGGGACTGTTCAATCTGATAAAGGCTCTGTAATGGTGTGGAGCGTGTACAGTTTGAGTGATACGGGACACCTGATAGATCTCGATACGACTCTAACTGGTGACACGGACGTAAGCATCCCGTCTGATGACCTGCATCCATTCATGTCCATTGTGTATTCCTACGAACTTTGGCAGTTCCAGTAGGACAATGCAACACCCCACACAACCATAATTGCGCCACAGTGACTCCAGGAACACTCTTCTGTGTCTAAACACTTCCGCTTGCCGCCAAACTATCCAGACATAAACATTTTGAGCATACCGGGGATGCCTTGCAACGCTCTGTTCAGAACAGATCTCCGCCCCCTCGTATTTTTGCGGATTTATTTACAGCGCTGCAGGAGTTATGGTGTAAGTTCATTTCAGCACAACTTCAGACATTAGTCGAATGCATGTCACGTCTTGTTGCTGCACTTCTGCGTGCTCTACGGGGCCCTACACCATATTAGGCAGGTGTACCAGTTTCTTTGGCTCTTCGTGTATTTACACCCTAAAGGTTTGTATGTAAAGTACAAAAAAAATTGTCGAGAAAATCTTTGTTGTTTAGCTGTTGAATAATGACACTAATGAGATTTAATTTAGAAAAGCACACAATCACTAATCAGACAATAACTGAACCACTACAGTGTGTCTTAATCGTGACATATCTAACAAAGAGGTTATCAGAATCCAATCAGTTCCTCTTTGCTCATTAATTTCTTCTTCAAAGTTTCATTTTACTGGGACAATGCAGCAATCACAGCTTACACAGAAACAGTTGCTCACTATTAGTTTTTCCACCTGCAAACCTGAAAACCCCAGCCTCCCGAAATTTCCTTTTCAGTAAGAATGTTTTCTGTGTTTGAATCTAGATTTACTGCTAATATAAGCAGTACTTTTTTGTGCAAAACAAGCATAAGTTCAGACCTAGATATTAGCCGCCTTGCTCTCAGTTTGCTGCAGCTGTTATGAATGCAAGAGAAAGACTACACACAATTCAGATTTGAGTTGTGCTGTTTCTATAATGTAACGTATAATGATGCTAATGTGAACAACTTTAAGGCTAAATAGATGCACACATAAACTACATGAAATTCTGATACTAGATATTCTGCTGGCAGAAATGTTCAATTGGTTCAATTGGCTCTGAGCACTATGGGACTTAACTTCTGAGGTCATCAGTCCCCTAGAACTTAGAACTACTTAAACCTAACTAACCTAAGGACATGACACACATCCATGCCCGAGGCAGGATTCTAACCTGCGACCGGAGCGTGGCAGAAATGTATTTCATTTCAGTATTGTTCTGTACCAACTGCAATTTGTTACAAAAGTTACGAACTAATATCATATTGAGCAAAACTTTAATTAATTCACATAATTATTCGTTTATGGTTATGACTATTACTTTCAAACGCAACGAATTTTTGATGTGGCAAATCTAGACACTGCCATTTGTCTGGCATTCAGTAATACCAGTTAATTATGAGGTCAGAAATTAATGTAGTTTTACTCATTAAATGTATCCGTAAAGAATTTATTCAATTAGCAGGGCGTTTTTAACAAGCGATGGATTCTAGTCAACACAAATGGCTTTTTCTGTTGTATTCAAAGTTCAAGTTTGATTGCTTAACTATTTTAGGAGACAATGACGTTAATTTTGCCATTAAACCTTTACACCCTTAATTGGTTCTAATTAACGTGGCTACTAAATAACAAAATATGTAACCTTTGACTTTATATTTTCCAAAGGACAATTATTATTAAAACGAAGTCCACCTTTACAGATAAATAAAACTTAAAGTACTTGCCTTGGTTGCTGACGTGGTGTTTGACGCTACTTTTTTGCAGTGCTTACTTACGATTGCAGTTAAAATTAGGGCTGCTGAATGTGAAAGCTACAAACGTATTGCTCATATTTCTCTTCATATACCACTTTTACCATTTACATGCCTATTTAATTATTCTTCTACAATCATCCATTTGCAGCTTGTAATTATTATGTATAGAGTAATAACGCTTTCACCAGTTCCTTGCTCTCTCAGCGCGTAGTCTTCCGTGCACACAAAATCATGCTATTGTGCAGTTACTCTTTACACAACTTCAAGCACAGAATTACTCTTCACAATTGGAACCATTGCATTTATCACTACTCAGATACGTACTGAGTCTTTCGTTGCAGTTTTTAGCACTTTGACTGGTTTTGCTACACAGTTCTGTTTAAACTATGGTCATACAGTTAAGTGAATGTTAACACAACCACGCTATATTAGCAACATAAATATTCACATGGTGCAAACTTCTGATTTTTGGCGCTCTCCACTTCTCTGCTACGCTTATACCGACTGCACAAGGCTAGTATTACAACTAAGTAGGCTTGGCAAAATCTTTATATATATATATATATATATATATATATATATATATATATATATATTCGAGGAAACTACTAGTCATATCAAGCAAAAAAATTAAAAGAGAATTAAAAAATTTGTCTGCACGTAATGTAGAAAATTTTCGTATTGCCATTATACGTTACTCAACAAAAAAATGGCTCTGAGCACTATGATACTTAACATCTGTGGGCATCAGTCCCCTAGAACTTAGAACTACTTAAACCTAACTAACCTAAGGACATCACACACATCCATGCCCTAGGCAGGATTCGAACCTGCGACCGTAGCAGTCGCGCGGTTCCGGACGGAGCGCCTGGAACCGCTAGACCACCGCGGCCGACCCCGTTACTCAACAGTTGCGCGGGAGTTCACCAGTACACATTTCCGTAAACATCGTTCACAACTGTCATCTATGGTCAGTGGTGCACCTGAATTGCCTCAGCGCCTGCGCCATTTTGTCGTGCACGTCATACTTTAATCATGGCATTCCAAGAATGCTTTACAGATTAACACATTTCGGAAATGCTCTGACCCTTGGCCCTGAAGTGAGCTATCACGCCATTTTGGACGTAAGATATACCGCTCCTTTTCTGCATAACAACGAAAGAACTCTTTCCTGCGCCCCGCCTCTCCCTCCCCTTACCCCCACCAACTCACTCCATCCCGTCACATTGGACAATATATGTTTATGTTGTAGGTAATACGTTGAACTCTCAGATCGTTATGAGATAATCTCCGATTCATGTGGTCTCATGAACACTCAATGAAAACTGTAATTCAGCTGAAATGGTTAACAAACATGCAATAGGCATTTTTGTAGCCATTCTTCGCACTCCGCAAGTTGCATGAGACCTTCTGATGAAGTGGACCTAACAAGAACACTGTGAAATCGGTTTCATCCCGTCCAAAACTTGTAATAGGTACGAACGTGTGTTTTGCGCTGTAGGCGGCTACGCAACGTAGAGATAAACTGCGTCTGAAATTACAAACGTAATGGGGATTACGCTCGACGAGTCCATTAGAGACGGGGATACAACCTCAATCTGAGCAAGGATTACGAGCGCACCGGCGGTTTCATTGACCGCAATCGGTGTGAGCGATGCATGGTCTGATTGGTTGGCTTGACTTGTGATATCATAGGGGTCAGTCGCTTTAAAGCCCATGCGTTTGGTAGAGAATTAATACTTCCCCCTTTTAGTAAGCAGACAATCTAGCAAAGAAAATAGACAATTGAGAAAAGTACTGGATAAATAGTGCTGGCTTAATTAAGTTGGCGAAGCCAGTTATTTCCGAAATGAAATAAATGTGTATGAAATACTGCTCACACATGTCAGTGGTAATCTCATTTAAACATCGGATTCTAATTAAATCAGTTAATCAATAAATGATATATGTATAGTGAGCATGGCAGCGAATACAGAATTACGTCCGAACAAAGTTCATTTAACTGCGCAGTAATTTACAAAAATCAACATCAAACATTCGAAATCCAAAAATTCAGTGTACTACAATTAATTAGGGCATAAACTAAACTTGATATCTAATCACCAGTGCGTAGATATAAATATTAACTGCAGCAATAATTAAATTTCATATCTTCCAAAAACACTCTAAACAAAGTTCAAAGTTAGATGCAGTAGTATGACTTAGCGCAAATACTGTCAAATAATGTACAAGGATCCACTACAAAATTAAAACCTAGAGCACAAAGTCAAAAAAATTATTTCAGGTCAGCTGAAATGTTGAAATGTTTAACACGCCAATGCTCAAATGCACTGCCTCCTCACTCACCAACGACCAGCCAATGCACAAAAGACAAAAGATTGCTGACCAAAAGTACCTGACAAAATAAATTGTATACCCTATTGTTCGCCATTAAATACCTTCTGCGATGTCAAATACTACTGAATTCAAGTTAGACGCTTAAATGATGACCAGCAGTGAAATTTGTTTTTGGACAGGTTCCGCCTTCAGCAAACACTTTTTTTTTAATCTTCGCGAGACGTGTTCCGCTGAACCTACATCATCATCAGTGATCTTCTGTTTTATCTTCTTTCTATTAAATAACAGAAAAATTGTTCTTTACTATTTGTACATACAGAAAATTTAGTTTTGAAGAAACGTTTTCACAAATTTGAAGACAAACATATATTTTTGTATATACCGTGTGGCCATATGCAGTAGTTTTTGTGGTTTTCTATATTTCGATTTACAGTTGTTAGCCATCAGCAGCCATAGAGGAATTAATGCAGATTATTATTAAGTTCAAAACTTACGACAGTTAATGTTATGATCATCATTAAGGCAAAAAATAATTAATGACAAGAGCCAATGGCCGGTACTGATTTAAATCAATGGGGAAAGTTGAAAATTTGTGATCAACCGGAATTCGAAGGCAGGTCTCCTGCCTACAAGGCAGTCATGCTGACCAACTTGAAAGGAGGCAAAAAATCAGAACGAGAATTGGTACCTGAAATGTCAGAAGTCTGCTACAAGCAGGAAAACTAGAAAACCTTAAAAGAGAGATGGAAAAGAATCATATGGATCTCGTAGGAGTTGCTGAGGTAAGATGGAATGGACATGGAGAGTTGCAGTCAGATGAATATGTATTCTACTACTCAGGAGGAGAAGTAAAAGGAATTAATGGAGTAGGAATGATTATGACAAAGGTATTGTCTAAATGTGTGGAATATGTAGACTATGCAAATGACCGGGTTATTGGTGTAAGGCTGAAAGGAGCACAAAAAGATTTACTGATTGTCCAGGTGTATATGCCAACTTCAGAACATGATGACCAAATTGTAGAGGAAACGTACAATGTAATAGAGAGAATAATGGACGAAAGTAAAAAATGCTGCAAAATAGTAATGGGAGACTGGAACGCCATTGTGGGAGAAGGGAAAGAGGGAAACATAGTAGGCAGTCATGGTCTAGGAAAGAGAAATGACAGTGGTGAATTGACTTCTGCAGGAAAAGGCAGCTGATAGCGACAAATACATGGTTCGAGAACCATAAGAGGAGGCTCTACACTTGGAAATCACCAGGGGATCAATACAGAAACCAAATCGATTTTATACTGGTAGAAGAAAGATACAGGAATGGAATCAAGAAGGTGCACACATTACCAGGTGCAGATATTAATAGTGACCACAACTTACTTATGGCAGAAATAGAAATAAGAATGAAAAAACTGAAAAAGGCGACCATGGTGAAGAAGTGGGATTTAGAGAAGATAAGGTCCAACAAAGAACATATTACAGAAATGCTCTCTCGGGACTTTCTAAACACATTACGAGACAATGAAGCACCTAATAATGCCAACGAGTACTGGAATATGCTGAAAGAAGGAATCATTAAAGCAGGACAGCAAAATATAGGATATGTAAAAGGGAGAAGGTCAAAAAAACCATGGGTCACACAAGAAATGATTTCCAAGATGGAGGAGAGAAGAAAATTGAAAAACAAGAACACTGAAGATGCAAGAAAGATATACCGAAGGTTAAATAACGAACTGCGAAGGAAAACAGAGCAGGCTAGGAAAAAATGGCTAAAAGAGGAATGTGATGAAATTGAAGAACTGGACAGGAAGGGAAGATACGACTTACTATACAACAGAGTAAAGACTATGACATGGGAACAAAACGGAGCAGGAAGTGCTACTATGGAAATTTTGAGTAAAGACGAAGAGGTAGTGTACAAAGATCGTGACGATGTCCTCCAGAGATGGGAAGAATATATAAAAGAGCTATATGACACAAATAGCAAACCAGAAATTCTGGAACTTGAATCACACAACAGTGTAAGTGATGAAGAGAAAGAACCGACCATCATAATGGAAGAAGTAAAGTCAGCCATTGCTGCAATGAAAAATGGCAAAGCATTAGGTACAGATACAATACCGGGAGAAATACTAAAATGCTTGAACCACAATGGAATAAGAGAAATATTGAGGTTATGTAATAAAATATATGACAGTGATGAATGGCCTGAGGACTTTTTGACAACAGTAATGATACCATTACCGAAAAAACAAGGAACCAAGAAATGCAGCGAGCACAGGACAATCAGCCTCATTTCACATGCAGCCAAAGTGATGTTAAGAATAATTAATAAAAGACTTAAAAAAGTAATAGAGGAGAATCTCGGCGAGGAGCAGTTTGGCTTTAGACGGAATACGGGCACCAGAGATGCAATAGGGCTCCAACGAATCTTGGGAGAAAGGTTTATTGAAAAAGGAAGAGACGTATATATGTGCTTCATCGATTTAGAAAAGGCATTTGACAATGTGGTTTGGGACAAGCTGGCGACTATTATGAGGGAAAAGAGAGTGGACTGGAAAACCAGAAGACTTATAAACTCATTATACCTTAATCAAAAAGTTTCAGTTAAAGTGAGAGTAGAAAGTACAAACTGGATCAGACTAGGGAAAGGAGTAAGACAAGGATGCTGTTTATCACCTACTCTTTTCAACCTGTACTTGGAAAATATGATTGACCAATGCTCATTAGATGACAAAGGAGTAGAAATTGGAGGAAGAAGAGTAGAATGTTTGAGATTTGCTGATGACATGGTCCTTCTAGCCACAGGGGAAAAAGAATTACAGGATTTGGTGAACACCATTGCAACTAACGGAAAAAAATATGGAAAGAAAATTAACACAAATAAAACAAAAGTATTGGCAATAGGAGGAAATAAGGAAATAAAAATTGTGCTGAATGGAGAAACACTAGAACAGGTGCAAAATTTTAAGTATCTTGGAAGCAGGATAGACACCGACTGGAAGTGCACCACAGAAATTAAAACAAGAATGGCAATGGCAAAAGAGGCGTTTTATAAGAAAAGGAGAATCTTCTGCAGCGGTCTGGACAGAGAACTCAGAAAGAGACTCATAAAATGTCTTGTATGGAGTGTTCTTCTGTATGGCGCTGAAACATGGACTATGAGGAAAAAAGATAGAGAAAGGCTGGAGGCTTTTGAGATCTGGACATGGCGGAAGATGGAAAGAATAAGATGGATGGACAGAGTAAGAAATGAAGAGGTATTGAGAAGAGTGGGAGAGAAAAGACAGTTACTAGATGTAATAAAGAGAAGAAAAAGAAATTGGATTGGGCATATATTAAGAAAGAATGACGGACTGATAAAAACAGTTTTAGAAGGTTATGTAGAAGGGAAAAGGAAGCGAGGAAGGAAGAGATTCCAGATACTGGATGACATGATGGACGGTACAAGATACAGCAGCCTTAAGAAGGAAGCAATGGATCGCAGAAAATGGAGAGGCAAAGGACCTGCTAATATAGCAGATAACTGATGATGATGTAATTCTTCATGCTTTCCCGGCGATCTGTTGTCATCTTGGATATTCGGGAATCCAGCCGGATGTTCGCGTCGTTCTCGCACGATATTTCAACAGCGTGCCTCGCTGTCTTCTTCAGGTGCTACCTGAGACTGGTCCTTGGCTCGATCGAGTCCAGTATTTATGCCTGGGAGGAGCTGGGCGTTCCCTAATCGGTCCGCGCCGGGTCGAGTGTTCCATCTGTGGTCCGCGCCCGCCAGACTCAGCTTCAATGGACCCCTCCAGTCGCAGATGTTCCGACTGCCGTCGGCGCCCGTTCTGGCCGTCCTCAACGGATGTGGTTATCATCTGAGGTGTGTCAGACCTGGTCTGAGATGTTGGGTACTCTATCTCCTGACTGTTACTATGATTTCCACTTCTGTTTCGTGCTGGGCGCTCCATAATCGGTCCACGCCGCGTCGTGTGTTCGGTCTGAGGTCCGCGCCCGTCAGACGCGGCTACATTGTCCCTCTCTGGTCGCTGGTGTTCCCTCCGCCGTCCGCGCCCGGCCTGGCTGTCTTCTGAAGTCGAGTTCATGATCTGGGGTGTGTCAGATCTGGTCTCCAATGTCAGACACCTTGTCTCACGGCTGTTCTCTCGGTCTCCACTTCTATTTCTTATAGAATCCCGTAGTGTCCTGCGCTGAGTTTTGACAAGCTCAAGTGCTGGATTCCAGGCAGTGCTGATTTGGTATCCCGAGTCACGGTTGATTAGATTGTCTGTGACCTTAATCTCAATGGCTTCTTTAATGACACTGACCTCAAGATTTTGGGACAGTGTCATTAAAGAAGCCATTGAGATTAAGGTCACAGACAATCTAATCAACCGTGACTCGGGATACCAAATCAGCACTGCCTGGAATCCAGCACTTGAGCTTGTCAAAACTCAGCGCAGGACACTACGGGATTCTATAAGAAATAGAAGTGGAGACCGAGAGAACAGCCGTGAGACAAGGTGTCTGACATTGGAGACCAGATCTGACACACCCCAGATCATGAACTCGACTTCAGAAGACAGCCAGGCCGGGCGCGGACGGCGGAGGGAACACCAGCGACCAGAGAGGGACAATGTAGCCGCGTCTGACGGGCGCGGACCTCAGACCGAACACACGACGCGGCGTGGACCGATTATGGAGCGCCCAGCACGAAACAGAAGTGGAAATCATAGTAACAGTCAGGAGATAGAGTACCCAACATCTCAGACCAGGTCTGACACACCTCAGATGATAACCACATCCGTTGAGGACGGCCAGAACGGGCGCCGACGGCAGTCGGAACATCTGCGACTGGAGGGGTCCATTGAAGCTGAGTCTGGCGGGCGCGGACCACAGATGGAACACTCGACCCGGCGCGGACCGATTAGGGAACGCCCAGCTCCTCCCAGGCATAAATACTGGACTCGATCGAGCCAAGGACCAGTCTCAGGTAGCACCTGAAGAAGACAGCGAGGCACGCTGTTGAAATATCGTGCGAGAACGACGCGAACATCCGGCTGGATTCCCGAATATCCAAGATGACAACTGATGATGATGACCTACGCTCAATGGAGCACGTTATCATGATTTCATACGGGATACTCTACCTGTGCTGCTAGAACATGTGCCTTTACAAGTACAACACAACATGTGGTTCATGCACGATGGAGCTCCTGCACATTTCAGTCAAGTGTTCGTACGCTTCTCAACAAAAGATTCGGTGACCGATGGATTGGTAGAGGCGGACCAATTCCGTGGCCTCCACGCTCTCCTGACCTCAACCCTCTTGACTTTCATTTATGGGGGCATTTGAAAGCTCTTGTCTACGCAACCCCGGTACCAAATGTAGAGACTCTTCGTGCTCGTATTGTGGACGGTTGTGATACAATACGCCGTTCTCCAGGGCTGCATCAGCGCATCAGGGATTCCATGCGACGGAGGGTGGATGCATGTATCCTCGCTGACGGAGGACATTTTGAACATTTCCTGTAACAAAGTGTTTGAAGTCACGCTGGTACGTTCTGTTGCTGTGTGTTTCCATTCCATGATTAATGTGATTTGAAGAGAAGTAATAAAATGAGCTCTAACATGGAAAGTAAGCGTTTCCGGACACATGTCCACATAACATATTTTCTTTCTTTGTGTGTGAGGAATGTTTCCTGAAATTTTGGCCGCACCTTTTTGTAACACCCTATATAACTCGATGTGGTTTATCGTTGAAATTCAGAGAGTGTACATTTCTAGAAGACTAAACCAATACTTTGTTTCCTCCTACATATATTTCACGAAAAGACCATGACGGTAACATTTCAATAAGTTGATGTTACGCAAAGGTTTACAAGCAGTCGTTCTTCCCACAGCAGTAGACCATTCATAGTTTCGAATAACTTTTTAAAATTACCTTTCTTTGTTCACATGACCATCTGGACATCATTGGTTGATTAAAGTCACTTGGTAGCATCAACTAATATATATATATTACGGGCATCCTTGTTCACCAATCTGAACACTAAAAGCCACCAGAGATAACGCATATGCTTGCTGCAGAAACAAATTTGGCACACTTCTAAGGTTCTTATTTCTGTTCTTGATGGTTGTGAAAACTGCAGATAAACATTTCACTCTTTTCAATGCCCTTCACGAAACGTTCCTTCTATGAGTTTCTGAATTTTCCATATGGCTTTATTGCTTTAAAAGACAATTTTGAGTAATAAATTCTCCGTAAAGCAACTTGAAAGAGTTTATTACACAGATAGAGGTAGTTCAAAAATCTCTGCAGTTAGCTGTAAATATTTTGGGTGGGCAGAAAAAAACGTTTTAATCAACCGCATTTGACGAGAAAGAGAGGATATGGCGTGTGTACTGTTATATGTCTCCAATTACAGCCATTTTCGGACTTATAATTGTTTTAATAGCGATCTAGGCGCTAACGACTTTTTCTGACCGTGTTTGATTTCAATTGCTGCAATTAATGTTTATAAAAACTGTATTTATTGCCTATATGACCTTTTTGTAATTCGGTAAACTCTTCATATCCGCAAATAGGCTGCGAATGCTAGGCGTTCCACACAAGGAAATCAAAGTTGCTGTGTTCAGTCATTTTCTCCCTTAAAAGTGTACTGTTTCTTGATACGTCTGCAAACGCACCAAATGTAAAAGGACGTTAAGTACAAGATATAACGGGAATAAATGCAGATATTTTTATACGCGATACCTTAATACCTATACACAGCAATACGTATACACTGCAATGTGCTGTTTGCGTTTTCTCAGTGTTGAAGAGTCTTCCCTAAAAAACGGCACAAGCTTTACGACCTAATGTTTTCTGCAAGGACGTAACTGCACCACTAAGAGGTAAGTGGACCACGCCTTTCAGTATAGACTAACCATTTTGTGTCCACATCTCTACACTGCGGCACCTCAGCCGCTGCCTGGATGAAAATAAGCGCTACTGACTTGTTCTTGCCATACTTACTTGGGGGTACTAATCAGCCTAAAAGCATACTACTTCTAATAACTGTAATTATTAGTCAGCAAAAGGCCTAAATACACTACTGCCCATTAAAATTCCTACACCAAGAAGATGACGTGCTACAGACGCGAAATTTAACCGACAGGAAGTTACTGTGAAATGCAAATGATTAGCTTTTTTGAGCATTCACACTAAGTTGGCACCGGTGGCGACACCTGCAACGTACTGACATGAGGAAAGTTGCCAACCGATTTCTCATACACAAACAGCACTTGACCGGCGTTGCCTGGTGAAACGTTGTTGTGATGCCTCGTGTAAGGATGAGAAATGCGTACCATCGCGTTTTCGACTTTGATAAAGGTCGGATTGTAGCCTATCGCGATTGCGGTTTATCGTATCGCGACATTGCTGCTCGCGTTAGTCGAGATCCAATGACTGTTAGCAGAATATGGAATCGGTGGGTTCAGGAGGATAATACGGAACGCAGTGCTGGATCCCAACGGCCTAGTATCACTAGCAGTCGAGATGAAAGGCATCTTATGCGCATGGCTGTAATGGATCGTGCAGCCACGTCTCGATCCCAGAGTCAACAGATGGGGACGTTTGCAAGACAACAACCATCTGCACGAACAGTTCGACGACGTTTGCAGCAGCATGGACTATCAGCTCGAAGACCATGGCTGGGGTTACCCTTGACGCTGCATCACAGACAGGAGCGCCTGCGATGGTGTACTCAACGACGAACCTGAGTGCACGAATGACAAAACGCCATTTTTTCGGATGAATAAAAGTTCCGTTTACAGCATCATGATAGTCCCATCCGTGTTTGGCGACATCACTGTGAACGCACATTGGAAGCGCGTATTCGTCATCGCCATACTGGCGTATCACCCGGCGTGATGGTATCGGGTGCCATTGGTTACACGTCTCGGTCACCTATTGTTCGCATTGACGGCAGCTTAAACAGCGGACGTTGCATTTTAGATGTGTTAGAAACCGTGGCTCTACCCTTCATTCGGTCCCTGCGAAACCCTACATTTCAGCAGAATAATGCACGACCGCATGTTGCAGGTGCTGTACGGGCCTATCTGGATACAGTAAATGTTCGATTGCTGCCCTGGCCAGCACATTCTCCATATCTCTCACCAACTGAAAACATCTGGTCAATGGTGGCCGAGCAACTGGCTCGTCACAATACGCCAGTCACTACTCTTGATGAACTGTGGTATCGTGTTGAAGCTGCATGGGCAGCTGTACCTGTACACTCCATCCAAGTTCTGTTTGACTCAATGCCCAGGCGTGCAGAGGTGGTTGTTCTGGGTACTGATTTCTCAGGATCTATGCACCCAAATTGAGTGAAAACGTAATCACATGTCAGTTCTAGTATAATATATTTGTACAATGAATACCCGTTTATCATCTGCATTTCTTCTTGGTGTAGCAATTTTAATGGCCATTAGTTTATTAATGCGGTGTTGTTAAGTACACCATCCTCCGTCTCCAGTAGACATATCTGCACTTACGCCTGTCACACCCTGTATATCAGGTACATTAATGACTCAGGGATTTTGACTGAAGAATCTGTAATCCTTTTGAAATATCTGTGACTTTCACACAGGTTTGGGGGCAGCTTCTGAGATACACACATTCACGTTCGGGTCCAATCCAATACATCTACAAATAAAACAAAGCCATATTACGTTATTTTATCCATGTTGGATCTTGTGAACTCAGAGCCCTCGTCATTCACCAACAAATTACTTTAACTGAAGAACTTCGATGTAGAAAGTGAGGCCAAGTTGGTCGTGTGCAGCCTACAAGTTAAAGAGGGCGCAAAGGGATAGCCCAGTTGTGTTTAAAACCACTCTCCTTCGAAGAACAGCAAAACATTTTGTTACGAATCCTTGTGAAATTGGAGGTGGAATACCCCTCCAACAAGTGCTTCCGTTTTATTATCCGAGAGTCCTCAACTGTACAAAGCCCTCTTTTATTTTATACGAAGTAGTAATGTGTGTATATGAACTTCTGTGTACACTGCAAAACAATGTTATCGAATTGTTTAAACTATCTGTACTGTGATTTCTCTACATATGTGATTTTAAATTTGTTCTAAGCTTTTGGCAGGATCGCAGAGGCAACACCGGTTCCCGTCAGATAACCGAAGTTAAGCGCTGTTGTGCTGGGCTAGCACTTGGATGGGTGACCAAACGGTATGCCGAACTATTTGACTGAGAAGAAGCGGCTCCGGTTTCGTAAACTGACATACGACAGGGAGAGCGGTGTGCTGACCACGTGACCCTCCATATCCGCATCCGGTGACGCCTGTGGGCTGGGGATGACACGGCGGCCGGTCGGTACCGTTCGGTCTTCATGGCCTGTTCGGGCAGAAGTTTATTGGCAGGATGGTACAATAAACCCAAGCAAAATAAAAATTTACGAAAAATAGAAATGCTCTCGTAAAGGTTCCCTCACAAGCGGAAATACACTCTTTGAACAAAAGTGTCCGGATATATCTGCGTGATGCAGAGTTGATCACTACGTATCACGAGAGGGGGATCCGCCGGTATAAAACGTGAAAATGCACCCTCTGATAAAACGTCATACATCATTGTTTGTTGACAATAACATTCCTGAAATGGACTAGCCTGCTTAAGTACTGCCCTAGGCCCAATGGAGCTCCTTTGGTATGTGTTGGAAGGTCTTCGCCGCAGACCCTACCGTCCAACATCCCTACCTTCTCTGGTTTCAGTTGTTGAGGAAAAATGGGCTGTCATTTCTGCACAGACATTGATACACCCTCACTGAAAGTGTCCCCAGCGGTGTTCAATCCATCATAGACACGACTATTGGGGACATTCCGTATTAATGTCCACTTATTGGTATTTGGAGCCAAAGGCCTTGCCGCAGTGGTAACACTGGTTCCCGTCCGATCAACGAAGTTAAGCGCTGTCGGGCTAGGGTAGCGTTTGGATGGGTGACCATCCCGTCTGCCGAGCGCTGTTGGCAAGCGGGATTCACTGATTGTGAGGCAAACTCAGAAGCTACTTGATTAAGAAGTAGCGGCTCCGGTCTCATAACCTGACGTACA
This sequence comes from Schistocerca americana, assembly GCF_021461395.2. Taxonomy (NCBI): domain Eukaryota; kingdom Metazoa; phylum Arthropoda; class Insecta; order Orthoptera; family Acrididae; genus Schistocerca; species Schistocerca americana. The sequence continues at coordinate 227,282,250 of NC_060121.1, forward strand.
GCCGGGAGAGCGGTGTGCTGACCACATACACCTCCATATCCGCATGCGATGACGCCTGTGGACTAAGGGTGACATGGCGGCCGGTCGGTACCGTTGGGCCTTAATGGCCTGTTCGGACGGAGTTTAGTTTTTATTGGTATTTGGAGACTTTTCATTAGATGGTGTATTTGATCGTGTGGTAGCATTTTGCAGAGATGCTGTGAAACTGTTCTGTGAAAAAGCTGGTTTTATTTAATATCTATGCACAGCAAGGCGCACGTTTTGATAACTATTGTGATTTGTGGATTAATTCATAATTGTGTTTGATAGACAGATATTTCTCGTAATCGGCTTCATCAGATAATCACATCCCCAGTTACCCAAAATTACCTGTCCCTTTACTCTCAGAACTGCACCCCAGCATAGCTGAGGTGTTACTAGCTGTGATTCTAGAGAGTTTCATGTATGTTAAAGTTCTTATTCTGAAAGACTGGAAAACGAAGGTAAACTGCCATCACAGTTAATTTCTGACAGAAGACGCGCACGCTGATGAGAATATTGCATTTCGTCAAAAATTACAAACATCTTTTACTATGTGTGGAGGAAAATACCTTAGTTGATGTTTTTATGGTAATGGAAGTAATGAAAAGATTGCTCAGCTGAAAGACCGTCCTCTGGAAGATACAATATCAGTTCTTATGTCACCTCACTATTATCTGTGGATGATTCTATTTTAATTTTTAATAATTATTTACTTATTAATAGTCCATTACCTTGCTGACTAGAATGTGCCGTTCTAGTCTACATTTACAGTTTTTAAGTAAATGAATATATTCATAAATCTGAAGTGACTGTTTTTGCAAAGCTACTGTCGCCATGCCAACCGTTACGGGTACCATCTTTGGAAATAGTTGGCATTTAAATCCGAATATACGTTCCCAGTTCAGAACTATTGACAGACATTCAAACGTTGGTCATAATCTACTATTGCTCTTACTTACTCCTGACGCTTCTTATATTCCTACTCGTATTACGGTCACTATTACATACTACTAGTACCAATGTAATTTCAGTTGTGATTGGCGACTAAAAATGCTACACACGGAGTGTCAGGGTTCTGATTCTGTGGCCGAGCAGTTCTAGGCGCTTCAGTCTGGAACCGCGCGACCGCTACGGTCGCAGGTTCGAATCCTGCCTCGGTCATGGACATGTTTGATGTCCTTAGGTTAGTTAGGTTTAAGTAGTTCTAAGTTCTAGTGGACTGATGACCTAAGATGTTAAGCCTCATAGTGCTGAGAGTCATTTGAGCCATTTTTTTAAAAGTGATATCAGGTTAGAACAAAGCATTTTGTCATACCATTAAGTAAAACTGAGGATTTCACCTGCAAAAATATATTCTGATGTGCTGCTTGAGACTTTCTCGAAGTAGTAAATGCTTGAATAGTTCTCGGTCGTTCCGTTGGGTGGTATTGTCTAACGTGAAAAATATTGCTGGAATTCAGCTGCTCGTCGTCTTCAGATGTGGCTAGCTGATGTGGTTCGTCAATTATATAGTGTCTCGATAAAAAGGCGCAGGTGTCAAAACACGGGGCTATACGTCGTAGCACGGGAAGCTTACATACCCTCAGATGACAAAAATTATACAATTCTTCCTAATATCGTGTTGGACCTCGTTTTGCCCGACGTACTGCAGCAACTCGACGTGACATGAACTCAAAAAGTCGTTGGAAGTCTCCTGCAGAAATACTGAACCATACTGTCTCTTTGGTCATCAATAATTGCGAGAGGCTTGCCGGTGCAGGATTTTATGCACAAGGTAACCTTCCATAAATGTTGGATGACATTCATGTGAGGCGATATGGGTGGTCAAATCATTCGCTCGAATTATCTAGAATGTTCTTCAAACCACCTTATGGCCCAGTGACATGGCACATTGTCGTCCATAAAAATTCCATCATTCTTTGGGAACATGAAGACCATGAATGGCTGCGAATGATGTCACAATAGCCAAAGATAACCATTTCCTGCCAATGATTAGCCCATTACATGTAAACACAGCCCACACCATTATTGGAGACGCCACAACATTGCATAGTGACTTGTTGACAACTTGGGTCCACGGCTTCGTGGGGTCTGAGTGATACTCGAACCCTACCATCAGCTCATACCAACTGAAATCGGGACTCATCTGACGAGACCACGGTTATTAGTCGTCTAATGTCCAACCGATATGGTCACAAGGCCTCGAGAGGGGCTCCAGGTGATGTGTTGTTAGCAAAGGCATTCGCGTCGGCCGTGTGCTGCCTTAGCCCATTAACGCCATATTTAGCAGCACTGTTCTAACGGTCACGTTCATTGTTCGACCTACATTGATTTCTGAAATTACTTCCAGCAGTGTCACGTGTCTGTAATCACTGACAACTCTACGTAAACGCCGTTGCTCTCGGTTGTTAAGTGAAGGGCGTCGGACACTATGTTGTCCGTGGTGAGAGGTAATGCCTGAAATTTGGTATTCTCGGCACACTTTGACACAGTGGTTCCGGATCATTGAATTTCCTAATGGTTTCCGAAATGTAATGCCCCATGCGTCTATCTCCAACTACCATTCCACATTCAAAGTCTGTTAATTCCCGTCGGGTGGCCTTGATCACGTCAGAACCCTTTTCACGTGAATCGCCGGAGTACAAATGATAGCTGCACCAATGCTCTGCCGTTTTATATCTTGTCTACGCGATACTACAGCCATCTGTATATGTACATATCATTATCTCATGACTTGTCACCTAAGTCTGTAACCTATTCATAGGTATCCGTTCTCCGCAAATCCAGACCGGATATGGCTAAGATCTACTGACAAACTGTATAGTCGAAGTAGCTCGAGTTCTATGAGGCTCGTAGCTCGTATGAACATGTCGGTGTTTTGTTGCATTACATGACACACTGCCAAAAAAAGGAACCATCTTCCCTAAACTTGGAGTATCATTTTGATGAGACTTGCATCTAAAACCAACGAGTAATTTCATACGCTTTTCTTCCGTATGGTTCAATACGTGTGTGATATACGAATTTTAAATTATTTTGTTGTAAATGCTCCTTTGAATGCAAGAGTGTTTTTTGTACAGACCAATGTCCGTAAATATACTACTCTCCCGGCCAATCGATTTTGCAATCTATGGTCCTAGTTAAGCATTAATTTAAGCAACACGGTTTTAATATGGCAGTCGAATGGCCGCTTATATTTTGGAGTTTTCTCCTTAACGCTCACGAAATCCTGTTAGTCATAACGTCTGATGTAGCTATGTTCCATTATCTGTTAATATTTGACACCTAAGAGAAAGAAGCGAGAGAATTTGGCTGATTTTACGATTTATTCAACATTAAGTATTACTACACTGGCCTTCGTTCTTCAAAATTACAACCTAACCAATATGTGTAACCTATAAGAGTCACAAATGTCATTTAACAAAAACCGACTCTACGACATAAACGATCTTCTATATGATTAAAATGTCAATGTTCGTTTGTTCAAAATCAAGTATCCCCGAAAGTTTTTGACCGAGTGCTTTAAAATTTTGACACAACGTTGCTTCTAATATAGACGGGCTTTTAGGTACCTAATTCTTTAATAAATGTATATTTTTAATTAATATATGTATGAAGGGAAAATATTGTCACCAAAACAGCAAAAGATCTGAGAAAGTACCTTTTCGATTTAATTCAAATTTTTACACTGTGCTGTAATAAAGTTTAAAGACATGTACATTGTATTCTTTTTATTATTTATATACATATATAAAGAGCGAAACGCTGTTAGCAAACAGAAAAGTTGTGTTTGTGGTTTACTGGTTTATGATTGGAATACTGCTATAGAATCTGAATTTGTAATAACAATAAACAAGACTCAGGGTCGGTGAGAGGTTGGAATAACAGATGAACAGAGGAATGGGAGGAACTGGGCATAAAAAACGGAGAGATGGACAGAGAGAGAGGGGGAAGGAGGATATGGGGTAAGGGGGAGGGAGGAGAGGAAGATGAACAGATAATGGGGGAGGATGTGGTGGATAGTGCGAGGGGAAAGGAAGGTGTGATGGACAGAGACAGGGGAGGGAGAAATGGACAGAGATAGGGGAGAGGAGGAGATTAGGACGCATATCCAATTCCTATATATATTACAAACGTGTAGTTGCTCTTTACTTTCATTTCCATTTACGCAAACTGAGCCATAGCAAAGCGTGGCGGGGTGGAATAGGTTTCGAAAACAAAAAGATGTTATAAAAAATAAGTACATAGCAACATTGAGCCAACAAAATATTACAGTCATGAACCGGTACGTAAGTGTGCTCTGTAACTGGTGTCTGTGATGAACTGCGGAAATGATTCAAACAGTATACTTTGACCAGCAGCGAACAAAAAGCACACCTAACTGCAACAGGAGGATCCCAACATTTTATTGCCCCGCTTTGAACACATTGAAGTCGAAAGGGCCAAATCGGTTAGTGCCCTTCATAACAGCATATTCACGCCCCGGTGTTGGCTCGCCGTCCTGCCGACTCTTGTGGAGTGAAAATCCAGCTGGAGACCGTCACGGGCGGCGAATGTCCGCCACCTCGACCACAGTAATGACCACATCGCCCTCTAAATTAACCAGCGCCTCGCTCGGCAGCGTCTCCGGCAAATTGCAGTTGAATTCAGCTTTGCACAGCCCACGACGACACGTAAGTAACGGTCCGACGAAATATGGTGGTGACCATAAGATTTAGACATTTACGAAAGTGGTTGTTAGTATCTACGACCGGCCGGTGTGGCCGTGCGGTTCTAGGCGCTTCCGTCTGGAACCGCGTGACCGCTACGGTCTCAGGTTCGAATCCTGCCTCGGGCATGGATGTGTGTGATGTCCTTAGGTTAGTTAGGTTTAAGTAGTTCTAAGCTCTAGGGGACTGATGACCACAGTCCCATAGTGCTCAGAGCCATTTGAACTTTTAATATCTACGTTTCCTACGGCAGCTTTGTTCTTTGCGTTTTTAGAGACCAACAAATGTAATAAATTCAGTCATGAAGAGGAGGAGGAGCAGGACTAGTACTCAATTTCTTCCGATAACGTTACGTTGTGCTTCCCCTCTATGGTCTATCTTCGTAAATTGTGCACAAACTCAGCAGGAAATAGAAACAATGCAATCTGCCCCTGTCGAAACCAAAAATTAAACTTATTGTTATATAAATGACTAACAGTACTGTGATGTGTGAAATTCTTATGATGATGCGCCCGTGGCGTCTTGAACACACATAAAATATTTCTGTTTAAGAACATCCACATTAGAGCTTGAACTTTTAGGGTTATTTATTTGTGTGAAATTAGTGTTTTCTTAGTTTCAGTTAATTAAGTGAAATGGACGCTGGGTTGGTTATTATTCTGTTGGTGCGTAAGTTCGTAGTGATTTTGTTTTGCGTGTTGGTATTCCGGTGACTATGGGTTTATTTATCTATTGTATTTTTTTATTTATAGTTCAACGTTGCTGTTTTAGCTTATATATTGTGATTTTGTCATTTAGAGATAGTGGGTGGAGCTATGGACCCAAGATGAATGAGTGCTAAGTGGAAAAATCAGAACATTTACGACCTATTCTTCTGTTTGAGTTTAATAGAAGGGTCACAGCAGCGGAGACAGCCAGAAACATTAGAGCCGTGTATGAGAATGTCATTGGACAGAGCACGGCAAGAAAATGGTTTTCTCATTTTAAGGAAGATAGTTTTGACATCAGTGACTCTCTACATTCAGGAAGACCTTCAGGGTTTGATGAAGATCGTTTAAACGGCTTAATCCACAGCGATCAACGTCAGTGTACCCGGTAACTGGCAGATGTGGTGAACTGTGATCATTCCACCATGGTGTGCACGCAATAGGCTCGTGAACACCGGCCCTTCGTATCTTACATCGTTACTGCTGAGGCAGTGGTGTCTTTTTGTTAACAGCAGGAGAGGAAAGGAGTGGTTGAGCCCAAACGTGGCAGCAACTCCCCGTACAACGACCTACGCGCATCCACAAAAGATAATGTTATACATCTCGTCCCATCAGCAACGTAGCTGCAGAAGCACTAGCTAAAGGACTAAACTTTGCCGTCACACCTGAGCGGATTCCCATGGAAGAAATAATCGAATCCGTGGAAACAGCACTGCGGCACACATCTGCGATAGAAGCTGAGAAAATTAGACAGGAAACCGTTCGAGTTCTACTACCTGCCAAGCCACAGAAACACAACCTTAACAGAGAGGGAAGAGCAGCTATCAGGGAACTGAAGAACGACGAAATTGTGATATTAACAGCGGACAAAGGCAATGCTACTGTCATATTAGACACCTTGCAGTACGAAGACAAGATGAAAGAATTATTACATGATCCCATCTACAAAGAACTAAGGGCGGACCCTACGGCGAAGATAATTCGAAAGACGCAGGACGCGATTAAGGACTCGGGAATTGACGCTGACACAGCAAAGGATCTTATTTTCAGAGTACTAGTCACTCCTAGAATTTACGGTGTTCCAAAGATACATAAGGAAAGTTGTCCTTTGAGGCCGATAGTGAATGGGATCAATTCGCCTACTTACAATTTGGCAAAGTATCTAGCCTGCAAACTAAGACGTCTAGTTGGCAAGACGGACTCTTATGTGAAGAACTTGACACACTTTATAGAACGCCTAAAGGGAGAAACAATTTTTCGTACGGACATCATGGTCAGCTTTGACATGAAATCACTATTTTCGAACGTGCCAGTAGATGAAACTATCCATATCTTTCAGTGGCGTCTCCCGCCAGACATATGCGACGTGGTTGAGTTGTGCCTGATTTCAACGTACTTAAAATGTCAAGGAAAATACTACGAGCAGACAGACGGGCTAGCAATGGGGTCTTTCCTATCTCCGCTGGCAGCCGACATATTCATAGAAGCCTTTGAAGCAACGACCCTCGGTTCAGCTCCTTTACGCCCACGTTGCTGGTTCAGATACGTGGACGACACGTTCGCTATACTGCCTCATCGTGAAACGGAGCTACACAAGTTTCACGAATATTTGAACAATATGCACGGGAAGATACAGTTCACGCTGGAAGTAGAAAAGAATGGTGCTATCCCATTTCTAGACGTCGAAGTGTACAGGAGAACTGAGGGCACACTGGGGCACAGAGTATATCGCAAGCCTACACATACGGACAGGTATCTGCACGCCCAATCCTACCACCACCCAGCGCGGAAGAACTCTGTCATCCGCTCTTTGTCAATCCGTATGCAGCGCCTAAGTGATGCTCATAACATCACACCTGAGCTTAAAAGCTTACGCACAACGTTTCTAGCCAATGGCTACAGCCATAAGTCGATAAAAGCAGCCTTGTCGACGAACACAAGCACGAACGATAAGCAAGAAATAGACAAACTGCAGCCAACAGTGCGCTTACCTTACGTGAAAAACTTTACTGACCGAATAGGCAAACACCTTCTCCGCGTTGGGGTGCAGCCTGTCTTCTACAGTGGTCGTAGGATCCAGGACGTGCTAGGCTCCACTAAGGACAAGGTGGATGCATTACACACTGCAGGCGTTTACAAGGTGGAATGCGAATGTGGAGAGGCATACATCGGCGAGACTGGTAGGCCAATAGCAACGCGCATTCGGGAACACGAGCGTTATATTCGTCTAGGGCAACACTACAAATCCGTAGTGGCAGAACATCACCAAGACTGCGGAAAAGAAATAAAATTCAGTGAAACCTGTGTGTTGCCCAAGCAGCCAATTATGACGAAACGCAAAATCAGAGAGGCCATCGAAATACTCAAACACCCTAACAACATGAACAGGAAGGATGAACTCACGCTTGCCCCATCTTGTTTGCCAGCAATCAGAGACCAACAGACCGCACTGTCAACACGAGGCACGAGCACTACCGGCGAGTAACTGCCGCCGCGCGGCCGATGTCCAGCAGTTGGCAAACAGCAGCAAACTTCTCATTCGACGGTGACCACCAATCACGGTACATAACACAAGAGCCAATAGACAACGGAGGTCACGTTCTCCCTCCACCGCAATAACCTATTAAAATAAAGTTCCCTCTCCTTCTTCCTTAAGTGACCAATGAAACCAACTACCTTTTAAAATTATGACGTAATGGCATGCGCAGCGAACACTAACAACAAAATGTAAGGAACACCGCATAGCCTGAACGCCCCAGTAGACCCTGAAGAAGGCCGCTGCAATCGTGGCCGAAAATGTTGGATTTTCTCCAGCAGCAGTAGTTTTTACATTATGACGCAGTACCAAACCCAGAAAACTTTTATATCGACTGTCGAATGTTATACACCTCGAGGAACAGTGACGGCGTGGTACATTACGAATTGCTTCCCCAAAGCGTAACCATCACTGCTCGCATTTACTGTCAGCAACCTAGACGTCTTGCAGACGCAATCCAAGAATAACGACCAGGAAGATGGCATGAAGTGATGTTACTCCAACATAACGCCCGCCCGCATTCTGCCAGACTGACATAAAACACTATACAGGATTTGGGTAGGAAAGTCATTCGGCACCCACCTTATTCACTTGATCTTGCTTGCTCAGATTTTCACCCCTCCAGAACTCTATCAGACCGCCTTCAAGTAACTTCGTTTCCGGATGACAATTCGCTCCGAACATGACACGACAAGCTCTTAGCCTCAAAACCACGTGATTTCTAAAGTCGCGGAATCGAAGAGTTACCTCAGCGTTGGCAAACTGTTGTAAATAATGGAGGACAATATATTAGCCTGATGAGTGAAGTTTTTGTTATCACCTCTTATACGTACTTACGGAAAAAAAAGCTGCGAACTTTTGCACCAACTCAATACATGGCTTGGAAAGAAATGGGAATGGTATATTAGTCACAAATTGCCATTTTTAAATAAGTGTATTAAACCATGCGAAATGACCATGATCAACATAACTTACAAGGGGATCCTCCATACTGTAAATCATGGATTTTGATGCACTTCAAATATGTTGTAGAGGCAATTACCCTTACCTGGCTATCCGGTTTTTTAGCGACGGCCCTTGGTTTTTGAGAAAATTGATCTTGAAGTTCATTTCGCGATTTGTATACCTGTAACGTTACACAGGTTTCCAGCGAGTCAGCGTAGCCCAGCGATAGCCGGCACGGTAGCTCAGCGTGTTCGGTCAGATGGTTCGCAGCCCTCTGTAATAAAAAAACTGAGTTAATTGATCAACAACGAACTTAAACGGATGTATTACGACGTCCACTCCGAGCAGATGCAACAAACGAAAGCGATCAAAATGAGATTAAAAAAAAAAGGTTCACAGTTGCCGCGATGGAGGTACCGTGTTCGGATCCTGCTCGTGTACATTTTTTTTATAAAATCGAGCAAATTTTTCAATTTTTTATTTCAAAGAATATCAACAAACAGTGTAAGGTGTGCGAAATTATAAAGATACGTTCAGTTATTAATTTTTTCCAAATATTCATTCCGTATGCGGTTCGCATCATATTCTACCAATTCATCTTCTTCGTTGAAATCTATCAATTCATCATGAGTAATGATCTATCTTTCGCCCAATTGCAACGGAATTGGCAGAGATAACGCTATGCGGTGTATTCGTTACGAGATTCAAATCGCGGAGTAGATATTAGGCGTATTTAATGGCATTTGATTATTCGTTCAACTCCTCTACTTGTGGATCTTCTTCTGGCTGCACTACTGCAGAAAAACTTGGTTCTTCCATTTCACAGAATTTTTCTAACACACGGCACTAGCGACGCTTTTTGAGCAACTGACGCTGTAGTTTGATGCGAACGTAAAGGAATACAACTCGCATCCTTATTGTCCTAGGAACTGGGGTTCCCGTTACGGCTAACGGTATTCATGGGAGAGGGGACGATAATGGGCGAAGATCGATTTTAGGTAATACAAGAAGCAACTGCTGTATGAACATTTCGAACTCCAACTGCGAACCACAAACGGAATGAATATTTGAAAAAATTAATAACTGAATATATCTTTATTAAATGGTTCAAACGGCTCTTAGCACTATGGGACTTAACATTTGAGGTCATCAGTCCCCTAAAACTTAGAACTACGTAAACCTAACTAACCTAAGGACATCACACACATCCATGCCCGAGGCAGGATTCGAACTTGCGACCGTAGCGGTCGCGCGGTTCCAGACTCTAGCGCCTTTAACCGCTTGGCCAACCAGCACGGTTCCGAACTAATGCGCCTAGAACCTTTCGGCCACCGCGGCCGGCAATATGTCTTTATAATTTCGCGCACCTTACACTGTTAGTTGATATTCTTTGAAATAAAATTGAAAAATTCGGTCGATTTTGAAAAAAAAAAATGTACACGAGCAGGGTTTGTACACGGTACTTTTAGCGCGCTAGCTTCGAAAACTTACCGCTGTGCTACCCCGACTTGCTCGGAATATGTGTGATGTTACAGGTATACACAACACGCAGTGAATTCAAAATCGATTTTCTCAGAAACCAAGGCCCATCGCTAAAAAACCGGGTAGCCAGGTACTCAGGGTAAGTGCCTCTACAACATACTTGAAGAGCATCAAAATCCGTGATTTACAGTATGGAGGGTCTCCTTGTTAGAAAAGAAATATTCACTGGCTCATAACTGACCAAAATTCTCAAAGGGTACTTTCCCCGGGGTACATTAGACACGCTTGTGGTATGAGATACAAGTTCTGGCTTACAGAGGGAAAGGGCTGATGGCAAGCAGAGGGCTGCAGTCTTCCAGAACTGGGTGGACTGCGGCGCAGTTACAGTGCCGCGTGTCCCTTCTAACGCGGCAAGGCGTGCCGAATGTCACGCCACCACTCCCGCAACAGCCCCAGAGACGGTATCTTACCAAAGCAGCAGTGTCAGACATTAGAAAGGATATCATACCGAAGCAGCAGTGGCTTGTGAGGCAGACTGACTCCTCTGGGACGCTAACAGAAGAGCAAAAAAACAGTTCAGATGGCCTTAAGCACTATGAGACTTAACATCTGAGGTCGTCGGTCCCCTAGACTTACAAGGGGAGGCCGCCAATTGTGAATTTCCGATTCGATTCATACTGCCCATAATAAAAGCTTATGGCCAGAGGTGTAATGTGGCAAAGCACCAAGATGCATTTCTCAGCCGTTGTCGAGAAAATCGACAGTTAAAAGAAACCGTTGCGGTGAAATACTCTCTACGATTAATGATGTTCTGCAGCGTCGTGGCGCAGCGGTAAGCGCTCGGGTTCGTAATCCGAAGGTCGCCGGATCGAATCTCGCGCCATGCAACTTTTTTTATTATTTGTTTTTTTGTAATTCAAATGTACATATATCATTCCCGGTAATCAGTTGCAACAATTATGCATATATTAAGTTGTTGAAAGTCGTTTGTCGTGGAAAAATAATGCTTGAAATAAAACACAACATCACAAATAATATTCAAGTGGATACAATTTATTGATAAGTTCGGTATACACTCGCACATAATTAACAATTAGTGACCAGAAGTAGCTGGAGTATCGCACGAACCAGAGTGACAGTTATCATAGAAACATGGAAAGCAGAAAACAGCACGACATCGAGCACATCTGATAAACGATGCGTTTTTACAAGAATAATTGTTTTTTTAAATTATCTCTTGGGAAACACACCTGATTGACATTCTGAAAAATTGTTCTATCGTTCGTCAGGTTTGATGCATACCACGCGTATCGTATCATATCGGCAAAAATCGGAGAAGACAATTGGTGGTGGACGATGGATCGGATTTTTATACAATCGTCTCTGGAGTTAATGTCACGGTTTCGCTCGATTAAAAAAGCACAATTTTGAAGGCGCTTGATCAAATTTTTTACCTGCCGGTAAAAATACGTCACACGGTTGGACGAGAGGAGTGCACTTTGGAGGAATGACTTTTATAGTGCACGTTGGTAACTTTTTATCGTCCTGGAACATCTCATCGTATAACGCCGAGTTCGTTAGCCCACCCCAAGAGTCTATCAGAAGGAGAAATTCTTTCTTTTGTACGTATGGTTGCAAAGCATTAGACAAGAAGTCCATGAACAAACCCGTTGTTAGTTAACGGATTTGGAGAATATAATAACATTGTTGGTATACTTCTTGGCGTACTCGTCGGCTGTCATCTGTACTCTGGGTCCAAACGTACCTGTGGACTCTTGGAGGCATACGAAAACAAGAGGCAAGACTCGTCCAAACATCGTGATTGAATACTGTGCCGTATACGAATGTGTCACCTTGTTCATGTCGTGTCGGGTTACCAGGACAGCCTTTGACCCTTTTTTGGCGAGAGTTCTGTGGAACGTGGACTGGTACTGGCACCCTGACAAAATACAAAAAAATTATATAAGAAATATACTAAATCTGTGTTGTGTTATATCAGATTATCATATTCTATCATCATGTCATATGACATTTGTGAACAGCTCTTTACGTACCTGTTTGATCAGTATTAACTAGGAAATCTTTGTCGAAGTTACTTATCAACGTTCGCAACTGGATCCGAAATGCGTCCGCTGCGGCCTAAATTTCGTCTTGGGTTGCCGTCTCTTTCCGGGAAACAAATTTTGTGATTTTCCGTCGCCGAATCCCATGCTTCTTTTTAAATTCAGTGACCCATATTTTTGAAGCTTTGAAGTTGAAATCTGGGAACTGATTTGCAGCGCCCAAGGCCCACTGCTACAGGTTTCTGGTAGAAACTTGCTGAAAGTTTTGTCGAGCTTCTACGAAGCGATCATGCACCCATGAATCGATGGTACAATATTTATCAAATTTGCTACCGCCACGTTTGATTTGCTCTTCCCACCTGGATAAATAGCCCATATTTGTCAAACGCGAGCACCCCCCCCCCCTTTTTTTTTTTTTTTGTAGAGTTTTGAGACTCCAGCCTGGATGTTCTTTGGCCAGATTACCAGCTCTAATTTTGTAATCCAGAGAAATATAGTCGTACCCTTTTTTTTCTTCTCGTCCGGCTCGTATTCGTCTGATGATTCGTTGGCAATGGGACTCATTTCAACGTCTTCGTAGGCATTATTATCGTCGATTTCATTAATGTCTATCAGTTCCTCATCATGAAAGAGGGTTTTTTCGGCGAGCATTTGCAGCGTATTTTGGAACATTTCTTCCCCAATTACCATGGCTTCTTCGTTGATTGATGATGACGGTTCTGTTGCGATGCGATTACTGTTATGAAGGAGGCTTTCAAAATACACCAACGCATCTTTCAATTGTTGTTTCGCCACTTCACTGTGTATAGAATCTTCTTCGATCACATCACTTTCATACGAAGCGCCCGGATCGCTCTCTAATTGTACCGCCTCCATTTTTCCGTTTGTTTGACAGGGTGTACCAAAGCTCTCACGTACGCACTGGTTTTCGACGATGTTATAAGTTGCGCTAGGGACCGCATCTACCTTCGTTCGAAGTTAGCAGGCAACTACGCTGTTATGCGGCGGCTCGTTTCGGCCCATTCAACAAGTGTCCTTCAAGTGTAACGAGCGAGTAACGGAGTTTATATTTCATACCTGCCACAGCAAATTCGTGTTCGTGGGGTCTCTATTCTAATTCGAACGTTTGACTTACACTATACGTATTCGTTTCGGAATATCGTTTCTACGTCTTCCGTTAACTATACGTGGTAAACATTATGAAGACAATTAATAACATTTGTGGAATAAAACTATGTTTGCGGAGCACATAATTATGTTCGAAGTTGCCAGTTTTTCCACGACAAACGACTTTCAGCAACTTATTATATGCATAATTGTTGCAACCGATTACCGGGAATTATATATATATATATATATATATATATATATATATATATATATATATATATATTTGAATTACAAGAAACAAATAATAAAAAAAGTTGCATGGTGCGAGATTCGATTCGGCGACCTTCGGATTACGAACCCGAGCGCTTACCGCTGCACCACGACGCTGTAGAAAATCATTAATCGTAGAGAGTATTTCACCGCAACGGTTTCTTTTAACTGCAGATTTTATCGACAACGGCTGAGAAGTGGATCTTGGTGCTTTGCCACATTACACCTCTGGCCATAAGCTTTTATTATGGGCAGTATGAATCGAATCCCCCCCATGAACCATGGACCTTGCCGTTGGTGGGGAGGCTTGCGTGCCTCAGCGATACAGATAGCCGTACCGTAGGTGCAACCACAACGGAGGGGTATCTGTTGAGAGGCCAGACAAGCGTGTGGTTCCTGAAGAGGGGCAGCAGCCTTTTCAGTAGTTGCAAGGGCAACAGTCTGGATGATTGACTGATCTGGCCTTCTAACAATAACCAAAACGGCCTTGCTGTGCTGGTACTGCGAACAGCTGAAAGCAAGGGGAAACTACAGCCGTAATTTTTCCCGAGGGCATGCAGCTTTACTGTATGATTACATGATGATGGCGTCCTCTTGGGTAAAATATTCCGGAGGTAAAATAGTCCCCCATTCGGATCTACTCAAGAGGATGTCGTTATCAGGAGAAAGAAAACTGGCGTTCTACGGATCGGAGCGTGGAATGTCAGATCCCTTAACCGGGCAGGTAGGTTAGACAATTTAAAAAGGGAAATGGATAGGTTAAAGTTAGATATAGTGGGAATTAGTGAAGTTCGGTGGCAGGAGGAACAAGACTTCTGGTCAGGTGACTACAGGGTTATAAACACAAAATCAAATAGGGTTAATGCAGGAGTAGGTTTAATAATGAATAGGAAAATAGGAATGCGGGTAAGCTACTACAAACAGCATAGTGAACGCATTATTGTGGCCAAGATAGATACGAAGCCCACACCTACTACAGTAGTACAAGTTTATATGCCAACTAGCTCTGCAGATGACGGAGAAATTGAAGAAATGTATGATGAAATAAAAGAAATTATTCAGATTGTGAAGGGAGACGAAAATTTAATAGTCATGGGTGACTGGAATTCGAGTGTAGGAAAGGGAGAGAAGGAAACATAGTAGGTGAATATGGATTGGGGCTAAGAAATGAAAGAGGAAGCCGCCTGGTAGAATTTTGCACAGAGCACAACATAATCATAACTAACACTTGGTTTAAGAATCATGAAAGAAGGTTGTATACATGGAAGAACCCTGGAGATACTAATAGGTATCAGATAGATTATATAATGATAAGACAGAGATTTAGGAACCAGGTTTTAAATTGTAAGACATTTCCAGGGGCAGATGTGGACTCTGACCACAATTTATTGGTTATGAACTGTAGATTAAAACTGAAGAAACTGCAAAAAGGTGGGAATTTAAGGAGATGGGACCTGGATAAACTAAAAGAACCAGAGTTTCAGGGAGAGCATAAGGGAGCAATTGACAGGAATGGGGGAAATAAATACAGTAGAAGAAGAATGGGTAGCTTTGAGGGATGAAGTAGTGAAGGCAGCAGAGGATAAAGTAGGTAAAAAGACGAGGGCTAGTAGAAATCCTTGGGTAACAGAAGAAATATTGAATTTAATTGATGAAAGGAGAAAATATAAAAATGCAGTAAGTGAAGCAGGCAAAAAGGAATGCAAACGTCTCAAAAATGAGATCGACAGGAAGTGCAAAATGGCTAAGCAGAGATGGCTAGAGGACAAATGTAAGGATGTACAGGCCTATCTCACTAGGGGTAAGATAGATACCGCCTACAGGAAAATTAAAGAGACCTTTGGAGATAAGAGAACGACTTGTATGAATATCAAGAGCTCAGATGGAAACCCAGTTCTAAGCAAAGAAGGGAAAGCAGAAAGGTGGAAGGAGTATATAGAGGGTCTATACAAGGGCGATGTACTTGAGGACAATATTATGGAAATGGAAGAGGATGTAGATGAAGATGAAATGGGAGATATGATTCTGCGTGAAGAGTTTGACAGAGCACTGAAAGACCTGAGTCGAAACAAGGCCCCCGGAGCTACTGACGGCCGTGGGAGAGCCAGTCCTGACAAAACTCTACCATCTGGTGAGCAAGATGTATGAAACAGGCGAAATACCCTCAGACTTCAAGAAGAATATAATAATTCCAATCCCAAAGAAAGCAGGTGTTGACAGATGTGAAAATTACCGAACTATCAGTTTAATAAGTCACAGCTGCAAAATACTAACACGAATTCTTTACAGACGAATGGAAAAACTAGTAGAAACCCACCTCGGGGAAGATGAGTTTGGATTCCGTAGAAACACTGGATTACGTGAGGCAATACTGACCTTACGACTTATCTTAGAAGAAAGAGTAAGGAAAGGCAAACCTACGTTTCTAGCATTTGTAGACTTAGAGAAAGCTTTTGACAATGTTGACTGGAATACTCTCTTTCAAATTCTAAAGGTGGCAGGGGTAAAATACAGGGAGCGAAAGGCTATTTACAATTTGTACAGAAACCAGATGGCAGTCATAAGAGTCGAGGGACATGAAAGGGGAGCAGTGGTTGGGGAGGGAGTAAGACAGCGTTGTAGCCTCTCCCCGATGTTGTTCAATCTGTATATTGAGGAAGCAGTAAAGGAAACAAAAGAAAAGTTCGGAGTAGGTATTAAAATTCATGGAGAAGAAATAAAAACTTTTAGGTTCGCCGATGACATTGTAATTCTGTCAGAGGCAGCAAAGGACTTGGAAAAGCAGTTGAACGGATTGGACAGTGTCTTGAAAGGAGGATATAAGATGAACATCAACAAAAGTAAAGCGAGGATAATGGAATGTAGTCTAATTAAGTCGGGTGATGCTGAGGGAATTAGATTAGGAAATCAGGCACTTAAAGTAGTAAAGGAGTTTTGCTATTTGGGGAGCAAAATAACTGATGATGGTCGAAGTAGAGAGGATATAAAATGTAGGCTGGCAATGGCAAGGAAAGCGTTTCTGAAGAAGAGAAATTTGTTAACATCCAGTATTGATTTAAGTGTCAGGAAGTCATTTCTGAAAGTATTTGCATGGAGTGTAGCCATGTATGGAAGTGAAACATGGACGATAAATAGTTTGGAGAAGAAGAGAATAGAAGCTTTCGAAATGTGGTGCTACAGAAGAATGCTGAAGATTAGATGGGTAGATCACATAACTAATGAGGAAGTATTGAATACGATTGGGGAGAAGAGAAGTTTGTGGCACAACTTGACCAGAAGAAGGGATCGGTCGGTAGGACATGTTCTGAGGCAACAAGGGATCACCAATTTAGTATTGGAGGGCAGCGTGGAGGGTAAAAATCGTAGAGGGAGAGCAAGAGATGAATACACTAAGCAGATTCAGAAGGATGTAGGTTGCAGTAGGTACTGGGAGATGAAAAAGCTTGCACAGGATAGAGTAGCACGGAGAGCTGCATCAAACCAGTCTCAGGACTGAAGACCACAACAACAACAATGAATCGAATCTGAATTTCACAATTGGCGGCCTCCCCTTGTTAGAGCTACGTAAACCTAACTAACCTAAGAACATCACACACATCCATGCCGAGGCAGGATTCGAACCTGCGACCGTAGCAGCCGCGTGGTTCCGAACTGAACCACCTAGAACCACTCGACCACAGCGGCCGGTGTAGACGAGCATTCTTTGCGCCAATTGCTCTTCTCCAAGACCATGACCGAAGAGCCCATTCTCGCAAAGTGTTCTTCCGCTCTTGCTCTTCTATCCTGTCTGACTTTCGTAGGTTCTCCAATTAATAACTTTACTAACTTTTAGGTTGCAGTAAATTATTTGGGAATCTCTTTGCTTGACTGACAAACAAAGTCGACAAAGACACGTGTTGGGATTGGAAGTTCCATGTTGCCTGTCATGTGCTTCTGGCCAAGAGAAAGTTCCCACTGCAATAGCGAAGGCGAGGAGTGTGTTTGGTGTAGATAATGCTGCTGTCGTTGGTCTGGATCTCAAGGCTGTTATGCGATTATGAAAACGTGCCATACTGAACGCCATTCACGACCTCAACGGCTAAAAACGCCTAGAGCCAGAGAGGACAAATTGTCCTCTCGGTCATGTGGGACCATACCGTTACATAATGTGCACTGAGTCAAGAAATGTGGTTTGTTTGCAGGTAGACGAATATCCACACGAAGAGTAAGACTACGTTTGTAGGCCCCTGTCTGCGTGTCTACTGTTGCTGCGGCGCCTTTTTACATGGCAACAGAGGTAGGTGCGCCGAAAATGGACGGCCCAATGACAATGTGCAGAAGAGTGGCACTACGTCGTCTTTTCAGGCAAGTGCTTATTCTGCATACAGGACCACGACGAAAGTATCTGTAAGTTCTGTGGAAGGAGGCTCAGAGGACAACAAACATTACCAATTTATATATATGTCCGAAAGAACAGATACCATCTTCATATATAAGGCTCAGCGGCCATTTGACCATCTTCTTCTGTGCGGATGCACAGACAGTGCCCGAACTCTTACGGGAATCAGCGGTAAAGCCGCGAGTAATGAGTATGATGGGCAAGGGCACTATGAATATACACTCCTGGAAATGGAAAAAAGAACACATTGACACCGGTGTGTCAGACCCACCATACTTGCTCCGGACACTGCGAGAGGGCTGTACAAGCAATGATCACACGCACGGCACAGCGGACACACCAGGAACCGCGGTGTTGGCCGTCGAATGGCGCTAGCTGCGCAGCATTTGTGCACCGCCGCCGTCAGTGTCAGCCAGTTTGCCGTGGCATACGGAGCTCCATCGCAGTCTTTAACACTGGTAGCATGCCGCGACAGCGTGGACGTGAACCGTATGTGCAGTTGACGGACTTTGAGCGAGGGCGTATAGTGGGCATGCGGGAGGCCGGGTGGACGTACCGCCGAATTGCTCAACACGTGGGGCGTGAGGTCTCCACAGTACATCGATGTTGTCGCCAGTGGTCGGCGGAAGGTGCACGTGCCCGTCGACCTGGGACCGGACCGCAGCGACGCACGGATGCACGCCAAGACCGTAGGATCCTACGCAGTGCCGTAGGGGACCGCACCGCCACTTCCCAGCAAATTTGGGACACTGTTGCTCCTGGGGTATCGGCGAGGACCATTCGCAACCGTCTCCATGAAGCTGGGCTACGGTCCCGCACACCGTTAGGCCGTCTTCCGCTCACGCCCCAACATCGTGCAGCCCGCCTCCAGTGGTGTCGCGACAGGCGTGAATGGAGGGACGAATGGAGACGTGTCGTCTTCAGCGATGAGAGTCGCTTCTGTCTTGGTGCCAATGATGGTCGTATGCGTGTTTGGCGCCGTGCAGGTGAGCGCCACAATCAGGACTGCATACGACCGAGGCACACAGGGCCAACACCCGGCATCATGGTGTGGGGAGCGATCTCGTACACTGGCCGTACACCACTGGTGATCGTCGAGGGGACACTGAATAGTGCACGGTACATCCAAACCGTCATCGAACCCATCGTTCTACCATTCCTAGACCGGCAAGGGAACTTGCTGTTCCAACAGGACAATGCACGTCCGCATGTATCCCGTGCCACCCAACGTGCTCTAGAAGGTGTAAGTCAACTACCCTGGCCAGCAAGATCTCCGGATCTGTCCCCCATTGAGCATGTTTGGGACTGGATGAAGCGTCGTCTCACGCGGTCTGCACGTCCAGCACGAACGCTGGTCCAACTGAGGCGCCAGGTGGAAATGGCATGGCAAGCCGTTCCACAGGACTACATCCAGCATCTCTACGATCGTCTCCATGGGAGAATAGCAGCCTGCATTGCTGCGAAAGGTGGATATACACTGTACTAGTGCCGACATTGTGCATGCTCTGTTGCCTGTGGCTATGTGCCTGTGGTTCTGTCAGTGTGATCATGTGATGTATCTGACCCCAGGAATGTGTCAATAAAGTTTCGCCCTCCTGGGACAATGAATTCACGGTGTTCTTATTTCAATTTCCAGAAGTGTAGATTGGGACAATAAGTTGCGAATGTGGGTCTCACTGGAGGCGTGCCAGAGATAAGTCCCTGCAGTCGCACTGTTATCTGTGTCCTCGGTGGCTCAGATGGCTAGCCGACAAGGTAGCTCAGCGTGTTCGGTCAGAATGTTAGCTAGCCTCTGTAACAAAAAACTGAGTGAATGGATCAGCTAACAATCTGAACGGGTGTCATCGGACTTCCGCCCCGAACGAATTCAACGAACAATATAGAACAAAATGAGACCACAAAAAAAAAGATGGATAGAGCGTCTGCCATGCAAGCAAGCAGGAGATCCCGGGTTCCAGTCCCGGTCGGGCACACATTTTTCAACTGTTGACTTATATCAACGCCTGTATGCAGCTAGGGGTATTCATTTCATTGTAATCACCAGATTACATATCCCATTGTTATACGAGCTTAAAAGGGAGGATGATTATTGCTACAACAGTCGGTTTTCTGTTACACTGCTTATTTTCATCTCCATTTGAACCTGATTATTAAAACCCCTCAAAACAACCGATTTCTGAAATAACGGATTTTCGATTTTTTGTTGTTGCTGTTATTTCCAACAACAAACGTGCACATCGCACAAAGGCTGAAAAATTGTACGACTCTCTCAGACTTCTGCGTTACAAATTTCAAGACAAACAGTATTAAAATATCAAATAAAATAGGTAAATAAAAGGAAACATGGTCCGTCAACCGTTCGCTGCATGTCTCGAAAAGTAATGAGGGTTTGAATACCGCAAAAAGTTCTTCAAATTTTTCAAATCCCTGTTAAAAAAATTACATTCTAATCCAGGATCATACCATTATTTAGACATTACGAATAGTCAGTGCTAAAGGGTGTAATCTAAGATTGGACAACTCTATTTTTCATGTTACGTTGTCCGTTTCTAACAAGGGAACCTCCCCATCGCATCCCCCTCAGATTTAGTTGTAAGTTGGCACAGTGGATAGGCCTTGAAAAACTGAACACAGATCAATCGAGAAAACAGGAAGAAGTTGTGTGGAACTATGAAAAAAATAAGCAAAATATACAAACTTAGTAGTCTATGCGCAAGATAAGCAACATCAAGGATATTGTGACAGGAGCGCCGTGCTCACGTGGTTAGCGTGAGCAGCTACGGAACGAGAGGTCCTTGGTTCAAGTCTGCCCTCGAGAGAGAAGTTTAATTTTTTTATTTTCAGACATTCATTATCTGTCCGTCCGTCCGTGCGATGCGAGGTAACTGCGCCGTGGTATGGGGACGCTACACCTAAACAGACATCGAAACACACAACGTCAGTCGACTACAGCGCACGGAAGAGAGAGTATTCATGCTAACGAGGATCCCTGGCTGGCAGTTGACTGTTCGCTACTTTGGACGAGAGTGCATTAAATACGTGAGATGTATTGCGTAGGCAATATGAATCCAGTAAATATAGCTCGCGACTTCAATAACAAGGTCAATGAATATTTTCCGAACTGTAAGGAATCAGAAAGTTCCTTAAGGGATCGAACGATTGTCGAACATTTGTATGATTATTTCCTACATTTGTTGATAAACAGTACGTGTGGTGATGACGATACCTTGCACGTCCTTTCGTCTACTAATCGCACGGTTTTGCGGTGCGGTCGCAAAACACGGACAATTAACTTATTACAGTGAACAGAGACGTCAATGAACGAACGGACAGATCATAACTTTGCGAAAATAAAGAAAGTAAACTTCTCACTCGAGGGAAGACTTGAACCAAGGACCTCTCGTTCCGCAACTGCTCACGCTAACCACGGGACCACGGCGCTCCTGAGTTACCACTATCCTTGATGTTGCCTGTCTTGCGCATGGACTTCTCAGTTTGTATATTTCGCTTATTTTATTCATAGTTCCACACAAGTTCTTCCTGTTTCAGGAATAATATGATTCAAAGACGATATCAGTCTTTTAGAAGCCACAGAACACCCTACCAAACTCGTTTCTTAAGAAAAGTTTTATTTAAAATCAAAAATTTTTGCACCATTGCTGTGTCAAATTGATACATCGGTTTTGTATCCGGTTATTAGTAAAAAAGAAAAAGTAGCTATAATTACCGATTCCTAGCAAATACCGAAAAATAGTGGTTATTGGGGACTAAAATACCAGTATCGGTTTTGATCGGTCGGTTTTTCCCATACCTGGAGCTTAGCACTGGCATGGTGGTTTGAGGTGTCGTTGGGTACACAGGACGACCGCTCTATTCCCATATCTAGTAATCTGGACATCAGGCTTTGCATTTCTGACATGCTTACGCCAGCGACTGTATCCTTTGAGGCCTCGGCGACGTCATCTTTCAGCAACATAACGCAAGACTGCTACTAGTAGTTCTCCTGTTATCCTCAATTCAGAGGGTGTTCGACGGCTTCACTGGGAGTACTTTCTACGGATCTCTCACTCATTGGAAACATCTGGCCACGGGTTGTCGAAACACTGTCACGCCATCTGTCGCCAACCGCTACGATTGACGTCCTCTTGTATAGAGCTGAAGCAGTGTCGAATGCCGTAATCGTCTATGCCGCCTGAGCTCATTTCGACGCGGTGCGCAGCCAGGTTAAGGCTATTGTTGTTGCCACACGTGGCACCTCTGTGTATTTAATTTCGCAGCCCGTACATCCGTAAATCACCAGCAAATTGAATCACGTATTATTCCTGCTGGACTACGAACGTCCAACCAATGAACTCTCGTTATACGAGTACAATGTATTCATGGTACTGCAATTTTAACGGTGAGCAGCGTCGCAACCCCTCCAAGTCGTAGTGAGCCTCAGGCCGTAAGTTGGGGTACCGCAGGTGTAGAATGCCGCGACCGTTCCGACGCTCGACGGGAGGGCAATCAGAACCTTAAAAATGCAGATTGATTGCCAGCGTGGTCGGGAGGTGGGCGCTAAGTTAATTTGTCCGGGCTGGAACGTCCGCTGTGAGATTTCCGCAGTCGACGGCCCCCGTTTCGTTTACCGCTCCTCTGCGGGCCGAGCTCTGCCGGACGTATTAATATGCATTGGCCGCCACTGAACTCGTTTGCAAGGCAGCGCAAGGGAGCCTCCGTCACTCCCGCGTTGTTCATTCTCGCAACTTCCCATTTTTTAGGGCTTGTACGTGAAAGAAATATGACGACTTGCTGCTTGCATCAACATAAGCACACTTCGTTGAACAGTCATTTCTGTAAACTACAGATCACAATAAATTCAATGAGCCTCATTTTTCAAATAAATGTAAATGTCGTGTGACTAGAGCCTCCCATGGGGTGGACCGTTCACCAGGTGCAAGTCTTTCGATTTGACGCCACTTCGGCGACTTCCGCGTCAATGGGGATGAAATGATGATGATTAGGCCAACAGAACACCCAGTCCCTGAGCGGAGAAAATCTCCGACCCAGCCGGGAATCGAACCCGGGCCCTTAGGATTGGCATTCCGTTGCGCTGACCACTCAGCTACTGGGGGAGGACATTTTTCAAATGATACACGTGTTTTTGAAACTGGGCAATGATTCGCAACCTACCAACATACTACAGGTCACTATAATTTTAATTAATAATGTGTTTATACTGGTTGCTGGTGAAGAGGAAAGTTAGTTATTAGTATTTTATTAATGATATAATTCATAAGCAGCCATATCACACTCATCACAGACGCTCAAGAAAATTATAATTAAGCTTTACTTGTTTAATCAGAATCGGACGATGACTGCCCTTGTCCGCAGTTTCGATGATTCGTAGCGATCTGCAATCCTGTGTAAATAAAATGTCTTGGTTTTCTTGCGTTGCGTAGTCAGTCTGGAAGCCACAGATAAAGCGTAAAGTTTGCTTTGATAGAGTTTAATTATCCGATAAAATAATGGAGCTCTTGGATCTAATAATTACAGGTTCGTTTCCAATTTATCGGAAGTTCCCTTCTGATTACCAACGAAACGACACCTCCGTGCAAATTTCCAATTAGAGAATACATATATAATGAAATTCCTAACACACCTTTGATGTAAATGCTCAGTATATATTTTCTTGAGTAGCATACAGTATATTTTCAATCTCTTTCTTCCAGTAATCTCGATAGCAAAATTACAATTATTCAATGCGGCTATTGGGCACGGAGAAGATCCTAAAAGTCCTCTCAACATACCAGAGAGAATATCACAAAGAGTAGTTATGCGCTCATGGAGTGGTAATAGTACTGTACTACTTTGCGCATCGATTCTGCGAGTATATAGATAGTCAAGTAGGGAAGGTAATTCACTCATAGAATTGTGCAGGGATAGTTAGTAGAATATAAAGAGATATTACATCACGTTGCCTTGTCTGTGTTCAGTGAGGGAAACGATCCACGATTTTTTCACATTAGGCCTCTGCAGAGGTGTCAATGGCACCTCATGTCAAACACGTAGCTCAGTTTGCTTTTTGTGTAAAGCAGTCACGTGACGCCAGCTTCCGTTGACGTTTCGTAGGTAAATTCTTTCTGTGAACAAGCACTCTAATTGTTGTTGCCACGGGCAGGAAGGTACCGTTCCAGCGCGCGTCAAGAGAGTGGACCAGGTGAAGCTCGATTTTGGAAACGATATTCATGACTTTCTTCAGTAAAATAAACTGACTTGAGACCTGTAATCTACCCCTCCCTAACATCGTTTGTTGGTTGTCACTGACTTCATAATTACCTCTCTTAATAAGCTTCGAGAGGAGAAGGATTTACAATAAACTTTTTTCCTTCTTTTCTCGTAGTTGGCTCCAGGTCTTCACGTATAGGGGCTGATTCTCGAAACTGAAAATTTTGAGATGATAGGTTCTCATGGTTCCAATTGACTTAACAACTTCTGAAGGAATTTCCTGAGCAGTTGATTTTATTCTCTCACATTTTTCTATATCACAATGTCTTTGCAATTTCCACTTCAAAACCGAAAATTACATTGTTATTGCCCAAAAATAAACAAACGTCCGATCACATCAGAGGCATGCCCACTACCAATCCATTCTGCGGTACTAACAGTATTCTAAAGAGTTTACAAATTTTCTTGACCAATGAATCCCCACCAATTTATATCATTATTTTACAAATGAATCCAGAAGTAAACATAATAAATATCGACAGATTGCACAATTAATAATAGGAGTTTTAAGTGTGCCAGATATTTCGTAATTTTAAATATTTCTAAAAATGTAACATTAACTGCACATACAGAGCTAGTACATATCGACTATAACAACGAAAATAAAGTAAGTCCGTTTTATGGATTATAGCCTGAAATATACCACATCGTGTACAAAATCATATGAGATTCTTTTAGAAAAAAATGGCTCTGAGCACTATGGGACTTAACATCTCAGGTCATCAGTCCCCTAGAACTTAGAACTACTTAAACCTAACTAACCTAAGGACATCACACACATCCATGCCCGAGGCAGGATTCGAACCTGCGACCGTAGCGGTCGCCCGGTTCCAGACTGAAGCGCCTAGAACCGCTCGGCCACCAGCGGCCGGCTTTTAGAAAAAAACCTGAGATAATATTAAACTGTTTAATAAGGTGTAATTATTTTTGGTATCGACTACTTCTGTGGAAGGAAAGTAATGCTAGTGGAAGGTGTCCATTTACAGACCTTTTTTTCTATACTCTTAAGCTTGTATTATGTATTTTTTTAAGTAACAAACTTGCACCCAGCGGACACGATACGACATCGACGAAAGGCCTTTGAGGAGTGCCAGGGCGGTAGGTGGGAGCCCTGAACGTCACAGTTTACAATGAAGAACAAGCCATGATATTGCCTTGCGTAATACGTTGGAATACTTTTAAAAATGGTTTTAATAAAATGATGACACTCTGAAATTAAAGTCAGTCTTTTCGACACAAAAGTATTTATAACAACGTGAACCACAAATCGAAAGTAAAATGTATCACAAAAATTCTACGTACTGCAGGAGAAAAAGCGTCGACCCACAAGTTAAATAAAGGTTTTATGTAACTGCAAGTATATTTCATGAGTTGCAGCTCCCACCAACTTGAAAAATTTTCTTATGAAAAAGCAAGCGTTTAGTGTTTCAACTTTTGTGTTTTTTTATATTGAAACTGGAAAAATCCTTAATCGGCAATGCCTAACACCTTAGAGTTTGCCTTTTTTTCGTCGACGTCGGAACACTTTTATTTTGATGAAATTAGGACTATACAGATTGACTGGCTTCCGCTTACCAATCGAAACGTTCTTTACACGATTGGAATCACTTTCCGAAGCTTTTATATCTATATAAACACGTTTGTTTGTCGATTTGAAGCACTCAAGCTCTACTTCGTATAAAAAATAAAATAAAATAAAATAAACCAAGAGAAATGACAAGCTAAGACAAGCACGTGCTTTCTTTTTATCAGAAATGAATCATATTACGAAGAAAAATCTTTTTGCGATAAGTATTTCAGTTGACGCTAATGCCCTCTGTGATACTATCCGAAACTAACAGGACCCCTATTCCGTCGTTAACTATTACGGTATTTCATCGGTTGTATTCGAATGCTCGGATGTGCCAGACCCCTATGCACGAGCGCAATTTTAACATAGTTTAATATTTATTGCAGACTTTATATGAACGAATTTTAAAAATAGATTCTCTAAGGAACATTTTAAGCAAAACAAAAATTAGGATCAGTGCTGATCCACCCCTTTAAGGTGCGATTCCAGTGCGCGGCTGTAGCGACACAAGCATCATGGCAATAGACGTACGCGCGCGGTTCTGGCGCTGCAGTCTGGAACCGCGAGACCGCTACGGTCGCAGGTTCGAATCCTGCCGCGGGCATGGATGTGTGTGATGTCCTTAGGTTAGTTAGGTTTAACTAGTTCTAAGTTCTAGGGGACTAATGACCTCAGCAGTTGAGTCCCATAGTGCTCAGAGCCAATAGACGTACGCCTGTCCAATTCGTCTGTCCAGTGCGGTTAAATCCAGCAGCCCTACCTGCAGGCTTAGTTAGCATCTGCGTTTATGTTAAAGCCTACATTTCTCGTGGTGTTTCCATATTTTTGTCCAACCCTGGAATAACATGTCTGAAAAGTACGGCAGATAATCAACACTAAAGAAAGCCGCATAATTTATGTCCGGAATATCTCTTCAGAAACGAGCGAGTCTTATATATATCGTTCCGGGGCCGTAAAATGTTACTGTGAGTTGCACAACAGACACACAACTTCATTTTCCTAAGAACTGCTTATTTACACATTGCTTTAAAAGATCACAATTAGACACTATGGCTGAACGCCTAGTTGAAGAAAACTTAAGATGCTTTCTGGACTGAAAGCCCAAAACCACACCAATAACAAGAACGGCTGAAGGCCTGGCTTTGAAATCAAAAGCAATTAAAAATAGAAGGTAAATTAAAAAAAACATGCAATTGAAAACAATTAGCGGCTGAAGGCCTACACTACACGTCTGAAGGACAACTATAATTAAAACACATTAATAAACAATTTTTTTCTAACCAAGAAATTTCTTTTTAAACTTACAACAGCACGGCCAAAATCATAATTAATGAAATATTAACTTATTGCACGGCTGAAAGGCACAAACAAGTTTGAAACAACGGCCGAAGGCTTGATCAGCAAGTCAGACAAACAATTTAAAATAAACTCCTTCCTCCTTATAAAAGAATTCTCCTTTAAAGAATACACAGGGCTGAAGGCCTTATTAAAAAGGGTTCACGTAAATCCTCGGCTGAAGGCCATACATAACAGATCGAACAACTAACGGCTGAGGACGTGGATTACAAACAATTTCAGATAGAACAACTTTTTTTAAATAAAATCAATCTCCAACATTTTAATTCAATACGGCTGAAGACCTTTATGTAAAATTTAAAAGAACTGAATTAATAAACAGCTGAAGGCCTCGCACAATACTTCAAACTAAAATGAAAATCACAATCTAAAACAAACAGACAAGCGATGAACAGAAGTGTTCCAAGGGTCGGCCTGAGAAGGTAGCTCAAACGTAAGGTGAGGTGAGACAGGCAGCCAAGAACTGAAGTCAAGTAATTGGATGGCAACCCAAACTAGGGACGGCCCAAGGACTGACCATAAATTTAACCAATTTCCTTCCACCCGACCAACGGCACAACGGTGGAAAATATCGGCTGAGAACGAGGATACGAACAGCACTACGTCTTGAGAAACTGACGTCTAAAACGGCGAGTGCATGGGTCTTTCCCCGCAGCAAAAGCCAGACACCATCCAGTCGCCCACTCGACGCCGTCGGTTGCAGACTGGCTGCAGGCGGCGCTACACGGGTTTCGCGCCCACTCTAGGCCTGTATAATGGACGCCACATCGTCCGCGTACAACAGAAGCTGGACGCGTGGATCCTTGGCCCCTTCCCACACGCTGACAAGAATATTTCTGCAGGGACTTGGCTCGAATTCGGATGATGCAGAGTACTGATCTTCCTTCTAACAGATTTCGTATTATTTAACCAAATTAGTTCAGGTCAGCGCCCGGATGATTCCCATAAGAAAGTCTCGATTTTTTCTGTCGTACTGTGCTTGTCCTGCCAAGCTCAACTTCTAATGACTTTGGTGTCCTTGTTTCTTTACACATGCAACTATCTGCTTGTAGATGTGCACACTCGCTCCAACTATTATCACTTGAAGTATGTTTGCTTCAGGTTATTATTGGAATGTCAGTTTACAAACGCAGGCTTTGAACATAGGGAAAAGCACATCTCGTCAGACAATTATGGTCAGCATACGTTACAACCCCCTATGGAGTCTGAGGGGGAGAACTAGTAGTTGATAACGCAAATGGATCGAGGAAAAAGAGGACAAGAGCCTGAACCAGTCTGCAAATTGGCTGAACATTCCAAGTACGAAACATCAGCTCTGCATCCTTATCTAGAAATATTGGTCTTGGGAAAATTAATCGTGAACCACAACTGCACCGACAAAATTCCAGTGGTGGTTCAAGGATATTTTCAGTTTACTTTGGTATAAGAGATGCGTCGTCCCCGGTGGTTCGATTCGGAGCAATCACGCAATTATGATGTTTTCGGCTTACTTGCGGGGCACTAGCTTGTGAGACAGGAGGATGGGGTACGGGTGGACCAGGATGGTACCCGTGTGGCGGCTTAATGACCGTGGCTGGTGTACCAGCCCGCTTGAGAGTGGTTTTTAGGCGGTTTTCCCACGCTCTTTTCGGAAAATTCTGGGCTGATCCCCACCTTCAGCCTCAGAAAATACGCCACGCCAACAGTTAAAATACGGCCTTGCCTGGAACAGTTTACGAAATTTACGGAGGGATAACTGACGACTGTGGAGTCAGGAAGGGTATACGACTGCAAAGTCGAACAAAATAAATTTACCAAATCATGGGTACACCGAGCCCCGTACTAGACGAGATTAACGCTCAATAAAAGAAAATCTTCCCTTCCAAAAAACAAAACAGCCTGCAATATTCAATCGTCTAAACGAAAACTCCTACTTTTAGACAGGAACGCAGAACTCATATGTTTCATAGTTGGAATGTTTAGCCTGTTTGTAGACTAGTTCAGGCTACTATACTTTTTTCTCTCGAACCAGTTGCGATAGCAACTTCTAATTCTTCCCCTCAGGCTATGTACGGAGTTGTCAGGTGTGCTCGCCATAGTTGTCCGACGATTCAGTGATACCATACACAAGGTACATATCGGCCAACGTCTCAACATTAAACCTAACCATACTGCTGTGTATCACTGCTAAGGAAAAATAACACTGCCGGAAAAATAATCTGCGACAGAAACGAACACTACCGAATGCAAGCTTGAGGGCGAAGAGTGAAATGTGCAGTACTGTTGTCAATAGCAAGTACGATGATGATTGACTGGAACAAGTTTGTTTCCAAACAACACACACAGCACCTAATTTGGCATTTACTCTGTTTTGCTATAATCTTCAGTATAAGAGAGATACAAAAACAAATAGGGGTAGGAAATCAATTAAAATTAAATTACACTGCAACGGGCTACCACAGAGCACGGGTCCAAGATACCACAATCCTCAAGAAACATACCAGAAGAACTATCAGACGTTGTCGATGGGGTTCAGATTCACCCTGTATATCGACTTCAAGGCACCTTCAGAGCACCATGCTTTAGAAATAATTACGGAGTGGGAAGATTGATGCCTTTTAGTGAGACGCATTTAAAAACTAATTGACTTGAGTTGACTGAAAAGACTAACTAATTATTCCAATGTTCTATATAGCGCTTCTTGGGGATATAAGAACAGACAACAGAGATAGGCTTCAGTTTGAATCCAGTTTAACCCAGGTGACTATGCATCAACCGTGTCTTGGACGCGTGGACCGAGGTCCGTGCTCCGTCCAAAGACCGTCCGGATTCGAATTTGCCGATAAACACCTCAGATTAAGTCCATGCCGCGCACACACGCAAGGCAGCTGCCCGCAGCAACAGAGAAGGCGGCTAGGTGAGTCGTCCAAATATTATGTGCAAAAGTGGAATCGCAGCTCGACTGGAAACTGTGAATGGCTGTTCCTGAAGGGGGATATTCAGCCGACTGTTTGCAGGTTTTTTCAATTGGACGCCACATGAGCAGCTTGCGTGCTCTTAACCTGCCCCAGTAATGTTATCGCCCCTACAGTTTAACTTGGAACACGAACCACGTGTCGTTCCTACCATACGTTCACGTCATTCAGAGGTGAAAGATAGAGTAAAGGTAGTTGAAAAATTAGGTTCCTGTCTAACCAGGATCCAACAAACTTTCTGTCTCCAAGTTCGCACTTTATCACCAGATCACTCATGCCGACTGTACCAAAATGGACTATGCAAACCTATAGATAATTTTACCAAAGAACTTTAGTTATTTCGCTTTTGATTGAATTTTTTGTTCATGGCTGCTAAATAATGCTTTTTATTTTCTGGTGGGTTCTTTACCTAAGCACTCATGTAAGGAAGAATTCATCTAAAATAAGAAGTTAATCGTCCTGAGAAAAGCACAGAGCCGGCCGAAGTGGTCGTGCGGTTAAAGGCGCTACAGTCTGGAACCGCAAGACCGCTACGGTCGCAGGTTCGAATCCTGCCTCGGGCATGATGTTTGTGATGTCCTTAGGTTAGTTAGGTTTAACTAGTTCTAAGTTCTAGGAGACTAATGACCTCAGCAGTTGAGTCCCATAGTGCTCAGAGCCATTTGAACCATTTTGAAAAGCACAGATTTTATTAACTAACGATAATAACGCATATTGGCGACCTCTTCGGCATCACCAACACACATTTTTTTACAAGTAACTCACCGTAAGAAACCGCGTTGTTCGAAATTTTAACGTTTAGATATAAAATATATATTTTGTGACTAATAAAAAAAGCCTCAAAATTTCGCACTGGAAATTACCACGTCAGTATAAAGTGGACGATTGTATTTTATAATTGTTTGATTATTTTCATACCAACTTTATTTGCAGAGATTATACGTTGCCAATCACATAAACATCGTTACACGCGCTTTTAGGGGCCAACATCAAGTGCGAGGAGAGGTATAACTTGTTAATTCTATAAAATTAACTGGTAAGTTAGGTCAGTCACATCACAAGTACTGTCTATTATCGTGGTAGAAATATGTGTACGAATGTGTAGGTTACTTTCCCTAATTTCAATCTCTCTGCAGATAAGTAAAGATCATGTTCATCTCGTCCGTTGGAAGAAATACGCATGGCAGTGACCTCTATTATCTCATGCGAAGGCACTGCCTGCACTTCACGACTGAAGTTTTGGGTAGAGTGGCAAATATTTATTGAGTCGGTAGTATGAAAAATTTCAAATTGAAAAGTTGATACTTTTCAGTGGGTTCAATATTAAAGGTGATTGACTGCAATGCATTAAGAAAATCTCATAAACGTCGTCATAACAATTTACTGATGCGAAAAGAGACCATTCTTTCAAGTTTCAGTTAATTGAAAATAGCAAAAACCGATTTTACTGATGTGAAAAGAGACCATTGTTTTATAAGCTTCAATTAATTGAAAATACTAAAATCGATTTTTATGGCTTTTTTTAACCTTAGTATCATCGCACTTGCATGCGCTTACCTCTGCTCGTGATCCGAATGTATGTTTGACCCTTATGCTTGCTTCTTGGATTACTCAATTTTTCTTTCTTTCCATTCTCATACACGCCACGGAATATGCACGAGGAGCTTGAAGGCCAAGAAACGTAGCTCTTAGGACTGAGCTGATCACCAGCGAAAATTAGACTCACGCAATATCTGGTACTCATCGACTCGCTGTGCAGACTCTACACAACTGACTGATACAGACATCGAGGGAAGGTCACATAAGCAGCTGGCATCAATTCCACAGTATCGAGAGCTCCCGACACCCACCAGCGTCTTCTTTTAAAGGAGTGACTCGTATTTCGTCTTGTGGGGTCAGTTCAGTCACAGAACAATGTCATTCATACGTAGAGTACATAGATGGTCGTATAAATTTCGTCTCTTAATGCACTACTGGCCATTAAAATTGCTACACCACGAAGATGAAGTGCTACAGACGCGAAATGTAACCGACAGGAAGAAGATGCTGTGATATGCAAATGATTAGCTTTTCAGAGCATTCACACAAGGATGGCGCCGATGGCGACACCTACAACGTTCTGAGATGAGGAAAGTTTCCAACCGATTTCTCATACACAAACAGCAGTTGACCGGCGTTGCCTGGTGAAAAGTTGTTGTGATGCCTCCTGTAAGGAGGAGAAATGCGTACCATCACGTTTCCGACTTTGATAACGGTCGGATTGTAGCCTATCACGATTGCAGTTTATCTTATCGCGACATTGCTGCTTGCGTTGATCGAGATCCAATGACTGTTAGCAGAATATGGAATCGGTGGGTTAAGGAGGGTAATACAGAACGCCGTGCTGGATCCCAATGGCCTCGTATCACTAGCAGTCGAGATGACAGGCATCTTATCCGCATGGCTGTAACGGATCTGCAGCCACGTCTCGATCCCTGAGTCAGCAGATGGGGACGTTTGCAAGACAACAACCATCTGCACGGAAAGTTCGACGACTTTTGCAGCAGCATGGACTATCAGCTCGGAGACTATGGCTGCGATTACCCTTGACTTTGAACAGTGGACGTTACACTTCAGCTGTGTTACGACCCGTGGCTCTACCCTTCGTTCGAGCCCTGCGAAACCCTACATTTCAGGAGGATAATGCACGACCGCATGTTGCAGGTCTTGTACGGGCCTATCTGGATACAGAAAACGTTCGACTGCTGCCGTGGCCAGCACATTCTCCAATTGTCTCACCAACTGAAAACGTCTGGTTAATTGTGGCCGAGCAACTGGCTCGTCACAATACGCCAGTCACTACTCTTGATGAACTGTGGTATCGTGATGAAGCTGCATGGCCAGTTGTACCTGTACAGGCCATCCAAGCTCTGTTTGACTGAATGCCTAGGCGTATCAAGACCGTTATTACGGCCAGAGGTGGTTGTTCTGGGTACTGATTTCTCAGGGTCTATGCACCCAAATTGCGTGAAAATATAATCACATGTCAGTTCTAGTATAATATATTTTGTCCGATGAATACCCGTTTATCATCTGCATTTCTTCATGGTGTAGCAATTTTAATATCCGGTAGTGTAGAATTAGTTCCAATCTACATAACGTTGTAGTGGCATCCAGAAAAGTTTACTGATAATGCCGCTGCATCACCGAGGAAAATAATCGAGAAACCGTGGAAGGCATCGTGCTGGGAACATTTTATGTGGGATGGCAGTAGCGGCCATCACCAGACAGCTCGCGTTGGCAGTGTGCCGCGTAGCACTCCACAGGTAGCGGGCACGCGATCACTGTGCTGTTCTATGCTGTGCTGTGTGTGTGTGTGTGAGCCCCGCTGCGCTGGCCCACTGCCAGTAACTGCTACAGGAGATAATCGCCGTGTCGTTAGCGGCTTACGAGCGCGCCGCTCCTTGGACTCTAAAGGGACCCCGGCACGGTTAGGCAAACCCCTCACGTCTCAGGCCTTGCCGGCACGAGGCTTGCCTGTAGGACACGTAGAAATGAAACTGCAGTCTTAGAATATCCTCCACCGACCGCGTCTGATACATCCATTCAGAATACGTTTGTCCGATAAGTGGCACAAAAGTCGACTCTATCTGATGGCGTTACTTAAGCTGATAATAACCATTGGCTGAACCAGTGGACGAGGCATTCTACTATCTTGGACAAACTATGGCGAAAGTCACCTTGTTGAAGCCTTGCGGAGAACTTGAACTCTCAGTTTGAAGAAAGTGAGCTGACAGTCACTTTTGTGTATCTACTTAGGTACACCTAGCGACCTTCGTCACCGTCTTTTACACTGATGGCTCCAAACAGGAGAATTTCTTTGGCTGTTCTGTAGTGTTCCCTGATCATGTTACCCGGATTCGCCTCCCTGATGAATATACTGTTTTCGCAGCGGAGCTCCACGCGACCCTGAAGGCACTGGAGCGGATGAATCGTGTTTGGGGCAATCGATTTCTCCTCTGCTCCGATTCTCTTAGTGCCTTACAATCAATTTAGAATCTGTACCCAA
This sequence comes from Schistocerca americana, assembly GCF_021461395.2. Classification (NCBI taxonomy): domain Eukaryota; kingdom Metazoa; phylum Arthropoda; class Insecta; order Orthoptera; family Acrididae; genus Schistocerca; species Schistocerca americana. Next base: position 227,316,666 of record NC_060121.1, read on the forward strand.
CTGAGGAGGTGGTCCAGGTGACATATGACCAACTGTACTTGCTCCAACGGCGGGGTAAGAAAGTGTCCCTCTGCTGGTTGCCTGGTCATGTAGGAATATGGGACCATGAAAAGGCCGTCGGGCTACCAAGGAAGCCTGCAGAGAGCAGGATGTGGTCCAGTGTCCTATTCCCTTGCAGTCTGTCATTTCTGCACTCCACAAGAAGTGCATGGAGTTGTGGGAGGATGAATGGCTGGCGGTGACGGCCAATATACTGCGGTTGGTGAAGTCAACAACTCGGCCGTGGCGTTCCTCCTGCCGGTTGCTCAGACGGGAAGAAGTGACCCCCACGCGTCTTCGGATCGGGCACTGTCCTCTCACACATAGCTTTCTATTACGGTGGGAGGATCCCCCGTTTTGTGGTGCTTGTGGTGTGCACATTTTAACAGACAGCATTTTATACCGTGATCTGCCCTGTGTTTTAGCTAGTGAAGATACGTGTGTTTCTAGGGTTTTAAAGTTTTGTGATGTGTCTGGAATCTGGCCTAAACTTTTAGTCTGGAGGTTTTAGTGTATTGCACAGTGGCTGGCTCCTCCCTTTTTCTTTGCGGGCAGCCAGCCACTTCAATCTGCTATATTGTTTTAGCTCCCTCTACCACTTTCTTCTTGTGTTGTCTATGTTTTACTGCTGACGGCATGCTTGGTCCCACGTTTCGGTGTGAGTAGGCACATATTTTTCCAACCGTGTTACCTGTGTTTTACGTTCTATTTTAACTTACTGTTCTGAGTATTTTCTTGACAACCGTCTCAATCTGTTACTGAGCGGGCGCTGAAGACCTTGTCGTCGTGCGCCAATACAAATCTCTCCCTCTCCATTACATTACATTACTTACCACACTACACGTGGGTATCAATGAACATTTACCGCTGGGAGATTAATCTGGCATAGCTCTAGTAAATTATACACACAAACCTCCCTCGTGGATCAGTCTATCTGTCAGTGAAACCGTATCATAATCCCTATAGTAGTTCCCGATATTAGCTGTCACATGCGGTAGGAACTTTAATTTATAACATCTATAAATCATACAAGCTATTGGTGACTGAGGGCGGTGTATTTAACAATACTGCTTCAGTATTTACGTCATTTGCAAACTAATAATTGTAGCTATTGCAACCTGTATGTTTTTAGATCGGTTCGTTCTCCAAGTAAATGTGGCAATAGCAAGCCATTAATGTGTGTTTTCCACTGCGCAGCATATGATGTGCTGAAGCGTGAATCTGTGGATGCAAGATTGTTAGTCTATACTGACAGGTGTAGTCCACTTAATGCTGCAGTTACCACCATGCAGAAAACATCAGGTCATAAACATTTTGGAATGTTTATGAGAAGAATGTTCGAAGCAGTGATAAAACAGCTAACACACTGTTGTGTGTACATATTAAGCTACCACATGTAAAAATATCTTCATTTATATCCTTTACACCTTGTATATACAAACTTTTGTCATGGTTCAGTCCATCTGTTAGCGAAAACGGCATCAAATTCCCTGCAGTATTTCCTTCACATGCTGTCATGGTGGACATCAGTTTATAATAAGTACTGATGAAGACAGATCACATTTTGTTGATGATGGATTTTATTCAGTAAGCAACGACCACAGCTCAGCCAAAGTGACGATCGTTTTACTCCTGCCGTAATTAAAATCGATGCTGAGCTCTAGTAGTTCGCAGTAGAAATGATACAAGGTCCTATTGGTCATTTCACAACCTAGATGACAATTTTTAATCAAAGGAACAAAGCGACATAGTATAAAAAAATAATTCGTTTAGCATTCTTATTAAAATGAAAAACTGTCTCTGTCTCTCTCTCTCTCTGTCTCTCTCTCTCTCTCTCTCTGTCTCTCTCTCTTTCTATCTCTCTCTCCCCCTATCTCCTTCTCTCTCTCTTTCTATCTCTTTCCTTCTCCCCCCTCTCCCTCTCTCTCTCTCTCTCTCTCTCTCTCTCTCTCTCTCTCTCTCTCTCTCTCTCTCATATACGCAGGCATATAGGAAGACCGACGCAGAGAAAAAGCGTCTAACATAATGAACTAGGACATATTAAGGTTCCAATGATCACAATATCTGCACTTACGCCCCTAACACACTGTATATTAAAAAAAAAAAAAGTTTCTCAAGAATGGATAACAGAATTTAAGTTATTATGACATATTCTGCATACTTCCCACACAGATTTAAATAAAGACAGTAAATATTTTGGCAACTGTGAATATCGAAGTTCGTTTTCTTTCTTTCTTTCTCTTCTTCTTTTCTTTACCAAACAGGTAGTAGCTAATCTTGATGCTGCACTTAGAAATGCCGGTTAACTCTATGTAGCAGAAGTTTAGGCTTCTACAGAGTACAGCTCTTTAACGAATGATTAGATAAACGCATGAAACATGTTGCATTTACATTTAGTTGCTAAGAATTTCCTTGTCTGATGAGGGAGTTGACGGGATGAAATGCGTTACTATCAAGTTTATGAAATGTGTATCAGTCCTTGAAGGTTTTATTTCCTTGTGAATAACTGTAGAAAGTCTGAAAACAGAACAATATGAGTTTGCTGTGGAATTTACTTGGCACAAAATTGGGACATGAGCTAAGGGTGAATGTGAAACTTGGTGGGTGCAGGTTCGAGGTCAGTACCAACTAAAAACAAAAACGTTGCAAATCCAAGCAAGAGAACATACATAATTTCGAGGGAGTGATTTACCTCGGCACTAAAATGTTCAGCTAACAACGTTATATTTATCGATATTTATCGATATTTTACTGTCAAGCAGTCACAGCACAGGACCCGTGACGCCACGGAGTAAGACTATTTCGTAACGGGAACTCATTGACGACGTGTTTTGAACGCACACGAAACGTATGGAACGTCTCATGATCCGAACTGAAAACACGAAAGGCGTGCAGCAAAGCCAACATACATTTCGTGAAAAATCACTCCAAAACGTCTCGTCTTTAGAACGATTTGTTGCAATGAAATATCACGAAACGTGACGTTGGTGGTTAAATATGCTACCTATACATCTTATCTTGGAGTTAGCTTATGGTGTCATTTAGGAGTTGATTATGAAAAGAAAGGGAGATGCAGTCAGTAAACTTTTCAGAGAGTATAGTAAAGATCGGTAAACACAGCAACTTTCCTGACTGTGGAAACAGTGAACCACTCCTATTGTCACCAGTCTGTCCTTCAAATCCTCTCTGCTTGGGCCATCGTCTTTTATTTTGCTGCCCAAATAGGAAACACATAAAATACTTTGTGTTTTTTCCAAAGTAATTCCTTAAGTATTCGAAATACTACTCATTCTACTCAACTGATCTTTCAAGTCCTTTGCCGTATCTGCCAGAAGGAATGTGTCACTGGCAAACCTAAAAGTTTTTATTTCTTCTATCTGAACTTTGTCTATTTCGAAACTTCTGTATAGTGGCAGATACCTGTACTCTTTCTCAGTTCATCTTTTACATACTTTTTTTCATTATTTTGCCCCCTTTATTGTACCTGAGCAACTAGCTTGCATGCTTAATACTGTCTACTCTTAAACGTGAAACGTCATATATACATACACTACTGTCCATTAAAATTGCCACACCAAGAAGAGACGCAGATGATAAACGGGTACTCATTGGTCAAATGTATTATACTAGAACTGACATGTGATTACATTTTCACGCAATTTGGGTGCATAAATCCTGAGGAATCAGTACCCAGAACAACCACCTCTGGCCGTAATAACGGCCTTGATACGCCTGGGCATTGAGTCAAACAGAGCTTGGATGGAGTGTGCAGGTACAGGTGACCATGCAGCTTCAACACGATACCACAGTTCATCAAGAGTAGTGACTGGCGTATAGTGACGAGTCAGTCGACCACCATTGACCAGACGTTTTCAATTGGTGAGAGATCTGGAGAATGTGCTGGCCAGGGCAGCAGTCGAACATTTTCTGTATCCAGAAAGGCCCGTACAGGACCTGCAACATGCGGTCGTGCATTATCCTGCTGAAATGTAGGGTTTCGCAGGGATCGAATGAAGGGTAGAGCGACGGGTCGTAACACATCTGAAATGTAACGTCCACTGTTCAAAGTGCCGTCAATACGAAAAGAGGTGACCGAGACGTGTAACCAATGGCACCCCATACCATCACGCAGGGTGATACGCCAGTATGGCGATGACGAATACACGCTTCCAATGTGCGATCACCTCGATGTCACCAAACACGGATGTGACCATCATGATGCTGTAAACAGAACCTGGATTCATCCGAAATAATGACGCTTTACCATTCGTGCACCAGGTTCGTCGTTGAGTACGCCATCGCAGGCGCTCCTGTGCAGCGTCAAGGGTAACCGCAGCCATGGTCTCCGAGCTGATAGTCCATGCTGCTGCAAACGTCGTTGAACTGTTCGTGCAGATGGTTGTTGTCTTGCAAACGTCCCCATCTGTTGACTCAGGGATCGAGACTTTGCTGCAGGATCCGTTACAGTCAATCGGATGAGATGCCTCTCATCTCGGCTGCTAGTGATACGAGGCCGTTGGGATCCAGCACGGCGTTCCGTATTCCCCTCCTTAAACCACCGATTCCATATTCTGCTAACAGTCATTGGATCTCGACCAACAGCGAGCAGCAATGTCGCGATACGATAAACCACAATCGCGATAGGCTACAATACGACCTTTCTCAAACTCGGAAACGTGATGGTACGCATTTCTCCTCCTTACACGAGGCATCACAACAACGTCTGACCAGGCAACGCCGGTCAACTGCTGTTTGTGTATGAGAAATTGGTTGGAAACATTCCTCATGTCAGCACGTTGTAGGTGTCGCCACCGGCACCAACCTTGTGTGAATGCTCTGACAAACTAATCATTTGCATATCACAGCATCTTCTTCCTGTCGGTTAAATTTCGCGCCTTTAGCACGTCATCTTCGTAGTGTAGCAATTTTAATGGCCAGTAGTATATATTCGCGCCAACCTTATAACACAGTGAAATGTGACTGAACTATTCAATTACATTTAAAGTGACTTATCAATGAGCTTTGTGTGACATCTTATGGCCGCCCGGGGTGGCCGAGCGGTTCTAGGCGGTTCAGTGTGGACCCGCGCGACCGCTACGGTCGCAAGTTCGAATCCTGTCTCGGGCATGGATGTGTGTGATGTAGGTTGGTTAGGTTTAAGTATTTCTAAGTTCTAGGGGACTGATGACCTCAGTCGTTAAGTCCCATAGTGCTCAGAGCCCTTTTAACCATTTGACATCTTATGTCTTGATCTCCGAGTTGGACGGTCATAGTCCCTCCATCAGAACCATTTACACTGAGATCACTGAAATCATGGGCACCTCCTTTTGCTCCTAGTGCATGTACGTGGCACGGACTCAATAAGTCGTTGGAAGTCTCCTGCAAAAATATCGAGCCAAGCTGCCTCTATAACAGTCCATCATTGTTAAAGTATTGCCGGTAAACGATTTTTCGCATATATGTTCAACGGATGGCCAAATAATTCGCTAGAATTGTCCGGAATGTTCTTTAAACCAATCGCGAACAACTGTGGCCCAGTGACATGGCTCATTGTTATACATAAAAATTCCGTCGTTGTTTGGGAACATGATCCCCATGATTGGCTGCAAATGTTATACAAGCAGCCGAATATAAACATTTTCAGTCAATGATCGGTTTATTTCGACCAGACGACCCAGTACTTACAATGTAAACACAGGCCATACAGGTCTGCGCCAGTCTCGAACACTGGCATCAGCTTTTACCAACTGAAATCCGGACTCATCTGACGAGGCCACGGTTTTCCAGTCGTCCAACCGATGTGATCACGAGGTACTGCAGGTGATGTCATGCTGTTAGCAGAGCCTCTCGTGTCAGTCGTCTGTAGCGATAGCCCATTAACGCCAAATTTCGCCGCGCTGCCCAAATGGATACGTTCGTCGTACGTTCCTCATTGATTGCTGCGGTAATTTCACGCAGTGCTGCTTGTCAGTTATATTGACTACTTAAACACCGCTTCTTTGGGTCGTTAAGTGAAGGCCGTCGGCCACTGCATTGTCCGTGGTGATTGGCAATGACTGAAATTTTGTATTCTTGCCAATCTCGTGACACTGTGGATCTCGGAATAGTGAATTCCCTAATTCGAGAAATGAAATGTCTCATGCATATAGATCCAACTACCATTTCGCTATCAGTCATCTACACTCATGGTCATAAATTAAGGATAATACTGATAAATGAAGGTTTCAGATAGATTATATAATGGTAAGACACAGACTTAGGAACCAGATTTTAAATTGTAAGACATTTCCAGGGGCAGATGTGGACTCTGACCACAATCTATTGGTTTGAACTGTAGATTAAAACTGAAACACTGCAAAAAGGTGGGAATTTAAGGAGATGGGACCTGGATAAACTGAACGAACCAGAGGTTGCACAGAGTTTCAGGGAGAGTGTAAGGGAACAATTGACAGGAGTGGGAGAAAGAAATACAGTAGAAGAAGAATGGGTAGCTCCGAGGGATGAAGTGGTGAAGGCAGCAGAGGATCAAGTAGGTAAAAAGATGAGGGCTAGTAGAAATCCTTGGGTAACAGAAGAAATATTGAAATTAATTGATGAAAGGAGAAAATACAGAAATGCAGTAAGTGAAGCAGGCAAAAAGGAGTACAAACGTCTCAAAAATGAGATCGACAGGGAGTGAAAAATGGCTAAGCAGGGATGACTAGAGGACAACTGTAAGGATGTAGATGCTTGTCTCACCAGGGGTAAGATAGATACTGCCTACAGGAAAATTAAAGAGACCTTTGGAGAAAAGAGAACCTCTTGATGAATATCAAGAGCTCAGATGAAAACCCAGCTCTAAGCAAAGAAGGGAAATCAGAAAGGTGGAAGGAGTATATAGAGGGTCTATACAGGGGCGATGTTCTTGAGGACAATGTTATGGAAATGGAAGAGGAGGTAGATGAAGATGAAATGGGAGATATGATACTGCGTGAAGAGTTTGACAGAGCAATGAAACACCTAAGTCGAACAAGGCCCTGGGAGTAGACAACATTCCATCAGAACTACTGACAGCCTTGGGAGAGCCAGGCCTAACAAAACTCTACCATCTGGTGAGCAAGATGTATGAGACAGGCGAAATCCCCTCAGACTTCAAGAAGAATATAGTAACTCCAATCCCAAAGAAAGCAGGTGTTGACAGATGTAAAAATTACCGAAGTATCAGTTTAATATGTCACTGCTGCAAAATACTAAAGCGAATTCTTTACAGACGAATGGAAAAACTGGTGGAAGCTGACCTCGGGGAAGATCAGTTTGGATTCCGTAGAAATGTTGGAACACGTGAGGCAGTACTGACCCTACGACTTATCTTAGAAGAAAGATTAAGGAAAGGCAAACCTACGTTTCTAGCATTTGTAGACTTAGAGAAAGCTTTTGACAATGTTGACTGGAATACTCTCTTTCAAATTCTGAAGGTGGCAGGAGTAAAATACAGGGAGCGAAAGACTATTTACAATTTGTACAGAAACCAGATGGCAGTTATAAGAGTCGAGGGACATGAAAGGGAAGCAGTGGTTGGGAAGGGAGTGAGACAGAGTTGTAGCCTCTCCCTGATGTTATTCAATCTGCATATTGCGCAAACAGTAAAGGACACAAAAGAAAAATTTGGAGTAGGTATCCATGGAGAAGAAATAAAAACTTTGAGGTTCGCCGATGACATTGTTATTCTGTCAGAGACAGCAAAGGACTTGGAAGAGCAGCTGAACGGAATGGGCAGTGTCTTGAAAGGAGGATATAAGATGAACATCAAGAAAAGGAAAACGAGGATAATGGAGTGTAGTCTAATTCCCTCAGCATCACCCGATTTAATTCGATTAGGAAATGAGACACTTAAAGTAGAAAAGGAGTTTTGCTATTTGGGGAGCAAAGTAACTGATGATGGTCGAAGTAGAGAGGATATAAAATGTAGATTAGCAATGACAAGGAAAGCGTTTCTGAAGAAGAGAAATTTGTTAACATCGAGTATAGATTTGTCAGGAAGTCGTTTCTGAAAGTATTTGTATGGAGTGTAGCCACGTATGGAAGTGAAACATGGACGATAAATAGTTTGGACAAGAAGAGAATAGAAGCTTTCGAAATGTGGAGCTGCAGAAGAATGCTGAAGATTAGATGGGTAGATCACATAACTAATGTGGAGGTATTGAATAGAATTGGGGAGAAGAGAAGTTTGTGGCACAACTTGACCAGAAGAAGGGATCGGTTGGTAGGACATGTTCTGAGGCATCAAGGGATCAGCAATTTGGTACCGGAGGGCAGCGTGGAGGGTAAAAATCGTAGAGGGAGACCAAGAGATGAATACACTAAGCAGATTCAGAAGTATGTAGGCTGCAGTAGGTACTGGGAGATGAAGGATCTTGCACAGGATAGAGTAGCATGGAGAGCTGCATGAAACCAGTCTCAGGACTGAAGACCACAACAACAATAACACTGATAGCTGGTGAAACAACGCTCTGGTGGTCGGTTTTCGGGTTTAAATCACCTCGAGATACGACAGTGCGGTGAATTTGACCTTCGGTCGTCTCGCGGTGACGCTGGCAGCAGTCCACATGCGCAGAGGTGTGTGTTGGTGCATGTCAGAGTACGGTGCAGCGAGTAGGTGTGCATATG